>NW_027555625.1:312350428-312950428 GCF_003287225.1 Phascolarctos cinereus
GAGCATCAAGTTTCTTCCCAAAGGAAACAGAGAAACATTCGGTTCACTGAATGGAGGAAGGAGTATGTGACATGTGCAGATCTGTGGTTTTGGAAGAATCAGTTTGGTAGCTGTGTGGAGGGCAGATCAGCATGAAGGGAGGCTTAGGTCAAAGCAGCCAGCCAGAAGGCTAGTACAGTAACCTAGGTGAGAGATAATGCGGGCCTGCACCAGATGGGTAGCTATGTGAGCAGACAGGAGGAGACATAGCTGTGAGACGTTTCAAAAGTTGCCAAACTGCTCGTGGGCTAAGAGTGAGGAGGACAGTTTAAGATGAGGCTTTGAAGCCACATGAAGGGTGTCGACATCAACAGTGACAGGGAAATTCAGAAGACGGAAGAGTTTGAAAGGATGTCAACAAGTCAAGTCAACGAGCATTAATTAATTATTTTATCATTATTATTTACTATGAACTAGGCACATGCTGTTTGAGATGCCTAACAGGCATCCAGTTTCATTGCCCAATAGGCAGCTGGAAATAGAGGACTGAAGCTCAGAAGAGAGAGGAGAGCTAGACACATAGATATTAGAATCAGCTGCATAGAAATGGTCATGAAACTTACGGCAGCTAGGAAGACTCAATGGATAGAGTGCTGAGCCTGGAGCCTCAGGAAGACCTGAGTTCAAATAGAGTCTCAGATACTTCCTAGCTGCACAACACTAGACAAGTTGCTTAACTTTCATCTACCTTAGTTCCTCATCTGTAAAATGCTGATAATAATAGCACTTACCTCCCAGGGTTGCTGTGAGAATCAAATGAGATAATATTTGTAAAGCACTTAGCTAGGTGGCCCAGTGAATAGAGACTTCAGGCTTGAAGTCAGGAAGACTCATCTTCCTGAGTTCAAATTTGACCTCGGACACTTACTAGATGGGTGGCCCTGGGCAAGTCATTTAACCTTGTTTGCCTCAGTTTTCTCATCTGTAAAATGAGCTAGAGAAGGAAATGGCAAACCACTCTGATATCTTTGCCAAGAAAACCCCAAATGGGGTCATGAAGAATCAGACATGACTGAAATGACTGAACTATAACACGTGCCTGGCACATGATAGGTCCTCAATAAATGCTTGTCTATCCTTTACCCTCTGCCCCAAGGGAGCTGATGCCATCCCCAAGTGAGATCATTGGATAATAGTGCTGGATAGATAGTGCTGCAGAGATAGTGCTGGAAGGTAACTTAGAGATCATCAAGCCTAGCCTTCTGGTTTTACAGGTAAGAAAATGGCCAGGAGATATAAAAAAAGACTTGCTCAGGTCCCACAGCTAGGGAGTACTGAGAGAGAAGCAAAGAGGACCCAGGAACAAGAGAGGATGAACATGACTGCTGGGTGTCTTCTCTGTCAGGGAACCAGAGCACATGGTGGGGCATAGTTAGCAGAGGGAAGGGCTACAGCCTGGGAGGGCTATCCCTCTCTGGGATAATTGGAGGGATGTGCCACTCAGAGGAGGGGACTGGGTTGCATGACCTTTCTATCCTCAGCAGTTGACAACATTTTCATGGAGATAAAATCTCAAAGAAATTGAGGGAAGACACATCTGTGGTTAAGTCTCCCCTTGTACAGGAGGCCTTGGGGAAAGAGAATTGTTCTTGGAGTTAGAAGAGAAGAGTTTAAATATGATCTCTGTGACTATATGGCCCAGGTCACCTGATTTCCCTTCTCTGATCCTCAATTTCCACAGTCATACAATAATAAATAAAATAGCTAGAATATCTATAGAACTTTAAGATTTACAAAGTGCTTTACAAATATCATCTCATTTAATCCTCACAACAACTCTGTGAGGTAGATGCTATTATTAGCCCTGTTTTACAGCTAAGGAAATTGAGGTTAAGTGACCTGCCATTCAGTAAGTGTCTGAAGGGAGATTCAAACTTAGGTCTTCCTGACTCCCAAGTCCAATGCTCTGCCATGCCTGTCAGTCAGTCAATAAGCATTTATTAAGCACTCACTGTGTGCTAAACACTATGCTAAGTATCAAGGATATAAAGAAAGGCAAAAGACAGACGCTGCCCTCTAAGGCTTGACTAATCTAATGGGAGAGACAACAGACAAACAAATACATACAAAGAAGCTATATGCAGGATAAATAGGAAATGATCAATAGAGGCACTAGAATTAAGAGGGATCAGAAAAGACATCCTGTAGAAGCTGGGACTTGAAGCCAGAAGGCAGAGATGGAAAGAGAGAGAGAGAGAGAGAGAGAGAGAGAGAGAGAGAGAGAGAGAGAGAGAGAGAGAGAGAGAGAGAGAGAGAGAGAGTTCTTGGATAGAAGATGGATGGCTGGTGGCAGCCAGTGAAGACGCACTGAATTGGGAGATGGCGGGTTTTGATCATTGTACTTCTGGCTTTAGAGTATTTGGAAACAGTTGCTCTAGAGCAGGGGCGGGCAACCTTCGGCCTCGAGGCCACGTGTGGCCTTCTAGGTCCTTGGATGTGGCCTTTTGACTGAGTCCAAGTTTTACAGAACAAACCCTCTTATTAAGGGGATTTGTTGGGTGAAGTTTGGATTCAGTCAGAGGGCCGCACCTGAAGACCTAGGGAGTAACTCATGGCCTTGAGGCCGCAGGCTGTCCACCTCTGCCCCAGAGGAAACCAAAACAAGGTGAAGAGATGCTACTTTCTAATTTCCTTAGGTTGTTCTTTCTGCTAGTACCTATGATTGTTTGCTTGGCTGTGTTTCCTGCCTGCCCCCTGGTGGTGACATAAAATACTGCAGGGGACGGGGAAAGCCACTCAAATTTATTTTTCATTAAAATTTATTTTATTAAAATAAGAAAGAAAATTTTATTTTCCACCCAGTTACATGTAAAAATAATTTTTAACATTCGTTTTTAAAACTCTGAGCTCCAAATTCTCTCCCTTCCTCCCTCTCCACCCCCACCTCCCACTGAAAAGGCAAGCAATTTGATATTGGTTATATATGTGTAGTCATGCAAAACATATTCATAATAGTCATGTTGTAAAAGGAAACATAGACCAAAAAAAAAACTCAAGAAAAATAAAGAAAGTTCAAAAAGTATGCCACAATATGTATATTCAGACACCACCAATTCTTTCTCTGGGTATGGATAGCATTTTTCATCATAAGTCCTTCAAAGTTGTCTTGGATCATTGTATTGCTGAGAACAGCGAAGTCATTCACAGCTGATCATCTTACAATATTGCTGTTACTTTGTACACAGCACATTGCACTTTGCATCAGCCCATGCAAGCCTTTCCAGGTTTTTCTGACCCTGCTGCCTTCTCACCTGGAACTTCCCTCAGCACCTGAGCCTACTCACCCTGGAACAACCCTCTGCCATGCTCCATTTTGGGGACTAGCCCATGCTAGCCATGCTTCAATCCCCTCCTAGATTTTGTCACTATGCCCTAATGTGGGTACTTTCTTCCCTCTCCCTAGTCTTTTTATGTGCTGTTAGAATATAAGCTTCTTATAAGAAGACAAAAACTGTCATTCTCTTTGCTTGTATTTGTGTCTCCAATGTTTAGTACAGTACATTGCACATAGTAAGTAAATGCTTACTGCCAGCCTGCCTGCCTCCCTAAGGAACTAGTTTGTCTGTATTCTCACCCTGCTTTGTGCAGGCTTGAGTGTGCACCCAGGGACCATGGTGACCATATAGATATAGTCCAACTCCATTTTACAGAAGAGGAAACTGAGAGTAAAAGAAAGAATGTGATTTGCCCAGGGTCACACAGAAAGTCAGAAGGCAAAATTAAAACTAGAATTTGCTGTCAGCCCAAGGCTTTTTTCACTTGCACTTTTTAACCTCCTTCTCAATTTTGCCAAGGATTTGTAGCAGTGGTGTCAAATTCATACTGACTTAGGTTTAAAATATATTTCATTGTATTACATTTATTTTGTTAAATATTTTCCAATTACAGTTTAATCTAGTTCAGCTGCACTTGGGCAGTTGGCTTCTTGTTAGGCACCTCTGGTATATAGTATTTTATATCTGTCTGTGTGATTTGAGGGGTAAGAATTCAAAAACTCAGAGTCCCATAATTGGAAAGAACCTGTATGGATATTTATTGTGGACCTGGCTGAGAATTAGTTCTACTTCTCCTTCACCCTCTCCTCGACAAGTAGTCATTCAACTTTTCCTTGAATACTTCAAGTGAAGGGGAACCCACTCTCCAGAGGTTGCCCTTTATACCTTGGACAACTCTAATCAGTGGGAAGCTTTTCCTTACACTGAGCTCAAATCTGCCTCTCTTCAAATTACTCCTACTTCTGCAACCCTCTTCCATGTGACAGTTCTTCAAATACTCAAAGACTGATATTCTGTTCTATCATGCCCTCAGCCCCACCAAGTCTTCTCTTCTCTAGATTAACCATTCCTAGCTCCTTCAACTGATTCCTTTTATGGAAGGTACATCTGTCCTCTGGATGCTGTCCAGCTTATCAATGCCCTTCCTAAAATGTGGTATCCTGAACTGAACGCAGTAAACTAGATGTGGTATGATCACAATAGAATACAGCCTTAGACACTTACTAGCTGTGTCACCTTGGGCAAGTAACTTAACCTTTGTCTGCCTCACTTTCCTCAATTGTAATAAGATAATAATAACTAGCTTTTAAATAACCTACAAAGATAATAAAACCTACTTTCCAAGATTGTTATGGGGATTAGGCAAGATAACATTTGTAAAGAACTTAGAACAGTGCCTGACACATAGTAGGACTTAATAAATACTTGTTTCCTTCCTCTAAATGTCAAACCTTCATAAAGTGACTTGTGGAAGTCAGTGTTCCTGCCCACAAGGTTCTGTTCCATTCAGGATCCTCCCTGTTCAAAGGCAGGACCCAACCAGTGAAGGAAGGAACAGAAACCTATCAATAAATAGAAGGTTATATAGTCTCCACTTTTTTCTCCTTCTCTATAATGACATATAAGGGCTAGAGTGTCACTTCCCTTGAAATGTCCTATTATTTCTACTTCAGAAACTAGCTCCCTCCAACTTGGTGAGAAAAAGATTTCAAATAGCAGTTCTTTTTGTTGATTTCTTTGGCTTTTAAAGAAAGAGATTATCTTTAAAACAAGCCACATCTGTATTAGCTGAGCTATTTTTGGCAGAGAGAGCTCCATCAGATGTCCAGATAATTGGAGCCTTCATTCACTGTGAAGTTCTTACCTCCACTGCTAGATACACCCTCCAGATAAGGATTGTGATCTAGAATTCCTTATTAGTTTCCTATGTCTATCTAGGTGAGCTGTAGTATGCTCTGATAATATTACTTCTCTTTCTGCCTCCATTGACTTTTCAAATAATATTCCACCACATCACTCCCTCTAGTTTCTGGATTTCCTTATAAATTATTAGGAAAAAATAAGAAAATGGGGTAAGGGGAAGAGAGAATACTGTTATAGATTGTACCAGGAACTAGGGTCTAGGCAACCATGAACAGAGTCCCTACTGCTTAAGGAGCCAGTGGGCAAAAGAAACCTAACTTTGGCCTGGGTGATAGAATAAAGAAGGGAAGGTAGACTCCTTAGAGAGATGGGCCTAGATAAAGAAGGTACCAGATTCCAGAGACTGGATAGAGGTAGACCACAGATCTGTGAAACATTTCCTAATAAGGTCAAGCTGGATGTTGTTACTAGACTGATCTAAGGATATGTTGCTGTGGCTGCCTGAGAAAAGAAAAAGATGGCATAGAAAGGAGTTAAAGCAGTGACTAGGGAGGGAGGGAAGGAGTCCCTCATCAGGGAACCTTGGCATTTCATCACACATATGATCTCTCCCTCCCACTACCTCCTCTCTCCTTCTCTCCATCTCTCTGTCTGTCTCTGTCTGTCTCTCTGTCTCTCTCTCTCTCTCTCTGTCTCTCTCTCTCTCTCTCTCTCTCTCTCTGTCTCTCTCTCTTCTCTCTCTCTCTCTCTCTCACACACACACACACACACACACACACACCACACACACACACACACATACAATGAGAAAAGAAAGTACCTGGGGCTGTAGAAGCAAAACCCTTAGACATCTCTCCTGTTCAGGAGCCCCTATATCTCTTCTCTTTACAGCTAAGCCATCTACCTCCTTAATGTCCAGACTGTTAGGAAGGCTCAATCCAAATCAGACAGTGACTTTCACCTGCATAGCAATGACATTGTTTCCCAGAGATGTCACCCCAAAGTGGGTTAAGAATGAGAATGAACTCTCCACATCTCTGCTTTGTCCCCCTGGAGATACTAACACCTACAATGTCACCAGTGATGCACATGTGTTCGAAATTGTAAAGGATGTCCTCTCCCAAGTCACCTGTGAGGCAACACACAGCATATTATGTAACCCTCTTAAGCCCTTAGTGACAACTTCCAAGGTAACAGCTTTTCCCCCAGGCATGGGCACAATCCTAGCTCACCTGACCCCTTTATCCTGGTGCTAATGGGGACAATTTATATTGACTATGTATACAAGAGCCTTTGGTCTCTTTTAGCACAGGTTGATAATTCCAACCTTATTTCTTGTTGTTGCCCAGCTTGAAGTGGGTGTGGGAGGGGCAGAAACAACTCAAGCACTGGCCCCAAGTGCTGTGTCTTAGGACCTAGTTGTACCTTCCATTGATAACAATTCCCCCCCCCCTTTTGATTCTGTAAAATAGCGGTAGAGGAGTCCTTTCAGCCCTTGCATTCTTTATTCCAAGATTTTCTAGTTCTGATATTCTGTGTTCTAAGGTCTCTTCTAATGCTGATATTCTTTTTTTTTTTAAAGATTCTTTCTAGCTACAAAATCTATTCTTCTATAATTCTTCTGTGTCATACAGGAGCTCGAATGTATTGAAACACATCACAAGTCTTGGAAAATTGGAGAAACAGTACTGCATGATGGTGGGCCGTGGCTACCTCCCACAAATGACTCCTGCTCTGGATTTCACATAGCCCTGGATTCTACTCCCAAAGAGAGAGGATCAGATTTCTCTTGGTCTCTGGCTCGTGTCTGCATCCTGGAGTAGAACCCTGAGGCAAATCTCTACAACAAACTTTAAAGCAAGATTCAAGTGCACTGCCTTCCCAAAGGGAATTAACATTCTCCCTTCTAAAAGAGGCATTTAATTGCAAAATGGTTATCAGGTTCTAAGACAGCTATTTATGTGCTCCACTACCAAGGAAATACTTTAAACATAAAATTACACTCATAAGCTTACATTAAAAAATACTTAGGCAAAGCAATTGCCCATAACACCTGGGTCATATTCTCCAGAGAGATAAAGACAACTACGGCTTTGCTGAACAGATATTTTATGTTCACCTTAGACTCATCTTGTCTGAGACACTTAAAAGGTACAGATCTTCTGACTGGTGAAGCATTGCTTTTTAAGTTCCTTTCCAATTTAGGATGAATATGTTGGTGGTTATCTCCTCCAAAAAGTGGCATAATTGCAGGAATCACCTCCTGATGGAAAAGACAGTAGCAACTAAGAAAAACCAGGAATTCTCAGACTCATGAGAGAGCCAGCAAAGCTGCCAATACTCATCCCTCAGGATCACTGTGCAGTGTGACCTACGCTCAGGGAAAGAAATAACTCAAAAGAAGAAACTAGGGACTTCATGTTCTTGCTCAGGCTTACCCAGGTAAACATAAGCTCTAGCTTTCATGTGCTTATAGCAACCATTACAGATGGGGAAAGGAATCCCCTCCCCACCTCCTCATTCTAGTCTAGAAGTCCAAGCAAGAGTTGACGCTGGATATGCCCCCCAAAAGGGAAAAGACTTTTTTTTAGGCAATCGGGGGTTAAGTGACTTGCCCGGGGTCACACACACAGCTAGTAAGTGTCAAGTGTTTGGTCTGAGGCAAGATTTGAACTCAGGTTCTCCTGACTTCAGGGCCAGTGCTCTATCTACTGCACCACCTAGTTGCCCCTGGAAAAGACTTTTGATCTCATGGCTGGCTCCTCTCTGCTATGTCCCTACACCTCAAGGAGTGTCTCTCCTCAAACTCAAACATTTCTCCAAACCTCTATCCTCACTGCAAACATTGCCAGTGTTCTTTATTTAAAGGGGAACAAAGACAGCAACTGAATGAAAAGAGAGCACCTTGACACAATGCTCCATCACGCTACCCTCCCCATACACACACACACACACACACACACACACACACACACACACACGTCATGGTAACCAAGGGCCATCCAGGAACTGCTGGGTCACACATGCCCTTTAGCCCATTTCCCACAGAAGGGGGCCAGCCAAAGTACTTTCTCCCAGAAGTGCTCTTGTTGCACTGAAAAGAGCATTACACTTGAAGTCAATAGATGTGGATTTAACTTCTGGTTCACTAACTTACTTGATATGTGGCTTTGGGCATATTACTGTCACAGTGGCTCCTTTCTGTGGTCCCCACCAGCACCATGAAAGCCAACTGGACTGGGCCTAGGACAGTGCTCATGAGAAGGGCTCTTATCCCCAAAATACTGGGCCATGCACATGGCCCCATGAGTAAAATTCGTAACTTACATTTCATAGAGGATTTTAATGTTTACAAAAGTGCATTCTTCACAATAATTCTATGAAACTGATAGTATAGATGTGATGTCTGTAAAAGGGGGATGAAAATAATGACACCTACCTCACAGGGCTATTGTGAAAAAAATGAGTTAACGTATATTAAGTATTTTTTAAATTTTTATTTTTAGTTCAATAAATATCATACAAATATGTTTAAATAATACTTAAAATAAAATATTTAATTAAAGAGATATAAATAAATAAAACAAACATTTCCATAACATAGAACAATAAAAAAGATGATTGCATATGAAACTGCAAATCTACTATACACAACTTGCTATTCCTTTCAAATATACAACACATTATCATGGAAATTTCTCTTTTTTTCCTTCCCTTTCTTCCCTTTTCTTCCCTTCTCCCTTCCCCACAGTAAAGATGGCTACCATTATACACAAATAAGTATGTGTGTGTGTGTGTGTATATGTGAAATTATTCTATACATACTTCTCTTTATCAGTTCTTTCTCTGGATGCAGATAGTGTCTTTCTTCCTATGTATTTTATAGTTAATTTGGGTACTTATAATAGTCAAAATAACTTATTCACTAAAAAGTTGTTCTAAAAATAATATTGCTGTTACTGTATACAATGTTCTCTTCATTCTGCTCGCTTCATTCTTCGTTATTTAGTGCAAGTCTTTCCATGTTTTTTCTAAAATCATCGAGCTCATATTTTTATAGCACAGCAGTATTCTATCATAATCATACACCACAACTTATTCAGCCACATACAAAGCATTTTTAAAGCACCATATAAATACTATTATTATTATTGTTACCATTACTACTACTACTACTATTGCTATTGCTATTACTATTACTACTACTATTACTATTACTATTACTATTACTATTACTATTACTATTACTATTACTATTACTATTACTATCCCCAGTATAAAGAAGAAACTTAGAGCTAGTGAAGTAACACACCCAAAGGCATCCATCTACTAGGGATTTGAACCCAAGTCTCCTGGCTCTAAAGTCAACACTTTTCCCATCACACTAGGCTAGCTATATAGTCTTCAAGATACCTTCTAAGTTCTATAATCTTTTTTTCCAATTCTCCTTCCTTCTATCACTCTTTCTAATGCCCTCTGGTCATGTTGAATGAGAGTGACTACTCCAAGGCAAGAGTCTGCACAAGTCCCACTACAAAAGCATCCCACACTGAGGGTGGTAAGAAGGGTAAGGGGGTGAAGAAGAAAGAGAGAAGGGTGCTCTCAGATCAGATTGGTATTATCTCAAGTTCCAGGTTCAAGGAAGTGACCAGAGGAGGGAGGTGGCTTAGATCCTCAGTAGGAGCCAAAAATAAAAACAGGGCTAGAGCTGCTTATTCCTTCCTTTAGGCCCTGGGGAGACTCCTCCTGGGGAAGGATACCCACTCCTATGCTGAAACTAAGGATGAGGTTAGAGATTCATAGGATTACTAGCTAGAAGGAACCTTTATTGTTGTTCAGTTGTGTCTGACTCTTCGTGACACCATCTGGGGTTTTCTTGGCAAAGATAATGGAGTAGGTTGCCATTTCCTTCTCCATGTCATTTTATAGGGGAGGAAACTGAGGCAGACAGGGTTAAGTGACTTACTCAGGTCACAGTTAGTAAGGCTGGATTTGAACTCAGATCTTCTTAACTCCAAACCTGGTACTCTATCCACTGTACCAACTAGCTGCTCCAAAGGGCACTGAGAGATCATCTTACCCAGTGGTGTCAAACTCAAATAGAAACAGGGGGCTAAGGATCTCTGCTGGTTGTATATTGACTTAATTTTCAAATGTATTATTATCTATTTTCTATTGTATTTTTATTTATTTTGTTAAATACTTCCCAATTACATTTAATTTGGTTTGGGCTGCACTAGGGAGTTTGACACCTCTGATCTAACCCAACTCTCTCTTTTACAGAGAAGGAAATTCAGACCCAATGAAGGAGATTTCCCCTAAACCCTAAGGATAGTAAGGAAAAAGCCAGGTATCTAGCCCAGGCTTGTTTACTTCATATCCAGTTCTCTTTCCTCTATTCTGGGCCACGTCCCTAAAAGGAAGGGGCTTTCTTAGTGTTCCCTGAGCAGATTGATCTACATCTTCCCTTTGTCCCCTCTCCTCACAGACCAGAGGATTGGGTAGGGGGAGGAAAGTTGGTGCTTTGCATTAATGTTATAACAGGAGTTTTTAGCCTGGGATCCACAGGGCCTCCCCAAAGGTCCTTGGATAAATTTCTGCAGATCTATGGAGTTGGACGGGGAAAATATCCTATCTTTATTTTCACTAGCCTCTACCTGAAATTTAGCATTTCCTTCAATTATTTTAAAAAATCATTCTTCTGAGAAAGGGGCCTATTGACTTTGCTAGCTATAGGCATCCATGACACAACCAAAGTAAAGAATCCCTGTGTTACAGGATTTTTTTGGTAAGGCTAGTCTGCTAGAAGCTATACTATTTACAGTAGCGGCATGCTCAAGAAGGTTCGGTGGCTACCTACTACATTTAGAATAACATATAAATCCATTTGGCATTTGAAACCCTTCTCAATCTGACTCCAAACTTTCTTTCTAGACCGATTCCACGTGACTCAGTCTCATAAATTCTTTACTCCAGACAGGTTGCCCTACTTTCCAGTTACAGAAGGCTTTTACACTCAAGAGCAGATAAATCCACACAAATTGAACTCTTAGGTCATGATGCCCTGTGGAATTAAATGTTTGTTTTCTATTTCAACCTTAGATTAAAACCACTATTTGAATACAAGAAACTTCATATCTCGGGGCAGCTAGGTGGCGCAGTGGATAGAGCATCGGCCCTGAAGTCAGGAGTACCCGAGTTCAAATCTGGCCTCAGACCAAACATTTGATACTTACTAGCTGTGTGACCCTGGGCAAGTCACTTAACCCCAATTGCCTAAAAAGAAAAAAAGAAGAAGAAACTTCATATCTTGTAAAATACGCAATGGAATCTATTCACTTACCATTTTTATGCTTACTCATGTTTTAGAATTCTTTGAGAAAGAAACTTTTGCCTCCCCAACTAAATCATGATTATTTCTTTGTAAAACAGTTTGAAAATGAAAAGTAAAATAGAACATGGTCCCCCTCCCACTGTTCTCTTTTTTTTCTGAGACACTAAAACAAGACAGCTTAAATGTTTTTAAGTCTCTACATTACAAAATGTAATCTTCTATGGGACAATGTTGCCCTTTTTTTGGTGTCATTTCATTGTTCATATCATCTACCCAGCCAGTAGCAAACCTTATTTGAGTTTAATAAGGCTACCTTATCTGCGAATATACAATTTGGCATGCTGGAAAATATGTTTCTCTGGTTTTCTCCAATTAAGATTCAAGGGAAGTAAGCAGCATAACATTGAAGAGGATGAATAATAAATGGAAAGCATGAATTAGACTAAAGGAGGTGCTACTTTGCAAGTTATAGTCAAAGGTCTATTCACACTCTAAAATAACTGAAGAAATTGAGTTTGTCTGTGACAACAACACTAAGGAAACACTGTGGAACCAGTGATAAAGAGGAAGAGATTATGCCCTAGGGCAGGAAGTATACTGTGTAACCCCCACTTTGCTACTCTAGGACAGAGACCCCAAATCATGGGCGTCTGAGTAAAATCACCCATCTGGTAGGTCATTCCCCAGGTCACTCTACTCCCTGTGGGTGTGGCCAAAGGAAAGTTAAATCTAAGTTTTTCATTCCCTATACCTCCTCTGCAGTTCATAGAATGTTTTCATCTTTTGAATCTCAATAACATTTTGAGGTTAGTGGTAGAAGTTTTCAAATGCTAGATTTCCCCCCATGGATGGAAATAGCTTATAGAGAGCATAGAATTGGGAGCAGCTGATTTAATATATATTTTGGCAATGGTGGGGGGGAAGTTAATTAACAAAAACGTTTCCTGCTAGTCTATTTTTAATATCAACTTTGATTTTTATTCATTTTGATATTGCAATATTTAACTATGAAAAATTTAACCATGTATTAGTTATTGATAATCAACCTAGAAGATATTGGAAATGAAAAAACAAAAACCTAATGTCCAACAGAAGATGATGGTATAAAAAGTTACAGAGAGGTTGAGATAGATGAGGATTGAGAAAAGAACAGCAGATTTAAGCAATTAAGAGATCAGTGAATTTGGAGAGTACAGTTTTGGTTGACGAGGTCAGAAGCCAGGCTTCAGAGGGATGAGAAGAGAGTGTGAGAAGAGGAAGTGGAAATACTTACTGCAGATGACTTTCTCAAGGGATTTAGACAAGAAAGGAGAGATATAGGATGAGAGCTATCAGAGATGGATGGATGAAGTGAGGGTTTTTAAGGAGGGGCAAGATAAAGTATTTTTGCAGGCAGCAAGAAATATGTGTATGTAGAGTGAGAGGAGCAGCTATCAATGAGGAGGGTTGTAAGGGATGGCTGTCCACAGGGAGATCCACGTTTTCTTTAAATTGAACAGGTGAAAGGAATAATTAATTAAAAGTTTAAAGATGTGGAATTTGATGGCAAAAAGCAGGTGTTCTGAGTGGCTTAATGGAATAGGCTGACCAATATTTGAACTGGGCTGAAGACAGGCAGCTCTTGGAGTTCCACAGACAGGAGGGACTAGGCCTTATAGGCTGAAGAGCAACTGAAAAGCCAGGTACTGGGCTGGGCACACACTGCCTCAGATGGAAAAGTAAAGGCAGATCTGTCTTTTATACACCAACCTCTCGCCCTCCTGCATGTGCTCTCATGTTGTCTAATAACTCCTCTGATGGTTCTGGACTCTCACAAGTTACTAAGTACTTCATAGTGAGACTTTTGGGGATGAAGATTGAACTGGTAAGCCAGGGTTTCTTCCCTGAAATGTACAGGTTCAGGACTTGAAAACAGAGACTCAGGGGCAGCTAAGTGGTACAGCGGATAGAGCACTGGCCCTGGAGTCAGGAGAATCTGAGTTCAAATCCATTTGGCCTCAGACACTTGATATTTACTAGCTGTGTGACCCTGAGCAAGTCACTTAACCCCATTGTCTAACCAAAAACAAAAAAAAGAAAGAAAGAAAAGAAAAAAAAGGGAGGCCCAATGCTCAGTCATTCAAGTGTGTCCCTCAGGTGTCAGGCTACTCTCTGCTCTGACTTCCACCCTTTTCAGGTTGGGGTTGAAAAGTCATGATGCCAATGCCTTTAGTAAGTCAGGACTACTGATCTGTCCCAAGGGATCCCCAGACAGCTGACATAGGCAGCTAGTGGGTGTTCCATCATTCCCTGGGTCTGGCATTAAAGTGCTCCTCTGTCAGGGGGATCTAATCACGAGGTTTGCTAGTAAAACCTCCGTTGCTTCCCCCATCAGAATGTAAGGTCCTTGAAGGCAGAGACTATCGTGTTTTTTGCTTGTATTTGTACTCACAGTGCTTAGAAAAGTTCCTGGAACAAAGAACTTAAAAAATTATTTATCTATTTGATAGAACATAGCTTAAAGAGAATACCACCCCCCTCATGCAGGCAACCTCCTTGCAGAGAGGAGCCCTATGGAGAAATGATAAGCTGAACTTTTGCGGAAGGACTGGCAATGGAAAGCTGGAAGAGGGCGGCCATCAGAGTGGTGGTGGTGTGTCGGGGCAGAGGATAGTGGACCTTTCACCTCAGTCCTCTCTTTGCTTCCTCCCACAGCTGAAGGGGACACCTGTCTTCTCAGAGCTTGTCTTTTTTTCTGTAAGGCTACTGGGGTTAAGCGACTTGCCCAGAGTCACACTGCTAATAAGTGTCGAGCGTCTGAGTCCACATTTGAACTTGGGGCCTCCTGACTCCAAGGCCGGTGCTCTATCCACTGCACTACTACCTAGATACCCCAGAGCTTGTCAGTCTTGAAACATGGGGCCTGACATGGAAGAAAGGATCTCTACTGAGTCTTAAACTCCTAAACCTGTACTTCTGGGTGCTTCCCCTTTCTCTCCATAGATGCCTAGCAGCCACTGCTCCTAACCCTTCTCTCTTTAGAGCACTCCTCCTCCCACACTTCTGAGCCCAAACCCCTGAAAATGGACCTGCAAGGTGGAGGGGGTCCCAGAACCCAGATGCTCAGGGATACCAAACTGGTCCCCCTCCCTTTAGAAGCAGAAAGAAGTAGACACTCCTAGGACTCATAAGAAACTCTTAAGGAAGCACAAAGGGAGGAAGCACCTGCCTGGGTCTGTAGAAGTTTCAGCCCTGGCAACACTCCTGATTAAAACCAATAAAATCTGTCTTAGATTCAACTCTTGCTTCGGTTTTCCCCACTATCCATGAGGTTTTTTGTTGGGTTTTTTTTTGAGGAGGTTGGGGAATGCAGAGGGAAATTATTATGCCCTTGGGTGCTTGACAGACTAATGGAGTGAGAGGGGTGGCCCTTGGAAAAATTATAGTGAGCTCTGGTGGGAAGGATATTAGAACCTGAGTTTAGGAACAAGGACAATAAATGAGGCCCTGCTAAGAATGGATAATGAAGATTCCTACAAAGAATTCATAACTCCTTGTCCCCCCGCCCAGCCCCTCCCCACCCACTCTCTCTCTCTCTCTTCTCTCCTCTCTTCTCCTCTCTCTCTTCTCTCTCTCTCTTCTCTTTCTCTCTCTCTCTCTCTCTCTCTCTCTCTCTCTCTCTCTCTCACACACACACACACACACACACACACACACACACACACACACACACACACACACACACATATACACACACATATCGCACACTCACATAGCTGGAAAGCTGCATTGACCCCATGGCCATTCATTGATTCAGCAAACATTTACCAAATTTACCAAATTTCTATTGTGTAGAGAACATTGTCCTAGATGTACAGTACCTGCCCAAATAATAGGACAGGTAGCTAGGTGGTGCAGTGGATAGAGTGCCAGGCCTAGAGTCAGGAAGACCTGTGTTCAAATCCAGCCTCAAACACTTACTAGCTGTGGGACCCTAGGCAAGTCACTTAACCCTGTTTGCCTCAGTTTCCTCATCTGTAAAATGAGCTGGAGAAGGAAATAGCAAACCACTCTAGTATCTTTGCTGAGAAAACTTGGACAATTAAACTAAAAGGACAAAAACAGATAATTACAGTGTGGTGCCTGGAAGCAACTCTCCCCCCCCACACACACAAACAATTTGCTGGGCTGCAGGATGGGTCACTCAGGTAACTGACCACCTAGGTTCAGAGTAGGTCTACATACCCTAAAACTATATAGCTCAGGCACTGGATGCACAGTGCTTACCTTCGCTAATCAGCCAGAGAATACAGTTAGTTCAAAGTAAAGGCATCTAATGAAATGCTACAGTAAGCAAAGTAGCCAAAGAAAGAAAGAAAAGAAACTGTCCCTCTCCTTTCAACAAACCTTGGACTCTCTCTCCCACAAAAACAAAACATCAGTGGGATAAGTGGACACACATAGAGAACGCATATGGAGAATCACAATATAGGGAACACATGTGGCCTAGGCACATGTATGGAGGGATGACTCACACCTACCCTACAGAGCCACAGTGATCACCACCATCTCACTTCTGTGTCTTCTCTCTTGCACTCTGGGATACTGCTCTATTGGACTCAAAATCTACATCAGACACTGCCTGCTTCTGGCTTTACTGAAATCCTTCACCATCTCTTTTTTAGGGAAAAGTGGGTCTCTCTTAGTTTAAAGTTCACAGGCCTCCTCTAGCTCTTTTAGAAAAAGCAGAAACCCTTGCCTGGGAACCAGACAATCAAGTTTTCAGGTTTTCCTGTCTTGTTCCCTCCGGAATCTTGGTTACTGAAGCCTCTCATCTCCCCAGCAGAAGATTCTCAGCTTCAGACTCCAAACTCTGTAGAACAAAAAGCAGGGGTCCCCCAACTAGCTAAGCCTTCCTGGACGAGGTAATATTTCAAAGAATCATGAATTCTCAGATTTGGAAGGGACTTTAGAAACCATCTTGCCCAAACCACCCTGAGACATACTCCCTTAACATTCCCACTTTAAAGACCTCTAATGATGGGTAAACTCACTACCTTCTCACAAGGCAACTCACCTCTCACTTGATTAAGTTCTTATTGTTAAGATTTTCCTCCTATCAAGCCTAAATTTCTCTGAAATCTAATTCTTCTTTCACTTGACAGCCCTTCAAATATTTGAAGATACCTGCCCCTCCCCTCACATGCCAAATAAATAACCCCAGTTATTTCCAACTGGCACAAGATATGATTTGTCAACATCTTGGTTGCTCTTTTCAAGACATGCTCCACTTCTCAATATCCTTATTAAAAGGTGGTGGTGCCCAGAACATTCTCTATATGGTATAACCAAAATAGAGTAAAATTCACTTTATCACCTGCCTTGTTCTGGACACTATGCTTCTTTTTCTTAATGCAGCCTGAGACCGTATTGGCCTTTTCGACTGCCACGTTGTACTTTTGACTCACATTGACCTGAGTGCTCTAAATAAGATAAATCACAGTCTAGCCACACCTCCCTCATCTTCAAGTACTTGTCAAGTTGATTTTTTTTGGACCCAAGAACAGAACTTTACATTTCTATTTGGTTTTTTGTTGTTGTTATTGTTCATCCTTAGGAGAGGCTTTTATTTTATAAACTGCTACCCTAAACTTCAATAATACTTTTACACATGAAATTAAACACACCAAAGGAGAAGAGATGTTGTCAAGAAGACTACTTACCCATCCAAACACCTCAAAGCCACGTTTGACCTGCCATAACCCCATGGATTTTTAAAGGTTATTTTTTTTTTCATTAAGAGAAAGTAGACAGATGCATGTTGGTAAATGCTAACTTTCCATAACCACACAGAGACATAGAGTAATCTCTGAGCACTGTACATCAGAAAGGAGTGGGAGACTATAATTGTATGTATTACTACAACCGAGTCTAGTACCCATCCACTTCCTTTCACCCCTGAACACAGAAATTTCTCCCCATTCCCCCCCAAAAAAAGCACTACATGTGAGATTAAGGAAAGAGCACTGGCCCTAGAATCAAAGCACCCCAGTTCAAGCATAGCCTCTGCCAATACCTGTGTATCCTTGGGCAAGTCAATGAACATCACCAAGCCTCAGTTTCCCCATATGTAACAGAATTGGACTAGAATGGTCTCTGTGGTCCCTTCCAGCTTTAAATCTATGAATCTGAAATCTATGAATTTATAAATATGAAAATCCTATGAATTTATTAATAGTTTGTTTTGGGACAGAGAAGGGTGAACATGAATTTGGAAGAGACAATGGTGGAGATTTGTCCCACTGCATTCTGCTCAAAGTATTCCCTGTGCCCCCAGAAACAAGAAAGTTGTGAACTATGGTATGAGGAAACAAAGAACCCTCAAGAGAACAAGGTGACTGCACACGAAATGAAAATAAAAAGACTGAAACTTGCACCCAGGAACTGGAGACATTTTTTAAAGCTAAAAGGAGTTTTGGAATCCATCAATGTTCTATTAGTCATTTTGGCCTGTATTCTCCCCTCCATCTTCTCCTTCATCATCATGTTCCCCATCATCTTCCTCTTCTTCACTTTCCTCTTCATCACCAACACTGTCCTCCAAATCTTCTTCCTCATCTCCTTCTTCTTCCCCTTCTTCATTATCGGTATCAGATGCCAGGTAGTACTGTAAGGGATTTAACCAGATATCATCTTTGATGACCTCTCCTAACTCATCTGCCCCAGCATCGGTATGGTCTGAGAACCAAGTGAAAAAGCTGTCTTCTCGAAACCTTTTGCGGCCATCTTTAGTCTGGATCTTTTTCCGGCGCTTGGTCAAGTCCTTTCCAGATTTCCAATGGATTTCAGTTGACTTTGAAGCGAGATCCCCACTTCCATCAAGGTGAAACTCTTTGGAGATCACTTTATTTTCAAAGTAAGGGTTTTCATCAAAATAAAAATCTATTCTGTAACCCGATTTCACGTCTTCGAATTCTATCACTTCAATCCTAGTCAAGTGATGCAGGGCTTCCTCATCTTCCTCCCCAAGCAGCGAGGATAACTGAGGGTGGCTGAGAAGGGTGGTCGCCCAGAAGTCCGGTATTTTGGTGATCCACTCGGACCTCTTCCGGAAGAAAGGCTGGCGGAGCTGGTTATAGTTCTGTTCCACTTTCAAAATTTCCACACTGGCTCGCTCATTCAGCTTGTCTATTTCACTCTGCACTTCATCGATTCGTTCGACTGCTTCTTGTAGCTGTGTTTCCGAGGTCTCAAGGGCTTCGTGGAGGTTGGCGGCGAGCTCCTTTTTGCTGACTTTGGCCGCCGGCGCTGACATGTTGCTCTCTACGCGCTCACGGGCTCCTAAGTGGACCAGCGGTGGGGCGGCTGCTTTCTCACCTCACACGCCACGCCCGGGAAGCGGCTTCGCTTCAGTCCACGCCCCGCCCTCGCCGGGATCACTAGTTCAGGCCGGCTCTGGCTCTGGCTCTGCCTCCGTCCTCTCTGCGGCTGCGCTGGAGCTGGTGCTGATGCTGATGTTCCGCCTCCTTCTCCGTCGGCACCTGATCTCTCCGTGTGGCCGCACCAGCAGGGAGGCGGGGAGGGGGAGACAGAAGAGGAGAACGGGAAGGGGCGGAGGCCGGGGCAATGTGGACCAGGGTCTGAACTTTGGCTTACGCTGTAGGAGCTGGGCTGCTTAGAATACAAAGATGCTAACGTGTTCCTCCTTCCCCCAAGTTGGGGCAGCCAGCTCTTGTCATGCCCAGGATGCCACCAGCACCATCCCTACCACTGTCTCCTTCACATCCTGCCCTGCCTCTTTCTCCTCCCCTTCCTCCTTCTTCTCCTCCCCTTCCTCCTTCTTCTCCTCCTCTTCCTCTTTCTCCTCCCCTTCCTCCTCATTCCCTTTCTCTCCTCTTTCTCCTCCCCTTTTCCCTCCCCTCCATTCCCTTGCTCTCCTTCACTTTCTCTTCCCCTCCCTTTCATCCTCCTCTTCATTCCCCTTCTTTCTCCTTCCCTTCCTCTCATTCTTTCTTTCCTCTTTCTCCTTCCCTTCGTCTCTTCCCCTTCCTCCTCTTCATTCTCTTTCTTTCCTTTCCTTCCTCTCTCTTCCTTTCCTTCTCATTCCCTTTCTCTCCTTCCTCCTCTCTCTTTTCCCCTTCCTCCCTCCTTCACTGCCTCCTCCCTTTTCTTCCAACTTTTCTCTATCTTCCTTCTCTTCTTCTCCCTCCTTCTTTGTAATTCTCATGTCTTTCTCCCCCTCTGTCCCTTTCCTCTTCCTTTTTGTCTCCTCTTTCTCTGAGGTTATGAACCTGGGTGATTGTGGAACTGGTAGTGCCCTTGATAGAAATAAGGATGTTTGCAAAGGATATGCTTAGCATGAAAGGAAATAAATTCATTTGGGGGTATAAAATAGATTTAGAGGTGGAAGGCATGTTGAGTTTAAGATGCCTAAGAGATATCTAGGAGGAGTTTGATGATAAAGAATTGGAGATGAAAGATCAGAAATTGGGGCTGTATATATAGATATTGGAATTATCTGCTTAAAGACACTTGGACCCTTGAAAACTGAAAAGATGAGAGGGAGAGGGAGGGAGAAAGAGAGACAGAAAGACAGACAGAGACAGAGAGGCAGGAGAGAGGGAAGGAAGGATAGAGAAGAGAACTCACAAAGGAGCCCTGGGAATCAACTGTACTTGGGTGGCAGGAGATGTATTATGATCCAGCAAAGGACACTAAGGCATGGTCACAGAGGTGGGAGGAGAATCAGAGAGCTATGTCATAAAAGCCAAGGGAGGAGAAAATGTTGAAGAGGAAAGAGTAGTCATTGGTATACAAAACTGCAGAGAAGAAGGCCCAGGACTAAGAAAAGACTGTCAGATGAAGCAGTCGAGAGATTGTTAGACCTTGGAGACAGTTGTGGTGAGATCAGAAGCCAGATCACAATGTATTATTGAGAACCAGGGTTCAGCCCCTGGTTGGATGGTAAGGAAATAGAATAAGATTTTTAACCTAGGGTCTGTGAACTTCTTTTGTTTTTTAATATTCTGATAATTATATTTCAATATAATTGATTTCCTTCAGAATCCTATGTATTTTATTCTATGCGTTTAAAAACATTATTTTGAGAAGGGGTTCATAGGCTTCACCAGAATGCAAAAAGGAACCTTGACACAAAAAAAGATTAAGAATCCTTGGCTAAACTCTAGGCCACAGATGATTTTAGGAACTGGTAAAAACAGAAGTGAGATAAGGGCCAGTTGCTTGAAAAGATGATGAGCAAGTGGTGGTTTTTTTAAAAATGAGGCAAACCTTAGCTTCTTTTTAGGCACTGAGGACAAGAAAAGTAAATGGGGAGATATTGGAGATGATAGACAGAAAGGTCATGACCAGTAGAGCAAGCTCCTGAAGGAAGGGGTTAGGAGGGAATGGGATCAAGTATTTAGGTATAAGACTTGACCTTGACAAAGAGAAGAGTCACTATTTTCTCAAATAAGAGAAAAAAAAGTAAAGAGTGGGTCAGAGTCAATAAAAAGGGGCCAGAGGTTAAGTCATGGGCTAGGGTGAGAAATAATCTATGGAGGTATGAATTGCCATGTTTATTTCATCTTGCAGAATGATGTTTCTGGAAAAGATAAAGCCCAGGAAAATATCCAGAATGGAAATGGTAAGAATTCCCTAAGTACCAGCCTTAGGTGGAGGAGGAACAACTAGATGCCGTCTCCTGCTCTCTCCAACCAGAGAGAGGAAGGGAGGGGTGAGGACTGCTGCGAAGGGGTGAGTTTCTGAGTTGACTTCATCTTGCAGAATGATAACTATCTGGAGATGAATGTCCTGGAGAATAGGAAAGTAGCTGGGTAAGAAATGAAGGAAACGATGAGAGAATTAAAATTAATTAATTAATTATTGGAAGATTTTGAAGAAGCTCTCCAATGTCCATCCTCCATCCTCTCCAATCAGAGGGAGGGGTACGAGGGGCAGGGGAGGGGAAGAAATGATGAAGAAAATTCCCTAGATGCTCACCTTTAAATAGTGGAGGATATGGAAGCAGTTCTCCATCCTTTACCCTCTCCATTCAGAGGGAAGAGTTCCAAGGGTAGAGGTGCTGAGGAAGGACGACGTGGAGAGATTTTGAGATACTGGAGTAGGGAAGAAAAGGATACTCTGTGTGAATTGCCTCTTTTGTAGACAAGTAAAAGGTGAAAATATCTACTGAGAGAAGGTGAAAAAGGCAATGAGGGTTTGAGTCAGGAAGAGAAGGTTTGAACAGTTAAGGAGATTGAGGTATTCAAGGAAAAATAAGAGTTTTATCATATTGAGGAGTAAGAACATATTTGAGAAAAAATAACATGAATTTGTAGTGGGGCCAGTCGGCATTATGGTTGGGGACTAGCAAGGTATAAATGGTAATAAGATCTGGAGGCAAAGGAAATATGTGGTCAAGACAGTGAAGATGAGGAAAAGGCCTCTATAGGGATGAGGAAGGATGGTTGGTGGTTACAGTGAAGACAAAGAATATTTTAAGAGGAATAAGGCAGAGGAAGAGACAGAAGAACAGGTTATTGCAATCAGAAAGGGAATGTCAGAGTCTCAATTATGAAGGTGGCACATTTATTGGTGATACAGAGACATTACATGTCCATCCCTGTGGGTAGCTAAGTAGGGTGAAGTTCCAAGCCATGGGAGTTTGAGAAGTTTTACTTTGTGGTTTTTTTTAATTTAAAAGCTGTGATGTTTAGAGGTCAGGGAGGGACATCAGCTAGAAGCTGTAATAGAGAACAAGACTATAAATGGGGTACTGAACTCCTTGAGAAAAGAGTCTGACCTAGGGGCCAGTAGATCACAGCAATAGGGATCTTGGATAGATGGGTATAGATGAATAATTTGAACCCCAGGAAAAGTTATTGAGTAATGGTAACACAAGAGTCTGAAAGTTGTGGGGAGGGGAAAAACAAGTATGTCAATTACTCCTGCCCGTTGTATAATCAAAGTATGTGAAAGAAGCAATAGCTGACATTAGAAGTGGCATCTTTTGGATAGTGTCTTCTGAAAAAAAACTAGGTTTCCATAGATATATGAAGATGAAAAATGCAAAAAGAAATCTAGGGTAAGGGAAGTCTGTTAAATAATTAAATGGTAGTTCCAGAAATTGCAGTGGAAAGGAAGGGCCAAGGAAGAAAGCAGTTGCATGTTAGAGAATGTGAAGGCTTGGGACATGGCATTGATAATTATTAAACAACATCACAAAAACTGAATTTAATTTAATAGAGAGGAAATAACCAGTTATTAAAGTGAGAGTCATTTCTGAATCAGCAGTCAGAGCATCAACTAGTTAAATCAAAAGTAAACTTACAATAAATTACAAGAAATGATAAAGATAAGAAGACATATTGGCTAATTTAAAAAGCTTCAGCCTAACCAATTCTAAAAAGCTATTGAATCTGAAATATAGGAAATTAATTTAGCAAAGGCAATGACTGATTATCTCTTTTTCTTACAGTTTAGCTGATGTGAAGCTCTATGAGCCAAGAAACAGCCAGCAAACACATGATCTTTTTGTAAGATGGAGAGACATGACAGGCAAAGGCAGCATTGGTTTAGAGTACAACCTCATTTGCAAAATATTAAAAAGAATATCAGAAGATTAAAAGCAGTATTTCCATATATAAGTATATGTATATGATGTATATGAAAGCAGTAGAAAGAGCAGTTAGTCTACATAAAACTTGGCATGCTACACAACTAAACCAGGTTACACCAAAAGCATCACTAAAGAAAATTGGAAGGACAACAGCTGGACTAGCAGATGTGCCAGTGATCCATAGTTCTCTAGTTTAATCATCAATGACAGTAGACAAACATTTAGACTCAATACCTCAGTGCCTAATTATATGAAGGAAGAGAAATGGCACTTAAGAAGAGTATCTTAAGAAGAGCACTTAAGAAGTTATCAGGAAGAGCAACTGGACTGAACCAAGTGGAAGCAGAGGAAATCCCCACTAGAGACAACCCCATTTTGAAGACAAAAAGATGTCAAACAATTGGGAGAAATCACTTTGAATTATTAGTAAAAACAGAGAACTGAGAGGACATCAGCAACTATCAACCCCTATGCCAATTTTCTTGTCTCTCTAAAGGCAGTGTGACATATAAGGTTGGTCTTGGACTCAAGAAGACCTGTCTTCATGTCCTGCCTTTAAGCTCCAGTAGCTTAAAACTTCATTAAAGACTTTTGGAACACCCTATATAATCACATTCTGTGTCCTTTGTGTATTTTCTCTGCACTTAAACCATGAGCTTTGTAATGAGAGAAATCGTCTTTTTTTTTTTTTTTTGCTTTTTGCTAGGCAATGGGGGGTTAAGTGACTTGCCCAGGGTCACACAGCTGGTAGGTGCCGTGTGTTGTGTCTGAGACCGAATTTGAACTCAGGTCCTCCTGACTCCAAGACTGGAGCTCTATCTACTGTGCTACCTAGCTGCCCCAGAAATTTTATATAGGGTTAATTCTGCCCCTGTGAGGTACTTAATAAACATTCATTTAATTGAAACATTGAAATACACTCATAATCGATGAATATTTATTCCATCATGCCAACATTTATTCCACTTATGGCCAGAGCTATATTGGTGACAAGGATCAGAGGACCACAAATTTCAAGCTAGAAGGGCCATTAGAGTCTATCTATTCCAAATCTCTCACTTTATAAATGAGGAAACTGAGGCCCACAGAGGTTGAATGAATTGCCCAAGGTCAAACAAATAGTGTCAGAAATGGGATTTGAAACTGGGTAACTGAGTCCAAATTTTATTTCCCCTGTGTCATGCTAATGATAGCAAGAGTTGGGATTAGTTAACATGATGGGCTAGATGTTCCACATCCCCAGTATGGAAGCCTTTCTCACAGACTGTCAGATTTTTCTTCTCACGAACCAGTGGGGACCAGCAGCCCTCTTGGAACAGAAATTAGACAGGGAGTTAGGTATGTGTATGGGCATGATACCTCTGCCAGATTGTAACGCCTGTGCTTCCTGATTCTCTGCTAGACTGTTCCTTTTTCCTGTTGCCTCAGAAATGTAACCTAGGACTCAGGATCACACCACTCTACCCAAAGCTGGTTGGGCCCACCAGGGAATGGAGAATGAGACTCTTTTATAGACCTCTCTCCCTTTCTATCCAGCCATAGAGTTTGGTCTATTCCAGAGGTTATGACTGGAAGAACACACACACACACACACACACACACACACACACACACACACACACACACACACACAACTGCAGCTTATGTCTCAGAAGGGGCCTCTAAGCCAAAGAGAAACAATAGCAGCACTACCTCACAGCAGGGGGCAGCTAATGTGACATATGCAAAAGATTTAAAGCTAAAAGAATCCTGGAGATCATCTAGTCCAAACCCCTCATTTTACAGAAGAGGAAATTAGGTCCATGGCAGGGAAATAACTTTTCCAAGGCTGCACAAGTAGTAAACAGCAAGGCTGGGATTTAAATAAAAGGCCTCTGACGCCAAATCCAAAGCTCTTTGGCATATACTACACTGCATCTTCAGCCATACCAGGCCATTGAAAGGCAGTCAGCACTAAGAGATAAGAGGAGAAGGGTGATCACTGAGGGATCAGAGTAGGCTTCCTAGAGATGAGATTTGGATGAGGTCCTGAAGGGTGGAGAGGCAGAAATGTGGAGAGATGGCATTCCAGAATATCCCTGCACCTATTCATGAGAGGAAAGGACCACAGCGGTTTCCTGAGACTGGATTATGGGTATAGGAAATACACAACGTTTGTGCTTCTGAGGACAAAGACCACCTGTACTATAATGGCCTCCCAACAGGTATCCCAATTGCCAGTTTTCACCCCATTGACCTTACCACCCATCCTCAATCAGAGGCAGTGAGGGGCCATAGTGAATAGAGGTCTGGGCCCAGAATCAGAAAAACCTGAGTTCAAATCCAGCCTCAGACACTTAGTAGCTGTATGATCTTGGCAAATCATTTAGCCTCTGTCTGGCTCACTTTACTGAACTGTAACATGAATATAATAGTATCTACTTTGCAGGGTTGTTGTGAGGATCAAATGAGATAATATTTGTAAAAGTGCTTAGCACAGTACCTTTTACATTTTAGACAATTAAAAGATGCTTATTCCCTTCTCCCATAAATCTATCTGCATAACCTATCTGAATCATCTTCTTGAGGCTCAGGCCTAACACTGCCATTCACTATCCTGCTCAAAAATCTTTAGTGGCTCTCCAATGCATAAAGGATCAAGTCCTATACCGCCCCCCCAACCTGACATTTAAGTCCCTTCACAATCTAGTCCCTAAATACCTTTCCATCCTCATTTTAAACAGTTCCTGTTTGTGTATATTCTAACCTCTAAACAAAACAGTCTACTCACCATTCTTTATATTTATCCACTCAGCCGAGCTCTCTCAAATTCCCCTACAAATGACTCTAAAATAATGCCTCAAATTGAATTCTTGCGTGACAAAACTAACAAAAAAGGTTGACTGAAACAATTCTCCAACCCAAGACAATTTAGGAGGTTGGCAAAAAAGGTCTGTCTCACCAAAGATCTCAAGAACACGGCACAGGTGAAGGCAGTGCTGGTAGCAAAGGTCATGCCTTGGAGGAAGCTGCAGCAGCTTCAGCAGCTCTCAGCCCACAGGTGGTGGGGGTGAGGGTGGGGGTGGGACTGAACAACTGGTTGGAAGGAAGTTGCAGAGGACACTTTGCTGGTGCTGGGATCAGACCCTGTGGCATTGCCCATATGCAGTTCCAGGTCACCATCCCAGAGGCAAAAGGAAAGATAGCACTTGAGGCCGCAGAGAAGCAAGGAGGACCTGGTCACAGACCCAAGGTCAGGAGGAGTGTTAGTGCTGGTGTCTACAGGAGAACAAAGTCCCTTCCTGGGTAAAGATCAGAGTACAGAACAGGAGAGCAGTGACCACACTTCTCCTTACATGATACCACCTTGGAAGCATGTAAAACCTACAGACCTCCCAGAGCCAGCTCAGCAAACAGCAGCAAGAAAGGCTTAGAGATTGGGACAGTTCCCCCTCTACCCTGGGAGCAGAGTTCAACTTTAACATGAAGTTGAACATCAAGAAATAGGCTGGGAAAATGAGTAGACTACAAAGAACCTAACCATAACAAGTTACTATGGTGACAGGAAAGATCAAGATACAAACCCAGAAGAAGACAATGATGCCAAAGCAGCTATAAGCAAAGCCTCAAAGAATGTGAATTAGATATGATCCCAACAAGAATTACTAAAAGAGCTTAAAAAGGATTTTAAAAAATCAAATAAGAGAAGTAGAAGAAAAAATTGGGAAAAGAAGTGAGAGTGATGCAAGAAAATTATAAAAAAGAGAGTCAACAGCTTAGTAAAAGAGGCACAAAAAATACTGAAGAAAATAAGACCTTAAAAAGCAGAGTTGGTCAAATGGAAAAAGAGGTATAAAAACTCACTGAAGAAAATAATTCCTTGTCTTTGGCTGAAAAAAAAAGGAAAAAAAGAAAAGAATTCCTTAAAAAGTAGAATTGGGCAAGTGAAAGCTAATGAGTCCATGAGACACCAAGAAACAATAAAATCAAAGGAAAGAAAAAATGGGAAGATGTATGAAATATCTCATTGGGAAAAAACTCATCTGGAAAATAGATTGAGGAGAGATAATCTGAGAATGATTAGACTACCTGAAAACCATGATCAAAAAAAAGAGCCTGAACATCATATTTCAAGAAATTATCAAGGAAAATTGCCTTCCTATCATAGAACCAAAGGGCAAAATAGAAATTGAAAGAATCAATCATCACCTCCTGAAAGAAATCCCAAAATGAAAGTTCCCATGAATATTAGAGCCAAATTCCAGAGTTCCCAGGTCAAGGAGAAAATATTTCAAGTTGCTGGAAAGAAGCAATTCAAATATCATGGTGCCACAGTCATGATCACACAAGATTTAGCACTTCCACATTAAAGGATAGAGGACTTAGAATATGATATTCCAGAAGGCAAAGGGGTTGGGATTACAGCCTATCCAGCAAAACTGAGTATAATCCTCTGAGGGGTGGGGAGGTGGGAACAGACATTCAATGAAATTGAGGATTTTCCTGAATAAAGCATTGTCCCAGTAAGCATTTCCTGGTAAAAAGACCTGAATAGAAAATTTGACTTTCAAACACAAGACTCAAGGAGTGTATAAAAGATAAATATAAAAAGAGAGATCATAAGGGAATTTATAAGGTTAACGTATTTACATTCCTATATGGGAAGATGATAATTATAACTCCTACTAATTTGATCATTATTAGGGCAGACAAAAGAAGTGTACATAAAAAAAGGACAAGGGTGTGAGATGACTATGATGGGATGATTTTTTAAATAAAATTAAGGGGTGAGAATAACACACTGGGGAAAAGAGGAAAAGACAGGAAGAATGAGAGAAATTATTTCATATAAAAGAGGAGCAAAAGGAAGAGCTTTTATAATGGAGGGGAAGGTGGCAGGATTGGGGAGTAGTGGGCCTTGCTTGAACCTTATTCTCATTAGAATTAACTGAAAGAGAGAATAACATACATATTCAGTTGGGTGCAGAAATCTATCTTATCCTACAGGGAAGTAAAAAGGAAAAGGTATATGGAAGGGGAAGGGGGATGATAGAACGGAAGGTGGATTAAGGGAGGTAGTGGTCAGAAGCAAAACAGACTTTTGAGGAGGAATAGGGTTAAAAAAAAAAAGAGAAGTATTAACAAGGGGGAAAATAAGATGAGGGAAATGCATAATAATCATAATTGTGATTGTGAATGGAATAAACTCATCCATAAAACAGAAGCAAATAGCAGAATGGATTAAAAACAAGAATCTAACAATATGTTGTTAACAAGAAATACACTTGAAATGGAGAGACACACACAGAGTAAAAATAAAGGGTTAGAGCAGAATCTATTGTGCTTCAGCCGAGGCAAAAAAAAAAGTCGGGAATAGCAGTCATGATTTCACACAAAGTAAAAGCAAAAATAGACCTAATTAAAAGAGATGAGCAGGGAAACTATATTTTGCTAAAAGGTACCATATGCAATGAAGTAATATATGCACCAAATGGTATAGCATCTAAATTCTTAAAGGAAAAGTTAAATGAATTACAGGAGGCAATAGAGAATAAAACTACTCTAGTGGAAGACCTCAACTTTCCCCTCTCAGAATCAGATAAATCTAATCATAAAATAAATAAGAAAGGAGTCAAAGAGATGAATAGAATCTTAGAAAAGTTAGATATGATAGAACTCTAAAGAAACCTGAATAGGAATAGAAAGGAGTATACCTTTTTCTCAACTATACATGGCACCTTTGCAAAAATTGACTGTGTTAAGGCATAAAAATGTCACAGCAAAATGCAGAAAAGCAGATATATTAAATGCATCTTTTTCAAACCATGATGCAATAAAAATTACATTTAAAGGGCTCTGCCTCACTTAAATCTAATTGATGTGCGAATTAAGATATTACCCTGCGATGTCATTGGTCCTCTTAGAAAATGAAGGACCACTACCAACAACAACAAGATTCTAGAATTTTGCCAATAATCCAAATCCTTCACTGGTCTATAACTTGTAGACGTTTTTGTCTTCCCTTTTGTGAAGATTGGGACAACTTTTGCCTCTTTCCAGTCCCACTGTGCCTCTGCCATTCTCCACAATCTTTCTTTTTCTGTTACATTTTGAGTTCCAAGTTATCTTCTTCCCTCCTTCCCTCCCAACCCCACATTAGAGAAGGCATGCATTTTTAGATATTTATGTGAAACCATACAATACATTCTTCCACATATCAGTTCTTTCTCTGGAAGTAGATAACATTTTCCTTCATAAGTCCTTCGTAGTTTATTTGAATGATTATATTACTCAAAATAGCTTAGTCATTCACAGTTTCTCTTTGAACAATATTGCTATTACTATATACAATGTTCTCTTGGTTCTGCTCATTTCACTCTGTATTATTTCATGCAAATCTTTCCATGTTTTTTCTAAAACCAAGCCACTCATCATTTCTTATAGCACAATAGCATTCTATCACTCCATAATCTTTCAAAGATCACTTAGGATTTCTCAGCAATCAGGTCATCCTATTGTTTCCACTAACCTAGAACATAGGCTCTGGTGACTTGAATTCATCAAAGGCAGCTAATTGCTCTTTGATTAGCGCCTTACTTCTCTTGGGTTCCAACTCCCTCTTAGCCATTTTGCTCTCTCTTCTCCTGTCCAAAGAGAATTCTTCTTGCCAGAGAAAAAAAACCCAGAAGTAACTGAATGAATCAAATCTGTCTTCTTTTCATCTCCTCTTTATTATCATCATTCTAGCCAGACTCAGTAGTGGCCCTCTTACTTCTTTGATTCTTCTCTCTTCTATAACACAGCATCGAAAGAAACATTTTTTTTAAATCCTCTTTTTGTTGTATTTAGCTTTCCTCACCAGCATCAGCAAATGCTTAGCTTTCTCATCTTCTGCCCCTATTCTCAAAGGACCCTGCCATGACTGTGTACTGATTCATGTATTATCACCTGTCCTTGCTGCTTCTAGCAGCATATATATGTGTGTGTGTGTGTGTACATATATATATACATATATATATATATATATGTATGTATGTATATATGTGTATATATATAATACACACACACACATACATATTATAAATCTATATATGCCTTTCAAAAATCTAAGTTGTTCTTGACTAATGTGGAAATATGTTTTGCATGACTTCACATGTATAATCAATATACTACTTACTTTCTCAAGGGATAAAGAAGGGGCAGGAGGAAGGAAGAGAATTTGGAACTCAAGATTTTAAAAAATGCATGTTAAAAAATTTAATGTAATTGGAAAATACATACAGACATATGTGTATATGTATATGTGTATATATGTGTATATATGTGTGTATATAGCTAAGAGGGCTATTGCCCTCCTTTTCTTCTCCTTATTGTCTCTTCCCTTCACCCTCCCCACCTTTTTCATGAAGCAACCCCCTCCCCAATTAGCTTCTCTTAATGCTCAGGGGGATGTGTGTAAGGGTGGGTGAAAGGTCCTAGGAGTATCAACACCTTTGATCATGCCTGAGATGTGTATGTTGGTAGGATCACCTCTAAGACTGAGTGTCCATGTTGGTGTCTGGATATATGTATGGGTGTGTGTGTTCAGGGGTGAACATGTGTTGGCCTGCTATTTCAAGGCTGCTCCTGCCTGGACCTTTCTGTGTGTGTGTACACACACACACACACACAAATTCATATTACATATATACATATACATACATACATATACATATACATATACATATACATACATACATTTGTATATATGTATATATGTGTATATACACATATATGCACACACACGCGCACACACACACACACACACACACACACACATCTCCTGGTTGTTCAGTGCAATCTTGTGCATCCACCTTGATCTCTGAAAGCTCCCCTATTTCCAGCTCATTAGAATGCTGTCTGCCAGTTTCTTCAGAATTTCATTCTTTTTTTAAATTTTATTTTTTTTAGGCAATTGGGGTTAAGTGACTTGCCCAGGGTCACACAGCTAGTAAGTGTCAAGTGTTTGGTCTGAGGCCAGATTTGAACTCACATCCTCCTGATTTCAGGTCTGGTGCTCTATCCACTAAGTCACCTAGCTGCCCCACCAGAATTTCATTCTTGAGAACTTATCATTCTTCCTAAACTTACTTTCCTTATAGAAGTATCATATATCTCCTTTCTATGAATACTACAAAAATATGCTCTCTCAATTTGTAGGGAACTATGGTTTTCCTACCCATAAATGTTGTATATGCTGTAATGTTTTTGTAATATCTGTATTGTCCGATTCGGCTGGTTTTTTTAAACTGCTTTTTAAAGCTGCTTTTTCTCTCTTCTGTTTTTCATTATAAAAGGTGACTTTCTGGAGAGGGGAGATGGGAAGGCTATATTTGGAAATTAAGGTGATATAAAAAACTATCAATACAAAAAAACCCTCTTTAATACGCTCTCTCAAAATCTTAGGAGCATATTAGATCATAATCAGTTTTCCTCTCCTTCATTATCATGATTACTAGGATGTAGTTATGTTCTTCCCCTAAAACTTCCTCCTTTTTTTCATAACACAAAGTTACTCCTTGATAGTGGTAATTAGATCCAGAAGGCTTCCTCAAACTTTTGAAGGATTAAATTATCATCAAAGCAGGTCTCTAGTCTACTCCCCGACAGCCTTCTAACTCGGATGCTACGAGGCTATTGCTCATAGCTATATGCTGTAAGACATTTGGCCAGCTCTCATCAATCACGTATTTGATAGATGCTTATTCTATACCGTACCTTGTGATAGGTAAGGTACAGATGACAGAAAGGTGGGAGGAATAATTGACAAAAGAATCAGGATCCAAAAAAAAGATCTCTATAGAAGGTGATTCCTGCCTTCCCTGAGGGAATTTCTTTATATATACAGTATAAGCATCAGAAGGTAGGAGACTAGGCCAGATAATCCCCACCTCTTAGAGCCTGTGAAGTTCATGAGGGTAATAAGGTCTTCTCTGCGAGCCCCTTCTAGGGTGGGAGAGCCTAATATCAAGATTGAAATACCTGTCCTATGCATATCCCTAACCCAAGGACTCCAGAGAGCCTCTTTGGCTTAGGATTCTGAGTCTGTAACTCTTCTGGAAATGGAGCCTGGACTACTTAGCTCAGAGGCTCTTTTTTATATTGTGGATTCCTGTGGCATTCTGGTAAAGCCTATGGATCCCTCAGCATGATGCTTTTAAACACATAAAATAAAATGCATTACAAGGGAAAGCCTAGCTGTTCCAAATCTCAAACTGTATCATAAAGCAGCAATCATAAAAACAAATCTGGTACTGGCTAAGAAATAGAGTGGTGGATCAGTGGAATAGATTAGGTATACAATACAGTATAGTAAATGACCATGGTAATTTAGCGTTTGAAAAATCCAAAGATCCAAGCTTTGGGGACAAAAATTAATTATTTGACAAAAACTGCTGGGAAAACTCAAAAATAGTATGGCAGAAACTAGGTATAGACCAATATCTCACAATGTAAACCAAGATAAGGTCAAAATGGGTGCATGACTTAGACATAAAGGTGATACCATAAATAAATTAGGAGAGTATGGAATAGTTTACCTGTCAGATTTATGGATAAGGGAAGAATTTATGACCAAACAAGATATAGAGAGCATAAATATAGAAATATAACATGGATAATTTTGATTTAATTTAAAAGGTTTTGCACAAACAAAACCAATGCAACCAAAATTAGAAGGAAAGTAGAAAACTGGGGGGAAAAATTTTACACCAAGTATCTCTGATAAAGGCCTCATTTCTCAAATATATAGAGAACTGAGTCAAATTTATTAGAATACAAGTCATTCCCCAATTGATAAATAGTCAAAGGTTATGAACATATGGTTTTCAGAAGAAGAAATCAAAGCTACTTACAGTCATATGAAAAAATGCTCTAAATCACTATTCATTAGAGAAATGCAAATCAAGGCAACTCTGAGTACCACCTCACACCTGTCAGATTGGCTAATATGACAGAAAAGGAAAATGATAAATGTTAGAGAAGATGTGGGGAAATTGGAACATTAATGCATTGTTGGAGTTGTGAACTGATCCAATCATTCTGGAGAGCAATTTGAAACTATGCCCAAAGGGCTATAAAACTGTATATACCCTTTGATCCAGCAACATCACTACTAGATCTATACACCAAATAGATAACAAAGAGGGAAAGAAACTATTTATACAAAAATATTTATAGCAGCTCTTTTTGTAGTGGCTAAGAATCAGACATTGAAGGGATGCCCATCAACTGGGGAATGGCCAAACAAGTTGTAGCATATGATTGTAATGGAATATTATTGTGCTATAAGAAATGACAAGCAATATGATTTCAGAAAAACCTGTAAAAATTTACATGAACTGATGCAATGGAACTGAGCAAAAGCAGGTGAACATTGTACACAGTAATAACAATATTGTACAATGGACAACTGTGAACGACTTAGCTACTCTCAGCAATACAATGATCCCAGAAAATTTCAAAGGACTCATGATAAAAATGCTATCCATCTCCAAAGAAAGAACTAATGACATCTGAATACACACCAATGCATACTTTTTTCTTTCTTTCTCTTTCTTCCTTCCTTCCTTCCTTCCTTCCTTCCTTCCTTCCTTCCTTCCTTCCTTCCTTCCTTCCTTCCTTCCTTCCTTCCTTCCTTCCTTTCTTCCTTTCTTCCTTTCTTTCTTTCTTTCTTTCTTTCTTTCTTTCTTTCTTTCTTTCTTTCTTTCTTTCTTTCTTTCTTCCTTCCTTCCTTTTCTTTCTTTTTTTCTTTCTAAATGATTAATATGGAAACATTTTACATGACTGCTCACATAAAAACTATATCAAACTCCTTATTATCTCAGGGAGAGGAGGAAGAAGAGAATTTGGAACTTAAATCTTTTAAAAAAATGTCAAAGGAAACCAATTACACTGAAATAAATACGTAAATTTTCCCCATTCAGTTCAAGGACCCCACTCTCAAAATTAATTCATGGGCGTGGTGGTCTGTGGACCCTGGTTAAGAACCGTTGCCCCACATATCTCTACTCACCTCTCCCAACCACCACACCGCCCTTATCAAGTTTGTACTTTCAGTCAGGAGTCCTTTCTCTGAACTTAGGGTCATGTGACAGCTGTTGACGGTCTTCAGCAAATCAATTTTCCTCTCTGGGCCTCTGACCTCTGAGGGCAAGCCTTTTTCAGGGATGCTCATCCAACTTTGTTGTTCAACTCTCACCTACGACTCCAAGAAGCTGTAGCATGCACAGCAGCCACACCCTGGTAAGCCTTCTCGGCAGATGGGCTAAACAAAGTTAAGGGTAATTGGCAAACCCATCTCTAAGCTAGAGGGATGTCTACCATAAGCATGTAAAGACTTCTCCCAGCAAAATGGATGGAGGAGAACAATTTGGTCCAACATCTATGAAGACAGCGAAAGTAGGCACAGTGGCGTGCTTAGAGCTTGGTGAGACATCAAAAACACCAAGTCATCTACTAAATCCCAGGCCATCGCCAGTCATCCTGACTTTTGTCCTGCCACTGGACTTCAATTGACTCAGAAAGAAAGAGTGAGGTTGATGACTTTGAACAACTCTATCTCACTTAAATCCAGTTCATGGGCAAGTCAAGATAGCATGCTGTGATGTCATTGTTCCTCTCCAGAAACGACAGACGAACAAGTGCCTAGCATGTACAAAGCATGATAATACAGTCAAGGAGTTTTTATTCTACTGGGAAATGAAGATAAAACATTTACACAGATTCAGGGATATCAATGTCAGCTCATACAAGCTCCAGAGAGCCTAATGTTAAATTTTCAATGTGAGCATTTAACTCCTCAGAAACTGGAAAATGCTACAAATGAGGACTTGATTTATTCCAGCAGCCACTTCTGGAGTCAAGTATTTAGAGTAATAGAGCTGGAAAAGACCAACTGGAAGAGACCTCAGAAATCATAGTCCAATCCCTCCTTTTTTATAGAGGAAGAAACTGTGATCCATTAGAAAGAAATGACTTGCCCAAGTTCACAGTGAATTAGTTGGCCTTCTTGGAAGAAGAGGAAGGTGGCTTTCTAAGCTATCATTCCCCTCTCTGTCTCCACCCTCCTGGAATTAGGAAGCTGGAAGAATTAATTTTAGCTCTTACTTCAACATCATTCCACTTCCCTATTTTGTTTCAAGAGAAGATCCACCCTTGGAGTTCAAGGAAATGTCAGGACCACCAAATAGAGGCCATCTGGGATTCCGGGTTTGGATTCTGCTGACCACACTTACTGGCTCAGCTTGCATGGGTGAGTCCTGAGATGGCTGGGATAAGACAGAGGTTGGAAGCCAGTTTGAAACTCAGGGGAATAAAGGAAGAATGGAGAGCAGGCAGAGACTGGGGCCTTGGTTCTTGCCAGTTTTGTAAGGGGCCCTCCACTCCCGACCTCTAGGCGCTTTGGGGAATGGGCATCCCACGAAGGCTAAGAAGGTGAGAGAGGGGGTTATAAGGGGAGGTGTGGGACACTGAACTAAAATTACTTTGCTCACATGGCCAGCCCTAATTAGGTACAAGGGTGGGGTGGCTGTGATTAGAGGATCAGGACAGAATGCCTTCCTTTCAGTACCTCTTTATAGCTAGGCCTTGACTCTGGCTAATCCCTGGAAGAAAGTGAGAAAAAAAACAATTTCTCTCAATTTCCACTCCCCCCCCAACCCTGCCCTCCACACTGCTGAGCCTTAGCAGAATTCAGGGAAGTAGCCAAATCATCATCCACCATGGGGTGGGGAGTGGGGGGATGGGGAGGACCCTTCACCATGAAGCTTTGATTAGATGGGATTCTTAGAGACCTAGAAGCAAAGGCTCTACTCTGGGCCACATTTATCATATCTCCCTGCCCTTCAGTACCTTTCTTTTTCTATGTTAATTTACTTAATTTAATAACTTAATTTCTTGGCTCTAAAAGAAAAATTCTCCATCTCTCCATCCATCCATCCATCCATCCCTTAGACAGCCACCTCAGACACCTAGATATCGGCAGGAAGTGGGGGTGGGGACAGGCCAGACACGAATGGGAAGGAGCAGTCCTAAACAGACTTGTGTTCTCCAGCCAAGAGAGAGACAACAGTCGTGATTACAATCACTCCTCTCATTTTGTCTGCGGCAACAGGTTATAAACTAGTCTGAGGAATTCAACTTGGAGACCTGGCAACTGCTGAGCAAAACTGAGTGGTACAAAAGCATTAAGCTCAGTCAGGTACTCTTCAGTCCAGCCTTACCACTAAATTTCTAGCTGTGACCCTGGTTGAATCATTTCCCCTCTGAAACTCAGTTTGCTCATCTGTAAAATGGGGATAATACTTGTTATCCATACCAACCAGTACTATTATAAGAAAGGCCCTTTGTAAACCCTAAAGCAACATAGAAAAATAGCATAGTAATATGGTGTAAGGCTCCTTCCAACTCCGAAATTCTTTAATTCCATCAATCAGCTCCATTAATGGAAAAAGCATATAGCTAGGAATTAAACAACATAGACTTTGGTCCTGGTTCCTCCAAGGCACTCCTCACAGGGCCTCAGCTTCCTTTCTATATCTCTAAGGCCTCTTCCAGTTTGAACATTCTATGTTCCAAGGCCCCTTCTCACTCACTGTTCTGTGTCCTATATTCTGAAATCCCTCCCAGATCTACAATTCAGTTCTGTGTTGTAAGGTCATAACTAGCTGTAACATCCTATGTTCCATACCTTAGAGTCAGTCCCCTCTCAGCTCTTATATTCTCTATCTCACAGGACATCATTAATATTCTTTAAATATCCCTTATTGAATTAGCAGAGGTTGTGGAACATCCAGACTTTTGAAGCTGAATAGGACCGTAGAGGCCTTCGAGGACAACTCCCTCATTTGAAAGGTGGGGAAACTGAGAAAGGAAGTGATGTGCCTGGGTTACACGGTGCTAGACCCAAGACCAAAGTCCGGGTCTCCTGACTCCAGGCTAGCACCCTTTCTGCTGCTTCCACTGTGCAAAATAAGGATTGGTATATCTGGGCCCAGAGGATTTTGTTCTGCTTTGTTTTATTTAAGGGATTTAATTTGTTTGTTTGTTTTTTGTGGGGAGTTGTAACCTCAACCACCAGAACCAAAGGTAAGGTAGCACACCTGTGGTTTTGTCCCAGGAAGAGTGGGAAATTTGTGAGAAACATCACTAAGAAAGGAGAGGCCTTGACAGGATAGTAAAAAAAACAGCACACTGGGGCATGTCAAAAAGAAGGTGGAGGCTGTTAAATGAGCTCTAGCCTGGTCTATAAGTAGGAACAGAAGATCACCCTCACTCTGGCCCTGACTTGGCTAGCCAATCTCCTCAATGTTGATGGGAGGTAGGCACAGGCTTCTAAGTAATAGAACCAGAAAGGCAGGTGAGGACTTCAAGTCCTCCTTCGCACCCTTCCCCAAAGCACTCCCAACCCTCAGCGTTCAGGCTTTTTGGATGCCAACAGTGAAGTAACAATGGGCCTTAGCACCTAGTTATCAAGAATAACTAGTTAAAATAGGAAGTTACTAGGTGGTGGCTTCAACTTCCCAAGGTGACTGACCCAGCAGCAACCTCATGGTGATACAGATTCTTCACCAAAGGCTGGAGGTATTCCCAGAGTCTCTGTCTCCCCACTAGACAGCAGGGTATTTCCCTGCCTCCACCTCCTGATCTGGCCATTCTGAAAGCTTTTCTGGGCCAAGGTATATGGCTATTGCCCTGAACACAAAAATCCCTTGCTATGACTCTGCCACCTACATCAGTATCACAGTCCCTCCCTCCATCACTGCTTCTTTAACTCCAACCTAGCAGATCCAGGTGGCTGCAGCAGATGCAGGTTCTCTGCCTCTGACTGCTACCTTCTGCAGGAATTCTCTTTAAAACATCAAGCCGACTAGGTACAAGTTGGGGGGCAGAGAGGCAACAGGCACCTAAGGAAGGCTTTAAAAAGCTGAGTTCTGGTTTTCATGAAGATGACCTTTGTTTCAAATACAAAGAAAAAGGATGAGGAGAAGCCCAGAATGTACAATGCCAGTCAATATCTCCCCTAGATGGGCTGGCTGCTAAAAGACATCTTTTAGGGTCTAAAAAAGAATTCCTAGTTGGAATTCCTAATAAAATTTACCCCCCTCAATCAATTAATTAATGAATCAACATTTATTAAATGCGTACTATATGCCAGGCACTGCACTAGGTGATGAGTATATAAAAAGAGGCAAAAAAAAGTACCTGCTCTCAAAGATCATACAATCTAATAGGAGAAACAACATGCAAACAAATATATGTGTGTGTGTGTGTGTGTGTGTGTGTGCGTGTGTGTGTGTGTGTGTGTATACACACGAACAAGCTATAGATAGGATCTTATATGTAGGGTAAATCCTATATATAGGATAAATAATAAATAATTAACAGAGAAAAGTCACTCAAATTAAGAGGTTAGGAAAGCCTTCTTGTAAAAGATGGGCTTTTAGAGGCAGCTAGGTGCCGCAGCGGATAGAGCACCACCCCTGAAGTCAGGAGGACCTGAGTTCAAATCCGGCCTTAGACCAAATACTTGACACTAGCTGTGTGACCCTGGGCAACTCACTTAACCCCAATAGTCCAAAAATTAAAATAATAATAATAATAAATAATAAAGAAAGCTCAAAGGACTCTAAGAGCTGGAGCTGGAGATAAGGACAGAGATGACTCCAGGCACGAGCCACTGCCTTGGGGGGGGGGGGAGGTGGGCTTTTAGTTGGAATTTAAAGGAAGCCAGGGACATGGTAGGCAGAGTTGAGGAGGGACAGTGTTGCAAGCATGGAAGAGAGCCAAAGAAAATGCCTGGAACTGAGAGATGGGGTCAGCAAGGGGGTTAGTGTCACTGGGTCAAAGTGTACATGGTGAGGAGCAAGGTATAAGAATACTAGAAAGTTAGGAGGAGTCTACATTATAAAGGGTTTTGAACACCAAGCAGCGGATTTTGTATTTGATTCTGAAGACAATGGGGAGCCACAGAAGTTTATTGGGGAAAAGGGTTTCATATGATTTAACCTGCATTTTAGGAAAATCATTTTGGTGGCTGAACGGAAGTTGGATTAGAGTGAGGAGAGACTTGAGGCAGACAGACCCACTAGTGATGGGGGGCTAGGGGATGGTGTCAAAAGAAGAGAAGGGGGCCTATTCAAGAGACATTGCAAAGCTGAAATTACAGGCCTTGGCAACACCTTGGATATGGAGGTGAGAGATAAGGAGGAATCCAGGGTGACTGCTAGGATGTGAGGCTGAGGAACTGGGAGTATGCTGTTGCCATCCATATACTGAAGGTGTCAGGGGGTGGGGGAGAGGGTTTGGGGGAAAGATAATGATTTCTGTTCTAGACATATTGAGTTTAAGATGCCTATTGGACATCCAGTTTGAGATGTCTGAAAGGCTTTAGAGATGTAAGATTGGAGGTTAGCAGAGAGATTGGGACAGGAACGATAGATTTGAGAATCAGCAGTATAGAGATGGTAAATCAGTCCATGGGAGCTAATGAGATGGCCAAGTGAAATAGTATAAAGGGAAGAGAAGAAGGCCCAGTTTAGAGCCCTGAGGGACACCTACAGTTAGAGGGCATGATCTGGATGAAGATCCAGCAAAGAAGACAGAGAAGAAGCAGTCAGATAAGTGGGAAGAAAAGCAGGAGAGAATAGTATCCTGAAACCTAGAGAAAGTATCAAATAGGGGTGATCAACGATGTCCAAAAATACAGAGAGGTCACGAAGAATGAGAACTGAGAAAAAGCCATTGGATTTGGTTAGTAAGAGATCATTAGCAACTTTGAAGAGAGCGGTTTTTTGGTGGAATGATAAGGTCAGAAGCCAGATTGTAAGGCATTAAGAAAAGAGTGAGAGGATACTGGAGGCGCCTATTGTAGACAGCCTTTCCCAGGAGTTTAGCTATAAAGGGCAGAAGAGAAAAAAGACAATAGTTAGCAGGGGTGGAAGGATCAAGTGAAGGTTTTTCCACTATAGAGGAAACACAGGCATGTTTGTAGGCAGTAGGAAATGAGCCAGTGAAAAGGAAGATATTGAAAATAAGTTAGAGTGCTTTAAAGTCTACCAAATACACACCACATCTCTGTGAGTCTGGTATTGTTACAGTCAAAATAAGGTAAACTGAAGCACAGCATTCTGAGCATGATTCATTTATTAGTAAAGCACAAATTTGCCAGTAAATAGAATCTCAGCTTGCTCAGAAAAGCTAAGACTCCAAATGAGGGATATAGATTTCCTTTATAGTTTTGAGGAGTACAAAACAAAGAACAGGACTTTGCAGGTAGGGAACAAGTTACAATTGGTTAAAAGAGTCCAATATCATGAATGGCAAAATCAATACGATTGGTTACAGATCTGAGACAGGAGGAACAGCATGATTTGTTGGAAATTGGGAACTATGGGCTGGCAACAATCCCTTCTTTCTCTCCTGTGACTAAGAAATATTCATTTTTTGAGTCCACCTGCAAAGTTAGAGATAATGGACCAGACTTTTTTGGATAACAAACCAGACATCCTTAAAGGATAGCTTAGTGGTGTAAAGATACTAGACCAGACTCCCTGGTACCCATCTGTTTTCCTTGAGGCAAGAACAGAACAACGATTAGCAGGAGAACTAGATTTCTAAACTTAACTCATTACAGGCCCCCTGAATTTCTGAACTAAGTTCAGAGACAAAAAGAACCATGACTTGGGGAGTAATAGGACAAAATCAATTAATTGTAAATAGGATCAATTAAAAGGTGATACAGAATCAATCTCATTATTTCAGTATGGAATATGAAATAGACACTAGGCCTAGGAATTGAGGCATATAGGGAAAGCTCAAATAAGGTGATTTTGTTTTCTAATGCAGGTGGGCATTTGCAGTCTTAGAAAGTTTCCTAGAGCCTTAAGAAGTTACATGAGACTAACCCAGGGTTATTCATCCAGTATGTGTCAGGTCTTACTGGTTATAAGAACAGTTCTCTAAACACTATGCCACATTACCTTGCAGAGCTTAGATAGATTAAATATTACCTCCCCACCCCCTGCCCGGATTAGATAGATTAAATATTACCTCCTCACCCCCTGCCCTATTTCATAGAGGAGCAAAATTAGACCCAGAAGTAAATGGGCTTTTTATTTTTCTCCACATGTCCCTAAGTCTTAAAACTTCATCAAATTTCCAACTCCACCTCTTTAGTTACCAAATTATCTTTCTAGCCCCTAAAATAAAGATCTCCTTCCTCTCTTCCTCCCCAATCCCCAATGCCTCTTCTTCTTACCAGACTTTGGGGAAATTTCACTTCCATAATTAGAAGGGGAGCAGCCAGGTCTGGGAGTGGGAGTAGACGTAATCCCTATGGAACAGTAGCAGAGACACTTCTAGATCAAATGGACCCATTCCCCTATTGGGGTCCAATGTCTCCTTAGTGAAGTCCTATGTCTCCAAATGGTAGGTACTAAGGGTCCAGACTAGAACCTAGGTTTCCTGAATCCCAAGTCATGTCCTTTCATTGCACAACTGCCAGTGTGTTCCTGCCTTCCCCCACTTTATCATCCCCTGTGAACTCTTTTCCTTCCCAGGTACAAAAGCCCAGAAAGATTTTGAGGTAAAGCAACCCTGGGGCCCACTGAGAGTGATTCAAGGAAGTTCAGCGATATTGCCCTGTGTGCTGACCAGTGATGTGTTTGATGGGCCTACTAAGTGGTTCAAGGGAAAAGGAATGGGCCAGCAGCTCATATACAGTGACAAAGACCACACCTCTGCCAGAGCACAGAGAGCGAACCACTCACATGGGAACATGACCATTCTCACCAGCAATATCACCACCCAGGATGATGGGGTCTACTACCATGTGAAGTTCCACCAAAATAATAGGAGTTATGTAGAATATAAGTCTGGGTTAGGCACCAGGCTCTCTGTGGGTGAGTACAAAGCAGGGAAGGACATCATGGTGTACTGAAAAGAATATGGGATTGCATTCAGAGGACTTGGAGTCCAATCCCAGCTCCGCTACTAACTATTTATGTGATTTTGGGCAAAGCAACTCTCTGCGCCTCAGTTTTGGCATCTGTCAAATAAATTAAGGGTGGGAAATTGGTTTAAAGGATTTCTAAGGTCCCTTCTACCTCTTAATCCTATCTTCCACTATGAGCTCTGAGTTCTCTGGTCTTATATCCCCCAGACTCTGGCTCCTAGGGATTCTTCTCTCCCAGGCCCTCCTCAGATGACCCATTCCTGGGACAAATGTGAAGCACACAAGGCACAAATGTCCACTCCCTCTCTCTCTGAGAGATTATATTAGGTAGTATTTACAGATTTAACCCATTTGAGTCCAGAAGGAGAGATTGTAGAATCATCGCGTTGGATAGAACCCCCATTCCCCAACACAAGAAGTCTTCAAAGAGAGGTTGAGTGATCACTCTCTGGTGATACCATAGAGAAGATTCCTCTTCATATATAGATTAGACAAGGTTACTCCCTTCCATTCTCAAAAGTGGGGCAGCGAGGTGGCACAGTGGATAGAAGGCTGGGCCTGGAGTCAGGAAGACTAATCTTGTTGAGTTCAAATCTGGCCTCAGACACTCACTAGCTGTGTGACTCTGGACAAGTCAGTTAACCCTGTTTGTCTCAGTTTCCTCACTGTAAAATGAGCTGGAGAAGGAAATGGAAAACCACTCCAGTATCTTTGCCAAGAAAATCCCAAATGAGGTCACAGAGAATTGGACACGACTGAAACAACTCAGCAACAACAACAATAACATCATCAGTCTAACTGGGGAAAAAATATTTGTGCACATAGAGAAATTTATAACTATAGGTTAAATAATGTGGGTACTGATGATAAGGACAAATAAATTATATAGACAGAACTACAGAAGAGAGAGTTCACTGGCTGAGGGCTGGGATGGTCAGAGAAGGTTTCCTGGAGGAAGTAAGATTTGAAGTCAACCTTAGAAGATGGGGAACATTTGGACAGGTGGAGAGAGGCAGGTACAGCATCCTAAATAGTGACAGAATGTGGCCAAAAATCAGGAGGTGGGAAGTGAACAACATGGGCTGATGAAGAGATTGTACTAGGTGCAGTATTGTGTGCAAGAGTGGAAGTAATGGAGAATAAGACTGGAAAAGTAGTTTATGTCCACAACACGAAAGGTCTGGAATGAAAGGCAATTTATCCTGTAGACAATGGTGAGCTATGTGTGCTTTTTAGTAGAGGGAGACCAGGATCAGGATGACACCTTAGGAAGAGGTTTCCAGCAAAATTGTTGAGAGGGAGAGAGCATTAAGAAGGGAGAGCAATTCATGGGATCATGGACTTAGAGCTGGAAGGATCCATACAGCCATCTGGGTAAAACCTCTTCATTGTATAGCTGAGGAAACTGAGGCCCGGAGAGGCCATGTGACTTTCCAGAGGTCACACAGGTAGAAAGTAGTAGAGCTAGAACTCAAACCCAAGTCCTTGGGAGGCTTTGAAGTACCAACATAAGAGCCCTGGACTTGGAACCAGACAACAAGAGTTTAAATCAACTCCAAGTAACCTTGGGCAAATCACTGACCACTCTGGACCTCGGCACCTTATCTGTAAAATGAAAGAATTGACCTAGATGGCATCTGAGGGCCTGCCCAGCTCTGTATGCATGATGCCATGATGCTATGATCCCTTCCTTTTCAAATTCTATAGGAACTCAGGGGGTGGACTGATCATAGGCTTAGATGGGGACAGTGGAAGACCTGGAAGGATTCTACATCAACTTATCTCCATTTGCTCTCTCCTCAACCTATCTTTACTCCTCTTACTCACCTCATCTAATGGATCCTCTACTCCCTTGGCTCAGTCTCAGTACTCCAGTGTCCAGAAGATCCAGGGATTTCCATTTTCTTCTTTGTGACTGGCTTGCTGGGGCTGAAAGCATTGTTGCTACTCAACATCTTGACCATCTATATTATAAGGAAGAGAAGAATATAAAGGTGAGTGGGCAATTTTGTCCCATAATGATAAGATCTAGACTCAAGAAAGAAAACAAGGACCACAGTCACAATTACAGTGAGAAATAGCCAGTCTTTAGGCCTCAGCCATGTCTGGGGACTTTGACAATGCCCTCTGAAAATGTCTGTTGATCCTCAAAGATATTTTTTAGATGGAGGGATGGTGAGTGGACTTCCCTATCAGGAATTAAAAGGAGCAGAAGAATTATGATTCCAAGAGTCCTGAAATCATCTCCTAAAATCTCCACCCTGTGTAATAATAATACATGAAATCTTACGAAAAGTGTGGCCCCTTCCCCATTCTTGGAAGCCTTCAGAATGTCCTGATATCTCCCCTATCAGAGACTCCAGGGCTCAATAGATTACAGAGAACAACTTCCTAAAAGATTAAATGATAAAGGGAAGATGAGGTCAGAATGAAATAATCCCAAAATCACAGAATCCTGGAATTTTGAATCTAGAAGGGACCTTAGAACATAGGATATCAGACCAGGGAAGGGCCTTAAACCATACAACATAGATTTCAGAGCTAGATGAGACATTCAAACATAGAACATACAATGATAATCCTGACAGCAATTTAGTTCATGTCCTTAATTATACAGAGAAGGAAACTGAGGGACATAAAGGATAAATGATTTTTCAGTTAGTGGCAGAGCTGGGACTGGAATCCTTCTCTTCATTGACAGTACAAGGTGAGCCTAGTAGGATGGGATATTTTTCAAGTGGCCAGAGGTTAAAAAAAAATAGGAGTGTTTAGGTTTATGAATGGATAGACAAGATTATACCATTGAATATCAGTGGGAGAGGGACCTGGCCCATCCCCTGCCTCCTCAGCTTGGGCCTCCTTTGGCCTCTAGCCTGTGTCCACAGGCTTCGTTCCCCCTACTCTAGAACTACATGTGCCTCCTATTCTCCCTAGAAGTTGCCTCCCCAAGGGAGTCTACCCTCTCCTCCTCCCTTCTCCTATGCCCCTGGAATTCAATGCAGAGTGGGAAGGAGAAGGCATAGAGAAGGGTAGGATAAGGAGATTAGGACAGGACAAGGGCTGTGAAAAATAATTCCTGGAATGGAATCAAGAGGGCTCTAGGGCTCTGATGAGCTAAGCTTTCATGCTTTTCCCTTCCCCAGAGGAAGAGGAAAGAACCTGGCAGTCCTAGAATCTACAGTGATACTTTACAAAGACTACAAGAAGAAGATCAGCTCATGTTTCCAGAGGTCACAGTTCATGGACCTTCCCCATCAAACCTCTAAAAGGATATTTAGCCCAAGCTCCCTCCCAGAGTTTCCTGTCACCTGTTCATTTGTAATTCCTTTTAAAAGTTATATTGACATATTTCACTTCTACATCACCTTCATTTCTGAATATATCCCTCCTTGTCCATCTATGCAAAAAGCCATTCCCTTTTAAGATTATTTTTTAAAGAGTATGTTGGCAGTTTTAAAGAGCGGGTTGGCAAGAAGCAGTTTGACAAAACATATTGACCAAATCTGACAACGTGCATTTTGGCATCTTTTCTTCTGGAGCAAGTTTAGTCATTATAATCAAACAGTATTCAGTTTCAGGCTTTCCTTTTTACTTACATTATTGTAGTCATTAAACAAATATTTCTTCCTGGTTCTGCTTACTTTACTTTGATTTAATTTGTGTGTCTTCCCATGCTTCTCTGAATTCCTCATAATCATAATTTCTTACGGAATAAAAATATTCTATTAGATTAATGTACAACAATTTCTTTAATTATCCCCCAAACAACTAACATTTATTTTGCTTCCAGGCCTTTGCAATGCCAAAAAGTGCTGAAATATTTATATTTTGGTGTATATGGGACCTTTCCTTATGTCTTTGACCTCCTTGGGATATACACACACATATATACATACATACACATGCACATGCACACACACACACATGTATGTATATGTGTGGATATCTGTATGTACATATGTGCGTGCATGTGTGTGTGTGTGTGTGTGTGTGTGTGTGTGTGTGTGTGTGTATCTTGGGGTCCCCAGGTTGAAGGGTAGTCACTTTCTTATCATAAATCCAAATTGCTTTCCAGCAATTGGTTGGCCCAATTAATTATCTCAGGCATGTAGCTGGCACGTGATGAGATGGAGTGAAGGACAGCTACAAAATGGAATTGATTTCAGGTGGAAATCAAGAGAATCAATTAGAATCTATATCACGAACAATGACTCCATCTTGTGCTGCCACATGTATTCACTTTCATTTTATTGTTTTTTCTAACAGCTTTTCTGATATAATGATTTCCCAAATTTTACAATTAAGAGAATTTAGAAATGTGATAATGGCATACACAATACCATGTGTTTAAAACATGAAACAAAACTTCTTGCTAGTCAGATGACATCAATTCTGCTGAATGCATTTCCAAATTATCTTACATAGAAAATCATTCATTTTATCATTACCTTTGGCATTTTATACTAATCACATCTAAAACCTGGTATACAGTTACATTCAATTAAAGAAATAAAAATGATAACATTATATATAATAAAATTATAATATAATACAACACTATATAGTCAACATTTATATAGCGCTTAACATATGCCAGTCATTGTGGTAAGCACTTCACAATCATTATATCACTTTGATCCTCATAGTAACCCTGGGAGGTGGGTACCATTATTATTTTCCTCTTTACAAATCAGGAAACTGAGGTAAACAGAGCTGAGATATCTTGCTTAAGATCACACAGCTAATACATTTCTAAGACCAGCAGTCCCTCCTCAATGACTCCTCTACAGCGTAAATCATTCTTTCCATTCCTTAATTAAATTGTACTCATTTTTAAGTTGCTCCCTAATTTAAACAAGCTTTTCTCTTTTCATGCCCAAGAAAGGGTTAACAAGAGGTGACTATAAAGTTTTCGATAAATTTTAAAATGCAAACTGCATATCTATTTGCCTTTTCTTCACTCTGGGATTGCTTTCAAATTAGCTGCCTTCCTTCATTACACTAAGACAATAGTTCTATCAATCTTCAGGGCAGGGAGGAGGAGCTGGGCAGAGGGGCTGATCTAAGTTCTATTTACCCCTTTTCATTATTTTTTTAAAAATCTACACACAGTGCATAGAATGTTGGGCCTGGAGTCAGAAAGACCTGAGTTCAAATTCAGTATCACATGCTAGTTATGTGACCCTAAGCAAGTCACTTAACCTCTGTTTGCCTCAGTTTCCTCATCTATAAAATGAGGATGATAATAATAGCATATACTTCCCAGGTTATTGTGAGATTCAAATGAGACAATAATTATAAAGTGCTTAGTGCCTGACATGTAATAAACACTACAAATATATTAGCTACTATTAGTGTGCCTATCTTTTCATAACTCCTCCCACACTGATTATTCCCACCTTTTGTCATCTTTGCCAGTTTGCTGGGTGTGAAACAAAACTCCAGAGTTGCTTTGGTTTGCATTTCTCTCATTATTAGTGATTCGGAGCATTCAAGTTGGAGTATAAGGTCTGGGACTAGACCTGTACTTTTATTGGAATAGAGAACTCCTGAGTGAGGAAAATCCCTCCACTATTACAGGTCAGCACCTTCTCTATAATTTATATAGTCTTAACAAGCTGCCTAACCCTAAAGCAACTCAAAGTTCAAATGGCTCAACCAGGGTCACACAGTGTCAGAGGAAGTTGATGCCACATCTTCCTGGCTTTGAGACCAGCTCTCTATCCACTACACTGTGCTGGCTATTAATAATTTTTCATTCTTTTTTTAAGAACTGCTGGTTCATATCCTTTTATTAGTAATCCATTGAGGAATTACCTCATTTTCTTAGGCGATGATGTGATAACCTGCCTAGAGGTTGCTGAGAAACATAGAAGAAACATCTGTAGGGGAGGCATTAGGAAGAGAAAGGAATCATCTCTATAAGATCTCAAAGACTGAGAACCCTAGAGTAGCCCTGGAGAGGAAAGATGCGTGAACTCAAAGACAGATTAAAGTTCAACAGTTTAAAGTTCATTCAAGTAAGTAATTATCATAACTATGATCATGAATGGGATGAATTCACTCATAAAATGGAAGGACTTAGCAGAATAAGTTAGAAAACAAAATCCAACAATATGCTGCTTACAAGAAACACACTTGAAACATGAAGATTCATACAGCTGTAAATAAAGGGCAGGTGCAAAATATATTGTGCCTCAGTTAAACACAAAAAAGTCAAGGGTAGCAATTATGATTTCAGGTGAGGAAACAACAAAAATAGATTTAATTAAGAGAAATAAAGAGGGAAATTATATTTTACTGAAAGGTAACACAGATAATAAGTTAATTGCAATATTTAACATGTATATATATAATATATATATACACATATATATACACATACATACTCAATGGCATAACTTATCAATACCTAAAGGGAAAACTAAATTAATTACCAGGAGAAATAGACAATAAAGCTATAATAATGGGGGACCTCAATTTAGCCTTATCCACCTAGATAAATCTAACCAAAAAATAAACCTGAAAAAAGTTAAGGACCTGATTAGGATGTCAGAAAAATTAGATTTGATAGTTATCTGATGATTACTGAATGGAAACAGAAAGAAGCACACATAATTCTTAGTTCTAATGGTACTCCTAGAAAAATTGATCATATCTTAAGATTAAAAAACTACAAAACAAATGAAGAAAAATAAAAACATTATACACATTGTTTACTAATCCCAATACAATGGAAATTATGTTAAATAAAGGGCCACTGGAAAAGTGTTAAAAATCAACTAGAGATTGCTCCTAAAGAATTGTTGGGTCAAAGAAGAGATAAACTAAACAATAGAAAATGTAATTAAAAGATGATGATAAAAATGAGAAACCATTTCAAAATTTTAGAGATACAGCCAGAGTTCTTATGTTCCTAAACTCTCTTATTAACATAAAAAGAAAGAGCAGATCAATGATTTGAAAATGCAACTAAACTAACAAATTTCAAAGCCTTAATTAAAAACCAAAATAGAAATCCTGAAAATCAGACAAGAAATTAACAAAATTAGAAACAAAAAAAAATTGAATTGATAAATAAAAGTAGGAACTTTTTTTTTAGAGAAAAAAAGATAAACTGACAATTCTATTATTCATCTGCAGTTATGGGTCACAGTGCCAGGGCAGAGAGGAGTACTGGTGGTTGGTCAAAATGGAGCAGGGGCTCTGGTCATAGTTCCAAAGCAAAGGAGAGCATAGTGCTTACAGCTGCAGGGGATCAGGGGCCCTTCATGGGTAAAGATCAGAGTATAGACTAGGAGAGTAGTAACATATTATACCTCTTCTAGGATCATCCCACTTTGGAAGTACCAAAAACTTGCAGACCTCCCCCCCACCCAGAACTAGCTCTGAAAACAGCAGCAGGAAAAAGTCTGAAGCATGGGATAGTGCCTCCCCACCCCCAGGTAATCAGCCCAAATATAACATAAAGTTAAAAGTCAAGACATAGGCTGGAAAAATGAGCAAACAATAAAAAAGAGAACTTGACCATAAAAAGCTACCGTAGTGGTAGGGAAAACCAAAACATAAAATCAAAAGAAGAAAACAATGTTAAAATAGCCACCCAAAAAAAAGAAAGAAAAATGCTAATTGGCCCATACCCCATAAGAATTCCTGGAAGAGTTAAAGAGATAAGAGTGGTAGATGAAAAATTAGGCAAAGAAATGAGAGTGATAGGAGCAGCTAGGTGGTGCAGTGGATAGAGCACTGGCTGTGGAGTGAGGAGGACCTGAGTTCAAATCCGATCTCAGATCAAACACTTGACACTTACTAGCTGTGTGACCCTGGACAAGTCACTTAACCCCACTGCCTAGCCAACAAAAAAGAAAAAAAAAGAAATGAGAGTGATGCAAGAAAATTATGGAAAAAAGAATTAACAGCTTAGTAAAATAGGCACAAAAATTTACTAAAGAGAAGAACACCAGTAGAATTGGCCAAATGGAAAAAGAGGTACAAAATCTCACTGAAGAAAATAATTCCTCAAAAATTAGAATTGGGTAAATGAAAACTAATGATGTCATGACTTCAACAAAAAACATTTTTTTAAAAGTCAAAAGAATGGGAAAACAACTGAAAACTGAAAAAAAATGGAAAATAGATTGAGGACAGATAATTTAAGAATTATTGGACTACCTGAAAGCCATGATCAAAGAAAAGGCCCAGACGTCATATTTCAAGAAATTATCAAGGAAAACTACCCTAATATCTTAGACCCAGTGAGTAAAATGGACGTTGAAAGAATACACCAAGCACCTCCAGAAAGAAATCCCAAAATAAAAACTCCAAGGAATATAAGAGCCAAATTTCAGAGCTCTCAGGTTAAAGAGAAAATACTTCAAGCAGTCAGAAAAAAACAATGTAAATATTGTGGAGTCACAACCAGGATCACACATGATTTAATGGCTTTCATATTCCACTTTCAAGCATTCCTAATGAAAAGACCAGAGTTAAATAGAAAATTTGACATTCAAACACAAGACTAAGAGAAGCATAAAAATTATGCTAGAAAGAGTAATCATAAAGGATGCAATAAAATTAAACTGCTTATACTTCTATGTGGGAAGATGATATATATGACTCCTGAGAACTTTATCATTATTGGGGCAGTAAAAAGGAGTTTACATAGAAAGAGGGTATGGATGTGAATTGATTATGTTGGAATGGTCTCCAAAGAAATGAAAGGATAAGAAAGAGGGATGCACTGGGAGAAGAGGGAATGGAGAGGTAGAATGGGAAAGTTTTTCTCACATAAAATAGGTATACAAGGAAGAGCTTTTACAATGGGGGCATAAAGGGGGAGTGATAGTAATGCCTGAACCTCACTCTCATTGGAATTGGTTCAAAGAGGGAAGAATACATGTACATACTAGTTGTGTATAGAAATGTAACTTACCTAGTAGGGAAATAGAAGGTGGAGAGAATAAGAGAAAGGGGAGGGGGTGATGAAAGGGAGGGTGGATTCAGGGAGGCAACGTTTCTAAACAAAATAGACTTTTTGAGGAGGAAGAGCATAAAAAGAGAGAGAGAGGAAGAAACAAGAAGATGAGATGCAGGGAAATACACACTTAGTAATCAGTGAATGTGAATGATATGAGGTCACCCATAAAACAGAAGCAGATAGCAGAATAGATTAGAAATCAGAATCCAATAAATATTTGTTTACAAGAGACACACTTGAAAGAGGAAGAAACACATTGAGTTTAAAATACAAGACTGCAGCAGAATCTAAGATGCTTCAGCTGAAGAAAAAGACAGAGGTAGCAATCATGATCTCAATCAAAACAAAAACAAAAATAGACCTAATTTAAAAAGATAATCAGGGACACTACATTTTGCTAAAAGGTACCACAGACAATGAGGTAATATCAAAATTTTTATAGCAAGTTTCTCTGATAAAGGCCTCATTTCTCAAATTTATACTGAGTATAGAATTGAGTCAAATTTATAAAAATAAGAGCCATTCCCCAATTGATAAATGATCAAAGGACATAAACAGTTTTCAGAAGAAGAAATGGAAGCTATCAATAGTCATATTAAAAAATTCTCTAAATCACTATTGATTAGAGAAATGCAAATTAAAACAATTCTGCACTACCACCTCACAATTATCAAAAGTAACAAATGCTAAAGGAGATGAAGGAAAATAGGTATACTAATGAATGGCTGATGGAGTAGTAAACTGGTCCAACCAATCTGGAGAACAATTTGGAACTATGCCAAAAGAGTTATAAAACTGGGCAAATCCTTTGACCCAGCAATACCACTACTAAGCCTGTGTCCCAAAGAGATTAAAGAAAAAGGAAAAGGACCTATATGTACAAAAATATTTATAGTAGCTCTTTTTGTGGGAGCAGTGAATTGGAAATCGAGGGGAAGCTCACCAATTGGGGCATGACTTCACAAGTTGTGGCATATGATTGTGATAGGGTACTATTGTGCTAATTATGATGAGGAATAGTTTCAGAAAAAACATAGCAAGAACTATACGAACTGATGCAAAGTAAAGTGAAAAGAGCTAGATCATCATGCACAGTAACAGCAATGTTGTGCTAATAATCAACTGTGAAAGAGTTGGCAATTCTGATCAATATAATGATCCAAGACAGTTCCAAAGGACTCATGATGAAAAATGCTCTCCACCTCCAGAGAGAGAACTAATGAACTGAGTGCACACTGAAGTATAATTTTTTCCACTTTGTTTATATTTGTTGCTTTTTTAAAATATATGACTAATATAGCCATTTCTTTTGCACAATTCCACATGTACAATTAATATCATATTGCTTGCCTTTTCGGTGGATTAGAGAGGGTGTGAAGAGGGAGGGAGAGAATTTGGAACTCAAAATTTATAAAGAAAAGAATGCTAAAAATAAATAAATGATAAATTAAAATGTTTTTTTTTAAAGAGAAAGAGAAAGAAAATGTCTCCTCATCCTAAAAAAAACCCTTTATTGAATCCTTCCATCTCCACTAACCCTCACCAACATCACAGAGGTGCAGTGGGTAAATTTTAAAGCACTCTTTCACTTATTTTCAATCTCTTCTTTACTGGTTCATTTCTTAACTGCCCACAAACATACCCATGTCTCCTCTATCTTTGAAAAATCCTCACTTGATCCCTCTATCCTTGCTAACTATTGTCCCCTATCTCTTCTGCTCTTTGTGGCTAAACACAAAAATACCAGCTATAATAGATGCTTCTGCTTTCTCTTCTCTCGCTCTCTTACTAACCCCTTATGATCTAGCTTTAAATCTTATCATTCCACAAAAACTGCTCTCTCCGAAGTTCCAGTGATCTCTTAGTTGCCAAATCCAATGACCTTTTCTCTATCCTCATTCTTCTTGACCACACTGCAACATTTGACACCATTGGTCACTCTTTCCTTCTTGATATTCTCTTTTCTTTAGGTTTTTTAGACATCACCTTCTCCCAGTTCTCTTACAGGTAATTATCAGTAGAGAACAAATCCCAAAACCTGAATTTTATTAGGTCATTTGGCAAAGCAGAAAGCCAGGAAAAGGTATGGCTCTCTTCTCAAGTCTTTGTGAGATTATATATAGAATTCAGACAACAGCATAAGGGCGTTTGCCCGGTTGGTTGCATGTAGGCACTAGGCATATTCCAGAGAAAGGCAGTTTGATATGGAAAAGTATTAGGTAGGTATAACCACTCAAATTTGGAGAATCTAAAACACAAGCTTTGGCTGGACCCAAAACTAGACTTGAGTGACATCTAAGCATCCGCTGCAGCTACCCAGCTCAGCCTCCTAGAGCATCTCTGAAGTCAGTCAGGCTGACCTCTACTGTAAGCTTTGGGTCAGACAATTTTCTAGCCATATAAGGTTAAGTCAAACAATATTAATAAATAATAAAATATTTTCCCACACTCCTTCTACATGTCTGACAGCTCCTACTTTGCGGGATCCTCATCTAAATTACATATTTTAACCACAGGTGTCCTCCAGAGTTCTAAATTGGGTACTCTTCTCTTCTCCTTCTATACTACCTCATTGGTGATCTCATCAGCTCCCATCAATATAATTACTATGCTGACCATTCTCAAATACATCTATCCTGCTCCATCCTATCTGCTGACCTATAATCTCAGGTCTTCAACTGCCTCTCAGACAAACTAAATATCTAATAGGTGTCTTAAACAAAATATGTCCAAAACAGAGCTCATTGTCTCTTCCCCTAAATCCTCCCCACCAAGTTCCCTATTACTGTTAGGGGTATTAACCGTACACTCAATCCCTCAGACTCACAACCTACATATCATCCTGGACTCCTCACTATCTCTCACCTCCATATCCAATCTGTTGACAAGGCCTGTCAATTTCACCTTTAAGACATCTCTCAAATATGCCCCCTTCTCTCCTCTGACACTTCCACCACTTTTGATGCAGCCCTCATCACCTCATGCCTGGATTATTACAATGGGTGGGTCTGCCTACCCCATTCCAATCCATTCTCCATTTAGCCACTAAAGTGATTTTCTTGAAACATAGGTCCAACAATGTCACCCCTCCCACTCAATAAACTCCATTGCCTCCAGGATCAAATACAAAATCCTTTGCTTGGCATTTAAAAGCCATTCATAACCTATCACCCTTCAACCTTTCTAGTCTTCTTATACCCTATCACATACTCTGATCCAGTGATACTGGCCTCCTGGCTATTTCATGAACAAGACACTTTATCTCTTAGCTCTGGGCATATTCTCTGGCTACCCACCATGCCTGGAATGCTTTCTCTCCTAGTTTCTACCTACTGGCTTCCCTGGCTCTAAGTCTCAAATGAAATCCTACCTTCCATAGGAAGCCTTTCCCAATCCCTTAATTCTAAGGCTTTCCCCTCTGTTAATTATTTCCTGTTTATCTTATACATGGATTGTTTGTATATATTTGTTTTTGTAATATCTCCCCCATTAGACAGTCCCTGCTGTCAAGGACTGTCTTTTTGTCTCTTTGTGTACCCCCAGCACTTAGCACAGTGCCTGGCACATAGAGGCACTTAATAAATGTTGATTAAGTGACTTGCCCAGGTTTGCACCGCTAATAATGTCTGAAGTAGGATTTACATTCGTGTCTTCCAGATTTTAAGTCCAGAACTCTATTTGTCCTACTACCTAGCCAGTTAGGGTAATGAAGAGATACAGAGAATAGCTATTTGTCCATTTTCGGTAGAACTTGTCAAGGAATTTACTGTTAAATAAGACTAGAAAGGTACAAGACAGCCAGACTATGGAGTGTTAAATACCAGTCCAAAGAATATACATTTTGCACTGGCCCCACCTCTCCCTCTACAATATTTCACTTGGTGATTTTATCATCTCTTATTGGTTGAATTATCACCTCTAAGCAGATGGCTTCCAGATGTATATATCCAGCCCTGGACTCTCTCCTATGCCTCCCTGGGGTTATCAGGTCCCATTTATCTAAGTCTTCTTTATCCTTTGTCTCCTCTGATCTTACTCCTTTATCAATCTACTACCACTGTGGGATGGAGGGTGGGGTTGTTAGGAGGCACTTTCCCCAGCTTGCCTTCCTCTTTACCTCCTCCCCAGATCCAAGGCCATCCCAGAATTCATCCTGGAATGCTGACTAGCAGGAAAACCAACCACTCTTGGGAGCTCCCTCTTCACTGGGTTCTCCATTTGCTTGGTCTTGATTGCTTATATAGCTTGGATTTATAACTGACTCTATTACTTTTCTGAGATAGAGGATCACCAGGCCTTACCACCTTCCCTGCCACTGCCTCCTTCTAAAGTTTTCCCATCTTCTTCTCCCAACAGTTTCCCCAAAATTGTCCTCTGATCTCAGAAAGGAATCTCGGATCCCCATTACCGCACCCTTAGGACTTCTGGGCCTCACTATCATTCTTACAGCTTTCTTTTTGTCTCCCCCAGTTAGAATATAACCTCCTTGAGAATAAGGACTGTCTTGTTTTTTCTGTTTGTATACCCAATACTTAACATACTAGATATGGCACATAGCAAATACTCGATAATGCTTTTTCATTAATTTTATCCATTCATCTCTTGAAAGAATTACATGAGAATTTTTCATGCAGTTCAACCAACATGGGAGATGGTCTGCATGAGTGCACTATGAATGATTTTAGTAAACAGCTAATTAACTAGCTTGACATGAACATTTATAATTTAAAATGTGGTTAAGAAAGGAGAGTTGGCAGCTTCTACATTAAAGGACCGCAGGGCATGGAATATAATATTCCAGAGGTCAAAGGAGACAGGATTACAACCAAGAATCACCTATCCAGCAAAACTGAGCATAATTCTTCAGGGGAAAAAATGGTAATTCAGTGAAATAGAGGACTTTCAAGCATTCTTGATGAAAAGACCAGAGCTGAATAGAAAATCTGACTTTCAAATACAAGACTCAAGTGGAACATGAAGAGGTAAACAGGAAAGAGAAATCATAAGAGACTTATTAACTGTTTACATTCGTGCATGGAAAGATGATATTTATAACTGATGAGACCTTTGTCAGTATTAGGGTAGTGGGAGGAAAAAAAAATTATATGTATGTATAGATAGATAGATAGACAGACAGACAGACAGATAGAGGACACAGGGTGAGTTGAAGATTAAGGGTTCATATCTGGAGAATAAAATTAAGGGATGAGAGAGGATTACACTCGGAGAAGAAGAAAGGGAGAGGTAGAATGGAGTAAATTATCTCACAAAAAAAAAACAGAAAAGAAAAGTCTCTTACAGTGGAGGAGAAACGGTGGAAGGTGAGAGGGAATGAGTGAATCTTATTCTCATAGGATTTGGCTTACAGAAATGACATAAACATTCAATTGGGTATGGAAATCTGTCTTACCCTATAGGAAAATAGGGGGAGAAGGGGACAAGAGAGCAGGGGGATGATAGAGAGGAGGGCAGATTGGGAAAGAGGGTAATCAGAAGTAAATACTTCTGAGGAGGGACAGGGTTAAAAGAAAGAACAGAAAAAATGGGAGGGCAGGATAGGATTAAGGGAAATAGAGTTAGTTTTTCACCACATGTCTACTATGGAAGTGTTTTGCATAACTGCACATGTATAACCTATATTGAGTTGCTTGCCTTTTCAATGAGGGTGGGTAGGGAGGGAAGAAGGGAGAAAATTTGAAACCTAAAGTTTTAAAAACATATGTTTAAAAAAAATGTTTTCATATGCTACTGCGAAACAAGAAAAACAGGAAATGGGGTACAGAAGTCTAGCCTGCCCTACAGGAAAATAGAAGGGGAAGGGGATAAGAGAAGGGGGGAGAGATAGAAGAGAGGACAGACTAGGGGAAGGGATAGTCAGAATGCATGCCATCTTGGGGTGGGGGAAGGGGTGAAATGGGGTGAAAATTTGGAACTCAAAATCTTGTGGAAGTAAATATTGAAAACTAAAAATAAATAAATTTATATTTTAAAAAAAAGAAAAGAAAGGAGAGTTGGGCCAATTGTGGAGGGCCGTAAATGCCAGGCTTAAGAAGTTAGTATTTTATCCTCTAGTTGGCAAGGAACAACTAGAGTTTGGGTTTTTTTAAGGTGGAGTAATATGGCCTTGTCATATCAAAAAGGACTATTTTTATCAGGCATAGTAGCTAGAACAGAACCACCAAGAAATGGTTATATCACCCAGGCTATAGTGTTAAACTGAAATTCTATCCAGTTCCTCTTTCTGAAACATAGTAGGAACAATCTGGGCTTGTCCCCATCCCCTCAGACTAGAGAAAGATTCAATCAGGTTTATCTCCTACAGGAAGAGCATCTTGGCATCCTCTCTAGGGAAAGACAGACAGGGTACCCAATACTATGGCAATTCCTCCATGCCCAACCACCCCTACCCTGCCTTTTCTGCTGATGACTCTGCTCCTGGGCATCTGTGGTGAGTGAGCATCCTGTTGTCCTTGCTGCATCCAGCTAGGATGGGTACAGGAAGTTTTGGGGAGGGGAATTCTATAGGCCTCTAGCTTGCTTGGATGGACATTTCAGGATAAAATGATCAAGGCAAGGCTCATTCCCAATCATAGAAAGCAAGTTTTCCTGGACTAGAAACCACTTGAATCAACGCTGTGATGAGGTGCCCCTATTGTCTGTCCTTCCTAGACTTTCTGTGCAAACTGAAGATCCAGGATCCTAGTCCAAGTCTCTTTCTATGCCATATCATCTTTCTGTAGCTTTAATTTACACAGCCAAAAAGGTCTGGGTTCTATTCCAGCTCTGTCGTTAACTTATTGTGTGACAAATGAAACACCTCTCTTCTCTAGCTCTGTTTCCTCATCTGCAAAAACGGGATGGGGGGATGGACTAGATAATAATGAATTTTTAAAAAATCATAAATTTCTATTGTGTTTTATATGTCTCCTCACAATAGCACTGAGACTGGTAGGTAATATACTTATTTTTATCCCCATTTTACAGCTCTAGAAACAGAGTCTCAAGGAAGGTTAAATTATTTGAGTGAGGTCTTTTAACTACCATGTACTAGCACTGAACCCTGAACCAGGTGCTTTGATTTCAGTGATCTCTAAGGTCCTTGCTGATTCCATTAAATTCAAGAAGCAACTATATAGTGCCTACTACAGGCAAGGACCTTGGTGCTGGATACACAAAAATAAAAAACATAGTTTTGGCTTTGAAGAGACATATCCTTCTCCTGAATCTCTCAGCCTTATGTCCTCACTCCAAATAATATCTCCTCTCTTTAAACTAATTCTCTGTCCCTTCTCCCTTCTCAGCTGGTGATCTCTCTTTTCTTTTCTAACATTTTCTACTTGTCTCCTCCCTCCTCCCTTGACCCCTGGGTTCCATATCTCTTGGCTGGACCCTGGTGACCCCAGTCTAAGCCCCTTTTAGCTTTCAATCCCCATCACCATCATTTCTCTATCCCTTAACTTTAGTCAATCAGCCTTCCGTAGACACTATGTGGGAGTAAAAGTCTGACCACAATACAGGGAAGAACTACTGTTAGACCTACTCAGACACCAGATTCCTGGAACACAAGGTCTAAGAAAACGTTAACTCCTTCAGTGCAATGGTTGAACTGATATCCTATCCAGTTTCTCTTTCAGTAGCAAGGTCACTCCAGTTCAGTCCCTTCCCCTGATACCCCTACAAAGCATTGATTCACCTGAGGGCTCTAAGCCTCCCTTGTCATTTCTGTCCAGGGTCCTCCTGATAAGCAGGTAGTCACAGATCAGAATCTCAAAGATGAGAAACAAACTAAGGCCTTGGAAAAGCCCTCTACTTCCTCCCCAATCTCTCTGAACCTCAGTTTTTCTGTCTATGAAAGAAGAAAATATTCAGCCCAGCTACCTGGAAGGTCAAGGCCCTCATTGGCTTCAACTGAGAACCCCAGTGATGCATTCCTTGTTTGTTTTCTCAGGAGCACTCCCTAACAAATTACTGAGATAATGTATAAAAGCATCAAAAGGCATCTCCAGACCTCTCCACAGGAGTTGGGCATCTGCCCCAATATACTTTCTATTCAGTTCTCTTGAATACAACAAAGTTTCCTTACTTTTGATGCGAGGAGTTAGTAGGACAAATACACTATAAACATTAACTATTTTAGGGGCACAGAATACCTCTAAAACAACTCGAGAAGGACCAACCTTACAAAGTCATATCCAACTTTCCATGACCCCATTTTGGGGTTTTCTTGGCAAAGATACTGGAGTAATTTGCCATTTCCTTCTCCAGCTCATTTTACAGATAAGGAACTGAGGCAAACAGGATTAAATGACTTGCCCAATGTCACACAGCTAGTAAGTGTCTGAAGCTGAAGTTTAGATTCAGGTCTTCCTGACTCCAAGCCTGGTACTCCATCCACTGCATCACCTAGATGACTCCATTAAATGCTTACTTTGTGTCAAATGCTATACTGAGGACTAGTGATAGAAAGAGGAGAAAAAAGATAATACCTGCTCACAAGGATCTCACTCTAATTAGAGACAAAATATAACATTAAGTTCAACATCGAAGTCAAATAGAAAAAATAGGAGAAGGGTGAAGCTTTGGGGTAGATGGAAGAGCCCAGGGGTCCCTAGGTTATATAATGAAGTTAGATGATGGTGCCAGAGGACCCCAGAGTACAGAGGCAGTGAAGACAGTAAGTCCTAGAGGACCTTGGGAAGCACTGACAAGGCAGGTGGCAAGGACTAGCAGTTCTCAATATTATTGGAAGGAATAGAGTTATTGACTCCCATCAAAGACCTGTGAGCAGTCAAATCTCCCAGGTGAAGGGGGAAAACAAGGGAGGAAGGGGCCCTGCAGTAATGTCATCTTCCTGGCACCTGGGTCATGGACAAGGAAATTCATCTGGCTGCAGTAGAAAGTATTGGGAGGAAAGGGAAAGTTAAAACCAAGTCCTTTCCCTTTTCTGTACTTTAGGCCTCAGTTTCCTCATCTATAAATGAAAAATATACTAGATGACCTCTAAGACACCTTCTATCTTTGACATTCTACATCGTGAAATCCCTTCCAGCTCAGACATCTTGTGTTTTAACATCCCTTCTACCTCTGACATTCTGTGATTCTAGGAATCCATCTCTTCTCCTTCTTAAAAAGAGTCTCTCTTTGCAGCCAACCTCTCCCCCAGCTTGGTGGCAGGACAACTGATGACTTTCACCTGCACTTCTTTGGGATACTACAGTCAACAAATCATCACTATTACATGGTTCAAAGATGGGAAGATGTCACATCCCCTGCAGAAATTATTTAGCAGTACCCAGAACAACAACTTCCACAATATCACCAGAGTGGTGCAGGTGCCATTCACCGAGCCCAACATCCAGTCTCAAGTGACCTGTGAGGTAAAGCCCAGATTATCCATGTGGTTGCATACCCTGAAGCCTCAGAGTGATGCAATGAACGATTCCACATCAAGCAGAGGTAAGCATGCCTTGCTTAGCTCCAGAGAGAATGACCCAGCTTGTCATTCCTTTCTCCTCTATGATAGCCAGCCCTGCATGAGGCTAAAATCTGACCCCGCCTTGCCATAACCATGCCAGACCCTGAGTCAAGTCAACAATCATTTACTAAGCAGCTACTATGTATTAAGCACTCTTCTAAGTTCCGAACTACAAAGAAAAGCTATAATATGTTTCTTACCCTCAAGGGGATCACAATCTAATGGGTGAGGCACCATGCAAACAACTCTGTGTAAACAACTCTGTGTAAACAACTTTGTGCAAACTATATGTGTATAAAATTATATGATAAATTGAAGAAAATAACAGAAAGAAGTCACTAGCATTAAGGAGACCAATAAAGGCTCCTTACAGAAGGTGGGATTTTAGCTGAAAGAAGGAAGCCAGGGAAGTCAGGAGGTAGAAGTGAGAAAAGAGAGAATTTCAGGCATAAGGGAAAGCCAGTGGAAATACAAAGAGTAGGGAGATAGAATGTCAAGTTCAAGTAAGAGCAAGGAGGCCAGGGTTACTGGGTCATAGAGTACATGGAAGGGAGTAAGATTTAACAAGACTAGAGAGGTAGAAGGGAGACAGGTTATAAAAGGCTTTAAAAGCCAGATAGAGGATTTTATCTTTGATCCTAGAAGTTATAGGGAGCCATTAGAGTTTTTTTTTATTAGGTAAGTGACGTGGTCAGACCTGCACTTTAGGAAGAACACTTGGATAGCTAAGTGGAGAATGGACTGGAGTGGGAAGAAACTTATGGCAGGTTGATCAACCAGCAAGCTATTGCAATAGCCCAAGTGTGAGGTGATGAGGGCCTGCATCAGGGTGGTGGCAGTTTCAGAGGACAGAAATAGGGCTTACATGAGAGATTTTGCAAAAATAGAATTTATGGAACTTAGCAAGTAAAAGAGAATGAGGAGGAGAGGATGACACTTGGATTGTCCATGGGTGACTACGTAGATGGTAGTGTCTCTACCAGGAATAGGGAAGTTAGAAAGAAAATAGGATTTGGGAAGAAAGATAATGAGTTCCATTTAGGACATGTTGATGCCTACACTTTGAGATATGAGACGATTAGAGACATGAGACTAGAAGTCAGAAGACTGAGTAGAATTGGATAAATAGATCTAAGAATCATCTACATAAAGATGATAATTGAATCCATGTGAGCTGATGAGATCACCAAACAAAACAATATAGAAGGAGAAGAGAAGAGAGCCCAGGAAAGAGCCTTGGGGAACATGAGAAACAGCCATCACAACCTGGACTGAATACCCTCAAAGGGGCTTTGTTAAGAGATTGAGAACTAGTAGTCAGACAGGTAAAAGGAAAGCCAAGAGAACATGAAAATCTAGAGACAAAGGAGTATCAAGGAGAAGAGGGTGATTAACAATATTAAAGGATGCAGAGAAGTCAAGAAGGATGAGAATTGAGGGGGGGGAAAGACATTAGAATTGGCACTTAAAAGATTATGGGTAACCCTGGAGAGAGCAGTTGCATTTGAATAATGAGATTGGAAGCCAGACTATGGAGAATCAAGAAGAGAGTGAGAGGAGAGGAATTAGAAGCACTGATTCTCAGTGACCTTTTCAAGGAATTTAGCCGTGACCTAGGATGATAGCCAGCAAGGATGGATGTATCAAAGAAGAAGATTGAGGAGATAAGGGTGCTTGTGAGCAGCAAGGAACCAGCCTGTAAGTCTATAGCAGTGAGAAATTGAAGGTAGATGAGAGAGTGGGGATGACAGAGGGAGCAATCTGCTGGAGAAGACAAGATAGAATGGGATCATTTGTACATGCAGAGGAGTTTGCCTTGACAAGAAGAGCCACCTCTTCATGGGAGACAGAAATGTAGGAGGACAGTGGCAGAAAGCATCTGAGTGATGTGAGATATGGAAGAGGGGAGAAGGCAAGCTCTTGGCAAATGTCCTCAATTTCTTCAATGAGATATGAGGCAAAATTCTCAGCTGAAAGGGGAGGGGAGGGGGAGCCATGGAAATTTGAAGAGAGATGACATGGTTTGGAAAAGCCATTGTGGACAGTAGGACAGTCAGTTAGAGAAGTGTACAAGGATTGTCTTGCCATAGCGAGGACCCAGTTGAAATTCTGTAACATAAAATTGTAGTGCTTCAGTGACAATCCCCCTCCCAGACCATTTTAACCCCAAATCTGCAATTATGCGAACCTAAGTCACTTCCCTTCCTGGAGCCTCAGTTTCCACATCTGTAAAATAGGGATCAAAACAATCAACTCTGAACCTCACAAGGCAACTATAAGGATCAGATGAGCCAATGTGTGCAAAGTGCTTTAAAGTTCAACGTGCTATAGAGATGTGACTTATGATTATTAAGGAAGGAATTGATTTACAGTTTAAAACCAAAAATTGTACCATGCTTTCTAGTGACTGTTTAGAAAGCTTGTAGGTTCTAGCCTGGCCTCCAAGGAACATTAGTCACCATTGACAGTTCATTACATCGCTCTTGATGCTAAGCCCAATATAATTTTCACAATACCATGTAGTGTTTCATAAGAGCTGGAGGCGACCTTAGAAATCATCTGGTCCACCCACCATCTTTTGACAGATAGTCCAGAGACAATCATTGTTAACCACTATTAACTGAGTACCTACCCAGAAGGCCTTTCAGGTTGGACTTCCTCCTGGGGCCCTACACACACTTCCTGGCCCTGTTTAGTGTCTTAGTTCCTCAGGAAGGGAACGACTCCTATGGATGACTCTACAGGCCTTTAGCACTTAGGACTCCAATAAAAGTCCCTTAAGCCCTATGAGCCTCAGTTTTCTCATTTTAAAAATGAAAATACTATTTTCACTACCTATCTACCTTTCAGAATTTTCACAAGGAAAGTCCTTTATTAACCATAAAGTGTTAAAGAATTGTGCGTTAACAACATTAATTAATATAACTGAGTGTGGTCTCAGGCCCTTTCCAATGCCCCTCAAGTAATATCCCATGGAAGAGCATAGGATTGTGTGAAGCCAGCTCATGCTGAATTGCTATATTTTTAGTGTGAGCTTTTATGCTTCAGAAATCAGCCAACATGACAAAATGAGGCCTTGATTTATTGTTTTATTGATTGCCGGGACTTAAGAAAGTGATGGAGAATGTTAGTAGCACAGATTAAACTTCAAAGTGTATGTTGTATATACATTTTTTTCAGAAAGCTGTTTGTTAAACATTGACCCGCACACTAGTAGCTACAGAGTATAGCTGAGACTTCTGGGGTCAGTAAGTACAGTGGGAAAAAATGGGTATTAGAATTGAGACCAAGGTTTAAATGCTGGTTGTTACTTATTACCTGTGTAATCTTGCACATCTCATATCTCCAGTTTGGGCTAATTTGTAAAACAAGCATGTTGGACTATATGGTTTCTATGGCCATTTCTAGTTCTAAATCCTATGAAATCTCCAAGTGAGATATAAAGAAGTGGTAAGAACTGCATGTGGGTTCATTCATTCATTGTTGTCCTTCCCAATCAAAGAGAACCAAAATGACATCACGATGTCAGGGTCAATGTATAGTGTGTCTGACTGTGATCAAACCAGTATAAGCTCTGAAGGTCACAGGTCAGGCACAAATAGTCCATATGAACATTTGTAGTGGGAATGTCTCTAAATCTGCTCATCTCGCTTTTCTTTTGAGCTACTGCAGTTCTGTTTTGCTCATAGAGCACAATGCCTTCTTTGATGCAGGTATACCATGCTAGGCAGTCCTGTGCCAGTATATGTGGGTAAGACTATACTGGGGGGCATTAAAAACCTCATAGGAACTGCCAGGGAAGGAAACATAATGTCGAGGAGAGAACATCAGACTTGAAGTAAAAAAACAAGGGCTTGAGGACTGACTCTGACTTATAGAATACTAAATTTAGAGCTGCAGAAGACCTTAGAGGGTAAAGGGACCAACCCCTTCATCTTACAGATTAGAAAATTGAGGCACCAAGATATTAAGTGACTTTCCCAGAGTCACAAAGGGATTACCACAAGAAGGATTTGAACCAGAGTCTTCCTGACTCCAAGTCAGGTCTTCCTCTGTAACCCTAACCAAGTTACTTCCCCCCTCTGAGTTTCAATTTCCCCACCTGTAGACTGAGGATAGTAATCCTTATGCTACCTACTTCAGAGGATTCCTTTAAGGAAAGCTTCATTTTGCTGTAAAATTGTGAACTATGTACAGAGAGACAAATTTCAGCTCAATATGAGAAAAAAACTCCTAATAATAAGAGCAATCCTAGAATGGAATAGGTTGTCGCTGAAGGTAGGATTTGAGCCTGGAAGCCTTTAAGCAGAGGCTAGAAGGTCACTTGTCGGGATGTTGTAGATTTCTCCTGATCTTATACAGGTGGATTGGACTGATTGGTTTCTGAGGCTCCTTCCAGCCCTGTGAGGTGACAATTCTGGAATTCTGGAATCTCTCACTAGGTCCACTGACTACAGCTGCCCCAGAGCCTTTCCCAGATGAGAAAACTCAACCATGCAACCTCCTGTTGACTGTAGTCTTTCTGGGGTGGAAGATCCTGCTTCTGGTGGCCTTTTCTGTCCACTATATCTCCAGAAGACTGGTGTGACTGGTGAGAAGAGGCAGGAGCTTTTGGAGAGGATGACCTTTGTGATGAAACAGGACAGAGGAGGACTTTGGCCTCAACCTTGGAATGTTTTACATACACACACACACACACACACACACACACACACACACACACACACACACACACTCCACTTCTGCCATTACAATCAAAGAGAGCCTGGACACATCCTCCCTAGCCATCATCCAACCAAAATAAAATAAGCAAATAAAGTACTGTGGGTAATTTCTGACTGTTATGCACCACCAAGTTAAGTTATCATTTCCCTCCCCTTCCTTTCCTACTCCTATTCAATTTCCAATTCAGCTATGAGGAGCTAACAATTTCCCAACCAGAATAATGTTCTTTTCCTTGGGATGAATGATATCTTATCACCTGGGGCTTCCTTCAAGTCCCAGCAAAACTCTCACTTTGTACAGGAAGCCTTTTCTGATCCCCCTTAATTCTGGTGTTTTCCTTCTGTTGATTATTTCCTATTTATCCTGTATATAATTTGTAGAGTTGCACGTCATCTCCCCAATTAGATTTTGAGCTCCTTGTGGACAGGGATTTTTGCCTTTCTTTTTAACTCCACTGTTTAGTGTGGTGCCTGACATGTAGTAGGCCCTTAATAAGTGTTTGTTGATTGATTATGTGACTAAGGGAGCCAGAGAGGCATAAATCATTTATCAGACATTTATTAAGTACTTACAATGTGCTGGACACTGTGCTAACCTCTGAAAATATAAAGAAAACCAGGGGAGGAAAAAACAGTCCCTTCCCTGAAGTTCACATTCCAATATAGAGATAGCATATATGCATATATATATATATATGTTTATATATACATATATACAAAATATATACAGGTTAGATGGAAGGGAACTTTGAACATAGGACACAATGCTAGAACTGTAAGAGACATTCAAACATAAAAAGTCAGAGACAACAGAACATAAAACATAGGATGTTAAAACTGTCCTTCCTCTTTCCAAAGTATATCTGTACTGGAAAGGGTATGATCCATGGGATGTAGTCTACCCAAAGTCCATTGAGAGGTTGGTCTGACTATATCCATTACATGGAATATGTAAATATGTAGATAGAATGTAGGTGGTACCTCACTATACAAAAATAAGCTTTCCAGAACAGTTTTATACAAACAGATTTTGACAATTTGGTAACTTTAAATGGAGTAAGGGGAGACTGCCCCTTAAAGGAATACTATAATGAACTGTTTTGTAAATTAAAAAAGTTTTTTTTTTCAAAGTGAAAAATAAAATAAAATACATTGTTGATAATATACAAAGATACTAGCAATGCTACGTTCTAACTCCATGAATATTGCAATTAAAATTAAAATGTTAAATGTACATGAAGCCCAAAAAAAAAAAAAGAATGACATAGATAGAAAGACATAAGAGTATACAGGAAAGGAGTGTGAATACTCCAGTTTCATGAAATTCCAGAGTATGTTCACTCTCAAACCTAAAGTGGTCAGATTCATAATTTGTAGGAATGTAGGGCAAAAAAGTCCTTTGACATTAAGACACAGTCTCTGTCTTCAAGGGGCTTACAGTGCAATTAGGGGATACCTATGTACACAATGTGACTAAGAAGACAAGTACAGAGATCCAGCTGAACCTCTTCTTCAAACCCTCATCTCCCAAAGGGCTAATAGAGTGATCATAGACTCGGACCTGAAAAGGCACTTAGAAGCCATCTAGTTCAATCACATTATTTTATAGATGAAGAAATGGAGATGTAGAGAGATTAAGTGACTTCCCCAGGGTCATACAACTAGCCAATGTCAAAGATGGGGATTTGAATCCAGGTCTTTCTGACTTGAAGTTCTGGGGTAAGTAATGCCTCATGAAAAGCGTTCAAACTACCCAGTCTTGTTATTTGACAACACATCTCAGCTATGGCCCATGCTCAAAGCTCTACCATCAGGATATCTTCAGTTCTAGTTTTCCCATTTACTGCCATTTCTCAGTCTAGCTAGAACCCTCTCTACTTTTTCTTGTCCTCAACCAGACCTCCAGGAAAAATAACAGATAGATGTGTGGCTCAACCAGAGGCAGCACTGGCCCAGATTCCATATCTCACATCAAACCAGAGCTGTCGCATCTGTAGTGGAAGTCCCACTCAGGCACAAAAGAAACATAGGTTCCAAAACAGCTGGAGGACTTCAATAAAGGCCAATGAGACTGATCAAGGAGCCCCATGTCTACAAGCATATGACAAGGGAGCCATCTTTCCACCTAGAGGAGCCAATTCAAGACGCCTTCCTATGCTGGTTATTAAAAAAAAAAACAACCCTCCAACCTACTGGAGAATCCTTACAGAGCTAGGCTTTTGAAAGAAAACAAGAGGGAAGCTCTTTCCAGCAGCATGAAATTGCCAAGCTACCTTACTCTGCATGTGAGTCTGTGTAGTTTTTTTAGATATATTTTACTTTTAATTTATGGAATAAAACAAACATTTCCATAACATGGTGTAAAAAAATAATTGCACATGAAACTGCAAATCTACTGTGCACAACTTGCTATTCCTTTCAAATATATGACAAAATTATCATGTAAATTTCCTTTTTTTTCCTTTTTTTCTTCCTCCCCCCCCCCGCCCTGGAGATGGCTACCATTAGACACAAATAGGTACACATACACACACACACACACACACATACCTACATATATACATATACATACTATATATGTATATATGTAAAATTATTCTATACATACTTGCATTTATCAGTTCTTTCTCTGGATGCAGAGTACTTAGACAAAATAACTTATTTACACAAAGTCATTCTTAAAACAATATTAATTTTACTGTATACAATGATCTCTTGGTTCTCATTTCATTCTTCATTATTTTATGCAAGTCTTTCCACAATTTTCTAAAATCTTCAAGCTCATAATTTCTTATACCATGGTAGTGTTCCATCACAATCATATGCCACAACTTGCTCAGCCATTCCCCAACTGATGGGCATCCCTGCAATTTCCAGTTCCTTTCCACTACAAAGAGAGCTGCTATAAACATTTTAGAATATATAGATTCTTTTCCATTTTCCTTAATCATCTTGGGAAATAGACCAAGTAATGGCATTGCTGGGTCAAAGAGTATAGTAGTTTAATAAATCTTTGGGCATAATTCCAGATTGCTCTCCAAAATGGTTGGATCAGTTCACAGTTCCACCAACAATGAATTAATGTCCCAGTTTTTCAATATCCTCTCCAACATTTGTTACTTTCTCCTTCTATCCTTTTAGCAAATCTGGTAGGTGTAAAATAATATCTCAAGGTAGTTTTAACCTGCATATCTCTAATCAATAATGATTTAGAGCATTTTTTCATATGACTATAAATTGTTTTGATTTCTTCATTGAAAGACTACCTGTTCATATCCTTTGACCATATATCAGTTAGGGAATGACTCATATTCTTATAGATTTGATAAAGTTCTTTATATATTTTAGACATGAGACCTTTTTCTGATAAACTGTCTATAAAAATTTTTTCCCAATTTTGTTTTCCTTCTGCTCTTGGCTATATTAGTTTTATTTGCACAAAACCTTTTTAATTTAATGTAATCAAAATTATATACGTAAAAACAAAAAGTCAAGAATATCAATGGAAATAATGAGAAAAGTGTAAAGAAAGGAGGTTTAGCAGTACCAGTTCTTAAACTGTATTATAATGCAGCAATTATCAAAACTGTCCAGTACTGGCTAAGAAATAGAAAGGTAGATCAATGGAACAGAGTAGACATACAATTTACAACAGCAAATAAACATCATTACCTTATATTTGATGAGTGTAAAGACTTCAGATGGGGCAGCTATGTGGCACAGTGGATAAAGGATCAGCCCTGGAGTCAAGAGGACCTGAATTAAAATACAGCCTCAGACACTTGATACTTACTAGCTGTGTGACCCTGGGCAAGTCACTTAACCCCACTGCTTAGCAAAGAAAACAAAAACAAACAAACAACCAAAAAAAGACTTCAGATTTAGGGATAAGAATTCATTATTTGATTAAAAATTCTTGGAAAAACGGGAAAGTATGACAGAAACTAGGCACGGACCAATATCTCACACCATTTACCAAGATAAGGTCAAAATGGGATACATGACCTAGATATAAAGAAAAAATTTACAAAAAAATTAGAAGGATATGGAACATATTACTTATCAGACTTACATATAGATGAACAAATTATGAATGAACAATAAAGAGAGAGAGCAAAGTTAGGTAGGTGTAAAATGTATGTTTGTTCCTGAGCCTGAAAGATTTGAATAAATAAATAAAGGAGTGAAAAATTAATGAATACTAAAGAATTTATCAAGCACCTGCTATGTGTCAGATACTGTGTGCTAGGTGCTAGAGATGTAAATACAACAGTGAAACAGTCCCACCCCTCAAGGAGCTTACATTCTAATACAGGCAACAACATGGAATAGTAGCCAGAGAAAGGAGTTTTGGTCTGGGAGGTCATGGAGATAGTGAATAGAATCATAGCACAATCCATTGTTATGCCAGAAACAATGGTGCAATTGATTACCAATCCCAGAACAAGGGAGAGAAGAGTGAAAGGAAGAGCCATCAAGGAGTCCAAGGTGGATGGATTCAAATCTGTGGGAGACAAAGGTCCCTCATATCAATCTGAGACTTTGTGTATGTGTCTCAGTGGGGATGAAAGGACTCATAGTCAGGCTCTGGCTTATCAGGCAGCAAATAAAAGCTAGCTTTAACCCAGTCTATTGCTTTCCATCAGTGTATTCTGAGGTTCCCCAGTGCTCAAGAGCGATAGAATAATGAGGGCAGATGCCATCCCCTCAGAGTCCTACTGAGTCAGCTGCCTTCTTTCTGCCTCTGTGGTGAAGTTGGCCAGGTTAACCTCTCACCTCCTAAACACTGACAGTATAAAGCAATGCCTGGGAAAGGTGCCAGGAGTCCACTGTGAGTAGCCAGTGGGTAAAGAGACAATAAGATATAGTGAAAAGTGTATAGTCTTGGAGTCCAGAGATGTAGGGTTCAAGTTCTGGCATCTATACTTAGTAGCCATGTGAGCTTGGGGAACAATCAAGTGAGAAAACAGGTGTAAAGTGCTTCGAAAACCTTAAAGCACCATATAAATGAGCTATTAGTAAGCACCTTTATTTATCTGAACCTCAGTTTCCTCCTCTAGAAAATGGGAATAAAAGTACTGACACTACCTACCTCACAAGATTATTGTGGAAAGTGCTTTGCAGACCTTGGGGTGCTATAGAAATGTAAATTATTATATTACTGCTATTATTATTTGTGTTCATTCACTGGGCATCTGGTAGGTATGGAGGGAGGAGAGGGGACTTCAGAAGGTAGGAAAGGAGGCTGAAAGAAAACATAGGTCAAGCTAAGGACAATGATTACCTGCTTTGTTCCCCACTAGAAAGTTTAATTCAATGGCAATAGGGGGAGGCAGTGTAGAGGCATGGAAGGGAGAACCACCAGTCATCCAATAAGTATTTTAATCACCACCATTGAGATGAAAGGACAGGAAGTTTGTATTTTATCCTATTGGGATAGGGATTGGACCTATGATTTCACTGATATGGAGAATTTGATGATAAGGAAATCTCCTCTACAATGTAGGTAGGCACTTTCTCTATAAACGCACAGGACTAATATTTAACAAAATAAATAAAAATACAAAACATAGATTATGTTAATATGTGGCTTTCTAAGTCAATAGTCAGCAGACAAGGATGCTTAGGTACAGTTTAGTGGCCCCAGTTTCTATTTGAATTTGACACCACTGCCCTAGAGTTCTCAGAGAAGTTAAGGGACCTGCTTGGGGTCAGACAACTGGTACGTGCCAGAGAAACTACTTGAAAGAAGGAAGCATTTATTAAGTTCCTACTGTGTTCCAGGAATTACGCTAAGTTCTTGACAAGCATTATCTCATTTTAATCTCACAATAACCCTAGGAAATAGCTACTATTATAATCTCCATTTTATATGTGAGGAAACAGGCAAACAGAGTTAAGTGACTTGCCCAGGGTCACACAGCTAGTAAGCATCTGAGGTCTAATTTGAACACGGGTCTTCCTGACTCCAGGCCCAGCTCTCTATCCACTGAGCCATCTTTTGAGCTGTCTCTTAAGCCCAGCCCTTCTTGGTTCAGAAGCCAATTCTCTATCCACTGAGTCACACTACCTTTCTAGCATCATTTGCCATTAACCTCTTCCACATACTCTACATTTCAGCTGATCTGGAATATTAACTGTTCTAACCTCATTCTGTGCTCTCTTACCTCTGTCCCATTTACCCACTTACCTGCTCCTGTTCCTTCTCTGCCCATTGAAAGCCACCTCACATCCTTCAAGATTCACCTTGGACACCATGAAGTTTTTTACTGATACTCCCAAATACACACACACACATGCACGCACACACACACACATACACACATACTCCCACATACATATATACACACACTCCTTCAAACCCCTTTCCCCAAACCTCTTCCCTCCAACAGCACCAAGGACAACTGAAAATAAAATCTCCTCTTAGGACTCTTCCCATCTAGGAGCCTGTGAGCCTATGATCTGGATCTTTGTTTCTCTATTAATTCATTCTAGCTTGTGCCACACGTCTTTATGTCTTTTTTGTAACCCTCCATTGGACTAGACTGTGAAACGAAAAGCCCAAGAGAGTGTCTGAGTAATTAATAATTAATTTATTAATTAGGCTAGCTGATAATCAATAAATGGATGGCCAGTGGTTTCTCTCAGTAACCAAAGATAACCTAATAGAAACATAGAATGCCTTAAATATTTTTTTGAAAGGGAATGCCCCTGACATGAGAAATCAACCCTGATTGGTGAACAATTAATGGAGGTGTGGGCATATTAATGAGGAGGTAGGCTAAAAGTCTTCTGCTGTTCCTGCTTGATCATGAGACTCAACTGCCTCCAGCAATCTGGACAAAAGAATCCATCTCTACCCCAACCACACTGGTTGATCTTCTTCACGAGCTGGGTTACTCTAAACTCTATCGGAAGGGTGCAAGGATATGGGCTGAATGCTTTGGGGCTGGAATTCACCTAGATTAGATTCTGTTTACACTCTATATGGAAGTAAGGTCTCCTAGTTGGGTGGGTCCTGCCTTCACCCCCACCCCCACCATGCCCCTCTCCCCTCCCCCAAGATCCAGAAGTACCTGGAGGATTTGAGTCAATCTCACCTAGCAGCCTTATCCTTCAGAGACTAGCTGACTGACCCAGAGGCTTGAATGAGGAATTCCTTGAATGAGGAAATAAAGATAAAAGGCCTCAATCCTAATTTAATAATTGGTTATTAATATAGTAGAAAAATAATCCCTTCTCTTACCTGTAAGCTCTTTGAAGACAAAGACTTATGGCCTTTTTCATCTTTGCATTACCACTAATACTTAGGTAGCTCAGTGAATAAAGCCTGGAGTCAGGAAGACCTGACCTTGTACCCTGACTAGCTGTGTGCCCCTGGGCAAGTCACTCAATGTCTGTCTACCTCAGTTTTCTCATCTGTAAAATGGGGATAATAATAGCACCTACCTCCTACGGTTGTTGTGAAGATCAAATGAGACATTTGTAAAGAATTTTGCAAACTTTGAATTATTATGTCCCTGCTAGCTATTATTATATTAGTAGGCACTCAATAAAACACTTTTATTGATTGAATTTTATGCAAAGAATTGGGAACAGGGGAGGGTATACAGACAAATATAAGCCACCCACTAGATTGTAAACTGTTTGGCTGTAAGGATGATGTCTTATCTTTCCTTGCCATTCCCTGACACCAAGGATAGCAGTCTTACGTTACATGAGGGGCTCTCAAACCAACCTTCAAGGCTGATAGGGTGTAGTCTCAGACAGATGGCACATCAGTTTCAGTAGAAGATTGTTTCAGGAATTTGTGTGTGTGTGTGTGTGTGTGTGTGTGTGTCCTCACCTAATATGGAAAGACAGATCTCTAAGCAACAGAGGCATCCCAAGCATAGCCACAGTGCACAAGATTCAGGGATGTGGGGAGAGGTGGTCAAGAAACACAGATGCACATGAGGGCCCCCCAGGGGCGGTCATCCCAAGGGTCAGTATCTCAGGAGAAGCACATAATGACTCACCCTTGTCTGGGTAGTCTTCTAAGGATGCCAACAATGCAAAAACACCTATTTCCAAACTCCTGAACCTGAAATAAGTCTGTGTCACTGTGGTGAGTAGCTGCTAGCAGCTTTCCTAACCTTGGGTATCAGGTGATGTAAATGACTGGCCCATCATAGGCAAGGCTAAACAGAGGTTTGTTTAGAATACAGGGAGACAGTTTTCAAACGCAAGATAAAGGAGCATGTTGGGAAGACTGGCTCTGGGTTCAGCTGAGTTCAGCTGAGCACCAAGACCTTCTCTTGACTCCCTTTTTCTCCATGGAGATGACACTGGAGTAATGAAAAAAAAAATCAGCATGGAGTGGAGAATCTGCCAGGTCTGAGAAGGCAGGAAGCTGCCTAGCTGGGCGTTTTTTATAGCATCAGGCAAATACTAGGAACCACATCATGGGTGTAAAGCTTTCTGTGAGGCATGAAACGAACAATCCTCTCTGCTCCGGCTGCCTACGTGCTGGGGGCTGATGGTCAGCAGCATCCCCTGATTCCCATGATGTTTGTAACCCTACCTGCTCCACAGCTCTGACCATCCTCCTTGAGATTCCCTCTGCATCACAGTACCTGCTCAACTCCAGGTAACACAAGCAGCTCTGGCTGTGGCCAACCACAAGAGTCACCTTCCAAAGACAACCCAAACTGCTACAGGGCTCTATAATGGTAGCACGTCTATAATCACCTTCAGCGAATTTATTCTTCTTTAAACCCCTCTTTGTGACCATGTCACATTTTCCCCCTAGTAAACTCCACCGGTTCCTTATTCCCTCCAGGGTTAAAGATAAAACCCTTTGTTTGATCTTTAAAGCCCTTTATAATTTGGGCCTTTACTAGGCCCTTCCTTCTTACACCTTATTCCCTTCCACATATTCTGATCCACGAACACTGGCCTGCTTGTTTTTCTCAAACAGAATACTCTATGTATGGACTCCACGCACACCCTCTGGCTGGCCCCCAAGCCTGGGTTTCTCTCCCCCTCTTCATCTCCTCCTGGCTTCCCTGACTTCCTTCAGATCTTAGCTAGAGTCCCATCTTCTGCAAGAAGACTTTTCCAGTCCCACTTAATCCTAATGTCTTCCCTATGAGATGATCTCTAGTGTATCACAGACAGATAGATAAATAGATAGATAAATATAGATATGTACATATATAAAGATATATATCTCTGTATACATGTATATACGTATACACAGATATGTGTGTATGTATACATAGATATATCTATACACCTATAGATATATCTATTTAGAGACATATATAGATCAATAGATAGATTTTTGTCCATAGCTGTTTGCATGTCATCTCTCCCATTAGACTGTGAGCTCCTTGAAAGAAAAAACTGTTTTGCTTTTATTCTTCTCCTGAGCACTTAGCACAGTGCCTGGCACATAGTAGGAGCTTAATAAATGTTTGCTGAAGAAGTGAATGAAGAAAGGTCAGGCATGATCTGACCCTGGCAACCATAAAACCTGGTTAAGAATTAACTCAGACTTTGAAAGTCAAACTAACCCAGTTTTGTCCTCAGACTTTGAAAGTCAAACTAACCCAGTTTTGTCCTTGCATCTAGGTTCATTTTGGAAGTAGGTTAGTTTCTGCAAACCGTTGCTCTCCACTAACCACAATGATTTTTTTTTGAGGCCAAAGCACTGATGTTTCTCCCTTCCTCATTTTCATTGGGATTAACAGATTGAGTTACTGATGTCAGCATGCTGTGGGTAATCCCCCTTTTCTGTTTTTCTCCAGCCACTGCTGATAGACTTCTGGGAGTTTTTCCCTCGCTTGTTCATGAAAGACACAAGGAAATTTGTTTCTTTTCTAATCCTACAATGTGAATAAAAGTTTGTATTTGTTTAAAAAATGTTTGTTGACTTGACACTATCACCCTATTTCCATAACGGAGGCACAGTGCAACTCATTTCCATGTGGGTCCCTTGTATTTGTGCCAGCTCGGCCCAGGCCTCACCCAACACATCTCTCCTGGTCCAGGCAATATTTTTTAAAGCTGATCTTGTTGTAGCTGATTTCCTTTAAAGCTGATATAAAGCTTAAAGGGAACACTCTATACATACACATCAGCACCTGCTTTGAGATTCAGTTTTAGAGAATTTCCTGGAGATGCTGAGAGGTTCAGCGATTTGCCCAAGGTCTCACAGCCAATATATGTCAGAGGCAGGATTTGAATCCAGGTCTTCCTTACTCTGTGGACAGCTCTCTATTCACTATGCCATGATGCCTCTGATAACAGTTATTGTTGTTATTATGATTCTAACCACGTATGATTTCACTGATGAGATTACTCTGTCCCTCAACACAGACCTCAGCCTCACCCCATCTAAGCATATAATTTAATGAATTTTTGGTAAGAACACATTCATCTCTTGGTGTCCAGTGAGGAGACTCTCCATACTTTGGTCCTTGATCAGCAGACAGCCCTTCACTGATCCTGTATGAGAAGTTTTTCTGACTTTTGCCTCCAAGAGCTCATGTTCCACTGGCAGAATCAGCTGAGATTGTGGGTCTTCACTCCCTGGATTTCTTCAGGAAGAGACCTAAAGGCCATTTATTGAATATGTTATAGTTGAGCTTCCTTTCTGCATGAATTGGACTAGATGGTTCCTGAGGTCTCTTCCAACCCTCAAATTCTAAAGTTCTATGACTTGAATTCCCCCTGAGTTCAATTCAACAAATGCATTCAGTGTTAAGCATAAGTTTACTACCTGACCTAGGCTGCCCTTCTTGGGGGATCCCTAAAGGTGGGGAGGGTTTGACTGTGAAGAAAGTCTCTCTTAGAGGCTATAGGAGCATAGACTCTATGGAGTCCATCTCATCACTCCAATTTCTTTTGGAAACTGAGGTGAATGTGTTGAAATTCTAAGTTTTTCTTGGAAAGGAAGGAGCATCTTCATCCTCTCTTCCCTGTCACTCCAATTATGCCTACACTTTGGGTGGGAATAACACCTGAAATAGTTATGAGGCACATAAAAATGCAGGGGGATGGCAGGACCCAAGATATAGCAGAAAGAACAGTTTTCTCATCTATGAAATGAGGAGAGATAGGACTAAATGATCTCTTAAGGCTTCATTTCTACCTCTAATCCCTATGAATCCATTCTTTTCCCTCTTTTCAATTTTTTTTTAAGGCAACTGGGGTTAAGTGACATACCCAGCATCACACCCTTAAGTGTCAAGGGTTTGATCTGAGGCCAGATTTGAACTCAGGTCCTCTTGACTTCAGGGCCGGTGCTCTATCCACTGCGCCACCTACCTACCCCCCTTCTTCCTCTTTTCATCAATACCAATGGTTTATTGACCTCTGCCCAGCATTAAGCCAGCCATAAATACTTCCTGACAGCTCAGCCAGCCAATGCCAGAGGATTCAGGGACACTGAATCTGGCATCTTCCACCTCCATCTCTCAACCCAAGAAGATGAAGAATACAGGCAGGTCTGAGGACAGGAAGTATTCACAGATGCTCACAAAATGGCAGAGTCAAAACATACACAACCAAATCCTCAGGTCACAACACAAGATCACTTTCGTCACCTCATAACTAGACCAACTGCTAATCCCCAAATATGAGAACTCCTTAGACTAGTTATGGCTATGCAGTACTAATCTTCCTCTTTGGTGGTCAACACCCTGATGAGAGTAGTTGACTCAGCAGAGGAAGCTGTAGTGCAGTGAAACTCTGGGTTTTAAATCAGAAGACCCGGTTCTGAATCTTGTCTTAGCCACTCACTACTCCTCTACAACATGAGGAGACTGGACTAAATTACCTTTGAAGTCCCTTCGAATTCTAGAATTCTGTGTTCTAAGGTACCTTCCCACTGAAAAATCTTATGACCTTCATCAGCCTGACCACACCCTGCTTACAAAACAAATCAAGCCATCCTAAAGGGGCTTTATATTAACCCTTCCCATTTCCATACCCCACATACATTCCAGAAATGGTATTAATGGTAACTAAATCAATCGAGAAAACAATAAAATTATGTAAGAAGTAGTTTCTCACTTATCTTAGATGCTGGTGCCAAATGAAAATTAGATAATCAATTAGAGAAAGATGATGGAGACTTATATGAAGAATGTAAGGGAATTCTGAGTATCACAGATGGATAGCATTGCTTGTCTACTATGTCCAATTACTTTTAAGAATTCATCCTCTTTTACCTCGATACCAGTTTATCAATAATTCTATTCTGATGCATATTAGCCACAGTTAGGATTGGTTGGGGGCTAACAAATGGAAGAAAGAGATCCAGAAAGATTTACTTGAAGTAATTGGGCAAGAATTAGGAGAACACATGGAAGGAACAGCAGAACTGGATGGGGCCATAGGATATGGAATGACAGAGGCAGGATGAATCTGAGAACACAGAACACAGAACATGAGGTCTGAAAGAGACCTTGGAATATCAAGGCATGCAGAGCCAAGACAGTGGAGTAAAAGCAAGGGACTCACCTGAACTCTCCCCCAAACCCCTCCAAATACTTTCAAATAATAACCATAATTAATTCTAAAGTGGTAGAACCCATAAAAAGATGGAGTGAAACAATTTTCCAGCCTAACACAACTTAGGTCAGCAGGAAAGGTCTGTCACACCTAGGTAAGAGAGGAGCACAGTCCAGTGTAGGCCGTGTCAGCACAGATGGGACCCCAGCAAACCAAGAACAGGCCTGGAGCAACTGAGTCAGTGGCAATAATGGTGGTTTCCAGACCTCTCAGTCCACAGACAAAGGGGTCAGAAGTAGATTTACAGAGGGCCCTTTGCCGGCACCAGGAAGGACTCTGCCGTATTGCCTATACTTGGATCTGGGTTGCAGTCCTTTAGGTCTTAGTCCCAGGGCAAGGAGGAGCACCAACCAGCAGAGCTTGCTGCCACAGGGGAGCAGGGACCATGCTCACAGTTCCAGGGTTGAAAAGAATGCTTGTGGTTGCTCACAAACCAGTACACAGTATAGGAGAGTAGTAAACACACCTCTCCCCAGACCATAGCACCTCGGAAGAGCCAAAAACTTACACGTCCCCAGAATTACCTCTGAAAACAGCTACACAAAAAACTGAAGCTCGGTACAATGCCTCCTCCACTTGGGAAGCAGAGCCTCACTTTAGCATAGAGTTAAAAGTCAAGAAATAAGCAGGAAAATGAGCAAACAACAGAAAAAAAAAACCTGACCATAGAAAAAGAAAATTACTATGGTGACAAGGAAGATCAAAACGCACTCAGAAGAAGATAACAAAGTAAAAGCTCCAACATCCAAAGCCTCCAAGAAAAATAGGATAGGTCTCAGGCCAAAGAATTTTAAAAATCAAGTAAGAGAGGTAGAAGAAAAATTGGGAAAAAGTCAACAGCTTGTAAAGGAGACACACAAAAAAAACCTGAAGAAAATAACACCTTAAAAAACAAAATAGGCGAAATGGTAAAAGAAGTACAAAAATCCAATGAAAAGAAGAATGCCTTGAAAAGTAGAATTAGCCAAATGGAAAAAGATATACAAAAATTCACTGAAGAGAACCCTCTAAAAAGTAGAATTGGCCAAATGGAAAAGGAGGTATAAAAGCTCACTGAAGAAAATAATTCCTTAAAAGTTAGAATTGGGCAAATGGAAGCTAATAACTTTATGAGACATCAAGAAACAAACAAAATCAAAAGAAATGAAAAAATAGAAGAAAATATGGAATATCTCATTGGAAAAACAATTGACCTGGAAAATATATCCAGGAGAGATAATTTAAGAATTATTGGACTACCTGAAAGTCGTGATTGAAAAAAGAGCCTAGAAATTATCTTTCAAGAAGTTATTAAGCAAAACTGCCCTGATACTCTAGAACCAAAGAGTAAAATAGAAATGGAAAGGATCCACCAATTATCTCCTGAAAGCGATCCCAAAAGGAAATCTCCCAGGAATATCATAGCCAAATTCCAAACCTCCCAGATCAAGGAGAAAATACTGCAAGCAGCTAAAAAGAAACAATTCAAATATCATGGAGCCGCAGTTAGGATAACACAAAATTTAGCAGCTTCTATATTAAAGGATTGAAGGGCTTGAAATATGATGTTCTGGAGGGCAAAGGAGTTAGGATTACAACCAAGAATCACCCACCCAGCAAAACTGAGTATAATCCTTCAGGAGGAAAAATGGATATTCAGTGAAATAGAGGACTTTCAAGCATTCCTGATGAAAAGAACAGAGCTAAATAGAAAATTTTGACTTTCAAATACAAGATGCAATAGAAGCATAAAAAGGTAAACAGAAAAGAGAAATCATAAGTGTTAGATAAGGTTGAACTGTTTGTATTCCTACATGGGAAAATGATATTTATAACTCCTAAAAACTTTCTCATTATTAGGGCAGTTAGAAGGAGTATACATAGACAGAAAGCAGAGGTATGAGTTGAATGTGATGCTATGATTGTCTAAAAAAGTAAAATTAAGGGATGAGAAAGACTGCACTGGGGGAAAGGGAAAGGGAGAAGTAGAATGGGGAAAAAAATCATCTGACATAAAAGAGGCCTGAAAGAGATTTTACAGTGGAAGGGAAAATGGGGGAAGCAGGGAGGGGAGCACATGAACTTTACTTTCATCAGAATTGGCTCAAAGAGGGAATGATATACCTGGGTGTAGAAATCTATCTTACCATACAGGAAAGCAGGAAGGAAAGGGGATAAGAAAGAGAAGGGGGAGGAGAGCTGATAGACGGGTGGGCAGCTTGGAGGAGATAAAAGTCAGAAGCAAAACACTTTTGAGAATGGACATGGCAAAAGAAAAGGGAGAGTAGGATAAACCGGGAAAATGGGATGGAAGAAAGTGCATAGTTGGTAATCATTACTGGGGGGGAAATTACAGTGAATTTCTCTGATAAAGATTTCATCTCTCAAACATGTAGAAAACTGAGTCCAATTTATAGAAACATGAGCCATTCCTCAATTGATAAATGATCAAAGGATATGAACACGCAGTTTTCAGATGAAGTAATCAAAGCTTTCTATAGTCATATAGAAAAAAATGCTCTAAATCACTATTGATGAGAGAAATGCAAATTAAAACAACTCTGAACTACTACCTCATACATGTCAGACTGGCTAATTTGACAGAAAAGGAGGATGACAAATGTTGGAGGGGATGTAGGAAAATGAAAACACTAATATACTATTGATGAAGTTGTATACTGATTCAACCATTCTGGAGAACAACTTAGAACTCTGCCCAAAGAGCTATAAAACCATGCATACCCTTTGACCAAGCAATACCACTACTAGGTCTGTAACCCAAAGAGATAAAAACAAAAAGGAAAAGAACCTATGTGTACAAAAAATATTTATAGAACCTCTTTTAGTGTGGCAAAGTGGTGGAAACTGAAGGGATATCCATCAGAGAATGGCTAAACAAGTTGTTGTGTATGATTGTGATGGCATATTGTTGTGTTTTAAGAAATGATGAGCAGGATGCTCTCAGAAAAACATGGAAAGACTTGCACAAACTGATGCAGAGTGAGGTAAGCAGAACCAAGAGAACATTGTATACAGTAACAGCAATTTTGTATGGTGATCTACTGTGAATGACTTACCTATTCTCAGCAACATAATGGTCCAAGACAATTCTGTGGAACTTAGGATTCGAGGTTCTGTCCATCTCTAATACAGCCTGAATACAGATCAAAGACACTTTTTCTGGGGCAGCTAGGCAGCACAGTGGATACAGCACCGGCCCTAGAGTCAGGAGGACCTGAGTTCAAATCTGGCCTCAGACAACATAATACTTCCTAGCTGTGTGACTCTGGGTAAGTCACCTAACTCCAATTGCCTCACCCAAAAAATCAAAAAAAAAAAAAGATACTTTTTCTTTACCTTATTTTTCTTGGGGGGAGGGGTGTCTATGTTTTCTTTCACAGAATGACTTCATACAAATGTGTTTTGCATGACTACCCATGTATAATCTATGTCAAATTGCTTGCCATCTCAATGAGGCGTGGGAGAGGAGGGAGGGTGAGAACTTGGAACTCAAAATTTAAAGGAAGAAAAGAACGTTGAAATTGTTGTCATATGTAATTGGGAAAAACAAAATGTTAAATAAGTTTTAAAAAAAAAAGAATATCAAGGCAATGTAACATCATGGCAAGAACACTGAAATACCCCTTCTGGGGTAGGGGGTCTCAGCTCTAGTGTAAGACTGGAGTACTGGCGTGGAGGACTCTTCAGTAACCTCAAGAGTTTTCCCTTTCTGGGGAGGCCTCAACTCTAGAGTTCATGCTCTAAACGTAAAGGACTAAAATTCTGAATACACAAAGAATCAATTCAGATGAGAAGGAAAAGTAGAAGTTGTCTAAAGTGACTGATATAACTGCAGGAAATGAATCAAATTTTAGATTTAGATTTAGATATATAGAGGAGATGGAATTGAGGCCAGGTAATAAAGGATGAATACATAATCATGGCATGGTCCTATAAGAATAATGTCAGGTATGTTGAGTCTCAAAATGAGCTGAAGCTAATGAGGAACATGAAAGAAAACAAAAATAACTTTTTTTTTCAAAGCTATAACTGGGGGATCAAAGAAGCCTTATGTTTGCTTCCCAGGGTGAATGGGACACTGATTATAGACAATGAAGAAGGAAAGCTGCTCATATTCTTTTGATTCTGTTTTCTGTGCCAACGCAAATGATCTTTGGACTGGAAAGAACAAAGTAAACATGGATAAATGTGAGTTGATGTCCAAAATAAATTCAGAGAACACAACACCTTCCTGCCCTTGCTAGATCTGTATCATCAAGCCCAAGTGAACTACATCCCAAGGGACTGAAAGCGCTGTCAGATGGGGTTCCTGAGCTATCATCAGTGATTTCTGAAAGACTGAAGATAATGAGAGAGAAGTACCACAGGACAGAAGTAGGTAAATGTCCCAATTTTCAGAGTCTGCAAAACCACAGGCCACAGGATTCCTGGCAAAATTCTATAACATATTAGTAAGAGTATGGTAAATTGACCATTTAAAATGAAAGTGGTGGTGATCACAAAAAGCCAACAGAGTTTCATCAAGAAGAAGTCCCAGGCCACCCTAAACTCACTAAATGACAACTGGGCAAGTCAACTTCTCTGGACCTGAATTGCCTCCTCAATGGTTAATCAGTGTGGATTTAGTAAGTACCTACTGTGTGCCAGCCACTGCTCTAGGAGCTAGAGATACAAATATAAAAGTGAGGCAGTTCCTGTCCTCAAGGAGCTTACAATCTATTTTACTGCTGGTGATAACAATATGCTCACAAATAAGGAAATGCTAAAATATAGGTGCAATATATAAATAAGTGATTGAAAAGAGGCACTAACTACTGGGATAATCAGGAAAGGCCTACTAAAGGAAGTAGCATTTAAACGGAGCCTTTAAAAAGCCTTTCCAAGAGGAAAAGATGTGAGGAAGGACAGGCTTGCAGGCCTTTACAGAGGTAGAGAGGACAGAGACAGAATGTTGTCAAAAGGGAACAGAGAGTAGTTGGTGGGAGCATAGAGTGTGTGAGAAAAGGAAATACTATGGCATCAATCTGAAAAGAGAGGCTAGAACCACTTTGTTGCTGTTATTTGGCTGTTTTACAGTCATGTCCAACTCTTCATGCCCCCATTTGGGGTTTTCTTGGCAACGATACTGGACTGGTTTGCTATTTCCTTCTCCAGTTAATTTTATAGATGAGGAACTGAGGCAAACAGGATTAAGTGACTTGCCCAGGATCACACAGCTAGCAAGTGTCTGAGATCATATTTGAACTCAAGAACATGAGTTTTTCTGACTCCAGGCCTGTCACTCTATTCACTATGCAACCTAGTTCCCTGAGCCAGCTTGTTAAGGGCTCTAAATGTAAAACCCAGGCATTGTTTCCTCCCTAAGGACAATGTGGAACCACTGAAGCTTCATTAGCAGTACAGATAAGTGCTTTAGGAATACCAATTTGACAGCTGTATGGAGGATGCACTGGAAAAAGGAGAGAATGGATGCAGAGAGACTAATTAAGAAACTATTACAATAGTACAAGAAGGTCTGTAGTCAACCAAGAAAGAACCAATGGACAAGGGAAGTCTGAAAATTAGGAGAGAGAGGAGATGATCACATGCAAGCCTCTGGAGGAGACAGAAGGGAATGAGATCAAGGGCATACGCAAGAAAGGCTGGCATTAGTGAAGAGAAGGGCCAACTCATCCCCTGAGACTGGAGAAGTAATGGAGAAGATGGGAAATTGGACCTGTGGGCACTGAGGAGATCATCCAGGGAGAGAGCATAGAAGGAGAAGAAGGTCTAGGCCAGAGCCTTGGCAAGCATGCATATATAGAAGACAGAAAATGACTGATGATCCAAAAAAGGAGGTGGACAGGGAGCAACCAAAGAAGTAAAAAGAAAACCAGTGTCATTAAAAGTAAGTCGGGAGAAAAGATGTCAGAGGAAGGAGGGCAGGGTGGCAGTCAGTGGTAAAAGCTGCAGAGTCAGTCAAGGAAAATGAGGACTCAATAAAGGTCACTAGACTTAGCATTTAGGAGGTTACTTGTAACCCTGAAAGATCAGTTTTAGTGGGGTGGTGATTTCAAAACCAGATTGAAAAGGGATTGAGGAATGGGTGGTAAGGGAATGAGGGAAGCCAGTGAAGATCCTCTTTCTAGGAGTTCAGCAATGAAAGGGAGGAGAGGTATAAGGCAATGTTTGAGGGATTGCCAGGGTCAAATGAAGGGTTTTTTTTAAAAATGAAGGAGACCTGAGCATGTGTGCAGGCAGTGGGGAAGAACTCAGTAAGAGAGAGAAAGGGAATAAACATTTAAATAGCATCTACTATGTGCCAGGTACTGTGCTGAGTGCTTTTTACAAATATCATTTCATTCAGTCACAAGTACATAAGAAAACACTGGAGAGAAAGAGACAGAGAGAGAGACAGACAGACAGACAGACAGACAGACAGACAGACAGAGAGACAGAGACAGAGAGAGAGACAGAGAGAGAGAGAGAGAGAGAGAGAGAGAGAGAGAGAGAGAGAGAGAGAGAGAGAGAGAGAGAGAGAAATAAAGCAAACACTAAGAGGGTCCAGGAGAGGACTGGATCAGAGGCACAAATAGAGGGGTTAGCTTTGGCAAGGAGAAGGCCGGCCTCATGCTCTGAGACTGGAGTAAAGGAAGAGAGGATGAATGAAGATAGAGGTTTTGAGGATTGTTATGAGAATCAAGTGAGATGATGTATATAAAACATGTTGGAGAGCTTATGAATGTCAACTATCAAATCATTTAAAGTTGTCTACTAGCTCTAACTCTATGTTCTATGTCCTAAAGGCCCACTTAGCTCTAACATTCTATGTTCTAGGTCTCCTTCCAGCTCTGACTTCTCATGTTCTTAAAACTTCTCTCTGGCTTGAGATGACTCTGGTTCCATTAAGAGAAAGGGAAGGAAAATCAGAAGCAAAAGGAAAGGAAAAAGAAAGGCCAGGAATAAAAATAGGAAGAAACCATAAGAAGTAAAATTGGTGCTGCTTCCCCTCCCCCCAACCTGATTCTGAACTATACTGTTCATTTCCAAAGGCTTACTTTAAGAGCCACCTGCTCCAGGAAGAATCCCCTCTAGAGCTCATTACCTGGTCTTCATGCAATTTGGGACTGCAGGGTCAAACCCAATGTAAATCAGGCCAAAGGAAATCTATTTGGACATTGTCTTTGGCCTTGACCTCATAAGACAGCATGATATAAGTGGATAGAGTCCTGCTCTGGGTGTCAGAAGACCTGGGATATAGTCCTGATTCTGTAAAGTCATCTGACCTTGGGGAAATTATTTAATATTTTGGGCCTCCGTTTCCTCTTCTACAAAATAAAAGAATCATACTTGATGTACTCTACATGTTAGAACTTTCAGTTCTAATGTTCAATGTGTCTGGGATCTGCTTTCTTTCACATAAGGGTATGTGGTCCAGGATCTCCGAGTTCAAGAGGAAAGTAGGATGTGATAAAGTAAAAGGCGATGGAGCTTCTCCTGAGCATCTCTCCTGTGCCTATGGTCCCCAGGTCACATTTAAAAGGCAACTAGGCGACTTAGTGGGTAGAGCACCAGGCCTGAGTTCAAATCTGACCACTGACACTTACTAACTTTGTGACCCTGGGAAACTCAATCTCCTTATCTGTCAAAATTTCCTTATCTGTAAAATAGGGATAATAATAGCACCTACCTCCTAGGGTTGTTGTGAGGATCAAATCAGACATTTATAAAGCACTTATCACAGTGTCCAGCACATAGTAGATACTATATAAATACAGGCTTTTTTTTCTGAATTTTTTATTTGTCATGACACTTGGCATCCTAACACAGAATGCAACAGCTCTAAATCCTTTTCTTCACTCATTCCATCTTCCAGAGGAGATAATCAGGATGGAAAGTGATGGTAATGTGGTGCCACCAAACTAGTCACTGCCATCCACCTAATTAATACAGGTTCCACCCCCACCCCAGGATCTGATGAGTGAATGTTTGGTGTTCAAGACAGAGGCTTAAATTTCCTTCTCTACATAAAGTTCTTTCCCCAGCGTGGAATGTTAGGCCAGGCTGGGGAAGAAACTTTATATAGAAGTCATCCTACCCCAACCACAGAAATTAGCACCTTGTTATAAACTGTCTTGGATTGTTCCCTAATTACTGAATGTGTGTAAACTAAACTGTGAGTTCCTTAATGGCAGGGAACAGAGAATTTTAGAACTAGAAGGAACTTCAAGCAGTACCAGTTGCTGAAAGACAATGGAGTAGATGAAATCAAAATCAATCAGTAAGTCAGCAAATATTTATTAAGTGCCTATTGTGCCCCAAGTACCATCCTCAGCACTGGGGATACAAAAAGAGGCAAAAGAGCATTTGCTCTCAAGGAGCTCACAATCTAATGAGGGAAACAATATGCAAGCAAATGTGTACAAATAACTGTATTCGGGATAAATAAGAGACAATAACAGAAGGAAGGCACTAGAGTTAAGAGGGGTTGGGAAAATCTTCCTGTAAAAGATGGGATTTTAGCTGGGACTCAGAAGAAGCTAGGGAGGTCACTAGTTGGAGCAGAGAAGGGAAAGCATTCCAGGTATAAGGGACAGCCTGAGAAAATGCCCAGATCCAAGAAACAGAGTCTTATTTGTGGACCAGCAAGGAAGTCATTGGATGGAAAAGCATGTGGTGAGGAGTGAGAGTGTAAGAAGACTGGAACGGTAGGAGGGGGATAGATTAGGAAGGGCTTTGAATGCCAAACAGGACATTTTGTATTTGATCCTAGAAACAATAGGGAGCCACTAGAGTTAATGGAGAAGGGGTTGGGGGGTGGACAGTAAGACATGTACTTTAGGCTGAATGGAGGATGATTTGGAGTGGGGAGAGACTTGAGGCAGGCAGACCCATCAGCAGACTGTTGCAATAGCTCGAGTGTGAGATGATGAGGGCCCACACCAGAGTGGTGGCAGTGTCACAGGAGAAAACGTGGCATATTCAAGAGATTTTGCAAAGGTGAAATGGACAGACCTTGGCAACAGCTTGGACACAGAGGGTGAGGGATAGGGAGGAGTTGAGGATGACCTCTAGATTTGAAGCCTGGAGGACTGGGAGATTGGTATTTCCCTCTACAATAATAGATAAGGCAGGCAGAAGGGAAGAGGGTTTAGGGGGAAAGATAATGAGCTCCATTTCCAACATGTTGAATTTAAGATGTCTACTGGGCATCCATTTCAAAATGTCTGAAAGACAGTTGGAGATATGAGGTTGGAGGTCAGCAGAGACTTTGGGGCAGAATAGGTAGATTTGGGGACAGCTAGGTGGACAGAGGATATTGACCCCAGGCCTGGAGCCAGGATGACCTGAGTTCAAATCTAGCCCCAGACACTTACTAGCTATATGATCCTGGGCAAGTTACTTAACTCTGTTTGCCTCAGTTTCCTCATCTGTCAAATGAGCTGCAGAAGTTAATGGCAAACCACTGTAGCATCTTCACCAAGAAAACTCCAAATAGAGTAAGAGTCAGACACAACTAAAACGACTGAACAACTAGAAGCAGATTTGAGTATCATCAGCATGGAGACGGTAATCAAATCCATGACAGCTGATGAGATCACCAAGTGAAGAAGTACAGAGACAGAAGAAAAAAGGGCCCAGAACCCTGGGGAGCCAGTTAGAGAACATGCTCTGGATAAGGATCCGAGCACAGGAGATAGAGAAAGAGCCAAAAGAGTCTAGAATTTAATGGTTAGCTCATTCATTCACAGAATCAAAGGATCTCTGAGTTAAAAGATGTCTTCTCATCCAACCCCTTCCTGAATCAGAGTCCATTTACTATTGCTTGCTCTCTAAATGTTTGTTTGATTTATTGATTTCTTAAGCAATTACCTAAAGCCCTCTAGAGTCCTATCGGCTACAGAGATTGTTTTAATTGTTGGTTAGTATTCTGTTCCATTCCCCACCCATCCCCCCTTATGCTCCCACCCCAACTCCAGCCTGGGAAAAGTCTAAAAATTAAATCAACCAGTTCAATAAAGAGGACCTAAAGATCTGTGTCTCCAATGTGAATGGATTTGATGGAGTTTCCTCATTTGTTAAATGAGGTGGCTGATCCTGAGGACCACAAAGGACCCTTCCAATTCTAGATCTGTTCACCTATGAGTGGAACCCGGAGGCAACCAAGCCACAGAAAGGGTTTAATCCAAGCATTACACCTTGGAGAACTGATGGGTCGATCCTTCTGGAAGGCAGGGTCTGGGAATTAGGGGGAAAGGAAAGAAAGAAAGAAGAAAGGAAGGAAGGAAGGAGAATTTAACAATTGACTTTGAGGGCTTACTACATCCCTGGCACTGTGCTAACTGTTGCCCCTACAAAAACAAAACACGAAACAATGTCTGTCCTTAAGAGCTTGTGTTCTAATAGAGAACACCACACAAACAGGGGAGTGGTAACCAAAGAAGCTAGGTGACAAAAGTGGATAGAGTGCCAGGCATGGAGTCAGGAAGACTGTGCTTCCTGAGTTCAAATCTGACCTCAGACACTTACTAAGTTGTATGACCTTGAGCAAGTCACTTTACCCTGTTTGCCTCAATCTTCTTGTCTATAAAATGAGCTGGAGAAAGAAATGGCAAACTACTCCAGTTATCCTTGCCAAGAAAACCCCAAAGGGGGTCACCAAGAATCAGACACAACTGAGAAAGGACTGAACAACAAATGACCAAGGAAGGGAGTCTGGTGAGCCAATGGGAAAATAACAGAAGCAACTGAATGGGGTGGGGCAAGACAGCATGAGCAATCAGACGGCATGTGAAAGAGAAGCACCTTCTGGAGCTAGATGGACTAGTCTGCATTTCATCACCAATCAAGGTCAGAAACCTCCAGAGATGAATGGATTAACTTCCTCCAAGAGACTTAAAGTTATAGAACCATAGGAACAGATTAAAGAGCTAGAAGAAGACCTTGGAGCTCACCTGGTTCAATCCCTTCATTACACAGATGGGAAGGTCACACCAACAGTGAGTAGGTGGCAGCTAGGTGGCACAGTGGATAGAGCCTTGAAGTCAGGAGGACCTGAGTTCAAATCCGGCCTCAGACACTTGACACTTCTTAGCTGTGTGACCCTGGGCAAGTCACTTAACCTCATTGCCTAGCAAAAAAATAAAAAATAAATAAAAAAACCAAAACAAGAAAAAGGAATGTACTTGCTTGCACATCAGATTGCTTACCCATCTTGGGAGGGGAGGAGGAGAGGAAAGGAGGGAGAAAAATTTGGAACTCAAAATTTTTGTTAAAAATGAATGTTGAAAATTGCCTTTACAAGTCATTGTAAAAAATAAAATACTATTAATTTTTTTAAAGGAATGTACTGCTGCCTCAGTGGGATTTGGGGAAAGCCAGCTTACTAAAAGCAGCCAGTACCAATTTCCTAATGAGCAGAAGCTAGAAATAATACAAAAACTCATTTACATAGTTTTATGTAAGTTTCAGAGTCACAGAAGTGGAAGGAAACTCAGAAGGCACCATCTAGTCCTTACTCCAACAGGAAAAAATGATGGATTTACAGTAGGAAGACCTGGGCCTAAATCCCAGCTTTACTGCATACCATGTGACTTTGGGCAAGTGACCTCACCTCTCCAGGCCTGTTTTCCTCATCTATAAAATGAGGAGATTGGGCTAGACAACCAAGGTCTAAATACTCTTATCCCTCCACAAGAGCCCTGACAAGTGCTCACTCCACCTCTACTGGAAGATCTACTGGTAGCTCCTGAGACAGTTCAATCCACTGCTGGTCAGTTCTAATTATTAAAGAATTTTTCATGTATTAAGTGGAAATTGGCCTTTCTGCCAATTTCCCGGCATAATAGAGAGAGCTCTGGATTTGGCATCTGGAGCTCCCAGCTCTGCCCTGCACTAGACTGGTGATGTCACCTCTTTTCTTCTCTGTAAAATGAAGGGAATTAATTAATAATAATAGCTAGCATTTATATAACGCCTACCCTGTGCTAAGCACTATGTTAAGTACTTTACAGATATTATCTCATTTGATCCTCCCCAAAACCCTGCCAAGTAGGTACTGCTATCCCCATTTAACCACTGAGAAAACTGAGGCAAACAGACATTAAGGACTTGTGCAGGATCACACATACTTGCCCAAGGTCACACAGCTAGTATCTGAGGTCAGATCTGAACTCAGGTCTTCCTGACTCCAGGCCCAGTGCTCCATCCACTGCCCCTTATCCATTAGCTACCTCCTGTGTAGGGATAAAATCTTTTCCATCTCTAAATCCAATAATCAACAGCCATGGCAGTACATTGATCTCTGTAGAAACAGCTCTGGGCCAGGGAATAGCTGGATAGGCACTGCCCTACTCAATGCAGAGCCAAGGGAAAACAATTTTTAAAACGGGCAAAGGTGATCCTAAGAAGCCGGGAGGTGGAAATATCTTCATACGCCTTCCTTGTGCAAACCTGTGGGGAGGAACACAAGAAGAAGCAACGAGATGCTTCCACAAGCTTCTCAGAACTTTCTAAAAAAAAAATTCTCAGAAGGGTAGAAGACAACATTAGCTAGAGAGAAAAAAACATCTGAAGACACTGGAAAAGCTAATAAGGTTCATTGTGAAAGAGAAATGAAAACCTACATACCACCTATAGGAGAAACACAAAAGTTCAAAAATCCCAACGCAACGAAGAGGCTTCCTTTGATTTTTTTCTTATTCTGTTCTGATGACTGTCCTAGAATCAAAGGAGAGCAGCCTGCTCTTTCTACTGGAGATGCAGCCAAAAAAATCAGGAGATGTAGAATGACATTGTTACAGAAAACAAGCAATCTTACGAAAAAAAGGTGGCTAGGCTGACTGGAAGATATGAAAAGGCTATCACTGAAACCAGGGCTATAGAAAAACCTGATTATGGGTAAAATGGGAGTAATTGTCAAAGCCGAGAAGAGCAAGAAAAAGCAGGAGGAAGAAGAGAAGGAAGCTGAAGATGATGAAGGGATGATGAAGAAAATGGTGACAATGAATAAGTTGGTTCGAGAGTAGTGTTGGTTTTTTTTCTTGTATATAAAGCATTTAACCCCCTTGTACATAACTCACTCTTTTTAAAAGAAAAAAAATTGAAATGTAAGGCTGGGTAAGAGTTTTTTTTTTTAATTGTACGGTATCTTTTCTTTTTTTGTATAGTTAACATACCACTGAATGTTTCTTTAGATAGCCCTGTCCTTTAGTGGTGCTTTCAACAACCACTAAACTAGTCTAGTACACTATGGGGTGGGGGAGAGATATAAATTGGCATATGGACATTTAAAGCAAGTGCTTGTTGGTTTTCAGCACAAATTTGTTATATATGATAACATAGGTCATTTTCATTTTCGTTTGCAGCATATGAAATAACTTGTTCTGTTAATGGAATAGTACTATGTAATTGCAAGCAAAAAGAAAAAAAGAGGGGCAGCTAGGTGGCGCAATGGATGGAGCACCAGCCCTGAATCCAGAATGGACCTGAGTTCAAATGTGACCTCAGACACATAACACTTACTAGCTGTGTGACCTTGCACAAGTCACTTAACCCCCTTGCCTAGCCAAAAAGAAAAAAAAATTTTTAAATAAAAAGTTGCAATGGTTTTGCTGACATTATGAATGCTAAGTAATCTAATTTTTTAAAAATTTAAATAAAATCCTATGATCCTATAGCCACTGTATTCATTCATTCATTCATTTATTTCTACAAAGATTGTCAGGCACTTGAGAGTTATTGTTCAGTTGTTTCAGTCATGTCTGACTCTTCATGACCCCATCTGGGGTCTCTTGGCAGACATATTAGAGTGGTTTGCCATTTCCTTTTCCAGCTCATTTGACAGATGAAGAAACTGAGGCAAACAAGGTTAAGTGACTTGCTCAGGGTCACATAGCTCTTAAGTGTCTGAGGTTAAATTTGGACTTCAGGCCTGCTGCTCTCTCCACTGTACCACCTAGCAGCTCACTTGAGAGAGACACAAATATAAACAAGACATAGCTCTGACTCTCAAGAAGTTCACAGCTTAGTAGGGGGGAATAAGTATATACATGAATCAAGCAACTAAGCATTTATTGAGCACCTGTTGTATGTCAGGCGTTGTGAATAAGGCCATAAAAAGAGCACCAAGTGTTGTGAACTCAGAGTGAGGAGCGGCAAAAGATCAGGAAAAGCTTCCTGTTGGAGGCAGTACCTGAGTTGAGCCTTGAAGAATAGATAGAAATTTAACAAATGGAAAAGGTGAGGAGGGATTCTAGACACAGGAAGAGTGCAGAGAAGACTGCACTTAGTCACAGGAAAATCCTTGCTGACCAATTGGTAAAAGTGTAATGCAAGACTCCCAGTTGCTTGTCTTGAAACCTTTTTTTATCTTGGGAGAATCAACAAGTAAGAGGGAGGGGCCCTCCCTGGGAAAGGCGGTGCTGAGATAGGAGGCATCTCTCTCTCCCTCTTTCTCTGTCTCTGTCACTATGCTTCTGTCTCTGTCTCTCTCTCTCTCTTTCTTTCTTTCAGGGAGGGTGCTGGTCTCCAGAAGTAAAGCCTCTTCTATTTTCATCTATTCACCCAGGTTCCTAAGGAACTCTTATCTCAGCCTCTGCTGGACAGAAGTCCCCACCCTCTCCCCTGGGGTTGGGAGTAGGTATACAGTTTCTGTGCTCAAGCTCATTCTAAAACCAGACCATCTCTTCTTCCTCTTCTCTCTCCTTTACCTCTTCTTTCTTTTCCCTCTTCCCCATCCTTTCCTTCCTCCCCATCAACCTCCTCCTCCCAACTCTGCCCCTCCCTTCTCCCTTTCCCCCACCTCCTCGACACCCCTACCTCTCTTTCCTGCCCCTTCCTACAGCATTCCTAGGGCTTGTGAAGGGAGGACAAGGTTATGTCCATGTGGCAGGGCACACAAAGATATTTAGAGACATGTTATAGAGTAATGTTATAGTGAAGCACAGAACTTGGAGGCAGATGATCTAAGTTCAAAACCTGCCCTCTTCTACTTGCCACCTTGGGTGACCCGGGGCAAGTTATAACTCTCTGAGCCTCAGTCTCCTCCACTGTCAAATGGAGGATAATAATGCTTGTTCCATTCACCTGGAAAGACTATTAAGAGGAAAGGCTACACCATCAGTTGGTCAGTCAATAAACATTTGTTAAGCACCTACTATGTAACAGGCACTGTGCTAAGGGGCTGGCTTAGTAACAGAGTCAGCTAGAGTAGAATCCAGCCTCTTGGATGGTGGACCTGCCGTTCTTTCATCTGAATGGTAAAGAGTCCTTTATTAATTGGAAAATTGTATTCTTAGTTGAAGAAAGATTCATTTAACTTTTACCTACTCTTTCAAGTACTCAACAAACATTTATGGTGTGCTGAGGCCTTTGCTAGTTACTGGGAGAGATACAAAGTACACTAAGATCAGATATTGAGTACAGTAAGATCAGGCAGGTAGATGGCACAGTGGATAGAGCATCAGGCCTGGAGTCAAGAAGACCTGACTTCAAATCTGACCTTACACACTAGCTGTGTGACCCTATGCAGGTCACAAAGAGTCTGAAACAACCGAATGGTAACAACAGAAGATCTGATCAGTGTTCAAAAAACTCACAGGGTAGGGAGGAAGTAAACAGGAATACAATTCACCACAATACACAGTCCTTCTCATCCCACAGATCTGATCTGTTGTCAAGTCCCTGTCTAGTTTTCCTAACACCTTTTTTTTTTAGGCAATTGGGGTTAAATGACCTGCCCAGGGTCACACAGCTAGTGTGAAGTGTTTGGTCTGAGGCCGGATTTGAACTCAGGTCCTCCTGACTTCAGGGCCAGTGCTCTATCCACTGCGCCACTTAGCTGTCCCCATTAAATACTTTTGTTTTGTTTTGTTTTTGCTAGGCAATGGGGTTAAGTGACTTGCCCAGGGTCACACAGCTAGTAAGTGTTATGTGTCTGAGGCCAGATTTGAACTCAGGTCCTCCTGAATCCAGGGCTGGTGCTCTAACACCTTTCACATATGCCCATTCTCTCCTCAGACATAGCCAACATCCTCGTGCAAGCCCTCATCATCTCATACCTGAGTTATTAAAATAGCCTCCTTTTTGATCTCCCCTATTCAAGTCTCTGCACTCTGGTGCTTCTTCTCAGCTATTAAAGTGATCTTCTGAAACTACAGATCTGGCCATGTCACCCCCTTATTCAATAAACTCCAACGGCTTTCTCTTGCCTCCATGATCAAAGGTAAAATCTTGTTTGGCTTTTAAGGCCCTTCTTACCCTACTCTCTTCCTACCTTTCCAGTCATCTTACTCCCCTCCACCTAATCCATGTGTGATCCATTAGCATTGGCCTCCATACTGTTCTTCACACAAGAAGTTCCAGGCATTTTCATTAGCTGTCTTCCCTTCCTGAAATTCCCAGTTCTTTCTGCCTCCTGGCTTCCTTCAAGTCTCATCTAAAATCCCTCCTTCTGCAAGAAGCCTTGCTAGGCCTTCCTTCTGTTAATTTTATCCTGTATGTATTCTGTTCGCACACAGTTGTTTGTGTGTCTCCTTGTGGGCTCTGCAGGTCAGGGCAATTTTTGCCTTTCTTTGTATTGCTAGTGTGTTTAGCAAAGCACCTGGCATGTAGTAAGTGCTTAATAAATGCTTGTTAACTTCGACACACTGCCTAAAATGTTCATTAAATATATGCAACGGTTATAGGGGATGGGGTGGCTGTGTTTGGGCTCAAAGTGAGGTTCAAAGGGGATCAGGATTTTAATTGGGAGGAAATGGCAGGTAAGAAAATTTAAGGGGAAAAAACATTCTGATTGCTTTTGGAAAAGTACTTGGGCCGAGTCCAAAAAGTTTGTAGAATGGTGAGAGGGACCCCAAGAATAAATGGACATATCCCACTAACGGCAGGGTTAATTCTCCTTGATTCCTGAAGTGGAAATGGTGGGGAGAATATGCTTTCCTCAATGATTCTTGTACATACCTCTCTAGCTGTCATTCTGAGGTCGGTGAGATTCACCTCAAATAACCAGACTGAAGGGGTTAGGATGGCATTAAACTTGTGCTCACCTTTCCTGGCTCTGGACTTTTCAGTAGTTATCACCTCCTTTCAACATTTTCATCCTTGATGAATATAGTAAGTGGAGAAATCGTCACTATATCTATTAAAGCCAGGAACTTATTTGATAAGGATTTTCGAATCACCCATGGAAATATTCCTTACGAGGAGGGAAGTTAACGCATGCAGCGTCTGAGCTGTAAGCCTAGTCCACTTGGCTCATTTTACAAATAGGGACAACATCACAGAAGCAGCCATGAGTGGCACGCCCGAGCTCTTCTAAGTCGCTTCCAGCTCTGACAGCCTGTGATGCTGGGATGCTGCCCCGGATGGCGAGGGATGCAGTAGCCAGCCCACCTTGGCCATCCGTGCCACAGAGCGGGCCATGATACTGCGGCTACTTTCAGAGACCCACCAGGGGGCGCTGGGAAGTCCGAGAGACCGCGGGCGTTTCCCACACGGAGGGCATTGTGTGGGACACCGCACGAGGCCCAGGGCGGGAGGGGGCGGGGCTGCGGCCGGAACGCCGCGGCGGGGGCGGGGGCAGCACGGTGCCGGCCGGAGAGGTTTGGGTGGCGCACCGGGGGCAAGATGGCGGAGCGGCAGGAGGCGCTGAGGGAGTTCGTGGCGGTGACCGGGGCCGAGGAGGACCGGGCCCGCTTCTTCCTCGAATCAGCCGGATGGGACCTGCAGGTAGCAGCGGGGCCGGCGCGAGCGGGCGGGGGGGCGGGCGGACGCGGGGCCGGGGGGGGCAGGAGAGGCCGCGGGGGCCGAAGCGCAGAGTCATCCAGGGGCTCGGGGGAAGCCGGGCCGGCCGGGAGGAGGTGGGGGGGGCTGGGGGCGGGGAGCCTCGGCTGCGGTCCCAGGCCCCGCCCCCGTCCTCGCCCCCCCCTCGGCCGGGAGCCCCCGCCTGAGCCAGCTCCGGGGCGGCGTCTCCCGGGGAGACGGCGGGACGCGCCTGCCTGCGGGAGGGCTTCTCACGGCTTCGCCTCCGCCTAGGGACGAGCAGGCCTGAGCCAGCCCCGAGACACACACGTACACGCCCTGGCACGGCCACGGAGACGCAGTGTGCATGTGCGTGCGTGTGGGAGCCTGAGCCGTGCATGGGTGGGCAGAGGCACCGGGGTGTGCTGACACTGCAGGGACACCTCACCGGGGCCCACGCAGCTGCCGACACACCGTGACCCTCCCTGACGCAAATACGAACATGGACGGACAGGAAAGCTGACCGACCCTGCCCTGAGACCCCGACTTTCTCCGTGAGAGATCGAGGCAGCTCCCATACCCATGACAATAACTCACGTGTCTGCGGTGCTTTAAAGTTTGCCAGGCTATTTGCCACAGTAACACAGTGCAATTATTATCTCCATTTTGCAGATGAGAAAACTGAGGCTAACAGAGATTATGACTTGTCCAAGCTAATACAATTAGCAAGTGGCAGACTGAACCCACATCTTCTGCCCGAGTCCAAGACTACTGCTCAGGCTCCTATTCGTGATGCTCCCCCACCCCCCAGCCCTTATCCCCACAGCTTCCCTTCCCTTTCCCACCTTTCATCACACCCACTCCATCAAGAGGACTGAAACCAGTTTCCAGGGCTGAATTTCTGTGGTAAATCTAAAACTAGGCTCCTGGAAGCAGAACCAGCCATCCTGGTTTACCTTCCACTAGCACCTCTCCAGCCCAGGCTGGGTTCAGGAGCTTTAATTCAGTTGTCTCTCCTCCATCCAGTTTAAGGCTTCCCCATTCTCTTTTCTACCCTTTCTTGGAAGCACCATTTCCCAGTAAAGAGACAAGAAATTCCCTCCAGGCAGCAGAATTAGTGAGGAGAGCTGGCCCAGTTTAAATACCCAGTTAAGGCAGTTCTTAAATTGCCCTGAGCCAAAATGTTTGCCTCCCCCACTGTGAAGTTGTGTCAAGGAATACAACACTGTTTAAGTTTGTTCTGGGCCAGCTACTGCCATCATTGTTTCTTCTGCACAATATTTACTTTCTCCTAGTCAAGGTTGATTAGAATTTGTGTTTGGGATGATAGAAAAACAAGCTTTGCCTGGACAAAGCTTGTGGACTGTCATGGATGGTTGGTATCTTAGAGGCCATCTATCTATACTTTTACAGAAGAGAAAATTTGAATCTGCTTCTTAGCCTCTTCAGTTAATCAGTGCCACCAGAATAAGAACTGTGTTTCTTTCAGATGTTTCCTATTTACACACAGGTAAATGAAATGAAAATATCAGGTAAATGAAAGAGTGTTTCTGAGGGGCCAGTGACTCTCTTTCAGATTGCCCTGGCCAGCTTTTATGAGGATGGAGGTGATGAAGACCTTGTTTCACTTTCCCAGCCAGCACCCAGTTCAGTGTCCAGAGGCACAGCTCCCAGGTAAGTACCAGCTTCTAATCTTATCAATCCACATTAAATGGATTCATTTTCTAGGGGTTTCCATTGTGTTCCTTATAAAGTCCAAATTCCTCAACCTAGTATGAAAGACTCTCTATAACCTACCTGCAGCCATTTCCAGCATTTCCCTCTTAAGTAAATTCTGTGCCCCAGACAGACAGTGGTCTTTACCATTCTTTAATATGTCCTGAATTTTCCTTTGTTTCAAGCTGCTTTTCTTTTCTAGGAGCCTATTACTACCATAAACTTCTGCCCTTCCCTCCTCCAAACATAAACATTTTCACTGCTTCCTATTCAAGTCTTGCCCCTTCTTCAAGTGCTGGCTCCCTTGAAGCTTCCTTCATGCAGTCTTTCGTACAATTAGCAAGTGGCAAATTGATGCTGTCTCCAGCATCCAGGTGTGATATTTGGGTTTGTCTTATGGACCTTATCATTTTGCCTTGTCTTATTTAACCTATTAAACTATAATCTCTAAAGAGAGAGAATGTGTTTTGCCAATCTCTGTCCTTTGGCACACTTCATTCCTCCCTCCATCTATCATAGAGACTTACAAATACATCAGGTACTAAGTAAATGTTTCTTAATTAATGCTCTTCAAAATATGGTATGAGGCTGCATTATTAGAGGCACCTCTGTGGTACGATGTGTAGATCTCAGGCCCTAAAGTCAGGAAGTTCAAACTATTCCTCAAATACTAGTGTTGTGACTCTGAGCAAGTCACTTAAATGTCTGTCAGCCTTAGTTTCTCATTTCTAAAATGGGGATAATAATAGCACCTACCTCACTAAGGTTCTTAAACCTTAAAGTGATATATGAATGCTAGCTATTATAACTATTATCATAGGCTTTAAAAAGTTTTATTCTTTTATCTATATTGGAGTCAGCGATAAGGAATAAAAGCAGAAAAATCTAGATTATTTTGCAGTTAACTAAGAAAACCCTAATCTGCATGAGATTTTTCAAATTACACATTTCTTTTAATGTGTTGTAGGGTTTTGGGGGGGGTTTTTGGTTTTTTGGTGAGGCAGTTGGGGTTAAGTGACTTGCCCAGAGTCACATGGCTATTAAGTGTCTAAGGCCAGATTTGAACTCAGGTCCTCCTGATTCTAGGGCCAGTGCTGTATTCACTGTGCCACCTAGCTGTGTTTCTCCCTCTCCCCCCCCCCCAATTTATTTATGACTATGAATGTGGAAAGGTTTAAGTACTCAGGTTCTGCCATTATAAAAAATAAGAGAGATTAAATTCCCTATCAGAGGAAGTGTTACAGCAGAGACTGGAGGACAGTCTGGTAACATGATGTATTGGGGGATTCCTTCACTGACAGGATATCATTTCTAAGGTTCTTTCTACTTTGGGCTTTTCTGAAGGGTGGTGTCCTTGCTTAGGCTCATCCCTAGGGTGAGGTTAAAGTGAACATCAAAAGTATCCTTGAAGGGAGGAAAAAAAGGTCCCTAAAGGGCGAAGTTTGCAGCCTGAGAAAACATGTGTGGAAAGAAGGCGTTCCATGTATTCCCTCCCTGTCCAGTGAAATGGGGGGGCCAGATTTATGAAGTAACTGTGTTTATGAGCTTTCAAATGTTTTGAAGTCATTAGTAGGCAATGCTACTTTTGGCCATGACTTGTGAAGGTGATGTTCAGTAATCTGGTCCCCAGAGAAATTCCAAAGGATGATTTGTAGAATACCTCTGGACTTCCTGATGGAAGGGAAAGAAAGGGTATAAGTATTTATATAGTACCCACTGTGTCCCAGGCTCTGTGCTAAGTACTTGTACAAATATTATCTCATTTGATCCTTCCCCACAACTTGGAAAGTTAAGTGCTATTATTATCCCCATTTTGCCCCAGTTGAGGAAACTAAGGCAAACAGGTTAAATGACTTCTCCCCTGGGTCATACAGCCAGTTACTGTCTGAGGATAGATTTGAACTCCAGTCTTGCTGACGTTAGGCCTAGCACTTTATCCACTGCTCCACCAGCAGGAACACAGGCATTTTCAGTAGCTGTTTTGAAGAACAGACTAGCCAGATTCTGCTATGGTTTCATTCACTTCTGCTCACTAATGTGTATTTTGGACAGAAAATAATACATTTTTGCTTAAATTTTTAGCCCATGTGTGCAGATGAAATTTTCATTTGCCCAAAGTAAATAGTGCTACACAGACATGCATATATATCCACACACATTCATTTTCTCTCTCCTTCCCTCCACCCCCAACATATCCAAAAAACTAAAATCATTATCTTTTCCCCCCAAGCTCTCCCCTACTTTCCTGTGAAGGGTACCACCATCCTCCAAGTCCCCCAGGCTTAAAACCTAAGTAGCATCCCCAGTTTCCCTTCTCTCTCACTCCCTATATCCAATCAGTTGCCAAGTCCTGTTTTTATGGGACATCTGTCTTCTAATAATCCTACCATCCTGCTACAGGTTGGTCTCCTTGCCTCAAGTCTCTCCCTACCAGTTCATCCATTACACTTACCTGTCAGATTTATTTTCCTGCAGCAGGTCTGACAATGTCATACTTCTCTCCCAACCCCCATTCATATCAATGCCATTACCTCCCTATCACCTCCAGGATCAACTATAAAATCCTATCTTTGGCCTTCAAAGCTCTTTATAACTTGCCCCACTTCTGCCTTTCCAGTCGTCGTATGCTTTATACTTTCCCCTTGTACTCCAGTGACACTGGCCTCCTTGCTGTTCCTCAGTTAAGATACTCCATCTTTTGACTCCATACATTTTTGCTTGCTGTCTCCCATGCTTAAAATGCTCTCCCTCCTTATCTTTACCTCCTGGCATCTTTTCACGTGTCAGATAAAGGCTCATCTTAGGCAAGAAACTTTTCCCAGTCTTCCTTAATCTTAGTGCCTTCCCTTTGAGGTAATCTCCAATTTACCCTGTATGTATCCTGTTTGTTCCTAGCTGTTTACAGGTTGTCTCCCTGTGAGACTGTGAGCTGCTTGACAGCAGAGACTGTATTTTGCCTTTCTTGGCATCCCCAGTGGTTAGCACAGCACCTGGCACATAGTAGGTATGTGCTAAGCTGCCAGAAAAGTCCAACTTTGAAGTTTTGTTAGAAAGTTATGTATGTGAAATAGAATAATGTGAAGTAAATCTGGAAAGCTAGGTTGGAGACAGATTGTGGCCTAAATACTGGATCAAGGAGTTTGTATTTTAACCTCTTGGCAGTAAGAAGCCACTGGAGGTTTCTGAGTGGGGAGAATGACATCAACAGACATGTACATAAGGTACTGTGAAGGTTGAATTAAAGGAGGGACTAGAAGCAGGAAGACCACTCAGGAAGTATAGGGTTTTGGCAGTTTGAATGGATTAATGTTGTGGAAGTAAAATCAGCAAGACAACAGCTCTGGGCAATAAATTGTATGTTGAAGGAGGAAGAGAAGGAGAGGGTTGAGAGATGGAAATATCAAAGATGACAATGACATTTCAAGCCCAAGTAGAGGTGGTGATGATAATAGAAACGTAGAACATGGGAGGAGGGGACTTTTGGTAACAGCATTGACTTTGGACAGGTTGAGTTTGAAGTGCTTTCGGTAAAGATGGGCAGCAGCATTTGGAGATTTGGGACTGAAAGTTCAAGAAAGAGATTAAGGTTCCATACATAGAATTAAGAATCATCTGCATAGCAGTGATGATTGAGTATGCTGGAATGGATGATCTCAAGAAAGGGAATGTAAAGGAAGAAGAGACGAACCTTAGCAGATACCCACACTTAGGGGTAGTGGGAGGTTGATGAAATAGGAGAACCTGGAGTGAGCAATGATACAGGGTAAGGTAAGAGATAGTCCCCAAGTAGTTAGAGTCTCTGAAGTTGTAGAAAGATGAATGAGAAAAGACCTTTGAATTTAGCAATTAGAAGGTCACTAGTGACTTTTGACAGAACCCTTTCAAGTACAGTGCTTGGGTTGCAAGCCCCTGTCGCTGGAGACTCAAGAGTGAAAGGTGGTGAAGCGTATAAAACAAATGGAGACCGCTCTTTCTAGTTTTCAGTGACTGGGATAAAAGATAATATAGATTGATAACTTGAGAGGATAGCAGCATTGGGGAAGGAGCCAGTAGTTTGAGTTTAAAGACTGGTTTTTTGTTCATTTTAATACAAATACTATTTTAAGCCTCTTGATAAAAAATTCTGTCTTGAGGAATGAGCTTGGGGACAGAGACCATTGGCCAAAGTAAATGTCTCAGAGAGAAAGAGAGTATTTGGAAGGCTTTAATAACACAGACACAAGATTTATTCATTCTTTTGAAGAGGGTTTGAGTTAGACAGAAATCTAACAAAACTTCCTAGTCATGTAATATGTTAGTGAAATTTATCTCTCATGAAAAATCATAGAATCTCCAGAATTAAAATCAGTTGGAAATGTCTTGGATGCAAGTTCTGGGGGACTCAGCCAGCCCTGGCAGGGAGTCGACTTGCTGACTCAGTCAGTCATTGTCCTCTTATTTCTAGGGGATGGAACCTCAGAGATTTCTGTCACCCAATTGTCCTCTTTGTTGTGAATGTTTGGTCTTTCCCTCCCTCCCCCCTCTAATTCAGCCTGAGATTTCTTTTTAGTGAAACAATTCTTTCCTCAGTATCTGTCCTCATTGGTCTGCATGGTTGATTTGTTTTTTTCTTTTCCTGTGTTACAGTGAAACGGATTTTTTTCCTTTATTCCAAAATATCAAGGAAAAATATTTTTATCTGTTGTCCATCTGAGGAACTCAGAACAATACTTAAAAGACAGGTTTATACTAAAAAAACTGCACCAGAATTGTGAAAAGTGAATTAATCCTTCTTATGACTAGTCCAGCTTGGTTTTGTATATATTAATAGTGGTGTTGTGGGGTATATTTCTTAAAAATATTAGTAAACTGTTCCAACACACCACAAGTAAATCATTTACCTAGTATAGACCCAGCTTTTGTGAGAGCTTAAATTAAGGCTGCCTGTTTAAAAGAGGTGACATTCCTCCTCAAAATAGTACTTCTTCATTAGACCCCTCACATGTCCCTTGAGAAGAAAAATATAACATTGCTTTGAACAGGATAGGGATGGAAACTACCCTTTCATTGATAAAGACAACTCTCAAGTGAAGTAACTCCCTTTATTCCTGTAGCTCAGCACCTTTAATGCAAATGATAGTCTAAGAGAGTTGCCTAGAGCAGTGATGTCAAACTCAGATAGAAATGGGGACCATTAAACCATATACAAGGATCCTGTGGGCCACGTTTTGACTTAGAAAATCACATATTAACGTTATCCATGTTTTATTGTATTTTTACTCGTTTTGTTAAATAATTCCCAGTTATATTTTAATCTGCTTTGGGCTGGCAGGGTCATGGGCTGTATGTGTTTGACACTTCTGGCCTAGAGAATTAAAAGGTTCAGTAACTTGCCCATAGTTACACAGCCAGTATGTAGGGGGTGAAATCTGAACCCATATAAGACCTCAGGGTCAGGTCACTATTTACCACAGCACACTGCCTTTTTGAGCTGATCCTAGATATTATTAATGCATAAGCATGTAACACAGAAGTGTTGTCAGATACCTCTGTTGTCTCTCAGCTAGAGGAAACATGTTGTAGTGTAAAGAGCACTGGATTGGAAGTCAGATCCTGGGTTTGAATCTCACTCCTTTTTCACTTACAAGCTGTGTGACCCTGGACAACTCATTTAGTCTCTCTGAGCCTCATCTGTAAAGTGGGGATAATAATTTCTGAACTACCTGACTCATAGGGTTGTTGTGAAAAAAGTGCTTTGTAAATGTGAGTAGTTGCTATTATTTTTAGTAATAATATTAACAAAAAGCAGTCTCTAGAGAATGAGTTCACTTTTTTTTTTGCTCATGGACCTCTTTCATGGTCTGGTCAAGCCTTTGGAACTCTTATTAGAAGAATATTTTTAAACAAAATATTTTTTTTAAAGCTTACTGATTTCAAGTTAAGAACCCACCCTGGGATGGCTAGGTGGCACAGTGGATAGAGCACCAACCCTGTAGTCAGGAGAACCTGAATTCAAATCTGGCCTCAGACACTTACTAGCTGTGTGACCCTGGGTAAATCAGTTAACCCCAATTGCTTCCCTCACCCCTGAAAAAAAAGAACCTACCTCTGCTTCAGAAGTTGGATCTTAGCATTCTTTGGTGCAAAAAGTCATTTTTTCTCCTTTTGATTCTCCAGTGACAACAGGGTGACATCATTCAGAGACCTTGTTCATGCCCAAGAAGATGATGAAGATGATGAAGAGGGTCAAAGGTGAGTGAATCTTTATTAAAACATACTGCCAGTCCTTTGAAAAGTTCACATTTGCCATATGAGACCTACAGTTAATATGGTCCTATTGATATATCCGTAAAGTAATCCAGTTAATTATTATTCAGTATGTTAGATAACACCTCTCAGTCTCTGTTCCCCACAAGCTCCTACAAATTGGTCACAATCTCCTGTTTCTCAAGGTTCTGAGATAATTTTATAAGGCATTCCATAACGTAGTAAGCAGATCTTCTTAAATAGGTACACACTGTGTAGTGTTATTAATCAGTTCTGACAGGAGACAGTGTTTGAGAGGGGACAATTCTATAGTTCTGCTAAAGCAGTGAGGGTGGATAGAAGCAGGGAGTCATTTAGGCACCATCCTGAATCACATTATAGTGAGATTTAGTGTGAAGAATTAGTCTCAGCAGTGTTACTGCAAAGCATCGTTGGTTGTGGTACCATTAAACAAACTTCCTATACTTGAATACAACAGTGAGCTGATCAGATCACTTTTCATATATTTGGGTTTGTTCATTTTTTTCAATAAACACCAAATACATGCAGAGAGCAGTCTCTTACACTGGGGAGAATACAGTATGCTGGCTGTTAGGGAAATATTCTAACTCCATGGTAACTGCTTAATTGAAAAGTAAAGTGAAAAATCATAGCTTTAGATCTGGAAGGGACCTTAGATACCACCTCCAGTTTTACAGATGAAGAAACCAAGACCTGGAGAAGTAAAAAGAAGTTAAATGACTTGGCCAAGGTTACACAGGTAACAAATGAAAGTCTGGGATCATATGGGATTTCTTACCATTCACTTTGTGATCTACAAGTGCCTCAGAGAATCATAACCTTTTAGGGGTGGATGGGATCTTAGGGACTTATGACTGTCTTGTTTCAGCCTTCTTCCTTTTAAAGATTAGAAAACTGGGGTCCCAAGAGGAGGGGTAAGTACTTGTCTGAGGTCAGATACTGAGTTGGTGGTAGCGTTGGGACTAAAATCTAAGGCTCTTGACTCCTGATTCTAGCGCTTTTCCTGCTATGCTAGCTACTAAATCTGCTATTTAGAACCTTCCTGTGTAACCTGATGGGATTGAAAGAACATTGGATATTGAGACATAAGGCTTCTGTTTCTTATCTTCATTCTTCTACTTAATGCTTGTGGGACCCTGAGCAAGTCATATAACTTCTCTAGCCACAGTTTGCTCAGCTATCAAATGAATAGGTTTAAGCTAGATTATCTTTAAGATGGTCTTGTCGACCATAAATCTGCTGGTCTTTCTTTTTAGGGATAAAGACTGGATCGGCTACTTATTGGTGGAGGAAGTTTGCTGGGAATAACTGTCTCTACAAGTTTACTTTTGCACTTCCTCTGCAGCTTCTCATGTTAGAAAGTTGCCCTTGGAAGTACAGAGAGATCCAGTGACTTCCTCAGGAACCAGTCTGTATCAGAAGGGTCTTAGTGTGCCTTTGAGGCCAGCTCTCTTATTACTCCATGCCACCTGCCAAGCAGTCATATACTTTAGGTTAACAAGTGACCATTTATACTAGGACTTTGAACTCAAGCACACTGATTGCCAACTTTTCCATTCTTCTAGTCCACTTCCACATAGTATGCCTTCCCCAACCTAGCCCCCCAAGATACCTTCCCTCAATACTCTGATCCTGACACCTGCCTTGTAGCCTCAGTATTTCACATGGGAAGTGAAGCTGGTGCTTTTGTATTCGTCTGACTGAGATCTCTGGCCCCACATCCTCACCACCAAAGGAATAAGTCAGAGAAGTAATTTAGCAGTTCAGATTCCAAAGGCAGAACTGATTTTCATAGCGGGCCAGCTGTGTGCTGTTGACAGAATCACGGAGTAGAACAGGACGCAGGAATGAAATGAGCTCTCGCTGTTGGCAAGCTGGCAACTTTACTTTCCAGGCCATGGCACAAGGTACTGCACAAATTCAAATGACGTGCACTAAATCTGCCCCAACTTCACGTAGTGTTTTGGTTTTTTTTTTTTGTACCTCCAGTGCACTTGTTTGATGTTATGTATTTAATCTATGTTGCTGTCTTATCCCCATCTTAGACTGTGAGCTCTTTGAGGGCAAGAGTCATAAGCCTTATTGCTTCCAGTGCCTAGCATGGTGCTCTGTATGCTAAAGCCATTTAACAAATGTTCATTGTATTGTAAATAACAAGAGAGATCCACTGAAAAACCCAGATCAAGAAAGTTTCTGAATTATCCTCTCTTTGAGAATGAAGTAAATAAAATCAGGATGTATCCCTAACCTCACTGATCCCTTATTTTTATAACATCCTGTGTCCATACTGGCCAGAACTAGGGACTGAGGTTAAAAGTATTACTGTGTAACTTCTCTGAGCTTCAGTTTCTTCATCTGTAAAACGGGGATAATACTTGTGCTTCAGAGTTGTTGCAAGGGTGAAAATAAGATAACACTAACACATTCTTTTAAATTAGATTTCCTGCTTATTGGAGGCAAAGCCTGCATTCATTCATCTTTGTATCCTCCCCAGCACCTACCACAATGCTCTCTGCCCCATGGTTTATGTATTGAATTTATACAGTGATTATAACATGTATTTGTATCACACTTTGCAGTTTTACAATGTTCTTTGTAATTAAGAAGCCTGAATTTTAAGTCCTGACCATGATGCTTACTAGCTCTATGACTTGGGCAAGTCGTGTAACTTTTAAGCTTCAATTCTCTCAATATTAAGATTAATTAATTAATACTCAAAGTGCTTTCATCACAGGATTAATATGAGGAAAGTGCTTTGTAATCTTTAAAGTTCTATTTAGATGTTAGTTCTTGTTAGATTATTTCATTTGAGTCTTACACTCCTGTCAGATAAGTAGGACAAGCAATATTCTTCTGTTCTACAAAGAAAAAAAATGAGGCTCAGAGAGATATGACTTATCAAGGTCACATAACTGTTTGGTGATTTCTATTTCTCCTATGCCATATGGCCTCCTCACATATTTAGCATTACTAGTATAAAGCTATTAAAAATTTCTGAATCTAATTCACAGCAGTCATTTGGTTCCCAAACTATACTGCCCACTAACTCAGCACTGTAGCTGTCTCCTGATAAGTTATTGATCAAATGAATAACTAAATAATAACTTACATTTGTATAGTGATGGTTGAAAAGCACTTTCCATACATAGTTCATTTGATCCTCATAATTGTCTTGTGAGCTAGGCAGGCAAGGGGTTAATATTATTCCCATTTTAGAAACTTGTGGTTCAGAGAAGTAAAGGAAGTTGCCAGTAGGTAATAGAGCTGAGACTCAGATCTTGTTGATTCCAAGCCCAGTCCATGATCTGATCCCAAGCCTTCAATGTCAGAGGCCTTTCTTCTATGCAGGTTTTACGCTGGAGGCTCAGAGAGAAGTGGACAGCAGATTGTTGGTCCCCCAAGAAAGAAAAGCCCCAATGAGTTGGTGGAAGATCTCTTCAAAGGTGCCAAGGAACATGGAGCAGTGGCTGTCGATCGAATGGCCAAGAGCCCTGGAGAGAGTAGCAAGCCAAAAGTGAGAAGGGGGTCCTGTTTGCTTTCTGCATTGAGCGCTGCTTTCTTTTTGTATAGGGGCCCTTCGTGACAACAACTGTCATTTATATCATGTTGTATGGCTGCACAGCACTCCACGTCCCTCACCTCACTTGATTCTCACAACAGTCCCATGGGGAATGTAGGGCTAATCATCTTCTTCGGTTTTTTTTTGTTTTTTTTTTTTTGTGAGGGCAGTTGGGGTTAAGTAACTTGCCCAGAGTCATACAGCTAGTGAGTGTTACGTGTCTGAGGCCTGATTTGAACTCATGTCTTTCTGACTCCAAGGCTGGTACTCTATCCACTGCGCCACCTAGCTGCCCCATAGGACTAATCTTCTGAGCCCTGGTTTTCAGATGAGGAAATGGGAATCTCAGAAAGATGACTTTACTTGCCTAAATTAACTGTTTCCACCACAGAAGTCACTGTTTTCTTTTTGTTCCTAACTAACTGCTGGGTTATCCCTTTTAAAAAGTTACAGCTTTCTTCATCTTGGGGAAGAACATTAGAAGCCAAATCAGTAAGCATTTATCAAGTACCTTCTCTGTGCCAGACCCTGTGCTAAGCACTGAGGATACAAAGAAAGCCACCAAAATTGTCTCTACTCTCAAGGAGCTCACAGTCTAATGAGGGAGACAACTTGCAGACACCTAGACAAAAAAGATATAAAACAGCCCCCCATCTAAAGTGCATTGTTTTAGAATCACAGAATTGAAAGGAACCTTAAACAGCTTAGAGTTCAACTCTCTCCCCAATAAAAGAATCCTGTCCATAGTATCCCCATCATGTGACTGACCATCCAGGCTCTGCTTAAAGAGGCAAGGTGGTATAATGGAAGGAGCACTGAATTTGGAGTCAGAAGACCTGGATGTGGATCCTGGCCCTGCTACTTAAATCTTTCCCACCTTAGGGATTGTCATTGAACCTCCATGGACCTTTCTTTACTGTAACACAAAGAGATTGAACTAGATGACAGCTCATTTTGCCCCAGTCTCTAAGTCCTTTGCTTCTGTGACCTTAAGTGGCAGAAAAGCTATCATCTCATTAAGATAAATATTCTGTTATCAGACAGGGCTAATTGTTCTTCCTTAGATCTTCCTCCTTTAATGTGTAATTGGACCTAGTTCTCTTCTCTGGCTGAATAAATCTAATTTCCCATCTCCTTGACAGCCTGTCAAATGTTTAAAGACATTATTCATGTTATTTCTAAGTCATTCTCTTTAATAAAATTCCAGCCATTGTTTAAGACCATAAGATAGTTGTTCACAATCCCTACTTTGCTCATTTTGCTTATCCATCTCTTACAGCCATTTGCAGGGGGCGGCTATCGTCTGGGGGCAGCCCCAGAGGAGGAGTCTGCCTATGTAGCAGGAGAAAGACGACAGTTTTCTGGCCAAGATGTGAGTATCTTTCTCTCACTTCTGAAGGGACACCCCTCAATATGTTTTTTTTTTTTTTTTAGTAGAAGGGAGCTGTCTCCTACTTAGAGACTTCTAAAGGGAAACATGGCAATGGAGTATGGGGAGGTGTTTCTAGAATTGTGGAATGAGAGCTGATAACTGAATAAAAATCTCCAACGGCTCATTTTAACTTCTCAGGCTGAGTTGTTTGAGGCATAGAGTTGAAAGATGAAGATGAGATGGATAGAAGAAAAGAGGATCTTGAATGCATTGCATGGAAGGAGCATAGGACAAGAGAAGTCAGTCAATAAGTATTTATTAAGTACTTAGTATATGCCAAACACAATGCTGAGTGCTAGGGATTTAGAGACAGAAGTGAAACAGTCCTGCCTTCAAGAAGTTTACAGTAACTAGGGGAGACAGCATGTATATAGAAATAGATACAAGGTGATTTGAAAGGAAAGCATTAACAGCAGTGGAAATCAGGAAAGTAGCACCTGGGCTGAACCTTGAAGGAAATTAGGGCTTTGAAAAGCCAGGGAGAGGAGGAAGGTCACCCCTGCTGGGCGTGGGACACAGCCTTGCAAAGGCACGTAGGTGGGAAATGAAATGTCATGAAGGAGGAAAAGGAAGAAGGCAAGTCTAGCAGTAACATGTAGTGTGTGGAGGGCAGCAGTGTGTAATAAGGCTGGAAAGGCAGATTGGGGTCAGGTTGTCAAAGATTTTAAATGCCAAATAAGGAAGTTTTATTTGATGGTATAGGTGATAGGAAGCCACTGGAATTTATGGCAGCTAAGTGGGAAATGGATTGCACTGATAAGAAACTTGAGACAAGGAAAACAAGTTGGAGGCAGTAATTCAGGTGAAAGGAGATGAGGGCCTAAACAAAGGGGGTAACTATGAGTGGAAAAAGACAGGCAGATGGGAGAGATGTGGTGATAATAATAGCTAGCATTACATAGTGCTTTGAAGTTTGCAGAGTGCTTTATAGGTATTTAATTTCATTGTCTGGGAAGAAGGTGCTATTATTATACCCCATTTTGCAGATGAGGAAACTGAGCTTCAGAAAGCATAAATGACTTGCCCAGAATTACACAGCTAGTGTCTGGATTCAAACTTAAGTATTCTTAACACAAGTCCAACAGTGTAGTAAAGATAGAAACAATAAGATTTAGCCGCTGAGTAGAGATATGGGGTGAATGTGAGTCGAGAGTGACACTGAGGTCATAAACCTGAGTAAATGGAACAAGAGTGGTGCCCTCAGCAGAAATAGGGAGGTTTGGAAGGGGATGGAGGTGGTGAAATACAGAGCTGATCAATTCAGTTTTGAACATGTTGTGCTTAAGAGTCATACAAGACAACCAGTTTGAAATGTCCAGTAGATAGTTGGTGATGCAAGACTGGAGCTCAGAAGAAGGATTGGATATATAGACCTGGGAGTCGTCTGTGCAGGGGTGAGAAGTGAACCTTATAAGAACTCATAAGATCACTGAGGAAGGATGTGTAGAGAAACAAGACGACCTGAAAGGAAGCCTTTATGAACACCCATAGATAGGTAGTATAATATTGTTGATAGCCCAGCAAAAGAGACTTAAGAAAGAGGGGTAAGACAGATAGGAGGAAAACCAAAAACAGTCACAAAAAGATGAGGAAAAAAGACCATCAGATTTGGCAGTTTTAAGATCTTTGATGGCTTTTGGAAAGGAAAGTTTTTTTGGAGGAGTCAGATTGCAGATGGTCGTGTAGTGAAATTCTTGAGGAAAGAGGGGGAGTATCCTGGGGGCTCCATGTCTGGGTCCTACTCTTAGCTCTGCTGTTCCTTCATTATGTAAGCCTTCATTTCTCTAGCTCTCTATTTCCTCACCTGTCAAATGAAAAGTTTAGACTCAAGCATTTCTAAAGACCCTTTCAGCTTTCACGTTCTTTTAGTCTATGAAGGATAGTTGGGAGTGCCTGGTGAAGCAGAAAGATAGGGGACTGAATGAAACCAGTGCCAGGCAGTTAGGAGCTGGGTGGCTGTGAAAACACTGGGAGTAAAGGATCATTTTGGCAGATTGAGATTAAATTTCTAATATGGGAGTTGGTAATTTGGATAAGGGAATTACCTTACTGCTGAATTATTCTAAATGTGCAGATGTCATCTTATAATTCCAGGTGCATATAGTATTGAAGCTCTGGAAGAGTGGATTCAGCCTGGACAGTGGTGAGCTGAGAAGCTACCAAGACCCATCTAATGCCCAGTTTCTGGAGTCTATCCGCAGAGGGTAGGCAGCAGCAGCCTTTGTGCCCAAGGGTGGTGGTGGTGATGGAAATCCAGCTCTTTCCTTGTACATTCTTCTGCAAGGCAATTCCCACAGCCTTGTGTTTGCATAATCATTGGGGGTTTTCCTCAGGCATCTTATACAGATGTATAAGGTTAGCCACTTTGATTTCTTCATAAATCTACCCCCTGGGGCCCTACTTTCTTTTCACCTATTTTATCTATATCTTTCCAAGACCAAACTGACCAATGTCTAACATAATACTTTACATGTTTGATTGGTTTATGGGTGACAAATCCCTTTAGAAGTTTGAATGAATTCTGATTGAACCAGTTACAAAAAGGAATACCTTTTTGATAAAAATCTCACCTACCCACTTTGCCACCAAGCTGTGGTCTGTTTCTACAAAAAGAACAGAAAGAATTCTGGACTTGGGTAGAAAGATTCTGGCCGGAAGTGGGGGGAGGTTGTCTTTGCACCACTAGGACAGTACTGTCTTTGCAGAACTGTTTGTGACCTTGGATAAATCCTTTGCCACCGTTTTCTTCCTATAAAAATTAAAAATTTGAAGTAGATAATCTCTAAGGTCTCTTCTAGTTCTAACAGTTACTAGAGGTCTAGTACAGCAACCTTGGTTCTACTGAGACCACTCAGGGTAGTAGGAGGTGGGGAGTGGGGCAGGAGGGATGGAGGAAAGGAGGGGTAGATCCTAAATATAGGCAAGTAGTAAGTTTAGTCGCTCAATAAATATTTATTAAACACCTGCTATATGTCATATACTGTGCTAAGTGCTGAGGATGTAAAGGAGGCAAGAAATGGTCCCTGCCCTCAAGGAATCCACAAGCTGATGGTGAGCGGGGAACAGCATGCAGACAAATATATACAAAGAAGCTTTATACAGAATAAATAGGAAATAATTAAGAGAGAAGGCCCTAGAATTAAGAGGGGGTGGGAAAGGCATCTTGTAAAATAGGAGATTTTACTTGAGACTTAAAGGAAGCCGGGGAGGTCAGAAGTTACAGCAAAGGAGGGAGAGCATTCCAGGCATGGGAGAGGGAGAGAAAAATGCCCAAAACCAAAAGACATGGAGTGTCTTATTCATGTATAGCCACAAGGCTAGTGTCATTGCATGGGAAAGTACATGACAGAGAGTACGGTGTAAGAAGATTAGAAAGTTAGGAGGGGGGTAGATTATGAGGGGCTTTGAATACCAAACATAGCATTTCATATTTTATTCTGGAGGTGATGGGGAGCTGCTGGAGTTGGGGTGGGCAGGAGGGGGTGCTTAGGAAAATCACTTTACTGGCTCAAGGGAGGATAGATTGAAATGGGGAGAAACCTGAGACCTGAGGCAGGCAGACTACCAACAAGCTATTTCAGTAATCCAAGCTTGAGGTGATAAGGGCCTGCATTAGAGTGGTGGCAGTGTGAGAAGGGAGAAGGGAGCTATTGAGGAGATTTTGCAAAGGTGAAATTAACAGATCTTGGCGACAGCTTGGACACCTAGGTTGCAAGCCTGAGGGACTAGGAAGATGGTATTGCCCTCTACAGTAACAGGGAAGGTAAGAAGGAGGGAGGGTCTGGAGAAAAGATGATGAATTCTGTCTTGGGACATGTTTTGTTTAAGATGTCTACTGGACATCTAGTTTAGAATATCTGAAAGGTAGTTGGAGATGCAAGATTAGAGATCAAAAGAGAGGTTGAGGAGGGATAGGTAGATTTGAGAATTGTTAGCATAGAGATAATGATTAAGTCTTTGGGAGCTAATGAGATCACCAAGTGAAGTAGTACAGAGGAAGAGAAGAAGAAAGCCCAGGACAAGAACCCTGAAGGACACCTACGGGCATGATCTGGATGAGGATTCAGCAACAGAGACAGAGAAGGGGTGGTCAGATAGGGAGGAGGAGAACCAGGACAGAGTGGTGTCATGAAAACCTAGAGAGAAGAGAATATTAAGGAGAGGTGGTTCAGAATGTCAAAGGCTGCAGAGAGGTCAAGAAGAAGGAAGATTGAAAGGAAAAGGCTATTAGATTTGATTATTAAGAGACCATTGATAACTTTGGAGACAACAGCTTCAGTGGAATGGTAAAATCGGAAGGCAGATAGTAGGGGTTAAGAAGAAAGTGAGAGGAGAGAAAGTAGAGGCACCTATTGTGGCTGGCCTGTTTAAGGAGTTTTGCTTCAAAGAGCGGAAGAGACAGGATAAAAGCGGAAATGGAAGGATAAGTTGAGGGGTTCTTTGGAATGGAGGAGACATAGGTGTGTTTGTGGGCAGTAGGAAATAAGCCCGTAAAGAGGGAGAGATGAAAAATAAGGGAAAGAATGGAGAGGACAGAGGGGGCAATCTGTTAAAAGAGACACGTTGGAATAGGATTGCTTGAGCAGAAGAAAGGTTAGCCTTAGTAAGGACTAAGGCCACTCCATCATGTGAGATGGGGGAAGGAGGAGAAACTGGCAGAAGGTTCTGAATAATAGGATAAGAAGAGGGAGCTCACCATGAATGGCCTCAATTTTTTCTATGTAAGGTCAGGTTTGAGGCAAGGACAGTGAAAGGAGGAGGAGGGGATGACATGAGAGGTTTGAGGAGGGATGAAAAGATTTGGAGGATCTGCTGTGGAAAGTGGGAGAGTATAGAAGAATTTTCTTGCAACAGTGAGGGCCCAGTTGAGATTATATAACAGATTTGTAGTGGACCCACTCAGAATAATCGTGTGATTTTCTCCACCTTCATTAAGCGTCTGTGTAGGAGCAAAGGTGGCTAATGGTGGGATGATTCAAAACTGAGGCTTGGCTGGTTCTGAATGGATGATAAGAGGGGTAAGGATTAAAGAGAGAAGGACTGTGTAGAGTTGAAGTGGTTCACCAAGGAATCAAGATAGGGAAAAGAGAGATTGGTTGGTACAGGGAAGATGGCCTAGGAAAGAAGTCAAGGGTTCAAGAGTTTGGAAATCATAGTGCAGACCAAGAGTAGGCTTTTGTCAGAGAAGTCAGAGGGAGAGGTGAAAAGCCAGTAGATTATGGTCGGGCAAGGGGATTTCAGCCCTCTTGAAGATGTGGGAAATTTGTGAGTGATGGTAAGATCAAGGATATGACTGTCTTTGTGTGTGGCTGAGGTGGGGTGGAGGAGTAGCTCCTGGGAAATGAATAGGGGCCATATCAATGACTGAATCAACAGAACAGTTCCTCTTGGACTTTATATAACACCCCACTAATGCATTTTTTTGTGCAGGATTATGTATTATGATTATCTACATTTTCATCTTATGCCCCTACTTCAGTATAAGATCTATGAGAGCAAGAATTGTCTCATCTAAATTTTGTAGCTCCCCTAGGACCAACTCACTTTGTTTTGTACACAGTAGGTACTGATTAGTGTTTGTTGACTGATTGAATGAAGGAAACAGAGCTGTTATCCTGTAGATTAATCCACACCCTGTAAATACCTTTCACTCTTAACTGTATCTCTTCTCCCCCTCATATCTGCACTGCCACTGCTGAGAACGATTGCTAGCTTCTCCTTTTGAACCTCCCTGTTGCCTTTCTTTTTTAGTGAAGTTCCTACAGAGCTACGAAGGTTATCACGTGGGGGACAGGTCAACTTGGACATGGAGGACCATCGAGATGAGGACTTTGTGAAACCCAAAGGAACCTTCAAAGCATTCACTGGCGAGGGTCAGAAACTGGGCAGGTAAGAATAGTATTGGCAGAGGTAGGAACCATAACCAGTCTTCCATTGGTGCCAGTTAGGCTCTCCTTCAGTCATCAAGCAAGCACTGGTCAAGGCTCACCACAGGGTGTATTTTGATTGAGTTGTAAAATCCTGAAATTGGATGAGACCCTAAAATTTATATCCTTCAACTCCCTCCTGTCTCCTCCTCATTTTATAGGTGAGGAAACTGAAGCTCCAGAGGTCACAAGCCTAGTAAGTGATGGAGCCAGAACTGAAACCTAGGCTCCCTGATAGAATAAAAGCTCCTCAAGGGCAAAGGCTGTTTAATTATTATCTTTGTAATCCCAGCCTCTAACACAAAACCTGGTACTTAGAAAGTGCTTGATAAATACTTATTATTGATTGACTTATAACTTTCTTATGTAACATAACTTTTGGTTATAAAGTCTTATAACTTTCAGTATATCACCCCACCCCTACAATATTTCTTCATGATTCAAACAAAAGCATTCCTCATGAGGAGAACATAACCAATTGATGTTTTCTTCACCACCCTCTGCAGCCTTCTGAGGTACACAGGTGGTCAGGAGCATTTACCATCAGTGACTTTCATTCTCAATACTTCTACCCCACTGCCTCTTCCCATTAGCCATCATCACCCTTTTAAGGAGTTCAGGAGTAGCTCCACATAAGAAAAGGCTTAAGGACCACAGTAGGTACTGACTTTTCTACTTGTTAGCCTTGTAGCCCTGTGCAAGTCACCTAATCTTTGTGGGCTTCAGTTGACTTCTCTTTAAAATGGTAACTCACATTTATATAGCACTTTTAAAGCTGGGGGGAGGGGGAGGCTCTGCCACAGTTCGTAGTTTCTGATACAGAGAGGAGGCCTGTGAGTGGTGTAGGAAGTGAAATGTCTTGGGGTATAATGGACTTTTTTTTTTTAACAACTTCTACAAGTCATAGAAGGTTCTTTGCAACTATTAGATTAGGACCTTAGAGAATATGCAACATAATTACAAGAAAGCACAATGGAAAGTAATATGTACTTCAACTTCAAGGGGAAAGAGTCATTCAGGTAGTTTGTACTGCAGATTTATTTTTTTCTAACTTAATCATTAGATATTTGCAAAGAGAGACAAAAAAGGCACTGAACCATGAAAATAGTTCTTTCTTTTTTCCCTGTAAGTTTCCTCTTGAGCCTAGCCCAGCTTTCCCATGGATGAAATACTATCAGTACTAAGACAGACAACCCGTTTAGAGGAACAGCTCACTTCAGACAGCACCAAGCTGCTCTGTAAATGTATATGGCCATTGGTCGTTTAGCCATGATACTGTTTTGCAGAGCAAAGAAGATTTTGAAAGTTGTGTACTGCTGAGAGCAATGCAGTATAAGATTGACACTTGAAATCCCAAATATATTCTCTTTTCCTGACCTCCCTTTCTAGCCTGGTAGTAAAATTGATAGAATTATAATAGTGATAAGCTTCTAAGTGACTCAGTCCCAGACAAAAATTTATGTGTCCACATGAGTAAAATAGGATCCTAGGAAACAGCCCCTTGGTGAATAATAAAAATTACTGTTATCTGGTTGCTGTTCTTCCTTAACAACACAAGAGTGCAGGCAAGCTTAGGAAGAGGATTATTGTGGTGTTTAAAGGAGTGCATTGCCAGTGCTCAGGGGAAGCTGCTTGGAAGCCACAGTCACTTAGTAATCACTGTGAATGAGGGAATAGTGAAATCCATAGATCCTGCCAGGTGACTGTACCCCTCATTGATGTCCCCCTTCTCCTAACATACAGAATCCTAGTCTGCCTAAAATGGAGGCACTTAAAATGTAAAAGACTTAGCACTAGAAGAGACCTTAGAACATAAGAACCTATGGGCTGATGGTTTGAAGGTAGAAGAGAACGTTGAGATCATTTAGTGCAACCAAATCCTAAATCAGATGAGGAAACAGAGACTTCTCTGAGTCACCACAAGTAATAAATTACAGAGCTAAGATTCAAATGTAGGTCCTCTGGCTTCAAATCCATTGCTCTTTTTGCTATGTACAGAATGTTAGAGCTGGAAAGAACCTTAGAACATCTGTGCTAGCCGAAAAGTTAAGGGTCATCTAAGTTTAACCTCCCAGTATTATAAAAGAGACAGCAGGCTCAGAGAGGGGAAGGGATTTTCCCGAGGTCATACCTCCTTTGTGACAGTCTCTCCACTACACAATTCAGAATTTAATCTGAATTGTCTTCCCAAGTAAACTGAAAGGTCTTTAAGGGTAGTGGCTACGCCTTATGCTCATTTTGTATCACTTCAGTGCATCGCACATAGTAGGTGCTCAGTAAATATTTGCTGAATTGATAAAAGGCATCCAGTAGATGCTAGTTGATTGTCCACAGTTTCACAAGACTGCCTGTCATATAGTCCACTCAGTACGAACAGGCAAAAAGTACTGTTCAATGATGGTACGCCTAAGTAAATCACTTTGACAGTCATAAATTATGAAGAAAAATGTATGAAGGTTTTTTATTTAAGATTTTATTCTTTCAGAGGCTGACAAAGGTCAGAACTTAGGCATCTTTACCCTTTAAATACCCTTCACCCTTAAAAAACCTCTAAGAATTTCACTTCACTGAAACCAGCACTTCAGAAAGTCTTTTGCAAAAGCATTCTTTATTTAGAAGTAATTTTTTACTAAGTGGTAAAGTAGGATCATAAAATCATGAATTTAGAGTTGGACCTTGGCTGTCATTGACACCAGCCTTCTCATTTTACAAGTTAGGAAACTGAGGTTTAACTTGCCCACAGTCACACAGGTATTAAGTGACAGCTGGTGTGCCAAACAAGGTCCTCTGACTTTTAAGTCCAGTATTCCTTCCACTGTACCATACTGCCTTTATGTTAACTAGTATGCGGTGAAAAGTCAAGTCAGGCATTTATTAAGCTACTAACACTTGAAATCCCAAATATAGTCTCCTTCCTGACCTCATTTTTTAGCCTGTGGTAATAAAATTGGTAGAATTATGATAGTGATAAGCTTATAAGCGACCATGTGCCAAGCACTGGAGATAAAAAGACAAACATAGTCCCTATCTTCAAGGAGCTTACAGTCTGCTGGAGGAGATGACATCAGAAAAACTTTAAACAACTATATGCAAACAAGATATATACAAGATAATTGGAGATAATCACAGAGTGAAGGTGTTGGCACAGAGAGAGAGAGAGGCTTCTTTCAGAAGGTGAGATTTTTAGCTGAGATTTGAAGGGAACCAGGGGTCAGATGAAGAGGGAGAGCATTCTTGGCATGGGAGACAGCCATGGAAGACACCTGAAGTTGGGAGGTGACAGCAGCCAAAAAGCCAGGATTGCTGAATTGTAGAGTCTGAGGAAAGGAGTAAAGTGAAAGAAGAATGGAAAGGTAAGAAGGCTTCACAGTGTGAAGGAGTTTAAAAGCCAAACAGAAGATTTTATATTTGATCCTAGAGGTGATAGGGAGCCACTGGAGGTTATCGAATAGAGGAGACAGCATGGTCAGACCCGCACTTTAGAAGTAATAGATTAGAACTTGCATCACTTCATCCCTGAGGTGAAGTGAGGTCCATAGTCAACATTATAATAGGGAAGTAAAGAACTTCAAAGCACCAAACTGAATGAGGAGGAGCTCCCTATACAATTGAAGTCACAGGTCCAGTCACTGGATTCTTTGCCTAGTGAGCCACAATCTGCCTGCCCATAATTTTCATCCATTTTGCCCGTGGAACATACAGAAAAGATCTAATGCTTCTTAGAGAGGCAGCGTGGTATCATGGAAAGAATGCTGGACCTGTAGTTGAAACGTATACATTTGACATTGCTTACACAAATGCCTTGCCTCTCACATAACTTACTTCATACACTCTACATTCCAACTAAATTGGCTTATTTATTGTTCCTAGAATTCAGAATTCCCATTTCCTGCATTTGCCTTTTTACAGACTATTCTCCATTCCTGGAATATACTCCCTTCTCATGTCTACCTTTTAGGATCCCTAGCTTCTTGTGTGTAGGTTAAATTGCATCCTAGTTTTGTGACTTTGGACATACTACTTAACTTCTTAGTTTTCATATCTGTAAATGGGGATAATACTTATACTTCATATCCCACAATGTTGTTGTGAAGAAAACACTTTGTAAATCTTAAAGCACTATGGAATTGTGAATTGTGTATCATTCTCTCTTAACAGCCTTTTGCGTATTTAAAAACAGATCATGACCCACCTTGAGTCTTCTCCAGGCTAAACTCAGATTTATATAGTACTTTAAAGTTTAAAAATCACTTTCCTCTTAATAACCCGGTGCAGTAAGCAGTGTAAATGTTATGGTCCTTGCCCTGCAAATGAGGAAACCGAGACTCAGAGAAGTTAAAAACTTGCCTGTGGTCATTAGCTGATACGTGTCAGAACTAAGACATTCTTAGTATCTTCCGTAATGTGATGTGGACAAAGTGCAACCTGTCAGAGTCCCACCTAAAATTTGATGCTTAGAAATAACAGCTCTTCAGATGACATCTGACCAATGCAGAGAAACATAGGACCATCACCCCTCCCTCATTTTATACACTTTTGTTGTTCAGTCATGTCTGATTCTTCATGACCCCATTTGGAGTTTTCTTGGCAAAAATACTGGAGTGGTTTGTCACGTCCTTCTCCAGCTCATTTTACAAATGAGGAAACTGAGGCAAACCAGTTAAGTGACTTGCCTAGGGTCACACAACTACTAAGTGTCTGAGGCTGGATTTACATCCGTGATGATGAGTTTTCCTGACCGCAGGCCAAACACTCTGTCCACTGTGTCATCTGGTTGCGCTATTCTACACACTAGACTTCTGTTAATGTAACCTAAAATTCAATTTTTGTTTTGGCTTTCTTATCATACTTTTGTTGTTATTGAGCCTGCAAATCAATTAAAATACCTTGTTCTTCACTTTATTGTGGAAGAGGGACTCCAGTAAATGGAAGAGAAACCAAATCTAGGCAGAAGTAAAGGTTTTGTTCCCCAGTGAGGAGAATGTACAAAAAGGTCTGACTGATCCAGGAAGGTGTTGGAGGAGAGGGGGAATATATGTTAGGGATGGTGGGCCCAGAATATAAAGAGTCTTGTCTGCTAGTTAGCACCTTTATATTGGATGCCCCAGGGAAAAGGTTCTTGAGCAGGAAAGTGACATGATGAAAGTAGTCACTCATCATCTCTGGCTTTCAGTTTCCTCATCTGTAAAAATTAGGGTATTGGATTAGACAACCTGTTTTAGCTTTTAACATTTTATTTTCCAAGGTCCTTTCCAGCTCTTTTTTTGAGGTTGAATATACGTTGAATGAAAAATGTGTAACCCTTCTTTAATATAAAGAATTGTACCTGTGTTCCAGGAATCACAGAATAATCAGAGCATTAAAAAATGAAGTGCCCATTAAAACTTAGGAGAGAAGTTTATTAGCCTGCTGGATGACCACTGGTCAGGGATACTGTAGAGCAGAGAAGGGTTTTGTTCTAATAAAGACGTCAAAGGGCCTTTCCAAGTCCAAGATTCTAGGGTTGTGCATTGCTTGTTGATAACATCTCATTGGCAAAAACGTGGTTCAGGATGAAGCCTTTAAATTTAGAAGTATGAAACATGAAGCTATCCTTTTGGTGATAAAGTACTTTCTTCACAGTGCTGTGAGGTAAGGAGTGCAGACATGCAGAAACTTAGGATGAAAGAGAGGAAGTGACTTGTCCATAGTCACACAGCTAATAAGCATCTGCGCCAGAACTTGACCGCAGATGGTCTCCTAACTCCTAGTCCAGTGTCCTTTCCACTCTATCACACTGGGAACAGATCTGACTGGTGCTGTGACTTGCTTCATTGACCATCCTCACGCACTACATTGCCCTTTGAAAAATAGCCATTCTAGAGATGCAGTACATATACCTACACATACCAAGCATGCATTTTGGAAAGTCCTAATAATTTTTTCTCCTCTCTGTTGGATTTCCCAGTCAAAGGCTTCTTTGTCTTTTGTATTTCTAATGGCTTCACAACAATTATCTTTTGTCTTTTTTTCCAGATAAGCCTGATCAAATATGCCTCGTTTGGTTTCTGTACTACCTCATTCTAGCTGTGGATGCTTTTTCTCTAGATGCAGTCGTAGCTTTTATTCCCTCAGAATTAATGAGAACTTGACCAAATATACCCAGAAGGTTTGCTCCCGATTAGAAGGGAGAACTCCATGTGGATTTCTGGTAAAAATAAAATATCAGTGTGAGACTGCAGGCTCCAAGTTTACCCTAAGAAGAAGTTACTCACACTGAAGTTTTAGACCCTCCATTTAAGAAACTTTCTAAAGTTTCTCACAAGTGGTCCTAGATATGTCTTGCTAGCTGAGAAGGAATTGTGAGGTAGTGGCAAGAGCACTAAATTTTGAGTCAGGTACATTAAGATGACTTGGGTTCAAGATGAAAAGACTTTTATGTTGGACTTGAGTCATTGCAATAACCTCCTAATGGATCTCCTGCCCACCATTCTATCCTGCAGATGTTTCTAGAGCTAGCATCCTAATGCATCACTGTTCAGGTTACTCTTTGTTTAGGGGTTCCTATTCCCAAAAAGACTCAAAGCTTTCTTCAACCCTACTCCAGCAGTCATAACTTATATTTGTTATTAATTGTTGAGCTTTACACCACAACATACAGTAAATATGCCTGTTGTACAGAGTGCTGTAATGGATGATGGGAGATTAGATAAGAGAAGGTCCATCACCTCTAAAACATTAGAGTGTGGCATAAGGGATTGAGAGGCAGACTTGAGAAAACTTGGGTTCATATCCTACCTCTGATACTGGATGGGCAAACATCTCTGATCCTCAGTTTCCTCATCTGTTAAATGTGGATAACAATACCTGTTAACACCTACCTCACAGGGTTGTGATGTTAGTTCATGTTTGCACTTTGAAATCTTTAAAGCACTTTATAGATTCCAGTAGTAAATGGAGCGGTAGGGTAAGGCACCAATGCAGATAACTAATAAATAATATTTTAAGTACATTGCAACAAAGATAAACTTTATCTCTCTAGCTTTATCTCCCATTGTTCCCCTATATAAACCCAACCAAAGCAAAGTGTTTTGTGTGGTCTTAAGGTTAAAGCTTTAAACCAAAGGAATCAGGAAAGATTTCACAGAAACAGAATCACAGCTAGGCATTGGAAAGGACTCCAGAGGCCATTTAGCTCAACTGGTTCCTGACTAGGAACCCTCTCTCAAAAATCCCTGACAAATGGTCATTCAGCCTTTGCTTGAAGAACCCCAGTAAGGGGAAACTTACTAATTCCTGAGGCAGCACATTCTGCAGTTCTAATTGTTAGGAAGCCACCTCTGAGAAACTTACACCCATACTTCCTAGTCCTGCCCTGTGGAGTCAAGCCAAACAAGTCTAGATTCTTTTCCACAAGATGGCCTTTCATATACTTGAAGACAACTCTCATGTTCCCCCTAAGTTTTCTCTTCAGGATAAAGATTCCTAGTTCATTCAGCCTACTTTTGATGCCATAGTATCCAGTTCCATCACTATTCTGAATCCTCCTCTAAATACAGTCTAGCTTCTTGATTGTATCAGTATGCTTCTTGAAATGTGCCTAGAACTAAGCATGTTAATATTGCAGTGTGCTCTGACCAGGAAGAAATACAATGGGACCTTTACTTCCCTCATTCTGGACACTCGGCCTGAGAGAAAGTGCATTAAGTTTTTGGTTTGTTTTGGCAGGGAGGTGAGAGGGGGAGATAACTGGCTGACATCGGTGAAGGACAGCTAGGTGGTGCAGTGAATAGAGCAACTGGCCTGGAGTTGGGAAGACTGAGTTCAAATTTAGCCTCAGACACTTACTAGTTGTGTGACCCTGGGCAGGGCAAGTCATGTCACTCTGTTTGCCTCAGTTTCTTCAGCTGTCAAATGAGCTGGAGAAGGAAATGGCAAACCACTCCAGTATCTTTGCCAAGAAAACCTCTAAAAGGGGTCACAAAGAGTCTGACACAACTGGAACAACTGAACAATATTGGCTGCCACTATTACACTGTCAATTCATGTTAAACTCAAAATACAAGATAGTTTTCATAGGAACTGCTTTCTAGCCAAGATGGCTATTATGGGGAAGTATCTCCATCTCATGCTTATAAAACTGATACTTTGAACCCAGCTATGTAGCTTTAAATTTATCCTTATTAAATATCCCCCTATTGTATTTTACCTTATTGAGCTCTTTTTTAGATACTGTCATCCAAAGTGTGGGCTATGTCTCAGTTTTGTGTCAGTCATCTACTGATTTAATAAAAGTGCCATCTAGGACTCGATATTAACGTATTAACATAAACATGATACTGGTAAGCAACTTCTGTGGAGATGCAACCTGGCAGCTGTGCCTAAGGTGCTACAGCCATATCTATTAAAGACACAGAAAAGGAGATCTTACCACCAAAGTCCTAAGCACTGTCAAATAGTTCAAAATCAGAAACTGATAGGATTTTATCAGTAGAAATGACATTAAAGAAGAGGCTATTACCATCTGCTTTGCTGCTATACCTGAGGACCATGGGATGTTTCCATCTGATTTGCTGCTGAAACCTTCCATATGTGTTACTGCCTCCATTAGAATTTAATTAGAATTAGAGCTACTTGAGAGCAGAGACTTGTCTTCTGTATGTGTATCTTCAAAGATATACATATAGTAAGTGTTTAACAAATGTGTTATTCATTCATTCGTGTTAAACAGCACAATCCCTAGAACAACTCCACTGAAGATCTAGAATAGTTCTATCCATTATCATTTCCAATCCATTATCGTCATGTCACACTTTATAAACAGTGGTCTTGTGTTATCTCTTATCTTCCTTTGAAGCATGGGTAATTAATTATCAGTCCTCTGGTGTCACAATTGGTCATTGCATTAATCAGTTCCTAAGTCATTCAGAATTGTTTGTGTTTATACTGTTAGTTATTTTTCTCCTGGTTCTGCCCACTTCCAAAAGTATCAGTTCATACAAGTTTTCCTAGGTTTCTCTGAAACCATTCTCTTCATCATTTCTTACAGTACACAGAGTATCCCCTTCCTCTCAAACATAGGTCTTATTTTTGTTCTTAGAATCTGTTAGCCTCAATTCATTCTGAGTTTTAACATGATCCTTACAGCAGTCTTAACAGATTGCTACTCTTTTGTGTTCATTCTTTTACCTGCTCATTCCTGTCTTCTGTTTATGTCTCTTTAAAATATCAGTTGATCAGTGAGTTCCCTGTGTTCCCTTCTGTCTCTTAACCACTCCCCTTTTTCTTCCTCATTGGCATAGTTTTTGTTTGTTTTAAGAATTTAGTTGTTGAGAGCTTACCATTTGACTTGGGCTGTAGAATTTTAGATCATGGGAATCCACCTATCCCATCTCTGAATCCTTTGAAATCTGCCCTCCTAAAATCTAGGATGCATGTGAAACTATACCAAACTTTCCTCTGTTTCTCTATCATGAATTCTTAAAATGGAATAGCCACCTTTCTCCAAGTGTTTGCATCATTTCCACTTCAGGAACTGTTTCCACTTTGATGAGCAGAAAAACTTTGTTGATTTCACATTCTGAAGAATGAAATCTTCATTAAACCAAGTCAGGAATTTTATTAGTTGCTCTGCTTTTAGTGCAGAACATTCCAAACAGATGTTTGTATAATGGAAGGCCTCCATCACTGTTAACCCTCTTATGCCTTCGTGCTGGGTTTGTTATGTGTTTCCTGAATAAAAATACTTTGTTTCCTCATTCTGTACAGTTCTTCTGTAATAGACTCCCACCGCATCATTTCTTTTTTTCCCTTTGATCCTCAGCCAAATTCTGTCCACCATGCTTCCCAAGTTTCTATGTTTCCTCATGTTTCTTTTTGATACTTAATGCTACTCCACTGCTCTTGTGTCCTTTTAATCTCTTCCTTTTTAATAAAATATAACCTTCCATTGCTATTGTCATGAGTTCCATCTTACTGAGTTTCAGTGATGATACTTGTGAGATTGAAATTGCTTCTTTACTTTAAGATCTCTAGTCAACCTTTTTATTACCTATATTTTGTGCATTTATATATAGATGTCTGAATCAATGAGTTTTTATTGGCTTTTCTTGAATATTATCTTCTAAACACTCTTATTACTGGTCCTCCTTACTACTATTTTTCTGTATTATACCTTCTATGTTATATATGGCCTTCCAGTTAGAGTACTTTTCTCTCTCTTTTCAGTTTAAAACCATCTTGATCAGGTTCTCAAGAATCTGAGTACTTTTTTTTTTACTAGCCCTCATTAGATCTTTTGATTAGATCTATCCCTTACCAAAAAGAGTCCATTGTTCTTAATTTTAAACTGTATTCAAGAAATTCCAATTTGAGTCTCATATATAATTTTTTTTTTAGGCAGTTGGGGTTAAGTGACTTGCCCAGGGTCACACAGCTAGTAAGTGTCGAGTGTTTGTTCTGAGGCTGGATTTGAACTCAGTTCTTCCTGACTTCAGGGTCCGTGCTTTATCCACTGTGCCACCTAGCTGCCCCTCATATATCATCTTCTTAAGCAGCTGTTCATTTCCCAAGTCTTCCTTTCTCTTCTGAAATCTGTCTTCTCTTGATTGCAGTGATGAAAATACATATGACCTTAGCAGATCTCTTGCCCAGGACTTTCAATTCAGAATTTCTAAGAGGCAATGAGAGATGCAACATTTGAACTCAGGTGAGAGCTAGGGTTGGCTAAATAGATATGAGAATCATCTGCTTTGGGATGATAATTGAACTCATTGGGTCTGATAAGATCACCAAAGGAGAGAGCATATAGGGAAAAGAGAACTGTAGACCTTTAATTTCTGTCAGGTCAACATATAGTTACATCAGTAGGGAGGCACTAAGTCGCTGCTACTTGTCTCTTCTTCCTCTGACCATTATTGTATATCCTTGCCTGGTATGGCCAGCTTCCCACTTTAAGGGAAGATTCTCATACCTGTTAATGTAGCTCCAAGCATTTAGTGGTCATTCTTCCCTTTCTTTTTTCTGTTACATTCTGCTAACCCTTCATCTTCCTGAAACAACTTGTGATTTTTTCGTTCTGCCTCTTCAGATCCTTTTTCTTCTTGAAACATTTATTCTCTTCTTTCAAGGAACACTTCATTTTCCAGAGAAGTAAGACATTTCTTTAGCCATTTACTTTCTCTTTTGTGAGGGAGATCCATCTGTATTTTGGGTGCATATTGTGGTTATTTGGCACTGTCAGAAACATTCTGGCTTCCCACTTTTTTTCTTTTTCTTTTTTTCTTTTTACCTTTTCCCAATAAGATCCAGACATGCTCAGCCGCCTTTCCTTGGCAGTTGACACCTAACTGTCACCTGTAATGTGAGCAGAGGCCATCCTCAGCTGTCCTAGAAGACTAGGCATTTGAACTGGACTTTAACGGATGGGGGTGTGTGTATATACAACAGTTGAAAAGAGGATAGGCATTCCAGAGATAGGGGACAGCATGAGCCAAAGCAAGGAGTCATGAGAACATAGTGCATATTTGGTGAGGGGGCAGAGGAAAAGAGCCCAGTTTCATTGTAGTGTAGAGTGCATGGAGGTATATAATACGAGGTAAAGCTGGAAAGATTTAGAGTGTTGATACATTGTGGAAGGTCTTGAATTCCAGACAAAGGTTTTTAAGCAAATGAATCATATGTCTAAATCGTAAAGGTGAGAATGATTATTCTGATAATAGTATGTATATGATATATTATATATATATATATATATATACATATATATATATATATATATATATCATATATCATATATATATATATATATATATATATGATATATGATGTAGTTAGGACTGGGAAGGAGCAGAGTAGATGTGGGAAGATCTCTAAGGAGACTCTTGTATAGTCTAAGCATATGGTAATGAAGGCCTATATTAGGTTCATGGTAGTGGGAATAGAGAAGAGTAAAGAAATGCAAGAGATGTTACAAAATTGGAATCAGTAGAACTTGGTAACTTTATATGAGAAGTAAGGAAGCCTAAGATAACTCAAAGGTTGTAAACATGAGAGATTAGGTAAATTGTGTAGAAGCACAGACAAAAATAGTAATTAAAGGAGGAGCAGGTTTAAGAAGAATGATAATGAGCTCAATTCAAGCAAAGTGCTTTATCACAACTCTGAGAAATAGGTAGTACATCTTTTTTAACTTTCTAAAATTAAATTAATTTTTCCAATTAACAGAAATTTATTTTCCCTCCCCTTTCCCATTGAAAAGAAAAATAAAACTCATGTAACAAATGTGTAAAATCAAGCAAAACAAATTTCCAGACTGCGTCAAAAAAAAGGTGTTTTTTTCGCCGCCCCAGGCCCCTTTGTCAGGATATGGGTAGCTTGCTTCATTTATTATCAGTCCTCTGGTACTGTTGTTGGTCACTGCCTTTAGTCAAGTCTTTCAAGGTTGTTTATTTTTACAATATTGTTGTTATTATTTAATTGTTCTCCTAGTTCTGCTCACTTCTCTATGTATCAGTTCATGAAAGTCTTCCCATATTTCTCTGAAATTGTCCCATTCCTTGTTGCTCAGGGCACAATAGTATTCCATTCCATCGATGTACCATAATTTGTGCAGTCATTCCCCAGTTGAGGGGCAGCACCCCTTAGTTCTTTGCCACTCTACATTATCATCCCTAGCTTAGAATCAGTGTAGAAATTGAGGCACAAAGGAGGTAAGTGACATGCACAAGATTACACAGCTACTGAGCAGTAGAGCAGGAATTCAGACCGTAGTCTTCTGACTCCACAGCCAGTGCCCTTTTTACTACCATCAACCTCTTTAACTTTATCTTGTATTACTCCCTTGTTTTCCAGCTTCTCCATCACCTGTTCCAACCAGGTCTTTTTTTACCAATCTTGTCTGGTTATGTGTTCAGCTCTATACTTGTGTTTATACTTTATCTTCCCAGCTGGACTCTTAAGTTCCTTGGAGGCAGCATTTATGTGTATGTATCTCTTTTATCCTCTAGTAACTTTGGCACGCTAGCCATTCTGGGAATATTTGTGATTCGATTCAAAACTTTAATATCTAAGCATCCTGTCCTCCAAGTTTCAGCCCAGTGCCCGAGAAGCTGAGTGGTATGGGCAGACTCAGGTTTGAGTCCCCTTTCTGCCACTTACTAGCTAACCTGGAATAAGTCATTTAACCTTCTTGTTCTCAGTTTCCCTGACTCAAAAATGGGGATAATAAAAGATTTTCAGCATATTATGTTGTTGTTTTGAGGATCAAATGAGGTGTGTATATATGAAGTATTTTATAACCAAAAAATGTGCTCTTTTGTTATTAGTACTCAAAATGGTCTGTGATTTCATTGTTTTGGACATTCCTTGCAGCAGTGCAGATCACAGTCCATCCATACATGCCCATCCTATATGACTTTTAACTGTGTTTTAAGTGGGTCACAGAAATTCCGTCCAATACATTTCTCTGAGGATATTTTTTTACTCCACTTCTTCAAAGTTCCTAATTTGTTGAAGCCTATTCATACCTACCATCATCTCTTCATTGCTTTGTGTGGGATATTCATTTTTAATCCCTCAGAAGACTATAGTGTTCCATTACTTACAGCCATGCAACTCATATTTGCAATTATGGTCATTAGTAATCATAACAATTATTCAAGGTAAGCACAGAAGCCAGGTTGCCAAGCAAATTAGCATGAGCTCAAGACCCAAAATAAGATTAGAAATATAAAGAGAACTTAAATGACAAACAGGAATTCAGGAATGGAGTGCTAACTTGACCTACAGCTTAGGGATGTTAGTTACTTAGACCTCCATTATCTGGGTCATTGTGAAAACACTGAAAACTACAGGAAAGAAAACATCCCTGTAGAGCTGGTACACAGCTTTGATAATAATTAAAAGTATTATGATTCCAAAATGTGAATGTTTCTGTTAATGGTCCTGACTCCTTTCTCCTTTCTCAGCACTACCCCCCAGCTATTGAACACAAGCTCTCCAGCCCAGCAGGCAGAAAATGAAGCCAAAGCCAGTTCTTCCATTGCAATTGATGAGTCAGAGCCCACGACCAATATCCAAATCCGGCTCGCCGATGGCGGGAGACTGGTACAGAAGTTTAACCACCGTCACAGGTAAAGTAGTAGTCTTCCTTACCCAAAAACTGCCTTTGAGAGTGAAGACTACTTTTTTTTTCCTTTTTCTTTTGTCTTTTAATTTTATTTTCAGTTTCCAAAGTTTTTCCTTCCCTCTAGTCCCTGCCCCACCGATTGAGAACATAAGAAATACAATACCCATTATACATATGAAATCATAGAAAATTTATTTCCACATTAGCTTTGTTGAGAGGGGAAAAAAGACAAGAAAAATAAAGAAAAAATAATGTTTCACTGCACTCAGAGTTCATCAGTTCTCTCTCTTCAGGTAGATAGCATTTTTAATCATGAGTCCTTTGGAATTGTCATGGATCATTTTATTGCTCAGAGTAAAGTATCACATTTGATCATCATTACAGTATTGCTGTTACTCTGTACAGTATTCTCCTGGTTCTATTCACTTCACTTTGCTTCAGCCTAGCTTTGCTTCAGACAAGTCTTCTCAGGTTTTTCTGAAACCATCCCCTTCATCATTTCTTATAGCACAATAGTATTCCATTATGATCATATGCTATAATTTATTCAGCCATTCCCCAGTTCATCCCCTCAGTTTCTTTGCCATACAAAAAGAGCTGCTATAAATATTTTTGTACCACTTCTAATGGACTCAGACAGTCATCCCAGTTCATTGACGGAGTGTGTATAGAAGGGAATGCCAGTCAGTCTAGTCATTCCAGCCTCAAGACAAGGGGATAAGTTAAATGACCTCATTTGGCCTCTTATTTCCTCAGATCCAGGGAACATTTCAACCCTAGGAAAAGGTATCTATGAATGTTGCCCTTCCTTTATGAACTAGGACTATTGAATCTCAGTCTCTTCAACCTGTGCTCTACATACAGACATGTAAAAATTTATTCTGTAAAAAAAAATGTGTTCACTGGGAGGATTTTATTTTCTCAAGCTTTAAAGATCTGAACACATCAAGTATATAACTACTAGTAGCAGTAGAATATCTTTATATCTGATATGAGTTGAGTCAACAGACAATTGTTAAGTCCCTGCTCTCAAGGAGCTTACAGTTTAAGGGGAGGAGAGAGCTACATACAAACAAGTTACATACAAGCTGTCGGAGGTTACCTCAGAGGGAAAGCACTTGATATCTTAGCTGTAATCCTGCTGTCTGCCTTTCACATATGAGAACACTAAAATGAGAGCTAGGACAACTGGGTTGTAATACTAGTTCGGAAATTTTGTCAGTTATATTACATTGGGCAAGTCATTTTTGCCCCTCTGAGCCTCAATTTCCTCTTTTCTAAAGATATATTTTAAAGCCTTCTCTGCTGCCCTCAATAGGATTGTTTCAAGATTCAAATGGGATAATTTATGGAAAGCACTTTGTAACTATATAGCATTATAGAAATACCAAGTTCTTATTACTGTCATTATTTTCCGTTCCCTGAGGTTCCACAACTCACATTTCTTTACCTTCACAATATCTGTAGAACTCTTATCTCAGTTTATCCAGAAATAGTTACTAGTTTTTGTAATACTTTTCCACTTTGAACACTTTCATGGCTAGATATCTCCCTAGATATAGCATTGATTTTTGACTCTGAAGATACCCAGGAAAACCAGGACAATGACTAGATTCTGCTTTTGGAAATGTTGCATATCAACAAGATGTTAACCTTAACATACCACTCAATACCAGCTCATGTGTTTTCTGTCTGTGATCATAGCACTACAAGGACATTTGAGCTGGGAATACAGAAAACTTGTAGTCACAGAGTTTAGAGCGGAAGCAGTGTTAATGTCAGCAAGTCCTACAGGATCCTTCTTTTTCCACAGAGGAAAGTTAAGATGAGAGAGATTTTGTTCCCACCATTCAGCATTATTAAATGCAAATTGTCATTTTCCTTGAGAAAGTTTTCAGTCTTTCTTTCATCTTGAACCATCACCCTCAGGTCAAAGGAACAGAAATTGCTTCACATTATGGGGTTCTTAGACTTTCCTCTAGTCCCACAAGACCTTGCCACTATTCCCACTAAACCTGAAGTTACCTTCCTGCTAACAGCTTAACTTAACTTTTATATATCTGGGCCAATGACATGAAGAAAAAAGGAGTGTATTGGAAAGCATGTTGGATTTAAAGTTGTATTCATCAGGTCACTTCAACCCTCTGAGATGATACTTATATCACCTACTTCACAGAATTGTGAAGGAAATGGCCTGATGCCCATGTACCATGTTCTTCTGTGAGGTCAAAATATTTTATATCATGGAGGAGAAGAAAAGAGAGGGTAGGATTTACAACCACCAAGGTGTCCTTTGAGCACTTGTCAGGCAGGGAGCGTGAGGCATAACAGAGCACTGGCCTGGATCATGGTTTCAGTTTTGCCAGTAACTCATTATGTGACATTGAGCACATCATGCTTAGCCTCTGTTCCCTCTTTCAAGGTCCCTCCTAGGTCTCGAACTATGATTTCATGACAAGAAAAGCAGAAGGATGCTTCTGACTCTAATATTCTGTAGTTTTTTAAATTCAAAAGTTGCTGTCCATGATAGTATTCATAGGGGATGGCTTCATGTGCCTTCCCCATTTTCAGGCAGTGACATTGGTGGGAGGAGCCTGGGAAATGTGGTCAAAGGGTCTCTCCATTCTTTTACTGCCTCCCTTGCAGCATCAGAAAACGTACGAGGGTGACATTCTTGTTTTCCTTTCTTGTACCAGGATCAGCGATATCCGGCTTTTCATTGTCGACGCCCGGCCAGCGATGGCAGCCATGAGCTTTGTTCTTATGACCACCTTTCCCAACAAAGAGCTGGCTGATGAGAGCCAGACCTTGAAGGAGGCCAACCTGCTCAACGCTGTCATTGTCCAGCGGTTAATATAACACCTGCCCTCTCCCCCCATTGTCTTACACACACACTCTCTTTTTCCTCTTGTTTCTGTCCACAGCTGTCTGCTGCACGCATGCGTCACTCTGCCCTATGTGCGCACCGTGCAGTGCAGTGTCACGTCTCCCCATAGCTCTGCGTTCTTAGATCTCGGTTGGACATTTTGTTTTTATCTTTAGTTGCATTTACTGGGTTTTTGTGATGATCAGTGAACTTTAAAAAAAAATTTAATAAAAACAAAAAAAATTTGAAAGAATATCACCAGCCTGTTGTGGGAAAAAACTTTTCCCACTGAAATCGGTCTCATTTTAAGATTACAAAGTTCTGTTTCAAAAGGGAAAGTGAGTCTTGTGCTGCATGGAAATTTTTGTCTCTGACATAATATGTCTTTTCCTCCACTGTTGTTCTGGGTGATACAGTAAGATTTTCCATCATCAGTCAATCAACAAGCATGTATTAAGTGCCTACTGTGTCCTTGGCCCTGAAGATGCAAATATGAAAAACGAAACAATCTCCCCTCAAGAGGATCTAACATTCTGGAAGAGGAGAGGCGCACAAATACATATAGAAATATATACTGCATAAGTGTAAAGTAAATAAATGCAAAGTAATTAAATACAAGGTCGTTTGGGAGGAAGGGAACTGGTAGTTAGGATAAGAATCAAGAAAAACCTCATGCAAAAAGATAATGCTTGAGCTGTATCTTAAGAGAGGGACTCTGAGCCAAAGGTTAAGAGAAAGAGCATTCCCCGCATGTGGGGTGGCCAGTGCAAAGGCAGTGTTGTGTCTGAGGATCCAAGAGAAGGCCAATTTAGCTGGATCACAGAGTGCAAGAGGGAGTAATGCCCAATGAGAATGGAAAGATGTTGAGACAAGGATATGGAGGTCTTTAAAGGTTAATCAGGGTGTATATTTTTTCCTAGAAGCAGTAGAAGTTGATTAAGGGAATCATATGGTCATATTTCCTCTTAAAAGAAAATCACCATGTAGGGTGGCCTGGAGTGAGTGAGACCTAGGCCAGAGATACCAGTTACGAGGCCCTTGCCGTAATGTAGGTGGGAACCAATGAAGACCTGAACATAGCTCACAATTTTTTCTTCCCAGACCATTCTCTTAGTCCCAGAAGAATCTGATCCTCATGCTAGTTTTCTGTCAGAAGCATCAAACCCATTTCTCTTATATTCAACAGCTTCCAAAATAGAGATAACAATGTAAACATGGTAAAAAGCTATGTCAGTCACAGATTTCTATAAATGATCCTAAGGGATTAGGAAGGACACAGAATTAGAACCCTGGACATAAGACGGAGGAGACCTGGGTTTGAGTCATAACTTCCACTTACTGGCAATTTGGCTGTGAGTAGGTCAGTCCTATGAGTTTCTTGCCTATGCACTTCAGTTTTCTAATATGAAAAATAAGAATACTATCATACTACTTAACAGGTGTTGTGAGGCTTAAATCAGACCAAAAAAGAGTCAGAAAACCTATGCCCTTAGGTTTTTGTACAAAGATGGACCAAGTGTGGATGGCAAGCAAGAGGAGTCAGATCCTAATACAAGGAAGCAAATTTGACCTCCTAGATATAATAGGACTTGGTTAGATGAGATGCATAACAAATATGGCTCTGGAAAGGCGTACCTTGCTCAAAATAAAAAAGATGAAAATAAGGTGAGGCAATATAAGGTGTGTGAAAAGATCAAAGAACAAGAGGAAACTGGTGTAGAGCATTTGGGTGAAGATCAAGGGAGAGAAACAATTTGTCAGCAGCGATAAGGGCCAACCACCTGTTCAGGTAGACAAAATGAGCCTAGCACTGAGACAAGGTCAAGGTAGAAAGAAACAGTTTTGTGATCAACAGTATAGACCATACTTCTTCAGGAAGAAAATATGAGCCTAGCACTAAGTTGTGATGTATTGATGGGGGTCTTTGGTTATTGGGACAGCTGCTGGAGTTCTTTACCAAATGTAGAATATCTAAAGATGGTCTTGTTTTCACCATTTGAAAGGCTATTAAGTCTAAAAGGGGAAAATTGTTTGGAATCAAATTGTCACCAACAGGGAGGAACTAGTTGTTGAGCTGAAAATTGGAACTTCAAGGGGTTCCATCCCCAAATACATGATAGAGGGAAGTCAAGTCTTGACATCTGTTCTTGGTTTGAGGAGAGCAGTTTGAAAGGTACCAGGAAGGAAGCTCTGAAGAATGAAGTTAAGATGACGCAGAGACTATTCCCAGGAAGAGGAAAAAGGAGTATGTAAGAGACTGTGTGGATGTACAGGGTACTTGACCAATTCAGATTCTAAAAAGACATACATAGAAGATGAAAGCAAGGGCAGGCAGCTTTCTAAAAGGATTGTATTCACTCTACGTGGAAAAGAAAAGTAATAGGACAGCTGCTCAGGATGGATGGGATGATACCTGACCACAATGAGAAGGCAAAACTGCTGAATTTTTCATTTTATTTCAATTTTTCTATGCCAAGAATAATTTGTGTAATGGAAAGGACACACAAATATGGCAAATAGGAAGTTGAGACCCAAAATAACGAGAGGGATGGTAATAAAGCATCCAGCTACTCCAGATAAGTTCAAGTCACCAAATGAATGCCATTTTTAAGTACTGAAAGAATTGGCAAATGGAATTATTGAACCATTGTTGGTGATACCAAAGGTTGCAAAGAACAGATTTTTAATAGGACACTTATAAACTATAAGCCTATGAACTTGCCTTTGATTCCTGGCAAGATTCTAGAGTGAGTTATAAAATGAGTGCATGGTAAACATCTACAAAAAAACCAAAAAGTGATAATGAAAAAGATCCAGTATGACTTCATCAAAAATAGTCCATGCCAAATGAACCTACTCCCATTATTGACAGGATTACTAAATTGGTGGTTCAGGACATTGCTGTAGGTGATAGTTTGCTTAGATTTTAGCATGTCGTTTGTCATCTGAACAAGATGAAGAAATGGAGGCTAGACAACGGAACAACGATATTTGGAGCTAGTTGGACGGCCAGATCCAAAAATATTCAATATCGACTTGGAAGAAGGTCTCCAGTGGCGTGCCACTAGGGACCTGTGCTTGGCCCTCTGCTATTTAATATTTTTAACAGGTAAAGTTGGCATGTTTATCAGATTTACAGGTAATGAAAGCCAGGAGGGAGCTAAAGCATTGTATGATGAAACTAAAAGAGCTTAACCAGCTAGAATACTGGGCAAAATAAGATGAAATTTAATAGGGGTACATGTAAAATTTTACATCTGAGTTAAAATTAATTCACAAGTACAAGATGAAGAGGCATGCATGAATAGACAGTTTGAAAATATTGGGAGGGGAGTGGTGCATGGGATTAGCAGATTATAGGCTCAATATGAGTTAATGGTATAATGTGGCAGCCAAAACAAAAAAGCACAGTTCTAGGCTTCATTAAGAAATGCATAGTGTTTTGGAAATTCAGAGGTAATAGTCCCACTGTACTCTGCCCTAGTCCGACCACAAATGGAATATTGTGTTTGTTTCTGGTTGCTGCAGTTTAGGAAGGATTTTGATAGATTGGGAGGTCTCAGAAAAGAGCAAGTAGAATTATGAAAGACCTCAAGATGATGTCACATGAGGGTCAGCTACAGGAACTGAGGCTGTTTAGCCTGGAAAAGACTTCTGGTGGGCAAAACAGCTATCTTCAAGTGATTTGAAGGTGGGTCACTTAGGGAAAGCATTAGATGTGAATTGATTGGCCCAAAAGGCAGAAATAAGAGCAGTGGGTTAAACCGAGGCTTGATAAAAAGAGTTTTTCACTAATAAATAGAGCTTTTCAAAAGTGGAGTAAACTGCCTCAGTTCTTCATGAAGGGGGCAAATTGGCCACTTGTGTATCTGGTTGGGTTGTTTCATTTTCTTATATGGATTAAATTAGATGACTCTTCCAACTCTGAAATTCTGTGGTAATAGAAGTGAAATCATTTTGCATGGCATTTTACAAAATTATGTGAAAGGGGCAGCTAGGAGGCTCAGTGGATAAAGCACCGGCCCTGAAGTCAGGAGGACCTGAGTTCAAATCCGGCCTCAGACCAAACACTTGACATTTACTAGCTGTGTGACCCTGGGCAAGTCACTTAACCCCAATTGCCTAAAAGCCAAAAGAAAAAATTATGTGAAAGCTTCAAGGGAGCATCAAGAACAAATAACCAAACCTCATTTTACATGTGAGAGAACTGAGGGACAGAGGCGGAAATTACTAATGCGTTATAAAACCAAGACTAGAACCGGCTCTTCTGGTCCTATGTAGTACTATTTCCACCATACTGTACAGTTTAGGATAAATAATTTAACTTCTAAGAAAGCCATGTTTCTTGTGATCCTTAATCACTGACCTGTACATAGTGCTGTAAGCTTTAAAAAGTGCTTTTCCCACAATTACCCTGTGAGATAGGTGCTGTGTTATTCTCATTTTAGGGGGGAAAAACGAGGGCACAGAGAAGTGATTTCTCTGTGGTCCCATAGGTAATAAAGGGAATAATTGGTATTTTAACTCAGGTCTCCTGAAACTATTTAGTCCTTCAAAGGTAGGCACTTAGAAAAATTTTTTTAATTAATAAAAATCAATTTTCTCTCTCACCACTACCCCCCATTGAAAAGAAAAACAAACCCTTGTAATAAATGTGCATAGTCAAGCAAAATGATGGCAAGTACAAAAAATTATATGTCTAAATCTTCTGTCAGGAGATGGACAGCATTTTTCATCATCTCTCCTCTGCAACTGGGATCAGTCATTGCATTGATCATAGTTCTCAAACGTTTTGAAGTTACTTGTCTTTAGCATGTTGTTTTTATTGTATAAATTATTCCGCTTCTACTCACTTCACTCTGCATCAATTCATACATGTCTTCCCAGATTTTCCTGTTACCATCCTTATCATAATTTCTTCTACCAAAATAGTGTGACATTATATTTGTATGCCATAATTTGTCCAGCCATTCCTCAGTGGATGGACATGCCATTAGTTTCCAGTTCTTTGCACCATAAAAAGAGCTGCTATAAAATATTTTTGTATATATAAGTCCTTTTCCTCTTTCTTTGTTCTCTTTGGGACGTAGGCCTAATGCTGCTATCACTGGGCCAAAAGGTACACAGAGTTTAGTAACTTTGGAGGCATAGTTCCAAATTACTTTCCAGAATGACTGGATCAATTCACAGCAACATCAACAATACATTAATGTACCAGTTTTCCCACAGTCCCTCCAAAGTTTTGTCCTTTTCTTTTTGGTCTGCCAACTTTGCTATACTGAAGGGTGTAAGGAGGTACCTCAGACTTGTAATTACCATTTCTCAGTTATTAGTGATTTGTGGCATTTTTTCATATAGCTTAGATTTCTTCCTCTGAAAATTGTCTTTCCCTATCCTTTGACTGTTTATATATCAATCAGAGAATGGCATTTATTTTTATAAATTTTAATCAACTCCTTAGATTTCTTAGAAATGAGACCCTTATCAGAAATACTTGCTGTGAAATGTTTGGTTTTCCTCCCAATTACCTGTTTCCTTTTTAATTTTAGCTGCTTTGGTTTTGTTGGTGCAAAACCTTTTTATTTTATGTAATCAAAATTGCCCATTTTATCTTTATTCTCTCTATCCCTTGTTTGGCCATGAATTTTCTCCCTCTCCATGGAACTGACAGGTAATTTCTTCCTTGCTCCTCTGATTTGTTTATGATGTCACCCTCTATGTCTAATTCATGTATCTGTGTGGAGCTTATTGATAATATGGTGTGGGAGTTTGATCTATACCTAGTATCTCTCAGACTGCTTTCTGTAGGCAGGCTTAAAAGGAGTGTGGAGGGAAGGAGAGTCAAGATGAAGAAACAGCAGAAAGTACAAGCTCCTGAATACACCATATCCCTTTCAAACTCCTCTAAATAAATGATCTGGAAAATACACCAAAATAAATCCTGATTAGAAAATCCAAGGTAAAATTGAACAGTGAATCATTTTTTTTCCAGTTCAGATTGACATAGGGAGACAGAGAGGTGTGAACACTAGGGACTGGGTCTGGCCAGGGGCATGCTACCATAGAGCACTGTAGCACAGGAGAAGCCTATGTGCCACAAGAAGAGGTCTCAGACCCAGCATTTAGGAACTTAAATTTATATAAAATGCAGGAATAGGTGCCAAGTGCCAAATCTGTTGCTCACTACCCAATTCTAGGTCAGAGATCCACGGTGAACTAAGGAGGATACTTGGGCCTACAAGTGGTACTCCACAGTGAGAAGAGGCCAAGGACTATGAACTGAGGGCAAAGAACAAGGTCAGAAGCAAGCAGCTTAGTGCCTCAACCCCAGAAGAGGAGTATCAGTTCTAGCTTCTAGTCCAGTCTGAAGCCTGAAAAGGAATAGCTACGGCAGTGCTCCCAGACCAAACAGGAGCCTACAGTTCTATCACTCTGAACCAGCAGAGCTTTCCAGCTGGCTGATAACGACTAGGTCCAGTGACAGTCCACTGTTACTCAGCCCAAACCCAGGAACTTGCAGAACTCAAACCAGAAAAGCAGCAATCAGATTTTATGCTGGATCAGGCTACTTTGGGAGTGCTAAAAGGGCCCCAGTCAGAGCTGTTCCTGAAATTTTGGAATAACCAAGAAAGCAGCAGCAGGGCCAACCCAGACCTTCCCCACAGAAACATGTAGACTCTGGCCCTAACATCAAATAAGAACGCAGGCTAGAAGGGTGAGAAAACAAGAAAAGAATATCATAAAAAGCTATTGTGGTGATATGGATGCTCAAGATACAAAATCAGAAGAAGAGAATGATTCCAAAACATTTACAAGCAAAGTCTTGAAAAACACAGCCTGGGCACGAACTCAACTAGAATTCCTGGAAGACATAAAGCAAGAATTTCTTTTAGGTTTAACTAAATTTTATGAATGAAATTAGAGTAATAGAGTAAAAATTGGAAAATTGGAGCTATGGAAAAAGGTATGGAAAGGGAATAAACAGGTTGCCATAAAAGGTACAAAACCTTGCCCAAGAAAATAACTCCCTGAAAATTTGAATGAACCAAATAGAAGATAATGACTCCATGAGACAACAAGAAATATTAAAACATAGTAAAAAAAAAAAATGAAGAAAATGTAAGTTATCTCAGAGCAACAAGAAAATGCCTGGAAAACATTAAGGAGAGAATATATGAGAATCATTGGACTACCTAAAAATCATGTTAAAAAAAAAAGCCTAGACATCTTTTTTCAAGAAATCATAAAAGAAAACTCCTTAGAAGACAAAGAGTCTGCTGATCATTTCCTGAAAGAAATGTCAGAATTAAACCTCCCAGAAACAGTATAACCAAAATCCAGAGTTTCTATGCCAAAGAAACAATACTACAAGCAGAAAGAATTCAAGTACTGATTAGCCACTGTCAAGATCACGTGTAATTTACCAGCCACTACTATTAAAAAAAAAAAAGCTCAGAATATGCTTACAACCAAAAATAACTTGCCCAGCAAAACTCAGTATGATGGAGGGAGAAATGGACCTTTAATGAGAATTTCCAAGCATTCCTGATGAAAAAAGAGCCAAGATAAGTAGAAACATAAAAGTACAAACACAGGAATCAAAAGAAACATTAAAAAGTAATCATAAACAATTAAAAGGAACTAAACAAGGATAAATGGTTTCTTCTAATATGAAATGATGTATTTACTCCTTTGAATCTTATCATCATCAGGGGTCATAGAGTGAGTCTAAGGCCTTGGAGTAGTTATGTCTTGATAATCTTAAAAGAAGAACAGAAAAGGAAAGGAAAAATTATACTGGGGGTAGGGGTGGGTAAGAGAAAATTCTCACATAACAAGGGCATGGAAATAGATTTATACAACAAGGAGGAAGGGGTGGAAATTGCAGCTGACACTTGACCCTCAGACCTGTCTGAATTTGTCAAAGGGGAGAAAAAAATACAAACACACAGCTGGATGCAGAAATACATTTCATTCAACAGGAAAATAGGAGGGAAATGGGAAAAGGAAGGAGGAATTAGAGAGAGAGAGTAGATTGGGGAAGTGAATAGTCTTAAGCAAAACAAGCTCTAAGAATGTACAAAAATATAGCTCTTTTTGTGTTGTCAGAGAATTAGAAACTGAAGGGGTTCTCATGAAATAGAGAATGGCTGAACAAATTATGGTATATAAATGTAATAGAATACTACTGTCCTGTAAGAAATAATGAAGAAGGTGGTTTCAGAAAATCCGGAAAGACCTATATGAACTGATGCAGAGTGAAATAAGCAGAACCAGGAGATCAAGTTTTACAGTGATTACAAACAGTATGAAAGATTTAGGAATACTGATCAATGACCAATCATGATTCCAGAGGACTAATGACTAAACATGCCACCTACTTCTGAAAGAGGAGAAAGCTTAAGAGCACAGAATGAGACTTCTTGGAGGGGGGGGAGGAGGGGGGGGGATATGGCCAGGGAGGAAATTTGCTTTGTTTGGTTATACATGTTTGTAACAGGGGTTTTGTTTTGCTTTCTTTCTCAATTTGAGTGGGGACAAGGAAGAAAGAGACAGCAGATTTTTGCTAATTAAAAAAAAAAAGAAAAAGTGTATGATAAGGTTATAGCTCTCCTCCATTTGTCCCTTAGGCTGCCCAGTATCAGTGAATGACTTACAAATGGAAAGGTGAGCCATCAGACAAATAGAAGTAATCAGAAAATACACCATCATTAGCATGTAGGCCAGGGCATCTTATAAACCCTTAATGGAACAGGTAGTGAACAGTTCATAAAACATAAGTGCTGAATCAAACCTTAGAGATGATCAACTCATCTGTCCCACTTTACAAAATAAAAAACTGAAGCACAGACAAGGGCAATGACTTAACCCCAGGTCATATGGTGAGTTCATGGCAAAACTAGGACAAAATCCAGGGTTTTCAGTACCATATTCCATGGCTCTTTGCAATACACAAACCTAGGTGAATATTGTTGTGGGCAAATTAACTGTTTTTAAAGCTAAATTTGAACTGATCTAGCTTAGGGTTTTTGAAAGAAATGTGGGTTATATTCCCATTCCTATTATTTGTTCCCCCCACTTTCTAGGCCTGATAGCATTCTTAAAAGTAGTGAAGTGAGCAGAACCAAGAGGACTTTGTATACAATAGCAGCCACGTTATGCAATGACTAAGAATGTTAAACTGAACCCTTCTCAGCATTACGAGGATCTAAGACATCTCCAGAGGCCTTGGCATGGAAAATGCTGTCCACATCCAAAGAAAGAACTATGGAAGTCGAATCGCTATCACTTATTTTTACCTTCTGTTGAGTTTTGTTTCCTCTTTCCGATGGTTCCTCCTATTGGTTTTAATTTTTACTTACAACTTCACTAATGTGAAAATATGTTTAATGGGTATGTAAATGTAAAGCCTATGTCAGATTGTGCGCCGTCTTGGGGAGGGTTGGGGGGGGAGAAAAAGGGAGAAAAAATTTTCAACTCAAAAGCATATGGAAAAGAAAATTTAAAAAAAATAAAATAAATTTTTTTTTAAAAAAGTAGCATATCGAGATTCTGCATGCATAGTATGTTTACCACTCCTGTTGTTCGTGACCACATGATGGGAGGAAGCTGTTATGTTTGGTAAAGGTAGAAAAAATTGGTTTTCCCCTTGTCAATAGGCAGCTGTTGAACCTCCCCATTTCTAAGGAGCTCATTCTTCAAGAACAGCTCTTTAAGACTAGAGTAGCTCATTCCTTATTGAGCCATAGGGTGGCATTATTCTCAAGTAGTATTTCTATCACTGGCTTCAAACTCTTGGCACTCTGACATCATAATCAGATTGTCAGACATGAAAGTAGCCTTGGAATAGAAAATATCAAAGTTAAAGATCATTTTAGAAGCCCCTTAACTTCTAAATGAAGAAACCAAGACTGAGAGGCAAAGTGATTTGCCCCCAAGGCCACCTGCAACCCAGTCCTGCCCTCTTTCCACTGCCCCACATTATATTTCTTTTAGTAATTTCCATAGCATCTTACTTGTTATTGGTATATATGGTAGGTGTGGAGACAAAGAGAGTCTAAAAACAGGTACAAGTGTGGCAGGAAAATTCAGCTCTTTCCTTTCCATAGCTGATTCAGTGTTGAGCAATGGAAAGTTTGAAGGTGGCGAGTTGAAGTAGCTGTGATGTGGTTAAAACAATCCCTTACTCTAAAGCACTAAACTTTCCAAAGTCTTATGTCCTGTAATATTCACAGCCACTCTGTGACTACATGGGAAGGCATTATCACCATTTTACGACAGGGGAAAAGAGATTTGGAGATTTTTTTAAGTGACTTCACAGAGGCATGAAACAAATTATGGAGCTAAGAAACCTTGATTTCCTTCCTCCCAAACCAGTGCACTTTCCACTATACCAGGCTGCTATACATGCTTCAAGAGGAATCACACCTTGGTTGACGGTGGCAGGAAGTGAAGGAAAAACTCATTGTCCCTGGTATTATTTGCAGAGTCTTTTTGGATTTAAAAAAAAAATGTCCTCATAGGACAAAGAGTCAGATATGACTGAAACGACTGAACAAAAAGAGGAATAAAAGGTGGACAGATGATAAGGATATAACAACAAGGAGTATGTGAATGGACCTCTTTTGCAAATTTACATAACATTAATGCTAGAAAACCCTGCCCTCCAAGGTCCACTGAGTTTCATTTTTATTGTCAGGTCCCATGTGTCACAGTGAAGGCTCAAAATTTCCTGTGAATAACAACTTACAAGGGGAATAAGTTTCAAGCCTGGCTTGGGGCACCCAAATAGGGCACCTTGGCTTGTTCATTTGTTTTAAATTCAATTATTCTCTCCCTCCTCCCCTTTAAGAAAGCCAAGAAAATAAATCCAAGAAAAACATGTACAAATTCCTGTACTGGCTCTGTGTGTGTGTGTGTGTGTGTGTGTGTGTGTGTGTGTGTGTGTGTGTGTGTGTGTGTAGTCTCAATATGAGTCCATCACCTCTGGAATTGTGCTTGGTTGGTGTGTTGATCAGAGCTCTTAAGTCTTTCAAGGTTGTTTGTCTTTATGATATTGTTATTGCATAAAGTGTTCTCCTGATTCTGCTCATTTCACTTTGCATCAGAGTTTATACAAGTCTTCCCAGGTTTCTCAGAAACCATCCTTTCATCATTTCTTATAGCATAATAGTATTCTATCACATTTATATTAACTTACTTAGTCATTCCCAAATTGATGGGCACTCCATTGGTTTCCAATTCTTTGCCAGCACAAAGAGAGTTACTATATATATTTTTGTACATAAGGGTCCTTTTCTCTTTCTTTGCTCTCTTTGGGGCACAGATCCAGTAGCAATATCACTGGGTCAAAAGAAATACACAGTTTAACAGTTTTTAGGGCATAATTCCAAACTGTTTTCCACAACAATCAATTCACATTTCCACCAACAGTGCATTAATGTACTTATTTTCCTACAGTCCCTCTAACATTTGTCATTTGTCAACTTTGTCAATCTGATTGGTGTGAGGTGGTAGCTCAGTCATTTAATTTGCATTTCTCTAATCATTAGTGATTTAGAGCATTGATTCATATGATTCTTTAAAACTTGCATTTATTTTCCTCTGAAAACTGCCTATTCATATTCTCTGACCACTTATCAATTGAGAAATGGCTCTCACTCTTATAAATTTGAATCAATTCCATATATATATATATACATATATATGTGTGTGTGTGTGTGTGTGTGTGTGTGTGTGTGTGTGTGTGTGAAATAAGAAACTTGCTGCAAAGATTTTCCCCCCATTTACCTGCTCCATTTCTAATTTTATCTGTTTCAGTTTATTTTGTACAAAACCTTTTCTGCTCTTTTTTTGGTCATGAACTTTTACTGTATCCATAGATCTGAAAGGCAATGTCTTCAATTGTTCCTCTAATTTATTTATTTATGATACCACCTGTTATGTTAAGTCATATGTCCTTTTGGAGCTTACCTTAGTATATATTGCAAGATGTTAGTTCTATGTCTAGTTTCTGCCAAATTGCTTCTAAGTTTCCCAGTAGTTTTGTCAAATAGTGAATTCTCACCCCAATAGGTGGAACCTTTTGATTTATCAAACACCAAGCTACTATGATCAATTGCATCTGCATGTTATGTATCCAATCTGTTTCACTGATCAACCTGTTTCTTGCTCAGTACCAAATTGTTTCAATAAATACCCCTTTGTTGTATAATCTGAGATCTAGAATGGTTAGATTCCTTTCCTTCCCACTTTTTTTCATTATTTCCCTTGAGGTCCATGTTCTTTTCATCCTCCAGATGAATTTTGTCATCATTTTTTCTAGTTCTACAAAGTAATCCTCTGTAGTTTGATTGGTATCACATTGAATAAGTGAATTGATTTAGGCAGCATTATCATTTTTATTATATTGGCTCAGCCTACCCATGAGCAATCTTTATTAATATTTCTCCAGTCATCTAGATAAGAGTGATTTGTAGCCGTATTCATGTTGTTCCTATGTGGATTTTGGCAGGTAGACTCCCAACTATTTTATACTGTCTGTTATTTTAAGTGGAATTTCTCTTTCTATCTCTTCCTGCAGGATTTTGTTGATAATATTTTTTAAAATGCTGATAATTTTTTTAAATAAAATGTAAGTTTATTTTATATCCTGAAACTTTGGCAAAGTTGTTGATTGGTTTGATTAGTATTTTAGTTGACTCTCTAGGGCTCTCTAACTAAATCATAACATCTGCAAAAAAAATCATTCTGTTCCTTTTTCTCTATGCTTATTACCTCAATTTCTTTTTCTCATCTTATTGATATAGCTAGCATTTCTAGCGCTATAATGAATAGTAGTGGTGATAATGGACATCCCTTCTTTACTTCTGGTCTTATTGTTAAGGAATCCAGTTTATCCCCAATAAAGAAATACTGATTCTTGGTTTTGTTTAGATACTATTTGTCATAATTAAGAAATGTATTCCCAGTGTTTTTAATAGAAATGGGTGTTATATTCTGTCAAAAGCTTTTTTCTGCTTCTATTGACATAATCATCTTTTATTTTTCATATTAATGTGGTCAATTATGATTTTAATTGTCCTGATATTGAACTAGGCTACCATTCTTGATATAAATCTGACCTGTTGATAGTATATAATCTTTGTTATATATTACTATAGTCTCCTTCTGAATATTTTATCTAAAATGTTTGCATCAGTATTCATTAGGCATATTGTTCTATAGTTTTCTTTCTCTTTTGTTTTAGGCATCAAGACATATTTGTCCAGCAATACCACTACAAGGTCTCTACTCCCAAAGAGAAGGGAAAAGGAACCATGTGTACAAAAATATTTATAGCACTCTTTTTCTGGTGGCAAAGAATTGGAAACTGAGGGGTTGTCCATCAATTGGGCTAAACAAGCTATGATATATGATTGTAAAGCAATACCAAAGTGCTATAAGAAATGACTAAAGGAAATGTTTCAGAAAAACCTGGGAAGGCTCATATGAGCTGATGCAAAGTGAAGTGAAGAGAACATTGTATATAGTAATAGCAACATTGTAATAATAATTAACTGTGAAAGACTTAGCTGTTCTGATCAATACAATAATCCATGACAGTTCCAAAGGACTCATGATGAAAAATACTATCCACCTCCAGAGAGAGAACTGATGAAATCTGAGAACAGACTGAAGCATATTCTCTTTCACTTTATTTTTCTTGATTTTTTTTTCTTGCAACATGACTCATGGAAATATGCTTTGCATAACTTCATATGTATAATGGGCATCGTATTTCTTGTCTTTGCAATGGGTGGGGGGGTGAAGAAAAGGAGAAAATCTAAAATTGGAAATTAAATAAATGTTTAAAAAAGAAAAAAGACCGTATTTGTATCATAGGAAGAATTTAACATGACTCCTTCTTTTCCTATTTTTTCAAGCAGTTTATGTAGTATTAGAATTAATTGTTCTTTAAATGTATTATGCAATTCACTTTCAAATTCATCTGGTCCTATGTTCTTCTCCCCCTTTTTGTAGTACATTTATGACTTGTTCAACTTATTTTTCTAAGTTAAGGTTCAGTCTTCTGTTTTCTGTTCTGTTAATCTGGGCATTTTATATTTTTGTAAACATTCATCTTTTTCATTTAGAGTGCCAGTTTTATTGGAATATAATTAGGCTACATAGTTTCTAATAACTTATTTTTTTATTCATTGGTTGTGAATTCACTTTTTTCATTTTTGATACTGGTAAGTTGGTTTTCTTGTTTATTTTAAAGCACGTTAGCTAATGGTTTATCTATTTTATTTTTGTTGTTGTTTTCAAAAATAAAGCTCTTAGTTTTATTTATTTGTTCTTTTTTTTTCTTTCAATTTTGTTAATCTCTTCCTGGATTTTCAAGATGTCTATTTTAGTATTTATTGGGGGGGGGGTTAATTTGTTAGTTTTCTAATTTTTTTTAGTTGCATTCCAATTCATTGATCTGCTCTTTACCTTTTTTATTGATGAGTCTTTAGAGATACATTTTCCACCTAAGAACTGCTTTTACTACATTCTTAAAATTTTGGTATGTTGTCTCATTATTGTCATTATCTTTAATGAAATTACTAATTACTTGTATGGTGTGGTCTTTGATCCACTTATTCTTTAGAATTTAATTATTTAGTTTCCAATTAATTTTAATCTTTGCTTCAAAGGCCCTTTATTGTATATAATTTTGATTGCATTATGGTTCATAAAAGATGTACTTGAGATTTCTGCTTCTCTGTAGTTGCATGTGTTTTTAATAATATTTTCTTTTTCCCAATTACACATAAAGATAATTTTAAACATTCATTTAAAAATTTTTTTTTATTTTTATATTTTCTCCCTTCCTCTTTCACCTCCTCTTTCCCTGAGACAGCAAACTATTTTGTATAGGTTATATATGTGCAATCATGCAAAACAAATTTCCATATTAGTCATGCTGTGAAAGAAGACAGCATGTGAAGTTTTTATGCTGTATTACCTGATCAATGTATATAAAAGTGCCATGCACAACTGAGAAATAAGCACATACCTTTCTATTCTCATTCAATAATACCTAGAGGGCTTTCATATCTAACTATTCTATTCTGGTCTTTCTTTTTTGTTTATTTTTTGGTTAAAATTATCTATCTGGTTCTGAGAGGTGTAAATTGAGGTCCTCCACTATTATAGTTTCACTGTGTATTTCTCTTCATTATGTAGACTTCTACTTCCACATCCCAATTATGTAAAATAATTTTCTCCATCCTTCTTCTCCCTCTCCCACCCTTCAGGATAGTCCTCTTCCCTTCCATTTCCGTTCTTCTCTTAAGATAATCAAAACATAATAGAACCACTTCCAGGCCTCTCTCTAATCCCTGAGGCTAATAGAGTTTGGATGGAACATATGTGTAATCTCTTCATATTAGATTGTAAATAATTCAGCATTGTTTAGTTCCTTATGATTACTCACTCATATTTACCTTTCCATGTCTCCTTTGACTCCTGTGTTTGTATTTCAAAATTTCTGTGCAGCTCTACTCTTTTCAACAGGAATGCTTAGAAATTCTTTTTTTTTTTCATTAAAGATACATTTTTTCCCTTTCAGGATTATCCTGAGTTCTTCTAGGTAAGTTCTCAATTCCTTTATAATGGTGGCTGCTAAATCATATGTGTTCATCCCTGCTCTGCTCCAGGTGTCCAAAGACACATGCTTTTGTTTACTTCTGAATTGCTTCCTCATTCAGTATATAGCCTAAGGCCAAGGACTGCTCTTCACCCCAGGGTGCAAAGCCCCATATAGAGGTCCCCTCCTCAGTCTGCGCTAGATCTGTGACCTACAACTAGGAAGTGAGCGACAGACCTACCAGATGGTAACTGTTCCTGCATCCTGTGCTCATGTGGAGAGCTCTTGGGACCTCTTCCTACCCCAGGATACAACCTGGTCCTCTTTCAGTCCCTGGGCACTAGAATGCTCTGCAGGGCTGTGCTCCTGGCCAGACCTTATCCCCGGTGTCCACAGACCTCTCTTTCTGTCTCCTCATGCCCACCTTGGCTGGATAAATAAATCACAGTGATTTTTTTTTCCTTGGATTTCCCTATCAGGACTTTGGTGCACTTTCTAGATCATTGTGGAGAGGCTGTACTGGGGAAGCATGGCTGAACTTCCTGTGACTCTGCCATCCTGGCTACACCCTCTCAGCTCCTTAGCTCAGTTTTGATGACACATTTTACTTCATGAAGGTGCTGACCTCTCACAAGCCTCTGGAGCATCGATTAAGTTTACTTTCTGATAGTCTCCTTGATCTGATTTCTAATACTGCAGCCCAGGGACTAAGGAAGGACACAGTGTTCTCTTCCCAGACTTCAGTGATAATAACAGCTCACATTCCTATGATGCTTTACAGTTTTGGTTTTTGCAAAGAGCTTTCATTGAAACACCCCCAGAAGATGAATAATGAATAAGAACATCCACATAAGATGAATGTTGTTATCTCCATTTTACAGACAGAGAAACTGAGATTTACTAAAGAGAAAGGAAATGATGGTTCACACAGCTTGAAAATGGCCAATCTAGGAATGGAACCCAGGTATCTTGACTCCCAGTCCAGTACTCTTTCTACTCCAACATAATGCTTACCATGTTCTAAGATAGTTCCCCTCTCTAGAAAATGTGACAAAATAACTCTGGTTTAGAAGAGAGCAGGATGTTCTAGGCAGGCAAACCCAGGATGATTACATTGTCTGCCTCTATTATTTGCATAGTGCATCTTCTGATACACTTTGATGTTTGTGGCAAGCACTGGATGTCGAGTCAGGATAATGGGTTCAAAGCCTGCTTCTGATGCTTGCTGCCCGTTTTCCCATCTGTAAAATAGATTAGATAGCTTCTGAGATCCCTCTAGATCTACGAATTAGAAGACTGTGTTTCGATCCCGCTCTGATGGTTACTACCTGTGTATGCTTAGGTAAGTCATTTAATTTCTCTGGGCCTCAGTTTTCTCATTAGTAAAATGACCAGATGATCTTTAAGGTCCTCTCCAGTTCCCATGGTTGTTGTCCCTCTGTAATTCTAGCAGCAAGAGGGAGGCACCACCAGCTCTGGGCCGCCTTTCCTCAGGACTTTAACAGCAAGTATAGAGCAAACAACGACTCTGCCCCAGAGGGGAGAGCTAAGACTAGTGTGTATGAGTTATGGGGAGTCCGATGCCACATTGCTGTAACAACAAGCTGTCTAATGGGGAACAGGTGGTAGTGACCTCTCTGTCACTGTAGGTCTTCAAGAAGAGGCTAGATAATAACTTCTCAGAAATGTTGGAGAAGAGTCTTCCCTTCAGGCATGAAAGGGACTTGATGACCCTTTCCAATTCTCTCATTCTCTCTCATTCAAGAGCTATGCTGGGAGTTGCAAAGTCCCGGGCAAGTCACAATGCCCGATCTTCCCTGTCACCTTCAACCAGAGGTGTGCTAAAGCTAGCTGCAACTGGATTACGAGAGCCAGTTGTTAAACTCTCAATGTGAGCATCCACACCTGGGAAACCAGCAAAATCAGGGCTACAAATCAGGGCTTGATTTATTGTTTTGTTGATAGTCTAGACTTGTGATGGAGAAAGTGTTAATAATCCTGATTAAAAGTGTATTGTGGGGGCAGCTAGGTGGCGCAGTGGATAGCAGTGGATAGAGCACCGGCCCTGAAGTCAGGAGGACCTGAGTTCAAATCTGACCTCACACCAAAACACACTTACTAGCTATGTGACCCTGGACAAGTCACTTAACCCCAATGGCTAAAAAAAAAAATGTGTTGTGTGTACATTTTCTCCCCAAGGAGTAAGTTGTTAAGCAATTACCAGCAAAGAGATGGAAAAGGACTTGCCTAGGTCAGTTGGTAGCAGAGCCTAGAGGAGTTGCTAGATCTCCTGGTTTCCATTCAGTGAGAGAAGCTTGATTTTTACCACCCATTTTCCCGTCTTCCCATGTTCTTTAGTTCAGTATTATTAAACTAGGCCTACCTTCCTGACAGGCTTCCCTTTTCAGGGATAGAAGCATTTTTTTTTTTTAACAAGAGACCAAACAAAGCAGTGCTTCAGCCAAAGGAAGGAAAAGACAAGGGAGTAATTTCAAGGGTCAGCGAAGGAGATGTTCTGGGCTAGAAGCAGCAGGCTCTCCATCCTCCCTGCGAGGCAGATGGGGTGTAATTGGCGGGAGGGGATCCAGCAGGGCTTGATTTATGGATGAACGCGATCTGAGCTCTTGTCCGGTTTCTGTAACAGTAAATCCTCCTCTCTTCTTCCTCTACTCCAGCCATAATGTTTGGGAGGTGAGACTAAGACAAGGCCTTCTGTCTGGGAAGGCCCTAGCTTTTCAGGCATCCCTCACAGTGCAGAAAGAGGCTGAGATCCCAGAGCTTTGTGTTGACCTCTCCCACCACTCCCAGTGTGTGTAGTATTGTTGCTCTTTGGCGAAAGAGTAACTACTTCCTCAGCTCACTTCTTCTAACAAACAGCTATTTAACAAGGAAAAAAAAATCTGTGGGAGGTAAGACACGAAAGAGGCACTATGGAGTCCAGATACGTACAACAGGAAAGAAATGGGCAGAATTTGCCTGACTTAACAGCAGTGATTCAAGGAGCCCTTCCCCCACCCAAACATATATCTGTAACTCAGTCACCATATCCCAAATTAATTCTTCGATCCTTTAGGTTACACCTTGCCCTCTTCTAGCAATTCTTTTAAGATACAAATCTCGGGGCAGCTAGGCTGCGCAGTGGATAGAGCACCAGCCCTGAAGTCAGGAGGACCTGAGTTCAAGTTCGGCCTCAGACCAAACACTTGACACTTACTAGCTGTGTGACCCTGGGCAAGTCACTTAACCCCAATTGCCTAAAAAAAAAAAAAGATACAAATCTCACTAAAAGGAAGAAGAATTTATTTCCTGCATGAAATCTAAAGCAGGAAGGGCAAGGAGAGAGAGGAGAAAGAGTCAACCTGAAGGAACCATGACTCAGGTTAACTATTACATAGGTATTAAGTGACCATGCAAGGATCTGAACTAAGGTCCTCTGATTCATAATCCAGAGCACTTTCCACTGCCCCACTACATACTTTCTCATTAATACAGCTGATTTCATCATTTATCCAAAAGCAGAAAGAAGCATCTGTAATATCTGTAATACAGCACTATCCAGTGAGAGCCGGGAACTGGCAGCGTGTACATGAGGACCCATATAGACGATTAGTGAGCCTGCTTCAGGAAGTTCATGATGACGTGGATGCACAAATATTCTCTGATGGTTTACTGTCTGCTCACTGCACAGTGAATAAAAAATTTTCTGGTTAGCTGCTGATCTGAGACTGAAAGGACAAGAAAATATATTTTTCCTTTCCTTTGGTTACAAGTTAATAAGGACAACCCTCTGAGCTCTAGAGGGTTAGCTAGGAAATGCCCTTCACCCCTCTGGGTCAGCTGATACATGCATGATTTCCTAAGCAAGCCTGTGTCTAGGATAAGACCACCTCTTATTTGTGTTTACTTTGATACCCAGCCAAAAAGTCAAGGAACTGGAGTCCATACCAGAGTTTGCCAGCAGCCAAGCCCAGGGATGGGAGACCACCAGGACTCAGCTCAGAGATGGATTGAAGGTAGCCAAGACGCTATGTTCTAAAAGCAAGGGAGCAATTCATTCCATTGGCTTTGTCATATTTGGAAGTGAACTTGGTGGGATGAATAATTTGTTGCGACCACTTCAATCTGAACCCACTGTCCTCAGAGACTGAAGTGGTGGAGGACTGACTGAATATGTCCTTGATTCTGGAGAGATGTTTATTTATTTAGGTTCTTGCTCTATCCTTTCAGCAAATGTCCTTCTATAAAAGCTAATTGATGTTAGTTGGTTAATTGTTATTAAAAAGATATTAATGATTGATACTAAGGAAACACACTGGAATGAGGACTCAAGGTGATGTCTTTAGAAAGACATCCCCAGGGGCAGCTAGGCGGTGTGGTGGATAGAGCTCCAGCCTTAGAGTCAGGAGGACCTGAGTTCAAATCCAGCCTCAGACACTTGACACTTACTAGCTGTGTGACCCTGGGCAAGTCACCTGACTGCCTCACCAAAAAGCAAAAAAAAAAAAGCAACAACAATAGAAAAACATCCCCAACCCCTCAATGGTACCCTGGAACCCTGAGGGAAAACAGCAGCCTTGCTCTGAAGACTCAACCAACCAGTGGAGCTGGGGTTGGTATAATAAGGACTCCCAGAGTTTATTCTCAATACATTCACTTAATGTGACAGGTAGTCATTTTGTCCAATAGTGCACATCACAAACATAAGCAAAATGAATACTATGAAAATAATTAAAATGAATGTGCCAGCTTATGCTGCAGAGGATGAAAAAATAAAATAAAGTTATGAAGAATTTGACAAGATCCTCCAAAGTAACTCGATACATATTTTGATGCTGGTTAGCTTCAATGCAAAGTGACCTGGGAGGAATTAGTAAAAACTCTATTGGACAATATGGTTCGAGATTAAGAACTGAAAGAGGTCAAAGGCTTATAGGCTACTTACAAGCTCCATGCTTCCTTCAAGAAGACAACTGAAAAGTGCTGAAGTGCTGAACATACCAAGCACTGAACTGTAACACCAAAAAGAAAAATTAAATGGACTATATTCTAACAGACAAAAAATGGTAACTGCCAAGGGAGTCACTTCTGAATCAGCTTTCTGTGTAGAGTCAGACTAAAGGTCAAGATCAACACCCATTTAAAAGAAGGGATAAAAATAAGAAGACACTGCAGACATCTCCACAAAGCTGCAACCTGATCTATTCAAAGGAAGTTTTGACTTCAAAAATTGGTACTTCTTTGAATATCATCATTTCTTACACAAGTTTAACCAATATAAAAGCAGTCACTACAACAATTATGCAAAAATAGTCTAGAAACTACTTCAGCTGACAAAATTAATGATCTGCTTTCCAAGTGGAAAGACATGGCAGCCAAAGGCAATACCAGTTTAGAATACAAAGTCATTTGTAAAACGTCAAAGAGGAGGATTGTGGGAAATTATGAGCAGTATCATCTCAGAAACCAACTAAAGGTGGTAGAGTCTCAGAACATTTCCTGCAGAAAATGAATCTATAGAAAGCTTGATAGGAGACCTAACTAGGTCATATTATCCCTATAAAATATAAAGATAAAACTGGGAGGAGGACATCACACAGAAGGAAAATGCAACATATTTGTTAATGTTTATATAATGGCCTATTTCTTCATCAATAACAGTGGAGCTACCATATTTCAACTCTGATACCTAGTATCCTATATAAGGAAGCAGAAATAATGTAAAAGATGAATTAAAAAGATGATGTCAAGAAAAGCAATTGGACCAGACCAAATACATACAAAACAAATCTGTTCTGAAGGTGATGAAATTTTTTCAAAGTTCAAAGGAATCTATATATTTTGCATGACCTCATATGTATAATGCGTATCATATTTCTTGCCTTCTCAATGAGTAGGGGAGAGGGGAGAGGGCAGGAGAGAAATTGGAACTGAAAAAGGGATGAGTAATTGAATGAATGAGGAAAAATTATAGGCAGAATCATTGCTGTCACCGCCCCAATAAAAGGCAATTAAAGATATCAGCAACTACCCCATCCTCTGCTTTCACATCTTTATATAGAAAAATTATAGAGTATGGGGTCTGACCACATACTCCCTTATTAGTCACACTTAATTTAAAGCCTGCCCCTGCTTCTCTCATTTAATGTATATTCTCTCAAGCTCTTGAATAACCTATGGGTATATTCAGATAATTTATTTCTCATTAATAAACTTGAATCTCTTTCTCCTTAGTTAGTTAAATAATAATTATTTGATGAACTGGAGAAACATCCTATCTCGATGGTTATTACTTGTATCTGTGATTAATAAAACATTAAAAGTAGTAAATACAATAATGTATTAACAAATGAAAAAATAGTAAAGCAACAATATATATAAAACTGTTTACAATATTTTGGGTGTACTCTTAGTCATGTCAAGCCCTCAACACAATAGGTGACTGCTCAGCTCTTCCCTGGAAACTCTGTCACAACATTCAGTTCATTCTATATACTGATTAAAGTCTCTTAAGAATCTACTTCATATTTCTTCTCAAGATAGTAGTTGAAATTATCTATTACAATTTGGAAGAAGTCATGTTGAAAAATGCTATCTACCTCCAGATCAAGAACCGATGAACTCTGAGCACAGATTGAAACATATTTTTTTCTCTTTATTTCTCTTGGTTTTATGGCAACCAGGCTAATGTGGAAATATATTTTGCATGACCTCATATGTATAATGCGTATCATATTTCTTGCCTTCTCAATGAGTAGGGGAGAGGGGAGAGGGCAGGAGAGAAATTGGAACTGAAAATAAAAATAAAGAAAAAAATTGTTAAATTAAATCTCTTCAGAAAAATAGCTCGTGTACTCAGAAACAATCTTTCCAAAATATATTCCACTTGCCAGCTCCTCATAGACTCTTCATATAATTTGTTTACAAGACCACAGTCAAAACTGCTCCAACAAGGAAAATATTTCTTCTAACCTTCCTCTATTTTCTCCACAAATTCTTCTTAGCTCACACACAAAATAAGCCTCTTCTTCCTAACTCCATAGAGAGAAGCATTAACAGTTAGATATTTCTCAAATGGCCTCCAAACTGCCAGCTCAAACTGCTTTTCCCCACATTGTATTTGGTTTTTCTTTGCTCTTAAAGAGACAGTCACAGTTTCTATAGTGTCTATGAGGGATGCACTCAAAACAGGGATTATAGCTGATTTCTCATCTTTATAAAATCTTTATGAGATTGAGCTACATTGATGAATTGATGCATTGATGAAAATATGAGAAGGGAATGCATAGGCTTTTTGCACAAGGTTTTTTACTACAGACTACATCTTTTCACAGTCACATGAATGTATACAGAGTAAAAGAATCTATTTTGTTTATTGTTTGCTGATTACTGAAGAATTATTTGATGCAATGATCATTCTGTGCCCCAGAGAACAGATAGTAAAAGACAACTTTCTCTTCTTCACAGAAAAGTGAAGGAGAAGGGACTTCAGTTTAAGATGATAATGTGAAAGACTATAGAAAGTTCAGATCTCCCACAGACAGAGCTCAGCTCCACTATTGGACTGTGGGTTTCTCAAGGACAGGGACTATCCTTTGCCTTTCTTTGTATCCCCAGTAACTGGCATGTAGTATAGTAATAGCTAATAAATGCTTGTTGACTAACTGACTCAACCCAGCAAATATCTGAAATGGGTCCCAGACAGAGCAATGAAAAAGAAAACTGGAAAGCAGAAATAAACTCCATCCAGTCCAAACTTACAAAAAAAGATGGCCAGAAGCCAATGGAAGTTAGGAGAAGGGTCATATCAGGGAAGCCAACACAAGCCCCAGTTAATGGGCCTGCAGCCAGCAGAACTCTGAACAGGAGCACTGCAGGAGGAGATCATAAGCCACCAAAAGCTCTGGTAATCAGTCTTGGAGGCAGATACCAGCCCTGGCTTGTCAGAATAGAAGTGGAGAACACTGAGCAGGGACACAGGGCTGCACTGTCCACTCCTCAGAGCACTGGCAGTCACCACTGGAGTAGAAGCCTTTCAGGAAGTCTGAGACCAGCTGATCTCTCCAACATTTGACTCAGGCCCATCGGAGCTACAGCAAGAGATGGAGAGATGACCAAGAGCAGCACTCACAGTGGATCACCAGGAGGCTGTGATAGAAACCAGAGATCAAGGGAGAGGATGGGGCTTAGAACCAGCCACCCCATCCAGCGTGGCAGTGATAGCAGCCAGAATATATAGAGGAGAGGACCAAACAGAGCCTACAGAAGGGGCAGAGCTGGGCCCTGGCACAACGTCCCAAATCTTTTTGAAATTTAGAGTATGAGTAAACAGAAGAATACACCAATTACAACATAGAATTCAGTGGCTGTGGAATATTACATATTCTGTCAGACATAGTTCCTGTGACCCCCCCCCAAAAAAAAAAGTATCTTTGATCTTCATTCAGTATCTACTAGTTCTTTCTCTGGAGATGGACAGCATCATAAGTCCTTCAGAATTGTCTTGTATTATTGTATTGCTGAGAATAGCTAAGTTATTCACAGCAGATAATCCCTAGGCCATTGCCATTGTCTTGACTTTCATCTTGCCACTAGACTCCAATGACTCTTGAGGAGAGAGTGAGGCTGATGACTGTGTGTAACTGCCTCACTTAAATCTAATTCACTCATAAGTGAAGATAACATCCTTGTGATGCCATTGGTCCCCTTCCAGAACAAAAGACAAACAACAGCAGCTGCTTTTGTACTTCTCTGGACTTCTCCATCATGCCTTCCTTCCCCCTGAAGATCATCACTGAGAAATCTCATTAACCTGGAGAAGTGAATCTGCCTGGCACTCACAACTCATCAGTACCTTCTGCCTCTGATTGGATCCTTTGACTGAAGGGTAGAGCGGTGAGCTCTAGGTCCTCTATTTAAGAAGAAAGCTCAATATAGTCTTCTCCCCATTTTCTACCAGTTACACTGCTCTTGGGCTTTTTTGGACTTCTCTATCATGCCTCCATGTAGCAGACCTTCTCACCATCCCCTTCATTCCACTCCTCCTTTCAGCTTCCTTTTATGTGTTATCTTCTCCTATTAGATTGTCCTCCTTGAGGACAGGGGACTGTCTTTGTTCTTATTTGTATTTGTATCCCCAGAGCTTAGTATAGTGCCTGGTGCATAGTAGGTGCTTAATAAATGTTTATTGACTGACTTACTGGATCTGTGACCTGGAACTAGGTAGTGAGCAACAAAGCTGCCAGTTCACATGTCACCACCACCTAGGGGTACTCTAGGAAACATCTGGGACCTCCTCTTGTTTTTTGTTTTTTGGGGTTTTTTTTTAGGCAGTTGGGGTTAAGTGACTTGCCCAGGGTCACACAGCTAGTAAGTGTCAAGTGTTTGGTCTGAGGTCGGATTTGAACTCAGGTACTCCTGACTTCAGGGCCGGTGCTCTATCCACTGTGCCACCTAGCTTCCCCTGGGACCTCCTCTTGTGCTGGTGCTCTCTTTGGGTGCTAGAGTGCTCCCAGCTTGGAGTGCTTCAAGCTCAGGGTGCTCCTGGTTGATCCCATTCCCAGTGTCTGCAGACCTCCCTATCTGTCTCCCCATGGCTAGCTTGGCTGGACAAAGAATTCACTGTGACTTTTTCTAGATTTCCCAATCAAGATTCTGTCTGGTGTATCATCTAGTTCTGCTAGGAGAAGTGAAGGGAGAGGAAATTAATAGATCACTTCCCTTTGCTCTGCCATCTTCACTCAGCCTCTGTATTAGTTATATTCGATTAATTACTTTTGTCATGTGGAACAGTTTTATTGGGAGTGGAATGAGTATATCAGGAAATTACTGTGGGTGGGGGTAAATAAGAGACAACAATAAAACTTTTTTAAAGTAAATATTTGGCTCAGAATATTAAGATGCAGCCTTCAAGTATCCTTTCCAACAAAGTGTCCCCAGTCCTGGTAGCACGCACGTAGATGTTTGATGAGCCTGCTTCTTGGCATATGGAATGGAGGGGTCTGCTCACCACTTTTGAATGTGTACATGTACTCTAGAATTGTTTTCAATCAACTTACTATTTGTCTTTTTTATTGGCTGCTGAGCCAAAATTGGATGGACATGAAAAACAACTGTGGATTCAATGTGATCTCTGTCTCCTAGTTGCATCTGAGTGAGGCAAGGACACTGCTGTAATCTTTTGGATGGGGAGAGGGGGAGTAGCAGTGGTTCACCAGCTGGCTACCTTTCTTCCCATTTGGGGATGACACATGGCCATGAACATGGCTTCTTTGTTCTTTGCCTCTGTATTTTCTCTTTCCTACTCTTAGGCTAAAGAATATTGGAGATAGAATGGGCAAAGATGAGACCTTGTGAGTTTTGAAAGGTTGGGAGGGCTACCAGGGGTCTCCATGCCTAGAATAAGCTCTCTCTTTGTCTCTTCCTGGTTTCCTTGACTTCCTTCAGATTTCAGCTAAAGTCCTTCTGATGGGCTATGAGCTCAAGCCAAGGCTTAGAATTTGGGTCTCATTTGTCTATGGACCCCAGAAAATCCTTAAATTTTCCTTGAATTCATTTACCTGGTCAAGGAAGTCTAGCAGTCTCCTAAAGTTATTCTTATTCCTATCAACTATAGCTCTTTCTTATTGTCTAGGCCCTATCTCTCAGTTCTTTGTTATCCTAATTAAGCCTAGCCCTCCATTGTCTATTACTGGCCTAATAGCCTTGGGTTATACTTTCCATCCTTATCTTATTCAGACCCCATTCAACCTCCTAGACATTCCCATTGGGATTCTCCCAGGACCCTTCCCCCAGTCACCCCAGCTTAAAGATCCTCCCTAAACTCCTCCCCCAGTCACCCCAGCTTCAAGGTCCTCCTCTCAGCCCCTCCTCTGGTCACCCTAAACTACTTGTCTGTATATAAAATCCATTCTGGCTGCCATTTAGGAGCTAAGACTTCCTCATACCCACTCATCCTCATGAGTGTCACAAATGTTCAGATTCCTTAAAAGTCTGGCCTATATGGTTCATCTTTAATAAACCTTGTGTTTGGCTGAAGGAAGGCTTGGGTGGAATTATTTTGGGCAGGACCCACATGTCATGATTTTGGGGTCCCAGCACCCCTAAACCTTTATACCTCAACAGTAGTAGACTGGGGTGTAACTAGCGGGGCATTGAACGTGGAAATACAAGGAAAGAAGAAAAGAAAATTTTGAAAAATTGTTCATACATGTTTCATCTGTTGTGTAACAAAGTTAGAGTTGTAGTGATTACATTATTTTCCAAATAAACACACAAAATGCAAGTTTTAACCAATCAGTGGTCAAGTCTGCCGATAGGTCTTAGCAAGCAAGTGTTGGCAAGCAAGCATGTCATGCATTGTAAGGATGTCTAGCATGCATGGACAGGAATATGTGCATGTAATGATTTGTTTACAATATGACATGATGCAATATTGCAACATCAAAGTTTCAATGCAGGAAAAAAACCCCAAAAAGTTACAATAAATTATTAAAAAATATTTTATATTTTTGAAATGATGCAAATTTTAAAAAAATTAAAAGGGTTAAAGAAAGTAGATTTCCATGGGGGCACTGAGTAGTGTTGGTTTTTTGTTTGTTTGTTTGTTTGTTTGTTTTAGGGGGAGGTGGGCCAAATAAGTTTGGGAACCTCTGTACTAGAGAATCCATCAGACTCCCTAGTGAGAGGAAAAGGAACAATGGTAAAGAGCCTGCTTACCAATTGCAGCAGACTATCAGAGATAGATCATAGCTCAGAAAACAGTGAACTCAGATGAGAAAGAAACTGAGTTTTGGTAGTGTGAAATAGTAGGAAAAAACATTGCATTTGAAGTCAGAACACCTGAGTTCAAATCTCAGTCCTTGGACAAATCATTTTGCCTCTGTTCCTCAGTTTTCTCACTTATAAAATGAAAGAGTTGAATTAGATAAGCTCTATAGAGTTCTAGATCTATTACTCCCTGATCCTTTGATCTAACAGAGGGTCAGTGAAATCAACCAAGTATGCCTCGGGGGACTTTTGTTTAGACAGCGGAAGGGCTAACCTAGGGGCACTCCCTTTGAAGCTTAATACTTCAGTACTAGAGATCCCTGGGAACTACCCATTGAGCTTCAAGACAATGAGAATATGCCTAGGTCATCCATCCACAAGGTCAGTATAGAGACTAGAGGTCTCTATACTATATATATATGGCATATATACAGTGTAGACACTAGGAGTCTGTGGATGCTGATGGCCAGCCAAGACCATCCATGAATGCAAAAGGTCCCTATATAACAAGGAAAAGACATGGAAGTGATGTGGTGCTTGGGTGCTTATGTTTGGGTGCTTATGCTTGGGTGCTTGTACTTGGACCCCAATTTCTCCCTAGCCTCAGAAACACTGTCCCTGACAGTTTCTCCCCAGCCCAAGGACCCTGTGCCTAGCAATTACTCATGAGTGGGCCCCAGCAAGACCCTTATCTCTCTCCCTAGTGCAGTTTCAAACAGCACCTGAAGGATTTATTAGTTTAAACTGGCTTTGCATTGGGTCATAAAGACATTCCTACCCACTACTATACTATCCTACCGCCCTACCTCATTATCTATATCCTGGGCTCCTCATTAACTGTATTCTAGACTTAAGACATATGTATAACTCCCCACATCTATCTTGTCAAACAAGACATTGATTGGTGGCAGACTGGACAACTCTCAGTTACCCTGAACTCTGGTTGACTTAGTGACATAGCGGGCCTAAAACCACACCTCCATGTGTCCCCCCCTTGTGGGCTTTTCCTAGTGAACTCTGGGTAAAATGCCTACACAGTAGGTACAAGAAGTGCATGTTCTTTTAAGAACTGACCACTCCTTAACCATTCCCTAATCCCACCCTGAATCCCCTCGTTAGCATAGTTGGCACATGTTTTATTGTATTTTATCCTATATAAACGTTAACTGTACCTCTCTAAGGTTGCAGGATCCTTTAAGAATCCTTGCCCGCTGAAAAGCGTAACAATAAACTTTGCCACCTTGGCTTAAAGAATGCTTGAGACTGTAAATTCATTCCAGATGACCCATATACTTCAGTCTTTGAGGGGTCACAGCCTCTCAACCTCTCAGCCTGCAACAGAAGGGACTGCCTCAAAAGAAAGGTGGGTTCCCTGAAAGACTTGAAGTCCTTAAGCTAAGGCTTGTTCATTTGTTCTACATGTTTGGGAGGGTGTTCTGTTTTTTTCAAAAATGGTTTGACATGGATAGCAAATGAAGTCCCTTCCAAGTACAAGATGGTTTTGTAACTCAATAAAATCCATAAAACTTTTTATTTTGTTAAGAGCCATATTCATTCAGCTATTGATTGGGCTTACTTATGATGCTTCAGGAAAAATAGGAAAAACGGTTATCCATGTAATAAGTTGATGTTCATTTTTGTAAGGTGCACTCTGTATGTAACCACAACTTCAGTTGTTTTATGCTATGAAAATGCTTTTATGCTATGCAGATCCTTCTCGCGTAGTATTATACTTCTCTGCTATATACGCACAGAGTACAACAATGTAATAATAATAACCAGCACTTAACATAGATAGCACTTTAAGGTTTGCAAAGCATTTTACATATATTATCTCATTTGGGCCTCACAAAAACCTTGTGAAGCAAATGCTGTTATTATCCCCATTTTACAGATGAGGAAATGGGCTGAAAGAATTTGAGTGACTTGTCCAGGGTCACATAACTAAGTATCTAAGGCAGCATTCAAACTCAAGCTTTGCTGTCTCCAAGTCCGACATTTTACTTACTCTAACCCTTAGCTGCTATGATATGAAGGTAATAATATTGCTTTATGTGTACTTGAGATCTATGTATGTAATCACTGTATAAAATGCTGTTTTATTATGCTGTGTGTCATATATTGCACAATATATGCTATGGCATATGTGCATGCTAATGCTAGCTGTATTACATTCTAATGTGAATGGTAAAAGTAAGGTGCCTGCATGTGCATTGTGCTATGTAGCTGGGGTGATTGCCTAGGACTGCAATATGTTTTTCTGTCAATTTATGTTGCTTATCATGTATACTCATAGATAATCAAGGGAAATCACATGTAATTTTTAATGGCTGCAGATTCTTTAATAGGGAAGAGAACTGAGAAACAGTTAAGTTTTATGTTGGGCATAACAGAGAGCCAAACCAGATTTAAAAAGCCTTTATTAAGCACCTACCTATTATGTGCCATGAACTGTGCTGATATTTAGGATACAAATACACATAGTTTCTGTCTCTGATCATACTACATTTTACTACTAAACACGTGTACACTGAAAAGTAGATACAAAATATATATTCAAAATACTGTAAATACAAAATAATTTTGTGGAGGGAACTCTTACAATGGAGGGGAGTAACAAATATCTCTCATAGGAGATAATACTTGAGCTGAACTTTTGAGATTGAACCGACCTTTGAAGTCATCAAATACAGCCCTTTCATTTTTACAGATAAGGCAAGTGAGGCCCAAAGAAATTGAATAACTTGCCCTAGGTAATACAGAAATAAGCTTCTGAGTGGGATTTGAATTCAGTTCTTCCTAATTCCCAAGGCTCTATCAAGTATGCAATGCTACAGAGGTCAGCCCCACACCTAAACTCTTACCCATTCCAACTATCAGTGTCTGTCACAGATGAAAACTGATCTCACAGAGAAATATTCCCCCAAAACATTAGCTGATAAGGGCTAACTGGCTGTGTGATCTTCAATAAGATGTTTACCTCTCTGGGACTCAGTTTCTTTTTCTGGAATAGTGCTGCATTAAATAACCTCTAAAGTCCCTTCCAACTCTAACATTCTCTAATTTAGGTTTTAAGGTATCTTCCAACTCTGACATTCTATAGTACTTTCATAGATTCCTCTAATGGGGATCTGGACCCCTAAAAGGAAAAGACCGTGTCTTTGAAAGCAGCCCAGTCCCTGAACTTTCCCCATACATTTCAGCAGCCCAGATAACTGGCATTTCTCCCAAGTCATCTAACCCATCCCAGCCCACCTAGATACTCAATAATCCTTTTAACAGCCATTTCATTGTGGCTCTCTGACCACTTAACTCCTTTCCTCTCTTCACCTGCCTATTTACTACTCCTTAATCCCATCCAGAACTTCTCACTGTCTTTGTTGAAGACTCACTAGGAATCTTTGCCTTCTTCTGTTGGTGTCACAATAAACCTGCTACTTTGACTGAAAGAAGGCTTAAGTGGTTGAATTCTTTCCAGGCAGACTCACTTTGTACCCTTACATTTTAGGGTTCGCAGCACCCCAAACTGCATCACCTCCACCATTGACCTTTCATGATTCTATAATATGGACTCTGCCACTTTTCAGAGGTATTTGCAAAAAGACTGTTTAGACCACAAATTCTTAACCTAGGGCCCATGAACAGATTTCAGGGGGTCCATAAAATTGAATGGAAAAAACTCATACCTTCATTTCAATATAATTAATTTCCTATGAAATCTTGTGTATTTTATTTTATGCATTTAAAAAAATTATTTAGAGAGATCCATAGGCTTCATCAGGTTGTCAAAGGGATCCATAACACAAAGAAGGTTAGGAGCCCGTATTCTTCTAAGGGCAAATTGAAGTATAATTTTCTCACTTTTCTTATTTTTCTTGCTTTTTGTGACATGCTAATACGGAAATGTATTTTGCATGATTACACATGTATAATTAATGTCATATTGCTTACCTTCTCAGTGGGAAGGGAAGGGGCTAAAGGTAGAGAATTTGGAACTCAAAATTTTCAAAAAAGAATGTTAAAAATAAATTTAAAAATAAGTACAAAATTTGGATGCCAATCTACCAAGGCACACTCTAAAAATAAAGCCCCTGTTCTAGACCCAAAGAAATAAAACTTCAGTGATGAAATTCAAGGCACCGTAACTGGTAAAATGGGTAGTATTTGGGGCAAGAGGGGTGCTGTACACCAAAAGATAGCAATTATACAGTGGAAATAACACTCAAGTCAGAAGACCTAGGTTTGAGTCCAAGCATTTTAATTTACTGTAAGACCTTAGGCAAGTCCCTTTATAAGGCTTGAATTCTTCATCTGTAAATTGGGCATAATAATACACTTTTATAAACCACAAGAGCAGGGAGGGGACCTTAGAAAGCATCTACTGTAATGCTTTCATTTTACAAATGAAGAAACTGAAGTCTAGAGAAGAAAGTGATTTGCCTATGGTTACATAGCCTACAAGAGGCAGTCAGGGTCTGAACCCAGGTCTCTCTGTGCCCAGTGTTCTTTCTATTACCATGCTGCCTCCTTCCCTACATCTCATTGAGTTATGAGAATCAAATAAAATAATGAATGTAAAATACTTTGAAAACTCTGCCAGGTAGCCTAGTACAGCAGGAGCTCCTCACTGTCCTACCTCCCATCATCACCAGGACACCCTGCTAGCTGCTTGATGCTTGTCATTTGCTGCTTATTATGGCTGCTACTGCCACTACAGCCCAAGTTAGGCTAAATGAAGGATGAACTACGACAAATCCTGGAGAGATAAGGCAGTGGAGACAGCGTTGACGTGGTCAGATAGTCCATGAAGGACATCAGATCTATCAGGTTCCAAAGAGTGAGGCCCACTGTCCTCTACGAGATGACAGCTCACTTAACCCAGGTGGTCCTAATCCTGATTCTTACTGCAACCAAATAGCCCTAGCTCCAGCAAAACATTGAAAGAAATCTGAATATTGGGGCAGCTAGCTGGTTCAATGGATAGAACACCAGCCCAGGAGTCAGGAGGACTTGAGTTCAAATCCAGGCTCAGACACTTGACACTTACTAGCTATGTGACCCTGGGTAAGTCACTTAACCCCATTGCCTAGCCCTCCCCCCCCAAAAAAAAAGAAATCTGAATATTACATGCAATGTTCCACACCTGTGGACTTCCTACCTCAGCAAAGGAGGGAGGAAGCAGGGGATGTGTCTTTTCCTAACTCTTCTTTGGGACCATGCTTATTCTTTGATTACAAAGTTCTTCACAACATTCAGTTTTGAATATTTTTTGGTTGAAGTTCTTTCTATTCACATTGTTAGTCATTGTATATATTATTTTCTTGGTTCTGCTTACTTCACTCTGTTTATGTAAGTCTGTGTTTCTCCATATTCATCACAGCAATAGATTCTAAGTATTACTTAGCACAGTGATAGTGCATTACATTCATGGTACATATCCTTTTGAAAATTGAAGCGTTTTTTTCTCCTGTTTTCTCAGGCACAGGAATCAGGCCCTTGAACACGCCAGAAGGCCTGAGAGAAGTCCTAGGGAAGGAAGGAAGCATAACAACAACAACTGACATTATTCTATCGCTTACTATGTAACAGGAATTGTGCAAAGTGCTTTACAATTGTTGTCTCATTTGATCCGCACAAGAACCCTGGGAGGTGAGGGCTGTTATTACCCCCATTTTACAGATGAGGAAATGAAAGCAAACAGAAGTTAAAGTGATTTGCCTAGGATCACACAGCTAATAACTGTCTGAGGCTGGATTTGAACTCAAAGCTTCCTGACTCCAGGCCTGACTCCACAGCCTCCAGCTCTGTTCAGGTCCTAATCCTTGGAAAAGAGAGAGAGAGAGAGAGAGAGAGAGAGAGAGAGAGAGAGAGAGAGAGAGAGAGAGAGAGACAGAGAGAGAGAGACAGAGAGAGAGAGACAGAGAGAGAGAGACAGAGAGAGACAGAGAATTTCTGGCCAGCAACCCTAAGGGTCTTTCCCTCCCAGTTTCGGTTTTCGTTTTTGTTTTTTATTAAAGGGGCCATCCCTTGACTCACTTCTTAAAGAGGCCTATTCACTAAATGGGTGTTGCCTCACTCAGACTGAGAACCTGGAAAGACTTAAAAGAGCCAAGGTCTCCCAGTGCATCCTGGGCCATCTCCAGTTGTCCTGACTGATATCTGGCCACTGGACCCAGATGGCTCTGGAAGAGAAAGTGAGGCTGGTGACTTTGCACAGCCCTCCCTCACTCACTCAAATCAAAGTCAATTGCAAGTCATGTCATCACCTTGCTGATGTCATTGTCCTGTTCAGGAATGAAGGACAAGCCACACAACCACACACAGGGCCTTGAAAGGACTCCTTGTTTGCCCTGAAAGAACATTCAGGGTCTCCCAAGCTCAGCCTTCAAGGACTAGGTCTCTGAAATCTTTGAACTTGGATGGGACTTGGGGGGAAATGTCTCAAAACTCCTGAATAAGTCTTAAGGCCCCTGGTATCCGGTCAGACTGGAGGTTGGTGATGAGACTCAGGAATGAACCAGAGACACCGTCTCCACAACCTTTATTAGGGCAGCGTTCTCTCCAGTGCCCACTGCGCCCAGGGTGAATCCTGCCCCTCTCCAGTCTCCCCTGTTGTAAGATGGGAAGTCAGTTAGGAAAAGTTCCTGGAGAGATCTGCCCAAGTGATCCAAGGTGCCTACTCCAAAGTTTTACATACCAACATACTTTTCCCTTCAGTTCTCACCACTCCTCCTCCTCCGCCCCCTAGTTCATCATGTCTGTTCCTTCTTCTTCCACTCCTTACCCCACTCCACCTCTGGTGCCTTCCCTCTTCCTTCTGTTCTCCATCCTCCTTACCCTCTCCCCACCTCCCTTTCATCCTCCACTGTCACCGCCACATCCCAGTCTTCCGAGATTTAGGGAAGGCCGAGCCAAGCCAATTACATTAGAGAGAGGGTCACTCCTCGCCGCCGCCACCCCCGCCCCTCCCGGCCCTGGCCCCGCCTGGTCTCCTGGGGACGCCGGGGCAGCTGCTCGCAGGTTATGAACAGAGTAACCCGAGGCGGAAACTGAAACCGGTGGAGGAAGAGGGAGGGCTGGGACTGGGCTGGGGTAGAGGGGAGGTGGGAGAGTGACAGCCCCGCCCTGCTCCCCACTCCTCCTGTGGGCCTGAGTCTAGTAATCTTAGTTATCTTTGCGGCCCGCCTCCGCAGGCATTGTCACGCCGCCGCGTCCTGCGCCCCCAGAGCCCAGCTGCTACTCGCCGTTCCCCTCGGCGATTCTTCTCCGGTTCTTTGCTGCTCCTGCTACTGCTCCTGCCTACCCAGCCCACCCAGCCTTTCCTTCCTTTTGTTTTGCCGCCACCTCCTCCGGGAAGTCCTCCCCAGAGGGGAGGGAAGTATGCAGCCTGCCTGCCAGACGGATGCGAACCCTGGGGAGCCAGACTCTGGGGGCCGCAAGCTGGAGGGCCAGGTAAGATTGAGACACTGAGACATCCAACCCTCCCAGGCTTCCGCCCTCCTTCCCTCCCTACCCTAGCGCCTCAAACTGGAGGCTACTCAGCCTCGATGAGGAGATGTGTAGCGAGTCCCTCCCCACTGCGGTTGGAGGAGGCCGATGGGGGGACTGGAGGAGGGAGAAGATCTGGGGCACAGAGTACCTAGAGCACTGCTGGGGAATGACTTCTTTGAACCTTACCACCCCATTCCCAAGGGGGCTCTAAGGCGAGGCGCGAGGTTCGCAGGAAGGGAGCCCAGGTATTTGGGCGCCCAGAGAAGCAGGAAGCATTGAGATACCCTCTCCAGGGAAAGGGAAGGAAGGAATGGCTATTCCCTAGGAATGGACTGGCAACATTTTTCATCTCTGGGCAGTAGCCAGATGAGATCCTGAAAGTCATCAGGTGGTGACAGAATCTTAGCCCAGCCCAGGGGAAGGTGTCACTAGAGACGCTGCCGATCACATCCCCCTTTGCCAGCTCCTCGGAGTTAAACCTTCTGCTTCTTTTGCGGTTTACCCCATACTTATCTGGAGAAGATCTCAGGCTCCTACCCTTCCCCAGCCACATTTGAAAGGGGAGGAGTCCTTTTTGCAGTCCCATTGCTGGCTCAATAGAGTAAATTTTTCATCTGATCAGGCTTCAGTTCCACGAAATCCAAAAGGGGAATTCTGGCATATTCTGGTGTCCTATGTCACTTGATGCCTGAGAAGATTGGGGGTAGGACCAATGTTGGCAAAGAGAATTATCTCTACGCCTCTCCCCACCTGCTCCCTCGCCCTAACTTTATAGACCAACAAGACCCAGAGATTCTATACTACTCCTGCCAATAATAATTAACGTTTCTATAGCCCAAAAAACTGTCCTGCGAGGAATTAATTATCTGTACTTTATAGATGAGGAAGCATACCCAAGGAGGGTAAGTGGCCAAGTTCACACAGAGAGAGAAGGGCAGAGTCAATACTCCAACTCAGGTCTCCAGATTGATAGTGCAGCCTCTCTCCAAAGAGCTCCCTGGAATCGGCTTCTTATGGAACTGTAGCCCCAAAAAAGGCCTGGACCTGAGGGACAGTGAAAGGAAGCAGAGGACGTGGATTTTCCCATCATCCCTTTTCGGCCTGAGCCTCCTTTCTGTCTACTCTGTTCATTCTCTCCTTGATGCCTTCAAAAACAGTCCTATCTTACCCCGCCAGGAAGCCCCCAAAGCCTTTCAGGACTTCTCCTTTCCCATCCTTTCTTGGCTTAGAGAGTCCCTAGAGGCTGTACTGCCTGACCTGGCTTACCTGTAACACTAGCAGCTCCTCCAAAACTAGGGCTTGATTTCTTCTTTCCTTTGTTTCCCCCTTCCCAGCTTTCCGGTCTCCAGCACAGGGAAAGGGACTCACCAGGTTTATAATATTTAGCCTAAATATATAATATTATAATATTTAGTCTATTATAACATAACAAGCCAATAAATGTTGTCTTCATCATTGTCTCTGTTTAATGTTGCTGCAAAGAAGCTTGTGTGTATTCAAGCATAATCAATTCATTGTGTGTGTATATGCATGTATGTGCATCAAGGTACATCAGTACACAAAGATATATATATATGTGTGTGTGTGTGTGTGTGTGTGTGTGTGTGTCTGTGTGTCTGTCTTGTGTGTATATCTATTCATCATCCTTGTGTATAGCTGCCCATGCATGTATATCTATAATGTGTAAGTATGTGTTTATGTGTTTTTATGTCTACATGGAAGAGGCTGCACAGTAGAGTGGAAAGAGGAAGAGGAGGAGGAATAACAAATTACATTTATATAGCACTATAAGGTTTGTAAGACCTTTTACATTAAATATGTTGCTTTTGTTGTCCAGTCATTTCAGTAGTGTCCAACTCTTTATGACCCCATTTGGGGTTTTCTTAGTAAAGATACTGGAGTGGTTTGCCATTTCCTTCTCCAGCTCACTTCACAGATGAAGAAACTGAGGCAAGAGGTTAAGTGACTTGGCCAGGGTCACACAACTAGTAAGTATTTGAGGTCAGATTTGAACTCAGGTCTTCCTCATTTCAGGCCCAACACTCTATCCATTGAGTCACCTAGCTGCTCCATGTTAACTATATACATCATTTAGTGCTCACAGCAACGATGACAGGTGGTTGTTTTATGATCCTTGTTTTGCAAATGGAGAAACTGAGGCTTAAAGAGGTTAATTGACTTTTGCAAGGTCACACAATCATTTTGAGGTGAGATTTGAGTCCATCTTCTGAAGCTAGCAGCCCCATGTGCACTACATCACACCAACCCTGAGTGTGTACTAGATGGGAAGTCAGAAGAGCTGGGTTCTAATCACTCCACTTTGGTTCCTTGGATGGCCTTTGGCAAGTCACTTCGCTGAGCCTCAGCTCTGTCATCTGGGAAGTGAAGAGGCTGGATTAGATATAATTCAACAAACATTTACAGTCCTCTAAAATTTCTTTCCAAGCACAAACTGTATGGTCCTGTGTCCATCTGAGTCTGTGTTTGTGTTTATGTACACACAATATGTATCATATCATAAATGTATGTATACATATATTCCATATTCTAAGCTAGAAGGGATGTGAGAGACCATCTAGTCCAACCAAGGTGGGGAAACTGAGGCTAAGAAAGGTTAAATAACTTTACCAAGGTCATACAGTAAATGGTAAAACTGGGATGTAAATCCACATGTCTTTTCTACAACACTGAGCTGCCTCCATCTATGAAAGCTTTCAAGTTTATGCCCACATGTATCTGGGGCCCTGTGTGGATGTGTGTGAGCATGTGTGTATTTCTGTGGAGCACTCACAAACAAAGCTGGCCCAGCCTGACCGGATGAGCCAGGATTGGATAACGGAACAGATACAGGAGACACAGGAGTCTTCTCAGCCATGTGTCTGTGAGTGTGAAGAAGGAGGGGTTGGAGTGGAGATAGCTGATTCAGGCCTACATCTCCCTGCTTAGGAAACGGGGCCACCTCAGGGAGGTTGGCTGAGGTGCCAGGTGGGGTGGAGAGAAGGAGTAGGACTCTTACACATGTCCACACACCCGCAGTCATTAGGGAAACCAGAGTGGCAGGGAGCTCGAGTTCTGTGTGATGCCAGGCAGCTCACCGCGTCCCTGTGCTGTGAGCCTTGAAAGGGCCAGGGTGTTGCTTGTTCTCCTGGAAGGGGACACCGTCCTCTGAGTTGGCTGGGCCTCTCCTTGTTACGGAGCAGTTGCCTCCTACCAGGAAAAAGCCTCTACCTCCTGACTTCCTTGGCTTCCTTCAAGTCCCAGGCAAAATCCCTCCTTGTACAGGAAGGCTTTTGTTTCCCTGTTCCCCTTAATCCTATTGCTTCACTCCTGCTTATTTCCAACTTATCTTGTCCGTGGCTTCTTTGTACATACAGTTATGTTATTTCTCCCATAGTGCCTGGCCCATAAAAGGTGCTTAATAGATGTTCACTGGCTGACTGAACCTCTTCAGCCAGAATATAACAATAATATCAAGAACTGTTCGTATTTACAACATAGGTTATGGTTCCAATCTTCTAGGGCCCTTTCTCTCTGCACCCCTCTGTGGAGGGAAACAGCTGGGATTATGATTCCCCTTTACAGAAGAGAAAACTGAAGCTTAGAAAGTGCAAGTGATATTCCCAAGGGCACACAGTAAGTGTTAGTCATATAATCTTCCAGTTAGAAGGGACTTCAGAGAGTCTTTCCAGCTCTTGAGAATGACTTCAACCCCCAACTAAAGCAGGAATCACCTCTACCTCACCCCTGGCCAGTGTTCATACAGACGGCTTCAACACCTCCAAAGACAGAGCTTTCAGTATGCGTCCCAAGGCAGCTAGTTCCACTGTTGGATATCTCTAAGGTTCAGAAATTCTTTACATTGAATCAATTTGCTCTCTTCTAACTTAGCATGGTCGTTCGGTCATTTAAATGTCCTACTCTTCATGACCCTATTTAGGGTTTTCTTGGCAAAGACACTAGAGTGGTTTGCCATTTCCTTTTCCAGCTCATTTTATAGATAAGGAAACTGAGGCAAACAAGGTTAAGTGACTTGGCCAGGGTCACACAGCTAGTAAGTGTCTGAGGCTGGATTTGAACTCAGGCCTTCCTGACTCCAGGCTCAGCATTCTATTCAATGCAGCACCTCACTACTTCAACAGCCATTTAGTCCAACACCTAAATTTTAAGGATGAAGAAATTGAGAACCACATCATTTACCAGACTTCCTCAAAGTCACATAGATAATGAGCATCCAAGGTAGAATTTGAACCAAAGTCCTTAGTTTCCAGAGCCAGAGCTTTCTTCATTATACTATGCTCTTTCCCCTTTGGTTCTAGTCCCTGGGGCTAGGAGGTGGGGATTACAGTTTATCTGGGAAGTTAAAACATATCCCCTCTCCCACAGGTTCTCCCTACATCCTCTCTTCTCCCTGCTAAACATCCCTAGTTTCTTCCACAGACTTGTGACGTAGCCTTTTCCCATGGCCTTGGGGTTCTCAGGCTAGAAGTTCAGTTGGGAAGAAGAAATATTGAGGTGGTGCCAGGTGTTGGCTCAAACAGATCTAGGGAGGGGAGAGGAGAGAATAACAGAGAGTTGTAGTGTTTGGGAGGCATGGGGTGAGAAAAGGGGGCGCTGGAGGGTGGCAAATGCCTATGCTCACTGATCTTCATGTTTGTGCCAGGGGAAACCACGGCTACCCACATCCAGAAAGATCTGCTATGCCCTGGGAGGAGCCCCATACCAGCTGACTGGCAATGCTATTTCCTTCTTTCTGCAGATCTTCCTCTTGGATGTAGTACAGGTAAGAATCCCAAGGGGGAGAAAGGATATGAATAAATGTCCCTTACCTTCCATTTGGCACTATCAGTAACTATATATGTTGAGGACAATGGGTATTGACATCTTGTGATGGGTTCCCAGGTAAGCAGAAATTTAAAGAGGCCTGGGCTGGGAATCTAGAGACCTGGGTTCAGATCCCAGCTCTGCCATTGACTCACTATATAACCTTGGACAGATCTTTTCCCTTCTCTGGGCCTCATTTTCCCCTGCTCTAAATTCTATGTTCTGTGTTCCAAAGACTATTCCAGCTTTGACATTCTATGTACCTTTTTTTGCATCACAGACACCTTTGGCAATGTGGCAAAGCCTATAGATGTCGTCTTAGAATAATTTTTTAGATGCATAAAGTAAAATACATAGGATTACAAAGGAAATCAATTATATTGAAATATAATTATTAAAATATTAAATTTCTAAGTTCACAAACTCATGAAATCTATCCATGGATCCCAACTAAAGAACCTCAGCTCTAAGATCTCTTTCAGTGCCAACATTTTCTATCATAAGGTCCATGCCAGCTCAGACATTCTGTGTTCAAAGGTCTCCTCCTTTTCAGACATTCTGTGTTCAAAGATCTTTTCCAGCTTTGAAGTTCTATGTTTCTGTGATTTCTCTGGTGGAAGATGTCAGCTATGAATCAATTACGTGGAACTTTTAATTTGGTTGTAAATGCAACTGGAGAAAGAACTAGATGCATCTGGCTCTTGTCTTTAAGTGGTATTGTAACTGGTATTGTGATGAAGCCAGGCTCACATTCAATCACAGACTGTTAGAAGTACCAGGATCCTTAGAGATCACCCAGTTCCACCACCTCTCTTCCCATTTTACAGATGAGGAAACTGAGGTCTAAAGAAAGGAAATGACTTGCCCAAGGTTACTCAATGAGTCAACCAATCAAAAAGCATTTATTACAAAAACAAAAGTGAAAGTCTGTGCTCCTTGAGGAGCTCACAGTCTAATGAGGGAAACATGCAAACAATTTCACACAAACAAACTACATACAAGATAAATTGGAAATAAAAGAGGGAAGACACTAGAATTAAGGGGGATTGAGAAAGGTAAGATTTTAGCTAGGGTTTGAAGGAAGTCAGGGAAGCCAGGAGGTAGAGGTGAGGACAGAGAATGGTCCAGGCATGGGGGATAGATGAAAACACTTCGAGTCAGGAGATGGAGTGTTTTGTGAGAGAAGCAACAAATATGCCAGTATCACTTTATCAAGGAGTACAGGGAGCTGGAGTGGGTGAAAAGTATAAGAAAACTGGAAGACGAGGGAGGAGGGCTCAGGTTATGAAGGGGCTTTTAATGACAGAGGATTTTACATTGGATCCCAGAGATGATAGGGAGCCACTAGAGTTTATTGAGTTGGGAGTGGCATGGCGGTGGAGGTACTGGGGGAAGTGACATAGCCAGACCTGCACTTTAGAAGAATCCATTTGACAGCTGAATGGAGGATAGATGGAGTTAGGAGAGGCTTGTGTCAGGCAGGTTATTGCAATACTCTAGGCATAAGGTGATAAAGACCTGCATAAGGGTGGTGGCAGTGTCAGAGAAGAAAAGGGGGTTTATTTGAGAGATGTTACAAAGGTAAAATGGATAGGCCTTAACAACAGACTGGATATGGGGGGGGGTGAGGAGAAACTGAGGAGTTAAGGACGACATCTAGGTTATGAGCCTAGGTGTCTGAGAAGATGGTGGTGCCCTCAGTAGTAATAAGGAAGTTAGGAAGAGGGGAGGGTTTTAGGGGGAAAATAATTAGTTGAATTTTGAATATGTTGAGTTTAAGATGTCTGCTGGACATCCAGTTTGAAATGCCTAATAGGCAGTTGGAGATGTGACTCTGGAAGTCAGAAGAGAGGCTAGGCCTGGATAAATGGATTTGAGGGTCATCAGCATAGAGATGATAATTGAAGGCATGGGAGCGGATGAGATCACCAAGTGAGATGGTATCCAGGGAGAGGTCCCAGGACAGAATCCTGCAGGACACCCATGATTAGTAGTGGATGTGACCTGGATGAAGACCCAGGAGATCCAGAAGGAATGGTTAGATAGGTAGGAGAAGAACCAGGAGAAAGTGGTGTCCTGAAAATGTGAAGAGAAGAGAGTATCAAGGAGAAGATGGTGACTATCAAAGGCTGAAGATCAAAGGTCAAGAAGGATGAGGATTGAGAAAAAGGCATTAGATTTAGCAGTTAAGGGATTGTCAATAATTTTGGAGAGAGCAATTTCAGTTAAATGATGAGGTCATAAGCCATACTGTAAAACATTAAAAAGACAGTGAAAGGGAAGTGGAAACACCTATTATTGTTGTTCAGTTGCATCCAACTCTTCATGACTCTGTACGGGGTTTTCTGGCAAAGATATTAGAGTGAGTCACCATTTCCTCCCCCAGTTCATTTTATAGTTGAGGAAACTGAGGCAAACAGGATTAAGTGACTTGCTCAGTCACACAGCTAGCAAGTATTTGAGGCCAGATCTGAACTCAGAAAGAGTCTTCTCGACTCCAGGCCTGGCACTCTATCCACTGGGTTACCTAGCTGCCCCAAGGAAAGGGAAATGGAAACACCTATTACAGACAGCCTTCGTAAAGAGTTTAGCCCAAAAGAGCAGGGAGAAATGGGATGGATGGAGCAAGTGAGGATTTTTTGAAGATGGCAAAGACATGAGTATGTTTGTCAACAGTATAGAAGGAGCCCGTAGACAGTAAAAGGTTGGAGATAAGTGAGAGAGTAGAGAAGATAGAGGGGGTAATCTGCTGGAGAAGATGGGATCACTTGTGCATGTAGTGAGTGGGCTTTGCCTTGACAAAAAGAAGAACCACCTCTCCACGTGAATCGGAGGTAAAGGAGGAGGTAGTGGCAGAGAGTATTTGGTTGAAACCAGATGAGAAGGAAGAGAGTAGAGGGAGCTCTTAGTGAACAGATTCAGTTATTTTTAGTAAAATATGAGGCAATATTCTCAGCTGAGAGGGTGGGAGATAGGGAACCATGGGAGGTTTGAAGAAGGATGAAAAGGTTTGGAAGAGTTATTGATGAGTGGGAAAGTGAGTCAAATAGGGAGATGTAAAAGGATTGATTGCCTTGCAGCAGTGAGGGACCAGTTGAGGTTATTCAAGACATTTCTAGTGGACTTAGGAAGCACAGTTTCATGATTTTCTCCAGCTTTGTTTAGCAGCATGTGTGTAAGAACAAAGGCAGTACATGGTGGGAATGAGCCAAGGCTAAGGTTTGGCAGAGCAAGACCCAAGATACGGTAAGGGAGCAGCAGACTTAAGAGAAAAGGAAAGCATTTCAATAAGGAGTCAAGATAGGGAAGAGAAGAGAGTGTAGCTAGTGTAGGAATGATGGCCTGAGAGAGAACTGAGGGATCAAGAGATTGACAGTAATAGCATGGACGAAGAATGGGGTTTGGGGTTCCAAAGAAGGAGAGGTGCAATGATGATAGGTTGTGATCAGAGAAGAGAATTCAGAGTTCATGAACATAGAAGTGGTGCATTTGTGGGTGATGGCAAAGTCAAAAGTATGGCCATCTTTGTTTGGACTGAGGTAGGATGGAGGAGTAGGTTATGTGAAATGACAGGCTCTTAAGGTTAGGATATTTGAAGACATATCAGTCTGTATGTTGAACTGTCCCATATTATGAAGAGCCATGAGGTTATGTCCATTGAGGTCCCATATTATGAGGACGGGAGTTGAGGAGGAAAGAAAAATGAAAAGCCAAGCACTGAACCCATTGAGGAAAGAAGGGGGGTGTCTTAGGGGGTCAGTAGATAACAGTTACCCAATTTTGATTAGGTGGTAGATATGGATTGAAACCTCAAAGGAGGAGAGGTTTCTGAGTTATAGTAATAGGGGGAGAAGGGTATAGATATGAACCTAGCAAAATCCTGCTGGAACATTTCTGATCACTGAGGAACCCCTCAAAATTTATCTTCACCAATAAACAATGCATAGACTGTCATGCCCTCTATGCAGCTTTCAGACCCTTAGAGCAATCTACAGTCCAAAATCTTCCCTGGTTGAGCAAGAACCTGTGCTTTCTCAGGGGCTTTTGAAATCTGTCAGCTCCTTTTCTAATGAGCAGCAAAAATGTTTCACTCTTCTACTGGAGACGGAAGCACTATACTCTAATGGAGCGATGGCTTCCAAGGACACCAGCTAGTGTCTGAATTCCCTTATCTTCCCCTTCCCCTCCTGTCCTTCTTGCTTCATTGCCATTTCTCCTTTCTTACTCCTTTCTTCCCTTCTCCTCATTTCCATAATTCCCTCCTTCTTTCCCCTTCCCTCCTCTTTTCTCCATCCTCCCCTTCTCTCCTCCTTTCCCTCTACCTCTTTCCTTTCCCTACTCTTTTCTCATATTCCCTCCTCATTCTTCCTTTTTCCCCTCCTCTCCTTCCTTTGTCCCAGAATTTCTTAACTTTTTTTTTTTTAGTGTCATGGACCCCTTTGGAGGTCAGTGAGACCTATGGACTCTGCCTTAGAATCATATTTTAAAATAGTTGAAAATGCTAAAATTTATTTAGAGGTTACTGAAAATAAAGCTGCAATTTTTATACAACTCCTAGAAATCGATTTTTGGATCACAGGATAAAACTCCTGCTCAGTCCTTTATGCTCTCCCTCCCCTAGCCCTCTGTCCTTCCTCTATCCTCTTCTCTTTTGTTTCTTCTCTCTTATCTCCCTTTCCTTTTCTATCTTCTTTCTTCTTCTTTTCTTTTTTTCTCACTTCTCCCTCCCTTTCCCTGTCCTCTCTCCCTTCTCCCCTTTCTGATCAATTAATTTCCATGGCTCCTGTGCAACTACATCTTTACTTAGTACATCCAATTCCCCATTATCCAGAGGAATTTTTACCACTTTGTGGGTTTTTCCAGGGCAAGGAGTTCCTTCCAAACTGACTGGCATTTTTTTGTCCTGACTGTCCCACCACACACACCTCCAAGAGCAGCACAATCTACCTGTGCTTAATCACAGAATGGTAATTTTTACAGCTAGTCCAGCTTCTTCTTTCTTCTCTCTTCCTTCTCATACGGCTGGAAGGAACCTGAGAATATAGAACACGAAGTGTCAAAGCTGGAGGGACATTTGACTTAGAATGTGAGGGCAGTAAGGAACTAGCTAGTCCAATCCTGCCCTTTTACAGACAGGGAAACTGAGGCTGGGGAGACAAAGTAAATCTAGGAGACAAAGTCAACTGGAAAGTCAGTGACAACCAGGAATAGAAACTAGACCTTTCCCTTCTTCTGTCTCCTCTTCTCATATCTCATCCTTCTAATTTGTATAACATTTGTATGACAGAGCTTTGCAGAATACTTTCACTCACAAGAAAAGAAAAGTAGGTTGTCATCTCCATTTTAAAGATGGGGAGACTGAGGCTCAGACAACTGAAGTGATCTGCCCATGATCACGCAGCAAGTCAAGGCCAGCTCTCTTGTCTGTTCCAGGGGGACTATGTCGGTTGTCCCCCGGTGACCCAACCCCAGTCTCTCTTCATTTCATTCCAGCTGGATCCCTTCTGGGCCTCCTCTGTTATCTTCATCGGCCGAGCATGGGATTCAGTAGCTGACCCCATTGTTGGCTTCTTAGTGAGCAGGAGCCCTCGGAGGAAGTGTGGCAAACTGATTCCATGGTGAGTGAGCCAGATCCTGCAGGTTGGAAAAAGCAGGATTCCAGGTCCTTCCCTGCTACTGAATGCTCAAAGACTGAGTCATTTCAACAAACATTTATTAAGTGCCAACTGTGTGGGGAACACCAAGCTGGTCCCTAGTAGACATTAAAAGTTTAAATGAGACTTAGGCCAATCTAGGGGGGGAATAAGACACACACATCGTAAGACATGTTAGGTGCATTAAAGAGAATCTAGACATAATGCTGTGGTTATTGACCAGAAGGATTAGGAAGGACTTCCCGGAGGAGTTCGCATTTCAATTGGGCTTTAAAGAAAAAAAGAAAAATTAAATAGGCAAAGTAGGAAGGGAGCATATTCCAAGCAGAGGGGAAACCCCAAACAAAGGTTCAGAAGCACAGGGTGTTTGGCTGGGGCATAGAGTGTGGTTATGGGAATGCTATGAGATAATACATAATGATAGGGTGGCACCAGTTTGTGGAAAGCCTTGAATGCCAGGCAAAGGAGTCTGAGCTTAAGGCCCTGAACACCAGGCAAAGGGGTTTGAGCTTAAGGCCCTGAACACCATGCAAAGGAGTTTGAGCTTTAATCAGCAGACAAAAGAAAAACAGTAATGGATTTTGAGTTTAGATTTGACACTGGCTATTTCAAAACACTCAATTAAGCAAACATTTATTAAATGTCTGTGTTCAAGACCCTGTCCTAGGTGATGGGAATACAAAGCAAAGACTGAAAACACTACTTTTAGCAAGGAGCTTATATTCTTTTGGAGGATATAACATGGAAGCAGATACATAAATACAAGATGAATTAAGGTGAGAGAACATTTACAGGTAGGGTGATCAGGAAAGAGGTGGTCCATGAGCTCAGTCATGAACAAGGCTAAGGATTCTAAGAGGCAGAGGTGAGGAAGAAGGACATTGGCATAGTTGGTGCCAAGGTTTGGCACAAGGAGATGCCATGTCAAATTCAGGGCTCTTCCTAATTGAGGTGTGGGATCAAGGATGCCTTGTCTGGGGGAGGCTTGCTTGAGCTCTCCTCCAAACCCCTGCAAATACTCATAAAAAATGGCTCTAAACAAATTCTGAAGCAGCAGAACCCACAAAAAGACAGAGTGAAACAAATTTCCAGCCCAAGACAACCTGGATGATTGATCAGAAAGGTGTATCGCACCAGGCTGGGAGCGCAGCGCAGCGAGGCGTGGGCGCACAGCCTGCCGTGAACCTGGAGCAGGCCTCAGAGGACTGAATCTCGGGCAGCTGTGGAGGTTTCCAGACTCCTCAATCCACCAATGCCAAAGACAACTTAGAAGGTCAGTGGGAAAAGTCTGTTTCTGTCGGTGCTGAGAAAGGAAGGCAGCATTTCAGCTCCTTTCCCCAAGAGCATGGCGCTGGGGGGGCAGCTGCTTCCCAAGCTTCCGGCCCACAGACTGAGGGGGAATCCAGTGGCTGATCAGAGAGGGACTGCAGGGATCTCTTTGCCAGTGCTGAGGCAGGAATCTCTTGCTTTGCCCGTGTTTGGATCTGGGTCACAGTTCTGGGGCATGCTGGGTGAGGAGGAGCACTGGCTTGGTGGAGCTTGTAGTGGATTGTGAGAGGACCCCTCCTCACAGTTACAGGACAGAAAGGAGTACTTGTAGTCACAGGCCAGGAAAGGAGTAAACACCTCGCCCCTTATCATACCACCTTGGAAGAACTGAAAATTTACAGGGCCCTACAAGTATCTCTGAAAACAGCTGTACAAACCCCGAAGCTTGGGACAGTACATTCTCCACATTGGAAGCAGACTCTTACCTTAACAAAGAGTTTAAAACTCAAGTAATTGGCTGGGATCATGAGCAAGCAGCGCAAAAAGAGTCAGACTATATTATCTTACTTTGGTGAAAAAGAAGATCAAAATATACAACCAAGAAGACAACAAAGTCAAAGCTCCTACATCCAAAGCCTCCAAGAAAAATATGAATCAGTCCCAGGCCTTGGAAGAGCTCAAAAGGGATTTTGAGAAGCAAGTAAGGGAAGTAGAGGAAAAACTGGGAAGAGAAATGAGAGTGATGCAAGAAAATCATGAAAAACAAGTCAACAGCTTGCTAAAGGAGACCCAAAAAAATACTGAAGAAAATAACACCTTAAAAAATAGCCTAACCCAAATGGCAAAAGAGGTCCAAAAAGCCAATGAGGAGAAAAATGCCCTAAAAACCAAAATTGGCCAAATGGAAAAGGAAGTCCAAAAGATTACTGAAGAAAATACTTCCTTAAAAATTAGAATAGAGCAATTGGAAGATAGTGACTTTATGAGAAATCACAACACAGTAGAACAAATCCAAAAGAATGAAAAATTAGAAAACAATGTGAAATATCTCATTGGAAAAACAACTGACCTGGAAAATAGATCCAGGAGAGAGAATTTAAAAATTATTGGACTATCTGAAAGCCATGATCAAAAAAAGAGCCTAGACATCATCTTTCAAGAAATTATCAAGGAAAACTGCCCTGATATAGTAGAACCAGAGGGCAAAATAGAAATTGAAAGAATCCACAGATCTCCTCCTGAAAGAGATCCCCAAAGGAAAACTCCTAGGAATATTATAGCCAAATTCAGAGTTCCCAGGTCAAGGAGAAAATATTACAAGCTGCCAGAAGGAAACATTCAAGTACTGTGGAAACACAATCAGGATAACACAAGATTTAGCAGCTTCTACATTAAAGGACCACAGGGCATGGAATATAATATTTGGAGGGCAAAGGAGATAGGATTACAACCAAGAATCACCTACCCAGCAAAACTGAGTATAATCCTTCAGGGGAAAAAATGGTCATTCAGTGAAATAGAGGATTTTCAAGCATTCTTGATAAAAAGACCAGAGCTGAATAGAAAATTTGACTTTCAAATACAGGACTCAGTGGAACATGAAGAGGTAAACAGGAAAGAGAAATCATAAGAGACTTATTAAGATTGAACTGTTTACATTCCTGCATGGAAAGATGATATTTATAACTCATGAGACCTTTGTCAGTATTAGGGTAGTTGGAGGAAAAAAATTATATGTATGTATATGTAGATAGATAGATAGAGGGCACAGGGTGAGTTGAAGATTAAGGGGTCATATCTGGAGAATAAAATTAAGGGATGAGAGAGGATTATACTCGGAGAAGAAGAAAGGGAGAGGTAGAATGGGGTAAATTATCTCACAAAAAAAACAGAAAAGAAAAGTCTCTACAGTGGAGGGGAAACAGGGAAGGTGAGAGGGAATGAGGAATCTTATTCTCATAGGATTTGGCTTAAGGAGAGGAATAACATACACATTCAATTGGGTATGGAAATCTGTCTTACCCTACAGGAAAATAGGGGGAGAAGGGGACAAGAGAGCAGGGGATGATAGAGAGGAGGGCAGATTGGGAAAGAGGGTAATCAGAAGCAATAATACTTCTGAGGAGGGACAGGGTCAAAAGAAAGAATAGAATAAATGGGAGGGCAGGATAGGATTAAGGGAAATAGAGTTAGTTTTTCACAACATGTCTACTATGGAAGTGTTTTGCATAACTGCACATGTACAACCTATATTGAGTTGCTTGCCTTTTCAATGAGGGTGGGTGGGGAGGGAGGAAGGAGAAAATTTGAACTAAAGTTTTAAAAACACATGTTTTAAAAAAAATGTTTTCACATGCACTGGGAAATAAGAAATACAGGAAATGGGTACAGAAGTCTATCCTGCTCTACAGGAAAATAGAAGGGGAAGGGGATAAGAGAAGGAGGGGGAGAGTAGAAGAGAAGGCAGACTAGGGAAGGGGTATTCAGAATGCATGCCATCTTGGGGTGGGGGGAGGGGTGAGCAATTTGGAACTCAAAAACTTGTGGAAGTGAATGTTGAAAACTAAAAATAAATAAATTTATATTTAAAAAAATTTTAAAAATTTTAAAAAAAAGGATGCCTTCTCTGGGTTGGACCCAGGTGACTGCTCAACCACAGGAGAAAAGACTCAAACTTTCCCAAGAATAAGCAGTCTCACCAAACAGGGACATGGCAGGATGAAACTGCATGCTCAAACTGGGCCTCTCTTGTCCCTTCATACTCTTGATTGATTCACTCTGGCCTAGGAGTCAGGAGAAATTAATCCTAGTAATTAATTTATTCATTGGATCAATAAATATTTATTAATTACCAACCTTACCTACCATAGGCCAGACACAGTACAGGGTGCTAAGATAATACAGGTTTACATAGGAGATAGGGTCCTTACAGCCTAGTAAGGAGATAAATACAGTGGTACGGTTTCACCAGAACCCAGAGTATAGGTAGTTATTACATAACTGCATTAGAAAGGTACAAAGCAAAGTGCATTATGAGGTCTGAAAGGAAAGTCTATTCCTGATTAAAGAGATCAAAGAATACTTCATGGAAGTGGTATTCAAAGTGGACTTGAATTGAAACTGGGCTTCAGTTTTCTTCTCTGTAAAATGAGGCACCTAGGCGGTATAGTTGCTAGGGCTCTGGACTTAAGAGTCACCAAGACCTGAGTTCAAATTCTGCCTCAGCCACTTACTAGCTCTGTGACTCTGGGCAAGTCACTTAGCCTTTCTTAGTCTCAGTTTCCTCCTCTGTAAAATAAGGATAATTATTGCAGCTACTTGATAGGATTATTGAGAAGATCAAATGAGATAATATATTTTAAAGTGCTACATAAATGCTAGCTATTATTATTAATGAGGGGGTTAAACTAAATGAGCTTTGAGTTCTCTACCAGGTCAGACAGCTTATGATTCTTTGGGCCTCAGTTTTCTTACCTGTAAATTGGGGATAATAACCTTGCTCACCTTGAAGTACTGTTATGAGGAACACAATGGAGGCAAAGCCACACAAATATAAGTGTAAGTTGTTATAGCCCAGTGGGGTTTCCATGAAGGGTATTTTTCTGGCCAAATTCCAAGAGATGTTTTAGTATTAGAAACCTCAAAGTCCTCTGACGCTGAATGGTATCTTCATAAAGCCAGCTCTGGACCTGAGGAGCTTTGTGCTCAAAGTTAGGAAAGCTCAGCTGTGGCATCTGTGGCTCCCCTTTTCTGGATCTCAGCTGCCTCATCTACAGTCAGTCAACATTTATTAAGCACCTTCTAAGATGCCAGGCAACTATGCTGAGCACTGGAGATACAAAAAGAGGCAAAAGACAGTCCCTGCCAGAGGGCAGCTGGTGGCGCAGTGGATAGAGCACTGGCCCTGGAGTCAGGAGGACCTGAGTTCAAATCCAGCCTCAGACACATATACTCAGACACATAGCTGTGTGACTCTGGGCAAGGCACTTAACTCCAACTGCCTCACTAAAAAAAACCCAAAAATACCCAACAACCACAAAAAACAAACAAACAAACAAAACACCCAGCCCCTGTCCTCAATTTCATCCTCTATAAAATGTCATCTCTTCTAGCACTGTAGTACACTCCTCTTACACACAGTAGCTATTTAATTTTGTAGATTTGTTGTTTTCCTTTGATTTAAGTGAAGAAGTTGGATGGTTTCTAAGATACCTCTCACCTCACACATTCTATGATCTGAGGCCCCTTACAGCTCCAACGTTTTATGTACTGAGGTCCCTTCCGGTTCTGACATTCTATGTTTTATGTTTCAAGGTCCCTATTAGCTATGACGTTCTACGTTCTAAGGGCCCTCCTAGTTCTTACACTGTGTTCTGTGATCTGAGCTGGGGAGAAATCTTATGATACAGCTCACTGTCCTCAAGGAGCTTACAGTCTAATGAGAATTTACAAAATGAGTATAATGATGTCTTATCTGCCCCTAAGGCAGGAGGCTGCACCCCATAATCTCTTGAGGCTCCTTCTAGCTTTAAGGGCCATGATCTGAACCACTCAAGTCTTAATGTGCTGGAAATCTTGTTTGGGTGGGGGCGGGAGTGGGGCTTGTACATGGCATTTGGAAGGGCAACTCTTCCTGTTTCGTCCTTGGAAGGTTCTCAGAAATGTCAGATTTACAATTCTAATTGATTCAGGACTGGATGCTAAACTTCCTTGAGTCTTGCTTTGTTTGTTGTGCTTCCTTCAGGGATTCACAAACCAGAGAGGAAGAAATCTCCCAGAACTTTGTCTGTTTTAGTAAATTCCAAACAATGGATCATTTTCTACTGACTTTTTTTTATTCTTAAAGTGAAGAAAATTTCAGTTATTCGAGCTGCCTTAGTTAAATTCTAGTTAACTGAGGTCCCTCTATGCCAGGCTCTGCCCCCCAAACACCCACCCATTCTGAGATGAACAATTCTCAGTCAGCTGTATCATAAGATTTCTCCCCAGCTCAGATCACAGAGCACAGTGTAAGAACCAGGAGGGCCCTTAGAACATAGAACGTCATAGCATAAAACATAGAATGTCAGAACCGGAAGGGACCTCAGTACATAAAATGTTGGAGCTGTAAGGGGCCTCAGATCACAGAATGTGTGAGGTGAGAGGTATCTTAGAAACCATCCAACCTCTTCACTTAAATCTACAAAATTAAATAGCTACTGTGTGTAAGAGGAGTGTACTACAGTGCTAGGAGAGATGACATTTTATAGAGGATGAAATTGAGGCCCAGAGAGGAGAAATTACTTGTCCAAGGTCACACAGCAAGGTATTTTCTATGCCAGGACTAGAACCAAGGTCTCTTGACTTCTAGTCCAGAGTTCTGAACATGACCTCATAGGGTTACCCCCCCCCATTCTTTCTCTGTTTCACAGGGTTTTGGGCTCTACCCCCTTTGGCGTCTTACTGTACTGCCTCCTCTGGTTCACACCCTCTGACACCCTCCCCACCTCCTGGAAGTTCTTCTGGTACCTGACCACCTACTGCTTCTTCCAGACATGTCTGAGTGTAAGGTAGCTCCAAGAGCTCTGGGGGTTGGGCATCACTTGGGAGCCTGTGGATGCCAAATGTAGACTAAAGTATGAACTGGGGCTGGGTTGGAGGGAGGGAGAGGGAGATTCAGAGCTTGGTGTGTGGTCTCGTGCTAAGAGCATGAGAATGGATGCAAGAGTGAGAGTCAGAAGGTCTAGGTTCTAGACCCATCTCTGCCACTTATTTACTATGTGACCTTAAACAAAGGGACCCAGGTCTCCTCATCTGTAATCAATCAATCAAGAGACATTCATTAATCACCTGCATGTGCTAGGTGCTAGGGATTCAAAGGCAAAAATAAAACAATCTCTACCTTCAAGGAATTTACATTCCATCTGGGGAAACAACATGGGCACATACCAAATAAATACAAAAAGTAAAATATAAGGTGATTTTTGAAGGGGGAGTGCTAGCAGCTAGGGGGATCAAGAATGACCTGATGTAAGAGGTGACATGAGAGCTCGACTTTGAAGGAAGCCAGGAATTTTAAGAGGCAGAGGTGAAGACTGCATATTCCAGACATGAGGGGACAGCCTGGGAGAAGACAAGGGCATAGAGATGGAATGTGGTGTGTGAAGGAACAGCAAGATGGCTAGTTTGACTGGACCAAAGAGTACCTGAAGGAGAGCAATTGTAATGAGGTTGGATTGGAGCCAGGTTGTAAAGGGTTTCAAGTGCCAGAGGAATTTGTATTTGATCCTAGAGGATATTGGGAGCCTCTGGAGTTTATTGAGCAGGAAACCGACGTGGTCAGACCTGTGCTTCCAGACTGTCACTTTGGCAGCTCTGTGGAGGGGGGGATTGGAGAGGGAAGGGAGGCAGTAGGGAGGCTAATGAGGAAGCTATTGCAATAGGTGATGAGGGTATGAATTAGGGTGCTGACCGTGTGGCTGGTGAGAAGAGATCAGACATAAGCAATGCTGCAGAGGTAGATTTGAAAAGACTTGGTAACTGATTAGATATGTGGGTCCAAGAGACCCGCAAGGGAGCCTAAGGATGGCTCAGTGGGACTGGAAGGACTGTGGTACCCTTGACAGAAGGCATAAAATTGAGAAGAGAGGTGTGTTTGGGGGAGAAAATAATGTGTTCCATTTAGGACATGTTGGATTTGAGATGTCTATGGGACATTTTAGTTTGAAATGTCCAATAGGTAGTTGGTGGTATAGGACTGGAGCCCCAGAGAAGATCCAGAGCTGGATATGTAGAAGTGAGAGCCATCTATGTAGAGATGATACTTCAGTTATGGTAGAGGAGACCCTCAAGAATGTAGTAAGAAGAGAAAAGCACCCATAACAGAGCTTTGGAGAACACCTATCATTGGATGGATGGATGAATGGATGGATGGATGGATGGATGGATGGATGGATGGATGGATGGATGATCCAGGAATTGAGACTAAGAAGGAGCCTTCAGAGAGGTGGGAGAACCAAGAGAGCAGTGTCACTAAAAAGTCAGAAAGTATCCAGAAGGAAAGAGTCAAATGTTACAGAGAGGTCAAGAAGGACGGAAGATTTTAATTAGATGGTATCTAAGGTTCCTTCCAGCTCCACCATTTTGAGATAAAGGACAGACTTGTACGTGGAGGGAGGCAAAGCGAGGATGGGAAAGTGGAGAGGAAAAGGCTGTTAGGACAGAAAGCAATTAATGGGCAAAATGAGCAAACTATCACCGGATAATGGAGAGTTGCTGTGCTCGTTAACTGTATGTGCACAGGTAGTTTGGGGTCCTCTCCTGGCAGAATATCCCAACAAGAATCAGGATGCATATCTGTTTTGTGTCTGGAAGTGTCTATCACTACCTTTGTGCTATGGGGCCCAGGGTAAGGGGAACAGTGCAAGGGTGTATATGGCAATTAGAGACCTTAGTACCCATGGGACTTTGCTTCTGCAGTGCTACCATGTGCCATATACTTCGATGACCATGTTCCTGGGTGGAAGCCAGAGTGACCGAGACTCTGCCACTGCCTACAGTAAGTGCCAACATTCCCAGAAGTGGATGCAGGGTGGGATGCATTTTGCCAGATCTAGGATGGCTCTGGGCATCCCCCAAACACATGCTGACTAAAAGCCCCAGTATTAACCACAATGCTCCATCTATATTACACCTTCTCCCCCAGTGGCTCCAGAGACCATTGTGGCTGTCTCTTGAATTTACATAGAATTTTACTGCAACGTTTGCTTAAAAAAAATAAACAAGCAGATCCCCATTCTTCATTACTGGAACTGAAATCAGGAGGACTGGATTCAAATCCATGCTGTAATATTCATGGCTACGTGACCTTGAGTAAATAGTCATTCTCCCTCCCAACCTGTTTTCCCATCCATAAAATGGTGATGATGATACTTATACCACCTACCTTCATAGTCTGTTATTCTTGAGCAAATCACTCCATCTTGATAAACCTCTGTTTCCTCATCTGTCAAATGGTGTATAATGGCTATTTGTCCAATCTGCCACCCAGGGTTATAAGGAATAAGCCTTCTGAACCTGAAAATAGTAAGGCATTAACTACACATCAAAGAATGTATCTTTTACCTAGGGAAAGTGAGGCTCCAAAATGTGTCATTCCTTAAATAATGTGTGTGTAGTCAGGCTAGAGACTACTGCCTTGATTCCCATCCCTTTATACCCTACCTCTATTCAGAATCAGCTGAGAGAACTCCCAAAGCCAAGTAAACCTAGGACAGCTGACTACAATTCACTCGATATTTATTAAGCATGTTTGATTTGAGGGCCTGCTACTTGGACCATCATAATAGCGCTTGTTTATATAGCACTTTAACGTTTACAAATGCTACATATATTACCTCACTTAATCTTCACAACCCTTTGACATAGTCACTATTATTATGCCCATTTTACAAATGGAGAAACTGAGGCTCAGAAAGGTTAAGTGTTCTGCCCAGAGTCACAGGTGACATGGTCAGATTTGTGCTTTAGGAAAATCACTTTGTTACCTGAATGAAAGATGGACTGGGGTGGGGAGAAATTTGTGGCAGGTAAACCACCAGCTGGCTATCATAATAGTAGAGGTGTAAGGAGTGAGGGCCTGCTCGAGGGTGATGGAAACATCAGAGGAGATGGGGGACAGAGGCATATACAAGACATGTTACAAAAATAAAATCAATAGGCCTTGACAACAGATTGGAAATGGGGGGGGTGACGGTGAGAGGTAGTGAGAAGTCATGGATGACACCTAGATCATGAGCCTTGGTGATTTGAGAGGTTGGTGGTACCCTCAACAGTAATAGGAAAATTTGGAAAGGGAAAAGGTTTTGGGGGAAGGATAATGAGTTCAGTTTTGGACATGTAGAGTTTAAGATCTATAGAACAGCCAGTTCAAGAATGTTAATAGGAAATTGGAGGTGCAAACAGGACATCAGCAGAGTAATTAGGGCTGGATAAGTAGAGATATCAGCATTAACGATGATAATTGAATCTATGAGGGCTGATGAGATCACCAAGGGAAAAAGCATAGAGGGAGAAGAGAAGTGGGCCCAAGACAAAGTCCTGTGGGACACCCACAGTTAGCAGACATAATCTGGATGAAGATCTGGCAAAAGAGACTGAGAGGACACAATGAACTAGGTAATAGGAAAATCAGAAGAGAGCAGTGTACTGAAAAACTAGAGAGAAGAGAGCATCAAGAAGAAGAGGGTGATCAACAAGGTCAAAGGCTACATGGAGGTCCAGAGGTCCAGATTGAGAAGAGGCCATTGGATTAGGCAATTAAGAGATCATCAGTAACTTGGGAGAGAACAGTTTTGGTTGAAAGATGAGCTCAGAAGCCAGAATGTAGAGAGCTGAAGGGAGAGGAGAGGAAGTGGAGGCACCTACTGCAGATGGTCTTCTAAAGGAGGTTAGCCACAAAAGGCACAAGACACATGGGATGATATTTGGTGGGGATAGAAGGACCAAAGGAGCACGTTTTGAGTATAGGGGAGATAAGGGCATGTTTATGAACAGTAGGGAATTAGTCAGTAGACAGGGAGAAATCAAAGTGAGAGTGGGGATCATAGCAGGAGCAATATGCTAGAGCAGATGGGAATGCCAGTCAATATATATTTATTGGGAACGGGATCACTTGTCCACATGGAGGGATTTGCCTTGACAAGGAAAAGGGTCACCTCTTCAGGTGAGATGGAGGAAATGGTGGCACAGGCATCTGAGTGATTTGTGACAAGGTGGAAAAAAGAGGGAGCTCTCGGTGAATGGCCTCAGTTTTTCAGTAAAATATGAGACAAGGCTCTCAGCTGAGAGTGTGGAGAGGGGAAGCCATGGGAGGTTTATGAAGGAATGAAAAGGTCTATAAGAGCTGCTATGGAGAGGGGGGGCAAGTCAGTTAATCAGGAAGGTGCACAAGGATTGCCTTGCTGCAGTGAGGGTCCAACTGAGGTTATGTAACATAAATTTGTAGTGAACCCAGGCAGCATGTTTTCATAGTTTTCTCCAGCTTTGTTTAGCAGTACATGTGTAGGAATAAAAGCAGCACATGGTGGGAATGATCTAAAGTTCAGAGTTAGCAGGGCACAATTGACAATATGATAAGGAAATGACTAACTAAAAAAAAAGTGTATATTTAAACTGGCTCACCAAGAGTTCAAGATGGGAAAGGCAGGGGAATGAAGCTAGTGCACGGGTGACAGCCTGGGAGAAAACTGAGGAGTCAGGGAATAGACAGCCATAGTATGAATGAAGGATAGGGTTTGGGGTAGTAAGGCAGAGGGAGCGGTGGAATGACACTAGCTTGTGATCAGATGAGAGAATTCCAGAGTTCAGGAACACAGTGAGGGTGCATTTGTGGGCGATCAAAGGTCTGACCGTCTTTGTGTGTGGCTGAGGTGGAGTGGAGGAGGTAGTCATGGGAAATGAGTAACCTGAGGGACTCTAAGGGTAGGGTATTTGAAAAAGTATCGATACGCATGTTGAAGTCCCATGGTATGAGGCCGGGAGTTGGGAGGAGAGAAAGACTGTGAACCAGGCACAGAACTCATTGAGGAAGGAGGGAGAGTGTCCTTTAGTTCTGTAGACAGAATCTGAAGCCAATTTTGAAATCAGATCTTCCTGACTCCAGGCCCAACACTCTTTCCACCTGGCTGCCTAGAATGGGAATATTGGCTTCTTCCCCCCTTGGGGACTACTACAAATAAGAAATGTAGACTCAGAGAACCTTGGGTTTTGTTTTTTTTTTGGCTAGGCAATGGGGTTAAGTGACTTGCCCAGGGTCACACAGCTAGTAAGTGTTATGTGTCTAATGCCTTATTTGAACTCAGGTCCTCCTGAATTCAGGGCCAGTGCTCTATCCACTGTGCCATCTAGCTGCCCCAAACCTTAGCTCTTAAAGAGAGCATAGAGCAATGTCCGAGCTGGAGAACTTTAGAACATGGAATGTCAGAGCTGGAAAGGACCTTAGAACATAGTGGAGTTGAAAGGCACTTTAGAATATAGAACAAACTGTTAGCCACCTCATTTTATAGATAGAGAAATTGAGGCCCAAAGAGGAAAAAGTTAATTGTCCAAGATAACACAGCAAGTAAGTGGCAGAGCTAAAATTAGAACCCAGGTCTCCTGACTTCCAGCTCAGGGCTTTTTACACTAGATGAAGTAAATTCTATGCAGAAATAGAGTTAATGAGCTTGTTCCAAATCTACCATATTTTTTGCAGAGGTGTCTGTAGGTAAAGGGACATATATGTAGCCTGTGATTCTGTGGAGAGAATCAAGTGGGATGAGATAAGATTTTAGGATGACAGCAATGCCCCCATGTCTCCCAGGCCCACTTGTAGCTTAGAGCAAAGAAAACACAAATTCTTTGAGTGGGAGCCTGAGTCACAGTCAGAAGGCTCCCAGAGCACAACAGTGACTCAGAGCTACCTCACCTGAGCCAGGGGCTATGCAGCCCCCATAGAGCTGAGGGTGAGTCATGGAAGCCCACACACTCCACAGAATCCAAGCTGTCTGGTGGCTTGGCAGTGCCATCCCCACATCCCACCTCCAATCCAGAGCCACTAGCCACTCCTCTGAGCCTCATCCCTCACCCACACCACAGCCTGCACTGTATTTACAGAACCACGATGTCAGAGCTGAGAGAGGCCTTAGAACAAAATGTCAGAACTGAAAGAGACCTTAGAATATGAAATTTCAGGGCTGGGAGGGTCCTTCAAACATAGAATTGTCAGAATTGGAAAGATCTTAGAACATAGAATGTCAGAGCTAGGAGGGCCCTTAGAATATAGAATATTGGAACTGGAAGGCTCTTAGAACATAGAATGCCAGAGCTGGAAGGGACCTTAGAACATAGAATGTCAGAACTGGAAGGGACCTTAGAACATAGAATGTCAGAGCTGGAAGGGAACTTAGAATGTAGAATGTCAGAACTGGAAGGGACCTTAGAACATAGAATGTCAGAACTGGAAGGGACCTTAGAACATAGAATGTCGAACTGGGAGGATCAGTACAGTACAGTATCTATAAAATGAAGGTTTGGCCTACATGGTCTCCCTCCAGCTCTGGCATCCTAAGAACATTCCTTCATTGATTTAAAGTCAAGGAGAGTTTCCTAAGCCTCCCTTCATTCTGTGCAGAGGTGGGAGACTATGGGTGTGAATTATAGCATATGCTGCTAGACTCTTTTTCAGTCTTTGTTACAGGGGAGTGGTTCTCTGGGTAGTGAGCAGGAGACGCCTGTTTAGAAAGAGAGGTGATAGAAAACCAAAAGATAACAATGTTTTGTTTTTAAAGAGAGAGGTTGACTAGGAGCACTTAGAAGTCAAATGACCTGCCCAGAGTCATATGGCCAGTCTGTGTCAGAGGTAGGATTTGAACCCACATCTTCCTCCCTCCAAGACAACACTCCATCCATCATGCCTCCATAATCACCATATAATACCTTATCTTACAGTAATAGCACACATTTTTATAGCACTTTGCAATTCACAAAATACTTTGAAATCATATGCCTCATTTAATCCTCAGGATAGCCCTCGAAAAGAGACAAAGCAAGAATTATCATGACAGTTTTACAGATTAAAACAACAACCTGAATCTCTGAGAAAGGAAGTGACTCGCCAAAAGTCACATAACTGATTAAGTGTCAAATCTGGTCCTGGACCCAAGTCCATGTCCATACTGCTGATACTGCATCAGGGGATGGACACCAATCTCATCCTTGCCACTAAATCCCTGTGTGACCTTGGGCCTCCTCTTCCCCATCTGTAAAGTAAGGGTGTCACTAGGTTACTCTTTCTCACCTTCTCTCACTGCTCCTGATTCTCTGGCTTTCTCTCCCTCCTTCCTCCTCTAACACTACCTGTCACAGCTACATTTACACACCCATTTCTTAGCCATCTTCAGATTCTCAGGTGAGTGCCCCTCTGTCCCCATCCCCATGCCAGGCCGGCCAGTCTGAGCTCTAGGTGCTTCTGCCACAGCCTGCTTGTTTCATTCTGGAGAATACGTCTGTTCCTCCCTCCCTCGAGGATGCTCTGAGAGCCTTGGCCCGTAAGGGAACAGGGAGGCAGTTCTTACTTTCCTCTCTCATTTGGAAAGTGGGAGTTAGATGATATAGCAAAAGTCTTTTCCAACTGTAAATCACATGACTTCATAAGACAATCCCTAAGGTCAAGCAGAAGGTTTAGTAAGGATCTAAGGCTGGGGCTCATTCACTTAGAAGGGTGTAGGGGGAGATTTGCTTAAATGGGACTGGGTTGGGATGCTGATAAACCAAGGAAGCTCTCTTTTGGGTCCCATTAACTCTGGTGTATCTCACCCCCAGGGATGGGGATGGAGGTCCTGAGTACCCTCATTGGCACTAGCCTCCAGGGGCTGATTGTGGGCAAATATCATGCCAGCATGACCTTGAGCTGCCAGGGACTCAATGGATCCCTGTCTAATGAGACCATGGGCAACAGCACCTCTCCACTCACCAACACCTTGGAAAACACAGTGAGTACATGTTACCTACCTCCCAACAACGAGATGGACTCAGAGTGCAGAATGAGACATATTCTCAGGCAGAGCCAGTGTGGGAATGTGTTTTGTTTGACTATGCCTTTTTGATATGAGTTTTGTTTTTCTTTCAATGTTTGCATGTTGAGGGAGGGGAGGGGGGTACATGGGGGTAAGCAGTACAGTTGCCAAAATGAAAAAAAAGGAAGAAAAAGTAATTTTTTAAAAGGTCCATTAAAACATATTTTTAAATGCACAGAGAAGAACAGAAGGAAGGTCAGTAGGAAGACCAGGCAGGGTAACTTTGAAAATAACACGTTGAATTTGTTTTATACTTGGAAGCCATCTGTGGTACAGATTCATGACTGCATGTGTAATCCCTCTTTTTCTGTTCTCATTTGTCTTTGGAAATGTTCTTCTTATTTGGTGTTTGTTAAATTCAAAATTTTAAAGAAACATCCAAAACAAAAACCCACAGTGAGTAGTCAGCAAGAGGTGCTGACGAATTCTTGCTTCCCCCATTTTGTGCCCAGCTTTGTACTTCATCATAATATGGGAGACACCAGAGTGGAGTAGACTCAGTCACTGCCCTGGAGAGAGCTTACTTTCTTGCTAGAGAAGTAATATACACACAGGGCTGTGTGACCCGAGGCAAGTCATTTAACCGCTGTTTGCCTCAGTTTCCTCATCTGTAAAATGGGGATAATAATAGCAGCTACTTCCCAAGGTTGTTGAGGAACAAATGAAATAATAATTGTAAAGTCCCTAACAGTGCTTGGCATAAATCTTAGCCATTATCATTCTTATTTTTATTCACTGGGAAAGTAATTAAAGAAGCTGAGTGTGGGTGAAGGGGAAGGTAGAAAGAATATTGAGCCAAGGGTCAGAAGACCTGGATTTGAGTCCATAGGTTACCCCAGCTCCCTGTGTTGGAGAAAATTCCTTACCTATTCTAGACCTAAGTTTCCTCATCTATAAAACAGATCTAGATCTAGATCTACATCTATAAAAGTTTGTGATAGATAGAGATAAGATCCTTTCCAGTTCTGTATTCTTCATTCTCAGAGTCCTTCTGCCTCTGGTGCTCTGTGTTCTAAGAACATGTCCACCTCTCAAGTTCTGTGTTTTGTTTTCCAGTTCTGATTTTCTATGTGCTATGTTCCGAGGCATAATTAATCTATGACAGAGGTTCTGTATTCCAAGAACCCTCATAATTTGAACATTCAATGTGCTGTCATTATTCCAAGATGTTTTCCTATTCTCACTCTTAGTGATTCCTTGATGATATATGGTAGCTGGTGCGTTATAGACTAGTGCAAGTATTCCCATTTTACAGGTAATGAAACCGATGCTCATAGGAGCTGGAGTGACTTTCACCTTGTCACAGGCAGGACTCGGGTCTTTGGACTTCAGGTTCTAGGTACCCTGCCTGTCCTGAGCTTCTCAGAGGTCAGATTGGATCTGTCCATTGAAAGATCAGATAAGATTGGTGGATGGCTGAGAAGGGAGAAATGTTGGGGTTTGGTGGTCAGGGAAGGCTATATTTGAAGCAGTGGCATGTGAAGGGTCTTGAAGGATGGGCAGGTTGTAAAGATGACAATGGAGATGGTGGAAGGCACCCCCGGTGGTGAGTACAGCATGAGTAAAAATGTGAGTTAGGAATAAACCTGGTGCCTGCAAGAGCAGTGAGGGGTACAAACTGACAGATGCCTCTTCCTATTCTGCAGCGAATGGCCTATCTGACAGCAGCCATGGTCATTGGGTCCCTCTACTGCTGCTCCTGTGCAGTCTTTGTCCTTGGAGTGAAGGAGCAGCATGGTGAGAGCACTGGGGACGTCTGGTTAGGGCCAGAGGGAAGGTGTGGGACCCTGATTGTATGACCATGGGCAAGTCATATCCTTTCTTTTCCTCTTTGGCAAAATGGGGAAACTGGATTAGATGACCACTAAGGTCCCTCCTATTTCTGACCTTCTGTGATTCTATGAGAACCTAAGTTTCCTGGATCCCAATCCAAGGTTCTTTCCTCCCACATCTCATTTGCCTGCCTTATGCCACAGGACATGGGCTTTAGAGCACCACAGAACCTCCAGGCCTCATCAGCTGGGCTAACCTGGCCTGATCCCCCAGGCAGAGCCCCAAGTTATGAAACAGACAAGATTTGCCCCTTGCTTCTCGACTTTCCCCACCTAGGCAAATCCCCTTTTCTCTCCAAGCTCCCTCTCCTCCAGGCTCCACAAACCATAGGTTGCCTCTCCTTCCAAAAAGCATGCCCAAGAAAGAATCTTAAATTATTTATAGTGATAGGTAACTAAGAACCCCCTTCCAGGGAAGTCTGCATTTTAATAGGAATCAAAACCTTCAACCAAAGGGGTAGAAATCCCTCCATGAGATGCTCCAATGGACCCTGAAGGCCAAAATGCTCCTTTGAACATAGCTGAACCAGGGGTGCATGAAACCTGCCGGCATTCTGAGCACAGACACATCAGGGAGTCCCAGGTAATTGAAGCCAGAACCAAACAGGTCCATGAGGGTAGAATGTGGGAGGAGTCTGGCCCTGGAACTGAGGCCGGAGCTGTGAATCAACAGAAGACTGGAAACATTCCGAAGAACTATGCAGGGCCAGTGAACAGGGATGTTGAGAGGTAGGAGGAAGTCTTGCCCAGAACCCCCTATCACTATGCCTCTGGGTTCACGGTTTTGTGTGGGGTTTTCCTGTTGAACCCCTAATGCCTCTTGACCATCTGATAAGGTCTTGTGGCAGGAACTGTGTACTTGCGGGAATTCAATGTAATTCAACAAACCTTTATCAAATGGCATTCAGACTGATTGCATGACATGGGAGTTGCTTGCAAAAGGCTGCCCAGCATGGCGTGCCCTCATCAGAGAAGGTGCTGCGCTCTATGAGCAAAGCAAAATTGCAGTAGCTCAGAAGAAATGTGAGATGCATAAATTTAGAGAATCCACCCCAAATGTTCAGATGGACCTGTGACGAGCATTCCAAGCTCTGATCAGCCACAGTCAGACACACCGTACCTTGACTCTAACATAATGATGCCATTTTGGTCCTCTTTGAGAACAAAGGGCAACAACTAACAATCAAATGGTGGGTGCAAGGGGCAGCGATGTGGCACAGTGGGTAGAGCCCCAGCCTTGGAGTCAGGAGGACCTGAGCTCAAATCCAGCCTCAGACACTTGACACTTACTAGCTGTGTGACCCTGGGCAAGTCACTTAACCCCCGACTGCCTAGCCAAAAAAAAAAATAGTAAATGGCAGGTGTGTGTAGGGCCCAGGGCAAGTCACTTAACCCCGATTGCTGCTCAAAAAAAAAAAAATAGCAAATGGCAGGTGTGTGCAGGGTCCTGTGCTTATTGTTAGGGGGAAAAGATAGTAAAGGAACATAGCCCCTGCCATAGGCCTGGAGTTAAATACAGCCATCAACAGATACAGAAATAAGTACGATACCAGGTAGGGGGCAGCGAGGTGGCGCAGTGGATAGAGTACCAGCGTGGAGTCAGGTGGACCTGAGTTCAAATCTAACCTCAGACACTAGCTGTTTGACCCTGGGCAAGTCACTTCACCTTGTGTGCCTCAGTTTCCTCATCTGTAAAACGAGCTGGAAAAGAAAATGGCAAAACCACTCCAGTATCTTTGCCAAGAAAACCCCATATGGGGTCATGAAGAGTTGGCCATGACTGCACAACAACAACAAAATGATACAAGGTCAGATGTAATCAGGCTAAAGAAGAAATGTGGATTCAAAGCTGTAGGAAAGTTGGGGGAAGGTTCTTTAGTTTCCCACTGTAACTCAAGCTGAATGGCTCTCGAGGCCCCTGTCTTCCTGGATTGCCAATCCCTAGGTTCTCACTCTAAAGATTTCTTCCCTTCTCTGTTAAATTCTAGCTTCACCTAATTTCTCACTCACCAGTTCCTGCTCCTTTCCCTCTTGTTTGCTGTTTGCTCCTATCTTCTCCTTCTCCTCTGACCACCCTCCCAGACTTCTGGGTCCCATGCCTCTTAACTGGGTGACTTCTCTTTCTTTCCCCACCTCTGTCACTTTTTAAGAACTTTAGTTGAGAAGTCCTTGGAGACTCTACAATTCAATAAAAAAAAAAACCTAAGTGCCAAACACTGGAGACACAAAAATTAAAAAGGACATAGTCCCTAACTTTAAAGACCCTATAATCTAATGGTGAGTCATGACCCACACATAGACAAAGAAATATGATATAAGACAGAGTGTGATCAAGCAAAGGAGAAGCCCAGAAAAATAGCTTAGGAAAAAAACTGGGGAACAGACTGCTCCCAGGTAAACTCAATCAGAAAGGCTAGCAACCGCCTGGTTACAAGGGGCCAGCCTGTGCTTGTGAGTACAAAGGCCAACCCATAGCAGGGTCAGCCCTCTTACCTGATTCCTTCCATTGCAGGGCCAATCAGCACTTTGGACCAGTCCAGACTCCCATTTGTTTACAGCCTATTCATCGTCATGGGGCATAGGCCCTATACTCTCCTCCTAAGTGGATTCCTCTTTGTCTCCATGGCATTCCAGGTAAAAGGACAGATCTGCTGAGACTGAACAGTGATCTTCCAGGGAGTCTTAGGGATTAGGAAGGGTTGACTCTAACTGAACCAGGAGTGGGGGGAATTTGAAAGATAGCTTGGTATCATGCAATAGCATTGGGTTTGAACTCTGAAGACCTAGGTTCAAATCTCAGCTTTAGCAATTACTACCATTCTGACCTTAGTCAAGTCACTGACATGTCTCTGGGACTCAATTTCCTCATCTTTAAGATGAGGGAGCTGGACTAGATTGTTTTTTGAGTCTAACATCTATAAATCCTATCTTGAATGCAGAGGACTATAACTGAACCCTAGGTCCCAGTTCTGCTTTACTGCCTGCCCCTTCCCACCCTATCCAGGCCACAGCTGGATTTCATCGTATAATGATGGGAAAAGCCCAGAAGATCTGAGTTCTGTGCCTAGCTAAGCCAATAATTCACTTTGTCACTATTGACAAATGACTTCTATAAAATGAGGGACTGGACGAGATGTTGATAAAAACTAATATTTATATAGCAATTTAAGGTTAATGAAGTACTTTCCTTATAACAATCTTACCAGGTAGCATGTTTTCTTTTCTGATTTGTAATTGGGGAAACTGAAGCTCAGAGAGGTGAGGTGATTTGCTGAGGGTTAAGCAGCTATAAATGGCAGAGATGGGCATGGATGCCAAGTCCAAATACTATGCCTTTTTTGCTACATGATATTGCCACCTCAGTTTCTAAGTTCCTCTTCAAAGACTCCAAGGAATCCTTTGAGAAGGAGAGCCAGCCAACTCTGCACACTTAACTTCACCCATCAGCCCCTCTAGCCCTGGAAGCAACTGGATCTGCCTGAAGACAGTCTCCCTTCTCTCCCACAGATGGCCCAGGGGATCTTTGCTTTCTTCTGCACCCATGCTGCTGGTCTCGCTGGGAACTTCCAGTACCTGGTGCTCATCCTACTGGTACAAAGTTTTGTCATTTGGGGGAGAAGCTGGGTGGGCCTAATCCCTCATTGCCTGGATCCCAGCTAGGGATTTCCAGAAGGGTCTGAGCTGAGAAAGAGATTCACATGCTCTCAAAGGACCTACTCTCAGTCGTTCCTGGGAGCTCTCGGGGGTGTAATGACAATTGACATTTATATTTCACTTTAAAGTTGTCAAAGCACTTTTGGTACATTAGAGAAGCAGTGTGGTCTTTGAAAGTGTACTGGACAATTCCAGTTTATATGGCTATGGGAAAGGTCATACAGCATCCTGGCTCTCCTGCATCTCCAGCAAAGGCGTAAAAATAGAACAAGACTGAATAATGATCAAGAAATCCAAAAAGAAACTACAGTAAGTGCCTTCACCCAACCCTGAACTATATAACAAGACAGCCAAAAGCCTTAGCAGCCCTCCACCAGGGAAACCAACCCTAATGAGTAGACAACCTGGAAACTCACAGACACTCTGACCAGAGACATTCCAGAGGCACTGGAATGAACAAGAAAGCATTTATTAAGTGCTTACTGTGTGCAAAGCACAAGGAAGACAAATCTAATAGTAGTAAGACAGCCCTTGTATCTGAAGCCTGCAGCACTCTTTACTCAGGGGGCAAGAAGCCTAGAATGAGTAGATGAAGAAGTCCAAGGTGCCTCTGAATCCTGCATTACTGTACTGTGGATCAGGGACAAATAAGGCAGAACTCAGACCATGATGTGGCAAAAGAGGGGGTGGGTGCAAAAGCCCATAGAAGCTCCCTCTGACTAGATATCCCAGAGAGTCTTGAAGTCTGTAAATCCTCTGTACCAGAGGACAGAAAGCCTGGAATGCTTGAACAGGGAAATGCCAAGGGGGTCAGAAACCCACAGACCTCTGACTGTGACTCCCTGGAAAGCTGGAAGTGTACAGCAATCTGATGATGTTCTAGAGGGTCCTGAAAACCTCTGCATTCTGAACACAGATGATCCCAAGGGGCCTGAAGCTTGCCAGTATTCTGTGCACAGGCATACTGGGAAAAACAGAAGAAGCTAGTGGTAGGAGCCCAGGTAACTGAAGTCAAGATCAAACAGGGCCTCATCATCCCATCTAGGAGTACAGAATGGGGTGGAATCTGACATAAGACTGCATATAATTCTAAAAGTGGAGGGGAAGAGTTTTAATAGAGCAGGAAATTTTCAGGCATTCCTGATGAAAAGACTAGAGCTACGTAGATACTTTGAAATGCAAACACAGGATTCAAGAGAAACCTAGGGAGGTAAATATATGAGTAATTAAAAGGGGGCTAAATGATGATGAAATGCTTACATTCTAATAGGACAGATAGACACAAGTGTTCTTTCAGAACCCCATAGCTTCACTGGGAGTTAAATAAGACAGGTGGCCCAGAAGTGGTTGTGTTCTGTTTTGATGGTCTTAAGAGAGGAGAAAAAAGGGAGGGAAATGGGAATATACTAGGGAAGAAATGAGGAAAAGGGGAATAGAACTTTCTCTTTCTTATAATTAGGATTCTTGAGAAGAATATACAAACGTGGAGGAAGGGGGTGGGGAAAGTGGGCATCACATGACTTTAATGCTCATTTAAGCCAGATAAAGAAGAGCTAAACCAATAGATATAAAGACACACAGAGAGAAATGAACAAAGACAGAGAGATAAGGAAGGGGAGATTGCAACATATGGAAGAGGGTAGAGTCAAAGAAGGAATAGCCACAAGCAAAATAAACTTAAATACTGGTGTTCTGATCATAAAAAGGGGATTAAAAGGCAGGGAAAGAATTAGTTATCAGAGTCTAGGCAAGAGGAAGAAAAGACAGGTGCAAGTAAGGCAGCAGATCTCTTCAATTACAGATCATTAGTGTTGATCATATTCCTTCTCTTTCATCACTGTCTTTGTAAAGAGGAGTGAAGGGGCAAAAGAGGGGAAAAAATAAGATGATGTGATAAAGAGAAATATACAATTTACAGTCATAACCATGAACGTGAATGGGATGATCTCATCCATAAAATGGAAGGGGATAGAATAAGTTTAGAAAGCAAAATCCAACAATATGATTTTTATGCAAAAAACACTTGAAACATTCACACAGGATTAAAGAGGAGCTGGAGCAGAAGTTAATATGTGCCAGGGAGGGAAAAAAACACCCAGGAATAGCAATTATGATCTTAGACAAGACAACAATAAAAATACACATTGTTAAAATAAAGAAATTCCATAATGCCTAAAGGCACTATATACAAATACATAATATCAACATTTAAAATACATGCACTGAATATCATAGCATCTAAGTCCTTAGGTAAAAAGCTAATTAAGTTACAGGGAGAAATAGCCAGCAAAACTATAACAGTTGGGGACACCAGTGTAACCTTTGAAACTTAGATAAATCTAACAAAAAAAAAACCAAGATAGAAGTTAAGAACCTTAATAGAACTTTAGAAATTATAGATCTCTGAAAATTACTGAACAAGAACAATAGGAATACACATATTTCTCAATTCTGTATGCCACCATGTGCTAGGGCATACAAACTTCATAAACAAATTCACAAAAGCAAAAAATATAAATATAACATCTACTGACTATAATGCAATAAAATCATAATCAACAAAGAGCCTTTCAAGAAAAGACTCAAATTTAAGTGGAGACTAAATTATTTCATGCTAAAGAATTAATGAGTCAAAAAATATAATAGAAACGATAGATAATTTCATCAAAGAAAATGATGATGAGGCAACATGGTAAATTTTTTAGGATGCAGCTAAAAAATCATTAAGGGAAACATTTATCTCTACAAGCTTTTTATCAACAAAAGAGGGAAATAACAGAGCAACAAGTTGGGTATGCAACTAAAAAGAAAAAAACTAAAAAAAGCAACAAACTGAAATAACTAAAAATTCTGAAAGTGAAAAAAGATTAAGTTGAAAGCAAAAAACTTTAATAAATAAAACTAGGAGCTTTTTAAAAAAGCTAATAAAAAGTTAAGTACTAATCTGATCTGATTTTTAAAGAGAGCAGAAAACCAAATCACACATATCAAAAACAAAAAAAAAGGAGATTCATAAAAAAAAGAAATAGAGGAAATAATTAGTAACTATTTTCCATATTAATTGCTAACAAAATTGATAAATAAAGTGTAGAAATATTTACAAACACATAAAATATCCAGATTAACAGAATAAGAAGTAGAGACTTTAAGTAGTTCAATGTCAGTTTTCAAAAAGTTGGACGAGCCATAAACGAGCTCCTAAAGAGAAAACCCCAGCACCGTTGGATTTAAGAGCAAATTCTATCAAATATTCAAAGAGCAATTAATTTCAATATTGCATAAACTGTAAAAATAGACATAGAAGGAATCCTGCTAAATTCTTTCTGTGATCCTGACACCTTATAGATATGAAAATTAAAACAACTCTGAGTTTCCACTTCACACCCATAAGATTTTCAAAGATGACAAAAAAGGAAAGTGACAGTTGTTGAAGAGGATGTAGGAAATCAGGCAGATTAATGTACTGTTTATGGAACTGTGGGTTGCTCCAGCCTTCCAAAAAGCAATTTGAAACTATGCCTCAAAAGTCACCAAAATGTCTATACCCTTTGACCTAGTAATACCATTACTAAACATATACCCCAAGGAGATAAAAGGAAGGTGATAAGGACCCATCAGTGATATATGTATATGTGTGGGTGTGTTTATATATTTATATTTCTAGCAGTTCCTTCCATTGTAGCAAAGAACTGGAAACTGGAAGGGTGCCTATCAATTTGGGACTAGGTGGATAAATTATGGTCCATGAATATAATGGAATATTATTGTGCCCTAAGATATTACAAAAGTGATAGATTTAGAGGAACTCTGGAAGACTTGCATGAAGTAATACAGAATGAAGTGAGTAGAGCCAGGAGAACGATTTATACAACATTATAAAGAAAAAAACTACTTTGAAAGATTTAAGAACAATGATCAATGAAATGACCAATTATGAATCCAGAAGATGAATGATATAATATCCTAACAGGAGACGTGAGTAGAGGTGCAGAATGAGATATATGTTTATGGACATGGCCAATATGTTTAAAATTTTCTTTTGCTTGACTTGTGCTTATTTATTGTAAGAGAGGTTGGTTTGGTTTTGGTTTTGGCGGGGGGGGGTGTTGGAAGGGGAGATAGGGAATAGTGATAGTGATGCCAGAAAAAAGAAAAAAGAAGAGTATCACTGAAACATTCTTTTAAATTCTGAGAACAGAAAGAAGTTCAAAGGAAGATATAGTCAAGCAGGACATCTCTGAAACCAATGTATTGAACATATATATTTCTAAAAAGTACAACATTTACATAATAGAGAGGGGGCAAAGAAAGTACACAGGACCTGGCCTCAGGAGACCTGGGTTCTGAACTTTGCTTCAACACTAGTTATACATGAACCTGGATTAGCTGTTTCTCTCTGGGCCTCAATTTCATCAATTATGAAACACAGATAATGGTACAAGAACCTGCCCTACAGGGTTGTTGTCAGAAAAGTGCTTTGTAAACTTTAAAGTGCTATGGAAATATGGGTTATTAATATTGTTACTCATCATTAAAAAAAATTCTATTTACTTTCTACCCATCCTTGAAGACCCAGCTCTAATGCTGCCTTCTCCATGAAACCTTCCCCATTTTCATCCCACCCAATCTTCCATCTCCCTGCTGGAAATAATTTTTCCATCATCTAACCCTGAGAACTCTGCGCTCCTCTTCTGTACTTATTGGAACCAAATTTGTATTATTTGTATTTGTCTGGGGGGAAGCAGAGTTAGTCAGAGAAGACTTCCTGGAGGAAATGGGACTTGAGCTGGGCCTTGAACGAACTACAGGTTCTTGTTTTTCAAAGCAGACACCTTCTAATTCAAGAAGAGAACTTGGTATAGCCCTGGTACCTTTGCCACCTAGGCCAGGGGTCACTTGGGCCCTAACTGGTCTCCATTTTATTTTCTCTTTTTTCCTTCTCTCTTCCTATTCCTTACTCTTGTCCTCCCCTCCTTTTCTTTTCTTTTTTTTAACTATTAAATATGATGTTTTAATATGTTTAATACAAATCTAACATTCGTAAAATAGCTGCATAGATCTCAAATATTCTATTACTATAAACCCACAAAGAATAAAGGAATAGCCCCTCACCTTACTGTGTTTTTGTGACACGGTTCTTTTCTGGTTCTCTTCCAGTACTTCCCTGGATCACCATCCATGGCTTACCAACTATCATCTTTCTCCTTCTCTTTCTCCTCCTATTTCATCTTCTCCAACTCCTTCTCCTCCAACTCCTCCATCCCCTTCTCTCCTCCTGCTTAGAAACATTATTATATTATTTGAAACAACTTTTTCTCCTTCTTTTCCTCCTTCTTTCTTCCCTCCCCAAACCTCCCCCCATGTGTCCAAGACTGACCAAACACACGTGTGAAGGCATTGCTTCATGGCAGCTAAGGCCTGAGCTGGTCTCCCATCCCTTTTTTCTCCTCTAGGCAAATGAGGCACTTGTAGAAATTATCCTAGCACAGACCTGATCTGTGACGACCTATTTTCTAAGGTCCACTCCAGCTCTGACCTCCTCCTGTTCTGTTCCTAAGCACCAGTACTAATTTCTGTTCATTCTGCTTCCTCCCTCAGGTGGTAGCCTCCCTCTCCATTCCATTCTGGCAATGGTTCCTGGTGAAGTTTGGGAAGAAAAGTACAGTTTTTGTTGGGCTTTCAGTAAGTCTGCCACGCTTTCCTGGCTAATTTTCTTAATTCCACTGGGGCCTTGCCTGCTGACCTTCTCCTGTGATGCTTCTGGCCAAGACTCCATATACCCTGCAAGGAGGCAGGGGAAATGGGGTGGGGGGGGGATGCAGATTGTGGGGAAGGAACCAAAACTCAGCTGGCTCTCTGTCCTTTGGCTCCTGCATTCCTGGAATCTTATTACTTCCGGGATCCTTCCCGTAGGGAGAATGGCCACTTTCCGTTTCACAGGCATAGAAAAACAGTGCTAGAGGAAGCTTTAGGGATTATCTAGTCTAGATTCTTCAACCTGCCCAAAGTCACACAAGTAAGTGACAGAGCAAGAAGAACCTTCTCCCTTTCCTTTTAGTCACAGGAAGAAACCTTGGCTTAGGAAACAAGCTTATAGGAGCAAGGGCTATAATAACTCACATCTCTCTACTAACGGCTAGCATTTATACAGCACTCTAAGGTTTACAAAGTGCTTTATACTATTTAATTTTATCTTCCCAACCACTCTGGGAGGTAAGTGTTATTATTATTCCCATTTTACAGGTGAGGAAACAGAGGCAAGCCTAGGTTAAATGATTTACCTGGCCTAGGGTTCACATAGCTAGTGTCTGAGGCTGGATTTGAACTCAGGTCTTCCTCACTCAAGGCCCAGATTTCTATCAACTGTGTCACCCAGTAGTCTTGGTAGTACTTTAGAATTTGAGTACAACCTATATTGAGTTGCTTGCCTTTTCAATGAGGGTGGAGGAAGGGAGGAAATTTGGAACTCAAAGTTTTAAAAACACATGTTTTAAAAAAAATGTTTTCACATGCAACTGGGAAATAAGAAATACAGGAAATGGGGTACAGAAGTCTATCCTGCTCTACAGGAAAATAGAAGGGGAAGGGGATAAGAGAAGGGAGGGGGGAGAGATAGAAAAGAAGGCAGACCAGGGGAAGGGGTATTCAGAATGCATGCCATCATGGGGTGGGGGGAGGGGTGAGAAATTTGGAACTCAAAAACTTGTGGAAGTGAATATTGAAAACTAAAAATAAATAAATTTATATTTAAAAAAAATAAAAATAAATAAAAATAAAAATAAAATTAAAAAAAAAAGAATTTGAAAAACTCGCTCCCCATAAAACCCCTGAGGAGCAGGTAGGCCATACAGTATTATTTGTGTTCTACAAATGAGGATACTGACGCTCAGAGGTGAGCAAATGAATGGCAAAAGGATTGATCGCAAACAAAATGTCAGGACCTGGATTCAAACCCAAGCCTTCTGATCAGAAAGGGACCTTGGACATTATAGGACTGTAGATTTAGAGCCAGAAGATCATGTAGTTCAACCTCCTTATTTTACAGCGGAAGAGATTGAAGCCAAGAGAAGTCAGCTAGGAAGTAAGCAACAAACAGAGCTGGGATTCCAACCCAGAACCTCTGCCTCTAGATGGACAGCCCTTTCCATTGTTCTACACTGCCTGCCAGGTAGTTTGCCTGAGATCAAACCTGGTGGCAGAGGAGAGAAAAGGACACAGTTCTACCCCCTTCCCCCCATTTTCAGTAGTGCTATGCCTCTGAGCTCCCCCTTTGCTGCCTTCCATCTCACTCTGCCCTACTCTACTGACTTTATCTCCAGCTCATCATCCCAGCCTTCATTATTTTCGTCCAAGTGACAAACAACTTCCTCACCTTTGCTCTCACCATGATCCTGGTGGGCTGCAGCACAGCCGTGCTCTTCTTGTTGCCATGGTGAGTATGGGCTCCTGCTAAGACTGTTCCAGGTCTTCACAAGGAGATGGGAGTGGGGAGGTAGGCGGAAAGGAGACTTTTGTACCACAGAGTCAGGATCAGGGCTGGATTGAGGAAGAATTCATGGAAATTGAAGTGAAAATATTCTGGGGTCACAAAACATTAGAGGTGAAGAGGGCTTTAAGAACATAAAACAGAAGACCGGAGTTGGAAGAGACCCTAGAACATTGAACACTGGACTAGAAGAGACTTTAGAGATCATCTGGACCATGGATTCTTTATCTGGGGTCCATGAACTTGTTTTTCAAAAATTTTGATAACTGTATCTTAACATAATTGGTATTTGTAATCCTATGTATTTTACTTTATGCATTTAAAACATTATTCTGAGAAGGAAGACTCCTTCTCAGACCTCACCAGATTGCCAAAGGGATTTGAAAATATTAAGAACTACTGGTCTAGGCTGACACCCTCATTTTTAAGAGGAGGAAACTGAGGCCCAAGGATGTCAAGTGACTGGCCTCAGCTTTGGCAACACAAAAATACCTTGTTATATAGGGTGGGAATGGGATATATTGGGAAGGATTCCCTACTAATTGACCTTTGGGAGTCATGTCTCAGAGCTATCTCTACCAGTAGTAAGTCTAACCAGTTCTGACATCTTAAGACAAGGGAAGTACACTTGGGGCCTGGAGAGAGGAAGGAAGTCTGGGAAGGGACTATTACCATGGAAACACTTATTGCTACTAAGAGACCTTCATCACTCTAGCACTGCTGTCTTACTAAATTAAGGCTGCTGCTTACCTCCTAACATAAGCCAGAGTAGGCCCTGACCTGAAAATCAGGAGATCTGGCTTTGGGTTCTGGCGTTGCCATTGAACCTCTTTGTGACCCTCCTCTGAGACATAGTTTTCTCATCTGTAAGAGGAAGGGGTCAAAAGAGGTGATCTCTGGGGTTCCATCCATTGCCAACACTACACAATTCTAAGTAATAGTTTACAAGTGAGGAAACAGACAAAGGAAAGTGAAATGTGAGAGTATATCAACAATGTGTGCCAACGTCCTAATCTTCCATTTTTTCCATGAAAGCACACTGCCTTTGAGGGCAGGGGGCAGGGAAGGATGGTCTGGTTTGCCAAACTTCTTTGGCACTGCCTGGGTCAAAAATGTAGGACAGTTGGGCAGTTATCATAGGATTTAGAGTGAGAAAGGATCTTGGAACTCATCTGTTCTAACCTCATTTTGAAGTGGATTAAACTGAGACCCAGAGAAGGGAAATAACCTGCTAGTAAGTCACCCTGCCTAGCAAGCAAGTCGTCTCCACTGCTTCCAGTCTTTGCCTTTCCTTCTGTAGGTCCATGCTCCCTGATGCTATGGATGATTTCCAGCTAAAGTACCCCAGCTGCCAGAACCTGGAAGCATTCTTCTACTCTTTCTACATCTTCGTCAACAAGTTTGGAGGCGGCCTGGCCCTGGGGATCTCTACCATGAGCTTACAGTAGGGCTTCCTTTACTCTTCTTGCTTGTGGCTGGTTTAACAAGGGCACTTTTGGTTCTCCCTGTGAAGCAGCTATGTTGGCATTCTCCTCCTCCTCACCCAGGTAGTTGGCTACATTCAGTTGACAGACCTCAGTTAACTCTTGTAAGGGGATTTACCAATTCACTTGTGACTTTGGGTGAGAGGTGTTAGGGCTTTCCGTATAATGGATGAAAGACCTGGGGCGTTCCTAGAAGAAATAAGAGGTTTAAGCTTTCCCAATGATGGCCCTGGGAGGTTATTACTGTGGACATAAAAGGTCTAGGCCTGTCACCAGGGGTTATCAGGGGTTGAGGTGTCCCTAAGGGAATTTCAGGACCCATGGATGTTCCTTGGGGAAGGTAAGATCTAGGCTGGTCCTAAAGGTTACAAGGTCTGGCCCAAGCCACACTGTATGTTTTTATCCTGATGGCAACAATTCAAAATGATCATCTAGGGTGACCTTGAGTGGGAAAATAAAGAGAGATGATGTCACCAAAGAGAGAATGTAGACAGAGGTGGCATGGAGGTGAGAAGGGCTTTAGGAAAATGCTGGGATGTGGGAGTCCTGTTTTGGTGGAGGGGGTGGGGAAGAAAGGGTTAATATGAGTTCTGATTTTGGCCACTTCCTCCTCCCCCACCCCCAAATTATTGCCATGCAGCAGATAGCATGGTAGTTGATCTACAGGGATGGCCTTGGGTATAATATCCATAACTGTCCACTGCGTATTTAGCTTTGCAGGCTACCAAGCTGGGAATTGTGAGCCAAATCCTATGGTCAAACTGATTCTCCGAGTGCTCATGGCCCCCGTTCCTATCACCTTGTTAATCATCGGCCTGACTATCTTCTGCTTCTACCCCATTGATGAGGGAAAGAGGAAGGAGATCAGAGCAAAGATGGAGGCAGCCAAGTGAGTCCCTATGGCTCTCTGTAAAAGGGAAGGAAGGGTCTGGTCCCATTTAGGCACAAATGGTATAGTGGTTTAACTGAGGTCTGGAAACAGGAAATAACCTGTCCAAGGTCATATGGCTAGTAAATAGCAGAGTCAGGTCTTAAATATGGGTCTACTAATTCCAAAGCTAGAGCTCTTTATTCTGCACCACACTATCTCATCACATATGCAATAAATAGTTGCCGTTCTGGAGAGAACATGTAATTCACTTCTGGGTTGGGTGATACTAACATGAGAGTTTGGAGAAGAAAGAAAGAGCAATATGAACTGAGAAATCCCAGAGGGCTTCCCAAAGTAGGCAGACTTTGCAATCTTCTTTAGGGGAAGCACTTAGGAGGAAGTTTTCCACCAGGCATCAGGACAGTAGCCAACTTATTCCTCCATTCATTCAATCAACAAACATTTATTAATTGTCATTTATGTACAGGACCCTATGCTCAACACTGGAAACACAAAGAGATATAATATGTACTCTTTCCTTGGCTTCTATGATCCTGTATTTTTCTTCTTTTTTTTTCCTTAGGCAATTGGGGTTAAGTGACTTGCCCAGGGTCACACAGCTAGTAAGTGTCAAGTGTTTGGTCTGAGGCTGGATTTGAACTCAGGTCCTCCTGACTTCAGGGCTGGTACTCTATCCACTGCACCACCTAGCTTCCCCTAATGATCCTGTATTCTCAAAGCTCTCCTGAAGGGGCTTATCATCTGGGGAAAGACAAGTATACAAATAGTAATGATACAGGAGAGAGTAAGATCAAGTGTCGGAGGCCCAGATACACTATGAGGAATTGGAAGAGGGAGAGAATACTTCCATCTCAGTGGAGAGGAAGAACAAGGACATCAGAGAAAGCCTTCATTGAATTGGCATCTGAATTGAGTGTTGAAAAAAAATTATTTTTAATTGAGATAGGTAGGAGGAATCCATTCCAGGCATGGAATATGATGTGGGCAAAAGAGATGGGAGAGGACAGTACTAAAACGGGATGTAAAGTACTCCAGTCTGAATTTAGAATATGTGAAAAGGAGTACTGGGGCTAGGTTGAAAAGGTTAATTGAAGTCAAATCGTAAAGGGTCTTGAATACCAAGATTAAAAGTTCCTCCTTCATTCAGGAGGCTACAGGGGTAACCCTTAAAGATTTCTGATTAGAGCTGTGACAGGATTATAGTAGAGGGAGTGGAAGACCACTTGGGCAACTGAATGGAGGTCAACATGGTGTGGGAAGAGACCGAAAGCAGGAAGACCAGTTGGAGGCAGTTACAGTAGTCTAGGAGCCAAAAGGGGGGGAAGAGGTTATTGTAGTGTGAAATGAAAGGAGAGACTTGATTCAAAATATTTGGTAGAGAGAAAAATGAGAGAATTTGGCATCTGTTTGGATCCAAGGACCACCACATTCTCTAAACCTGGAGGAAAGGAAAACAGGATGAGAGAGGATGTTGAGAATTAGTAAGAGAATGGGAGGGGTCAAAGATGACTTTAAAGTTAGAAGCCTGGATGACTTCAGGGGTGGGGGCCCTTTGTGAACAGCAGAGAAATTGGGGGAGGGGCAAGTTTGGGAGATGGAGATGATGTGTTTATACTTGGTCCCATTGAGTTTCCATTCTTGGATGCCAATGGAACATCCAGGTGGGAGCTATCCAGTTGAAGGAATGTAGGAAAGAAACAAGCATTTATTAAGCACTTACTTAATATTAAGCACTTAATTAAGCATTGTAATCAGCATTTTGCAAATATTATCTCATTTGATCCTCACAACAACCCTGGGACATAGGTGTTATTGTCATCCCTATTTTACAGTTGAGGAACCTGAGGCAAACAGATGTTGAGTGACTCGCCCAGGGTCACACAGCTAATAAGTGTCTGAGGCTGGATTTGAATTCAGCTCTTCCTGACTTTAAGTTCAGTGTTCTATCCAGCGCACCAATGTTGGATTGGAGCTTCAGGGAGGTATTATAGATTTGGAAGTCATCTGTATAAAGGTTACAATTAAAGTAGAAGTGGATAAAATCACCAAGAAAAACAGTATAGACAGAAAAGAGAAGAGGGCCCAGAATACAGTCTCGGGAGATACTTGCCTTTAACAGTCAGGAGGAAAGTGAGGAGCCAGAAAAAGAGACAGAGAAGGGGAAATAAGAGATTAAAAGATAGGCATGGGAATATAAACAAAAAAAAAAAAGGAAGAACTCTCAAGGAGCTTACATTTCCACTGGGATGATAGATTAGGTGTACAGATAGGTAAATACCAGATAGTGTGGAAAGGGGAGAGAGCATTTAACAAGATTCCATTTAGGGTTTGAGTAGGAGGTAGGATCTGAGCTGAACCTTGAAGGAAGCTAGGGATTCTTGGAGGAGGCAGCACATTCCAGGCACGTGATATTCCCAAGTCTGTACAAAGGAATGGAGATAGGAGATGGATTGTTGAGTTTGAGAAATGGCTAGCAGGCAATTTGTATCAAGAAGGATGGTGCAGTCCACAGTAACAGTGGCTGCCCAAAGGTCAAAGATGAAAACAGGAAAAAGTACCCATTAAACTGGGTGATAAGGAGAGGATAGTTTCAACATAGTGGAGGGATAGAAGCCAGATTCCAGGGGGTTGAGGAGGGAGTGTTGAGGAAGTGGAGGAATTTGGTAGTAAAGGGGAGGAGGGAGGCAATGAATCAAAAGGGTGACAAGATAAGAAAAAGCCTTGTTTAAGGCTAGAGGAGACCCAGATAGGTGGCTCAATGGTGCACAGAGCTGGAATCAGGAAGACTCATCTTCATGAGTTCAATCTGGCCTCAGATACTCACTGGCTGTTTGACCCTGGGCAAGTCATTTCACCCTGTTTGCCTCAGTTTCCTCCTCTGTAAAATGAGTTAGAAGAAGAAAATGACAAACCACTCTAATATCTTTGCCAAGAAAACCTCAAAGGGATCACGAAGAGTCAGACATAGCTAAACAACAACAAAGAGGAGACCCAAGCATGTTTGTAGCTTGAGAAGGGGAAGGCCAGTAAAGAGGGAAATACTAAAGATGGATGACATAGGGTGGAAGTGTTTGATAGAGCAAGATTTCAAGGCAGAATGGAGTGTATGGTTTTAGCTTTAGCAAGGAGGAGGATAGCTTTTCCTTTGAGACTGGAAGAAGGACAGGATTAGTGAGGACACTGAAGGTTAGAAGAATGGAAGTGTTTGGAGGGGGTTAGTGTGGGATAACCTCAATCTTCTAAGTAAAGCAGGAGTACAAATCATCCACTGAGAGCAGCTAGTGGTAGGGAGAATGGACTTGGAGTCCTGAAGAAGAAGAAGGCTTGAAATAACCACCCTGGGGGATATGAAAAAGAATCAATAAGAGATGGGTAAAAGGTTTGCCATGGAGTGGTGAGGGTCCAGTTGAAGTTAGATAACACAAATTTATACCATAAAGACAATTTTGAGATTTTCTTCAGCAATGCTTGGCAGCTTTGGCATAGAAATACCCAGGATTTGAGAGTTAATGGGGTAGAAGATGGAGACAAGAGATCCATAGACAGCCAGAAGCCTGAGTTTAAAGGAGCACTGTTCTGGAGCCAGAGAGCAGAGTCCAGTTCTAGGAAGGAAGAGGCTCTCTAGTTAACAGCACAGTACCAGCTCCGATGACTGCTTCAAACCATCCGGTGGCATTTGCTTTTAACTTCTCCCTGGAAACTGTTCTTTCTCCTACAGGGACCCATTATGCCAGCAGTTGTGATTTCCAAAGGAGCCCAACTTCTACTTTTTACAATCATGAAGATGGTGCTACAGCTGGAGGAACAATAAACATCTGGTGGGGCCTTTTCCTTGCAGCCCTTCCAGGGAAGGTTCCTGTTTAGTCACCATCAAGCTGTGTCAGTCATTTGAGGATGCGTGCCAGACCCAGAGGGGAAGAATACACTCAGAAGAACTCCAGACTATCTCCTTGCATCCTTCCTGCTTGAAAACATGACCTCAGCAACATATGCTGTCAGTCCTGGAAAGAACCTTAGAGATCATCTGATCCAAACCTTTCATGTATGGAGGAAGGAACTGAGGCCCAGAGAGGACAGCTGATTCATGCAAAGCCCCAGAAGCAGGACTGGCACCCGAGTCTGACTCCTACATCTTACGTTCTTCCCAGGACACAGCACTGTTCCTCCTTGAATCTCTCTAGCTCATCGGGGGTAAATGCAGCTTTGGAGTATATTGACATAAAAGAGGTTGCTGTGCTTCCTTTATTGCAGACAGCAGAGAGGAAGCTTGGTTTTAGCCTTGTTTCCAGGAGGCCCATGACAACCAAAGCCATCCTGAATGCTTACCTCTTTGACAGGACTAGGTCTACAAGCCCAACCTCTTTTATAAAGATTCACCTTTATATAGTACTTAAAGACTGGGGACATCAGAGGAAGCTGAGGTTCAGAGGGGTAAGAGGATTTGCCCAGTTACGCAGCCAGTAAGTGACACAGCTGGGATTACAACCATGGTCCTCTGTCTTTAAGCCTTGTGCTCCTTCTACTTAACCTCTGTTTGCCTCAGTTTCTGCATCTGTAAAATAGGGATCTGTAATAGGGATCCTCATCTGTAAAACAGGGCAGCTAGGTGGCATAGCGGATAGAGTTTCTGGGCCTGGAGTCAGGAAGACTCATCTTCATGTGTTCAAATCTGGCCTCAGACACTTACTGGTTATGTGGGCAAGTCACTTAATGCTGGTTGCCTCTGTTTCCTCATCTGTAAAATGAGCTGGAGAAAAAAATGGCAAACCACGCCAGTATCTTTGTCAAGATAACTCCATAGGGTCATGAAGAGTTAGAGATAACTAAAACAACTGAACAAGCTGTTTCCCCTGAACTCAGCTGTCTCTCTATCCCATTGAAAGGCTGTGGCAAAATTCCAGGGGCATTCCAAACAGTGAGCTCCTAGCATTTAATGCTGGTCACTTCTATCCCCATTACCCAAAGAACTATAGGGCCCTTTCTTCTTTGTCTTTTTAACATTTGGTTTAATTTTTTTTTCAGTTAGCAAAATTATTTTCTCTTCCATTGGAAAAGATAAAGAAAAATAAAACCCTTGGAACAAATCTGTATAGTCAAGCAAAACAAATTCCCACATTGGCCTTGTTTACAAATATATATATATATATATATATATATATATATATATATTTATATATTATATATATATATTATATATATATAATATATATATATGTATGTATGTATTTATATAGGCACTGAGTCCATCACCTCTGTATCAGGAGGTGGGTAGCATACTTTGTTATCAATCCTTTGGGATTGTGGTTGATTGTTATGTTGATCAGAGTTCTTAAGGCTTTCAAAGGCATATACACCAACATAGAGAATATCTCACATAAGGGTTGTACTGCATTGGGAATCCCAGAGACACAGGTTCATTCAGCAGGAAGGGGGTGCTCCAGTGTGAAGGTATGTGCCTGCTGGAGGGAAGGGTTACTTCAAAGTGCTCTTCTTAGAGTGGGGTTCTTATACTCTGATTTTGGGTGTCCCTCCCCCCTGGAGCTGGTCAGTATGCATATCAGAGGTCAGGGAAAAATATTTTGGGGTTTATTATCAAGGAGAAAAAAAACAAGCTGGTGGTAGGCAAAATATTATTTGGGGCACACGGGTGTGCTAACCTTCAAAAAATATTGTTGTTAGTATTTTTCCATGAGTATGTTCTATGAGCTTATAGCATCTTTTTTTTTGGTGAGGCAATCAGGGTTAAGTGACTTGCCCAGGGTCACACAGCTAGTAAATGTCATGTGTCTGAGGCTAGATTTGAACTCAGGTCTTCCTGACTCCAAGGCTGGAGTTCTATCTACTGCGCCTCCTAGTTGCCCCCTTTGTAGCTTCTCTTAAGAGGAGACCATCATGATGGCCTCAAGACCATTGGGCATAATCTTATAACAATGGTTTCCATGCATAAATTCTGTAAGCTACAGCCTCCCTTAAGGGGAGACTGTAATGGTGGTCTCAAGACCACCAGGCCCAATCTTTATATAGTATATGTATATGTATATGTATATGTATATGTATATATGTATATATATTTCAATCATTTAACAAACATTTATGGAGTACTTATTCTTCATAAGCCCCTATACTGGGAACTGTCAGGAATATAAAGATGAATAAGACAATGGTTCCTGCTGTTACTAAATTTACAGTCTACTTAGGCAGATAAAATCTGTAAAATAAGAGACCCTTATCAGACAAACTTGCTACAAAGATTTCCCCTCCAATTATCTACCTCTCTTATAATTTTAGGTTCATTGGTTTTGTTTGTACAAAAACTTTTTAATTGTACTCTATCCCTCATTTGGTCATGAATTCTTCCTGTACATTCATTGATCTGAAATGTACTGAAAAGTAATTAATTCCTTGCTTTTTAAATCTGTTTAGGATGTTATCCTGTATTACTGGGTCATGTATCCATTTGGAGCTTATCTTAGTATAAAGTGTAACATGTTGGTCTAGACCTAGTTTCTGCCATACTGCTTTCCAGTTTTCCTAGCAGTTTTTGTCGAATAGTGAGTTCTTAGCCCAGTAGTTGGTATCTTTGGGTTTATCAAACACGAACCTCCTAGGTTCATTTGCTTTTAATTGTTCCACAGATTGACTTCTCTATTTTTTGGCCAGTACCAAATAGTTCTGATGATAACTGCTTTGTAATATGGTTTAAGATCTGATTCTGCTAGGCCCCCTTCCTTCCCACTTTTTTTTTTCATTGTTTCCCTTGAGATTCTTGACCTTTTGTTCCTCCAGATGAATTTCACTATTTAAGGACTTTTTTTTAGTGGCTGTGGTTTTGGAAAGACTTCTCTGGCCCTTTCTTGCCCTCTTCTCAGTATCTACTTATCAACAATATCACATATGACTGGCTGTTTAGAGTGCAGAGCGCCACCTTTCAGAGACAAACGATAGTACTCTATATGGCTACAGAGTTCAGCTCTTTCCAGGCACAGCTTTCCCTCTAATCAGGTACCCTCAAAAGTCTCATTTCATTTGGTAATTCCATCTTGCTCTACTAGCAGTCTAGCTTTCTTTCTTCAAACTCAAAATAAATGAGGTTTTTTCTGGTTCTACTGTTCTATAGCCCAAGGATCACAATGGATGGCTATTGCTCTCCCTGGTCATTGTGCCCCCAAATCTCTCAACTTCAAATTGCCTTTTTCCTGTTCTGTATTTTAATTATTTAATTCTTGGTTTCTTTTCTGAAAACATTTCATAGAATCATAAAATCTGGAAGGGACCTCAAAAGTCATCCACACTAGCACTAGAAGGAATGTCAGATCATAAAGTACCAATGCTAAAACAGATATTACAGATGATTTAATCTAAATGAAGGACTGAGGCCCTGCAAAGAGGAACAAATTAGCCACAGTCACACAACTGGTCAATGGCTAAACCAGCCTAATGCCCAGTTCAGTGCCCTTTCCACTGTATAGAGACCTTAAGAGATCATTTGTGTTTATCTTTAAAGGATTTATCTTAAAAAGATCACTCCTTAATTATCCATTTTGTAGATTATCTGTGAGCAGCCTTTAATCCTTGGTTGGCTCCTCCCTGCCACTAAGGAGTATGTCCTTAGTGGTCCTGCCCATTGGCATATTCCTGACCATCTAGAGTCCAATAGGTCACTATCCACTTAATTTATAGACATGGAGACTGTGGCACAGAAGTTTAAAATACACAGATAGTAACAGAGCAAAGTTTCAAAACTCAAGTTTTAAAAATTCCAAATCCTGTACCCTAAGCCAATACGCCACACTGCCTTTGAAGACAAGCACACAGATAAATTATAATATAAATAGAAAGTGATCAAGATAGTAATATGAGGAAGAATCCTCTGCTCTGAGGAAGAAAGGATCCAGCTCAGTGGATCAGAGAAGGAAACGTGAAGGAAGTAGCACCCGAGCTGGGCTTTGAATGAAGGAGAAACAAGACCTGGGTTACCATAAGCATGTTCCATCTCTTCTGGTAGGAGCTGCCACACCAGTATTGTATGCATCAAATGGAAAGCTTATAAGTTGTGACCAAAAACCCCACCTAGCTTACCTGTACATCTTCCAGGTTCTCTAGTGCATGCCAAATACAACATGCTTGTATAAGTCTGCAAGCATCACTCTTAAACACGGACTGCTTTCCTCTGCCAGACTTGCCCATGGTAAGAGGATGGTCCATATTGTTTTAGGGCATTCTCTGTGCATCTTTCCAAGTTAGAAAGAGGCCTCCCTAGCACTGCAAGATTAACATTTTTGTCCCACTTGGTGCAGTTTAGCATAGCATGTGACTTTCCCAAATTGTAATCTGTGGACAACTTAAGTTTGTCTGTTCTGAATGAAAGTTTAATTAATCCTAAAAGTCCTATTTCTGTTAATGTTGGGTTAAACTGTGACATTGCTAGTTTTGTACCTGAACTTCTGAATGGTGAAACAATAGCTTTGTAAAGCATGGGGAATAAATATGTTTTGATATCAGTGATGGATTGATACGCTTCTCCATTAAATCTCCTTTGAGAACCCAATATTCATGGGATAGGGTCACAAGGTCATCCATCCTCTTCCAACCACATTCCAGCTTGTCAGTGTCCCTCCAAAAACATGGCACCAAGAACTGAACACAATATACTTCAGATTTCAGTCTGTTCAGGGCAGATTATAGCATACAGGACTGTCACCTCCCTTTCACTGAACAATGGATGTTCATGAATGCAGCCTAAAGTCTCCGTTAGTGTTTTTTTGCCTGCCTGGTCATACTGTTGACTCATTTAATTTGCCTGCTGATTCCCCTTTGCTGTCAGAATAGAGCCAAAGAACAAACCACCCCCACTCACCACTTACTGGTCAAATCAAGTGGCTTATTAAGGGGAAAATGAAAGGCAGGAACATACGCTAATCAGCCACACAGTCAATCTCAGGTCCCAGAAACCCTAAATTCTAAAATGCATAGCAGAATTAATATAAATGAAGCATTTGGCAGCCAGGAGATGGCCAAGCATTATTTGGAACCAATGGTCCTGGCTGAGGTGACCCAAGAGCCAATTATGGTTGTGGGTTTTTAATTTAGCTTCCAAGTAGCACAGATCTATACAAAAGCTACTCATGGGACCAAGGAATGACCCAATGAGGATGAAACACAGCAGCCAGACCAATAGTGGATGAATGACTTGGCTGATCCAGACAATGGAATCAGGCAATACCTAATTTTAATTGAATGGATGAAAAATTGGACCTATGCAAACACTGGAAAAAACAAGTCAGAGGATCATAGATTGGGAACTGAAACAGACCTACCAAACTCTTCTGAATATTCTTATTAACAGCCTTCTAGAGACCCAGGCTTAAAACCTCAGTTTTATCCTTGACTCCTCATTCACCCCACAGAGCCAAACCGTTGCCAGATTTTATTGTTTCTGCTTTCACATCTCTCCCACGGTCTCCTGTTATCAGCTCACATAGTCACCACCTCATTTAAAACTCTCATTACCTCTCTCCTGGGTTACTGAATTAGGTTTCAAATTGGTCTTCCAGCCTCATCTCTCTCCATTCCAATCCATCTTCCACTCAGCTGCCAAAGCGATTTTTCTAAATCATAGGTCTGACCTAGTCTAACATGTTAAGGAAACTGAGGCCTAAGGGCAAACAGGAAATGGAGGTAAGATCTGAACACAGGTCCTCTTAACTCCAGTCAGTAACCTTTCCATTGTATCATATGCATAGCTTTGGAACAGGGGGTGTATATAAAGCAAGACTGAGATTCTTGGCTCCTTAGATTATTAGTTCATAAATCATACACAGAGTGAATAGCTAGGATGGACCTTAAAGATTATTTAATCCTAATCCCTCTATTTTACAAATACAAATATTTACAAATATTTTACAAACAAGAGGTTAAGTGACTTTCCCAAGGTCATACAATAACCAGAGGCAGAATTGGAATAGCCTGTGTTAGCTAGATTGACTAACTGTAGTCATTGACCTTGCTTTTTGCTAAGACTCTAGTTTCCTTTTCATTTTCCAAAAGATAAAACTGAGGCCCAGAGAAAAGGAGTTTGCCTATACAGTGCATTGCATTTGTTTTCAGAGGGACCTGATAAGTTGAGTGGACTGAGAACGAGTTTTAGTTTACTGGAGTGAGTGGCCAAAAGGTCTGAGATGTCATAAACGTCTTGGACAGCAGAATTCTGATCTGTAGAATGTGCACTGGACTGGCATTTGCAGTCACATCAGGATCCATTCTCTGAAACTGTTGTCGTCCACTGAGACAATAACTACTTTTTTTGGGGGGGGGCAATTGGGGTTAAGTGACTTGCCCAGAGTCACACAGCTAGTAAGTGTCAAGTCCGACAATCATCACAAGCACAGGATATTGTCTGCTTGTTGGCACTGCAAACCAAGCTATATTTTCCGGTTTCTGAGTTTATGTCCATTGGCCACTAAAATAAAACAGAAAGAGCTTGTTTTCAGTTTCTACTAGACAGCTCTGCCCATCAAAACATAATATGTTAACAGTCTTTTGTCTTGAATACCTGAAGTGCACCTGGATCCACTTTCTAGGCCTAGTGTCATATTAGGGGCTTGGTAAAGACTGCTCTCCCCAACCCGTACCAATTCTTTCCCAACTATCATAGGCTATTGTACCAACACAATTTTTTTCCTCATAAAAAGTCAAGGTATTGGGGCAGCTAGGTAGCACAGTGGGTAGAACACTGGCCCTGGAGTCAGAAGGACCTGAGTTCAAATCCAGCCTCAGACCAAACACTTGATGCTAGCTGTGTGACCCTGGGCAAGTCACTTAACCCCAATTGCCAAAAAAAAAAAAGTCAAGGTATTAGTCCAGATGAGAAATGCGGATTTTACTGTCTTAGACTACTTTTACCTTTTTTTAAAAAAATTAATTTATTTATTTTTAGTTTTCAACATTCTCTTTTTTAAGATTTTGAGTTCTAAATTTCCCCCCCTCCTCTACTCCCCACTCCCCAAGATAGCACGTAATTTGATATAGGCTATACATGTATAATCATATTACATATTTCCACATTAGTCATGTTGTGAAAGAAGAATCAGAACAAAAGGAAAAAACCACAAGAAAGAAAAAGCAAAAAACAGCAACAAAGAGAAAATAGTATGTTTTAATCTGCTTTCAGACTCCATAGTTCTTTCTCTAGATGTAGACAGCATTTTCTATCATGAGTCTTTTGAAATTGTCTTAGATCATTGCATTGCTCAGAAGAACCAAGTCTAATGAAGTTACTGTTATACAATGTTACTGTTACTATGTACAATGTTGTCCTGGCTCTGCTCACTTTAATCAGCATCAGTTCATGCAAGTCTTTCCAGGTCTTTCTGAAGTGCATCTGCTCATCATTTCTCCAGAAGTTTATCATATCTAACTTTTCTAATGTTCTATTCACCTCCTTAACTTCTTTCTTGTTTATTTTGTGGTTAGATTTATCTAGTGCAGAGAGGGGGAGTTTCAGGTCCCCCACTGGTATAGTTTTGCTATTTCTTCCTGTAACTCCCTGAACTTCCCCTCTAAGAATCTGGATGCTATACCATTTGGTGCATATATGCTTAGTAATATTACTTCATTGTCTATGGCGCCTTTCAGCAGGATGTAGTTTCCTTCCTCATCTCTTTTGATTAGATCTATTTTTGCTTTTGCTTTGTCTGAAATCAGGATTGCTACCTCTGCTTTTTTACTTCAGCTGAAGCATAATATATTCTGCTCCAGCCTTTTACCTTTACCCTGTATGTGTCACTCTTTTTCAAATGTGTTTCCTGTAAACAACATATTGTAGGATTATGGTTTTTAATCCATTCTGTAATCCGTTTCCGTTTTATGGGAGAGTTCATCCTGTTCACATTCACAGTTATGATTACTATCTGTGTCTTTTTCTCCATCCTTTCCCCCCGCATTTATGCTTTTCTTTCTCCTTTTTCCTTTCCCCCCTTCACTAGTGTTTTGCTTTTGACCACCACCTCCTTCAGTCCCTCTCCCTTTTATTATCCCTTTCCCTTTTCTTCCCCTTTACTCTTACTGCTTCTTCCCTCCCTTCTTTCCCCCTCCCTTTTCTTTCCCCCTCCTTTTCTTTCCCCTTTTCCCTCCTACTGCCTATAGGGCAAGTTAGATTTCTATACCTAACTGATTATGTTATGCCCTTCTTGAGCCAAATCTGATGAGAGTAAGGTTCAAACAATGCTCACCCCTCCCTTCTTTCCCTCTGCTGTAATAGGATTTTGTGTCTTTTCCTGTAATGTAATTTACCCTTGTCTGCCTCCTCCTTTTCTCAGTACATTTTCTAAGATCAGATTGATCCACTTATTTGGATCCATTTAACCCACTTGATTAGATTTTTTTTTATCATTACATCAAAGTCAACTAATATCCACCCTCTTTATGTATACTCCTTTAACATGGTGTAATAACAATACAGTTCTCAAGGGTTGTGTCATATTCCCTTGTAGGGGTGTAAACAGCCCCCCCCAAACAACATATTGTATCTTTCTGTCCCATTTACCTTTTCATATCCTTCTTGAGTCCTGTACTTGAAGATCAAATTTTTTGTTGAGCTCTGGTCTTTTTATCAGGAAAGTTTGGAAGTCCCTATTTCATTGAATATCCATCCTCCCTTGAAAAATGATGCTCATTTTTGCTGGGTAATTGATCCTTGGCTGCATTCCAAGCTCCTTTGCCTTACGGAATATCATGTTCCATGCCCTGCGGTCTTTTAATGTAGAAGCTGCAAGGTCCTGTGTAATCCTGACTGTGGTTCCATGATATTTAAATTGTTTCTTTCTGGCTGCTTGCAGCACCTTCTCTTTCATCTGGTAATTTTGGAATTTTGCTATTATATTCCTTGGCATTGTCAATTTGGGATCTCTTTCAGGTGGTGATCGGTGGATTCTTTCTATGGTTATTTTCCCTTCTGGTTCTAGGACTTCGAGGCAGTTTTCCTTTATGATTTCCTGAAAGATACTGTCCAGGCTCTTTTTTTCATCATGATTTTCAGGTAGTCCAATAATTTTTAAATTGTCTCTCCTGAATCGATTTTCCAGGTCGGTTGTTTTACTGATGAGGTATTTTACATTTTCATCTATTTTTTCATTTTTTTGTTTCTGTTTGACTGATTCTTGCTCTCTCATAGAGACATTAGTTTCCATTTGTCCAATTCTAGTTTTTAACAGATTGTTTTCTTCTGTTAGTTTTTGTACTTCCTTCTTCAATTGGCCAATTGTGTTTTTTAGGGACTTGTTTTCTTCAGTGTATTTTTTTTCCAATTGGCCAATTGTATTTTTGAAGGACTCTTCTACCTCTCTCATTTGACTATTAAAATCCTTCTTGAGCTCTTCTAAGAAGGCTTTTTGGGCTTCAGACCAGTTCATATTCCCTTTTGTTGTTGCAGATGTGGGTTTGTTGACAATGTTGTCCTCTTCAGAATTTCTGTCTTGATCTTCACTCTTCTCATAATATGAATCTATGGTATATTTCTTTTTACTCATGGTGTTTTTTTTATTCCCTGGCCTTTAAAGAGATTGAGCTCTCCTGCTGGGGAACAGAGGGCACTGACCCAAGCTTCTTGTGTTGGGAGCCTAGGTCTTGGTCACTGTCTTTGTGTGCTGGGGCCTGTTATGTGGGGAATTGGAGGCTGTAGGTTTCTGGCAGCTTACCTCGTGTTGGGCTGGAATCAGCAAGGCTGGAACTTTCAGGCAATTCTAGGTTGCCTGCTTTTCCTTTCCTTTAGCTTTCTTCAGCTCCTTTTAGATGGGTGCTGCAGGGTGTTTATCTGCCTGGGGCCCCTTGTAATGCTGCCTCCCTTGTTTCTGCTAATGCACTGGGAGATTCCTTTGTGATAGAGTGCTGAGGCACCTGGTGGTTTTCTGAGATGGCCTCCCTCGTTTCCCCCGTCCTCACCAAGGCATCGGAGGTCCAGGTGTTGGTGCTTGCCCACTCCACCACCTGGGCTTCAGGATCTCTTCCTGGGGTTCTGACTGCTTACCCGGTGCTGGGCTGGAATCAGCAAGGCTGGGGCTTTATGAAGACTTTAGGTTGCTTTCTTCAGCTCCTTTCAGATGAATGCTGCAGGGTGCTTATCCGCCTGGGGCCCCCTGCAGTGCTGCTTCCCCTATTTTTGTTGAGGCACTGGGAGACCCATTTGCTGGGCTGCTGCACTGCTGCTCCCCATCTTTCCTCCAGTTCAGCTATTCCAGGGTTTTTTTTTCTGGTGTGATATTTTCTGGGTTTTCAGAGGTTGATAGGGGAGAGTGAGAGCGACTACCTTTTCACTCCGCCATCTTGGCTCCTGGAAGAGGAACCTCATCATTTCTTATACCATTACATTCATATACCACAACTTGTTCAGCCATTCTCCAATTGATGGGCATCCCATCAATTTCCAATTCTTGGCCATCACAAAAAGACCCGCTATAAATATTTTTGTACATGTGGATCCTTTCCCCTTTTTTCATGATCTCTTGGGATAAAGACCTAGAAGTGGTATTGCTGGGTCAAAGGGTATGCACATTTTTATAGCCCTTTGGGCACACTTCCAAATTGCTCTCCAGAATTGTTGTATCAGTTCATAACTCCACCAACAATGCATTAGTGTTCCAATTTTCCTACATCATCTCCAGCATTTATCATTTCCCTGTTTTGTCATGTTAGCTAATCTGATAGGTGTGATGTGGTATCTCAGAGTTGGTTTGATTTGCATTTCTCTAATCAAAAGTGATTTAGAGCATTTTTTCATATGATTATAGATAGCTTTCATTTCTTCATCTGAAAACTACCTGTTCATATCCTTTGACCATTTATCAACTGGGGGAATGACTTGTATTCTTATACATTTGACTCAGTTCTCTATACATTTTAGAAATGAGGCCTTTATCAGAGACACTGGCTGTAAAAATTATTTCCCAGCTTTCTGCTTCCCTTCTAATCTTGGCTGCATTGGCTTTGTTTGTGTAAAAACTTTTTAATTTAAAGTAATCAAAATTATTCATTTTGTATTTCATAATGTTCTGTCTCTTGTTTGGTCACAAATTCTTCCTTTCTCCATAGATCTGACAGGTAAATTATTCCTTGCTCTCCTAATTTGCTTATAGTTTTACCCTTTATGTCTAAATCGTGTGCCCATTTTGACTTTATCTTGGTATATGGTGTAAGGTGTTCTATGCCTCGTTTCGGCCATCCTGTTTTCCAGTTCTCCCAGAAGTTTTTGTCAAACAGTGAGTTCTTATCCCATAAGCTGGAGTCTTTGGGTTTATCAAACAGTAGATTACTAAAGTCATTGACCACTATGTCTTCTGTACCTAACCTATTCCACTGATCTACCACTCTATTTCTTAGCCAGTACCAAGTAGTTTTGATGATTGCTGCTTAATGATACAGTTTTAGATCTTGTACAGCTAGGTCACCTTCCCTTGCATTTCTTTTCATTCATCCCCTTGATATTCTGTACCTTTTGTTCTTCCAGATGAATTTTGTTATTTTTTCTAGCTTTATAAAATAATTTTTGATAGTTTGATTGGTATGGCACTGAATAAGTAAATTAATTTGGATAGAATTGCCATTTTTATTGTATTAGCTCAGTGTACCCATGAGCAACTGATATTTTTCCAATTATTTAGACCTGACTTTATTTGTGTGAAAAATATTTTGTAATTGTGTTCTGGATTTATTTCTGGATTTGTCTTAGGTAGACTCCCAAATATTTTGTATTGTCTACAGTTACTTTAAATGAATTTCTCTTTCTATCTCTTGCTGCTAGACTTTGTTAGTAATATATAGAAATGCTGATGACTTATGTAGGTTTATTTTATATCCTGCAACTTTGCTGAAGTTGTTCATTATTTCAAGTAGTTTTTTAGTTGATTCTCTAAGTATATTATCTGCAAAGAATGATAGCTTTGTTTCTTTATTGCCTATTCTAATTCCTTTAATTTCTTTTTCTTCTCTTATAGCTAAAGCTAACATTTCTAGTACAATATTGAATAACAATGGTGATAATGGATATCCTTGTTTCAACCCTGATCTTACTGGAAATGCTTCTAGCTTATCCTTATTACCTATAATGTTTGCTGATGCTTTTAGATAGATACTGCTTATCATTTGATGCTATTTATCATTTTAAGGAAAACTCCACTGATTCCTATGCTCTCTAGTGTTTTTAATAGGAATGGGCATTGTATTTTGTCAAAAGCTGTTTCTGCATCTATTGAGATTATCACATGATTTCTGTTCATTTTTTTATTGATATGATCAATTATGCTGATAGTTTTCCTAATATTGAATTAGCCCCACATTCCTTGTATAAATCCCACCTAGATATGTTGTATTATCCTTGTGATAAGTTGCTGTAATCTCTTTGCTAATATTTTATTTAAAAGTTTTATACCTATATTCATTAGGGAAATTGGCCTATAAGTTTCTTTCTGTTTTGGTTCCTCACAGTTTAGGTATCAGCATAATATTTGTATTACAAAAACAATTTGGTAAGATTCCTTCTTTGTCTATTTTTCCAAATAGGTTATATAGTATTGGAATTAATTGTTCTTTAAATGTTGGTAGAATTCACTTGTAAATCCATCTGGCCCTGGAGATTTTTTCTTAGGGAGCTCATTGATGACTTGTTAAATTTCTTTTTCTGAAATAAGGCTATTTAAGTATTTTATTTCCTCTTCTGTTAATCTGGACAATTTATATTTTTGTTTTGTTTTGTTTCGTTTTTTCATATGAGGCAATTGGGGTTAAGTGAGTTGCCCAGAGTCACACAGCTAGTGTTATGTGTCTGAGGCCATATTTGAACTCAGGTCCTCCTGACTCCAGGGCCAGCACTCTATCCACTGCACCACCTAGCTGCCCCCCACTGTACCACCTAGCTGCCCTGACAATTTATATTTTTGTAAATACTCATCCATTTCACTTAGATTGTTAGATTTATTGGCATAGAGTTGGGCAAAACAGCTCCTAATTATTGTTTTAATTTTTCTTTTCATTGGTGGTGAATTCACCCTTTTCATTTTTGATAGTGGTAATTTGGTTTTCCTCTTTCTTTTTTTTTAATCAAATTAACCAAAAGTTTATGGTTTTTTTTTTACAAAACCAGATGTTAATTTTATTTATTAGTTCAATATTTTTAAATTTCAATTTTATTAATATTTCTTTTGATTTTCAGAATTTCTAATTTGGTATTTAATTAGGGATTTTTAATTTGCTCTTTTTCTAACTCTTTTATTTGCAAGCCCAATTCCTTGATCTCTTCTTTCTCTATTTCATTCATGTAAACATTTAGAGGTATAAAATTTCCCCTAAGAACCACTTTGGTTGCATCCCATAAGTTTTGGTATGTTGTCTCATTATTGTCATTCTCTTGGATGAAGTTATTGATTGTTTCTGTGATTTGTTGTTCAACATACTCATTCTTTAGGATTAGATTATGCAGTATCGAATTAATTTTTAGTCTGTCTTTCCACGGCCCTTTATTACATGTAATTTTTCATTGTATCATGGTCTGAAAAGGATGCATTTATTATTTCCGCCTTTCTGCATTGGATTGTAAGGTTTTTAATGCCCTAGTACATGGTCAATTTTTGTGTAGGTGTCACGTAATGCCAAGAAAAAGGCATATTCCTTTCTATCCCCTTTCATTTTGTGGTTACATTTATCTAAGTTCTGAGAGGAGGAGGTTGAGGTCCCCCACTAGTTTGGTTTTGCTATCTATTTCTTCTTATAATTCACTTAACGTCTCTAAGAATTTTGATACTATACCACTTGGTACATATATGTCTAGTATTGATATTACTTAATTGTCTATGGTGCCTTTTAGCAAGATGTAGTTTCCTTCTTCATCTTTTTTATTAGATCTATTTTTGCTTTTACTTTGGGATCAAGATTCTTTTTTTTTTTGGCTAGGTAATGGGGTTAAGTGACTTGCCCAGGGTCACACAGCTAGTGTTATATGTTTGAGGCTGGATTTGAATTCAGGTCCTCCTGACTTCAGCACTGGTGCTCTATCCACTGCGCCACCTAGCTGCCCCTGAGATCAAGATTCTTACCCCCTTTTTTTTTTTACTTCAGGTGATGCGAAATACATTCTGCTCTAGCCTTTTAGCTTTACTCTGTGTGTATCTCTCTGTTTCAAATGTGCTTCTTGTAAGCAACATGTTGTAGGATTCTGGTTTTTAATCCACTCTGCTATCCACTTCCATTTATGGGAGAATTCATCCAATGTACATTCATAGTTACGTTTACTGTGTCTCTCTCCATCCTATTTTCCCCCCTGCTTATACTTTTCTCTCTCCTTTCACCCTTTCCCTCCTCACTAGTGTTTTGCTTCTGACCACTGCCTCCCTTAATCTCTCCTCCCTTCTATCAGTCCCTCTCCCTTTTCTTTCTCCTTTCTCCTATTACTTCTTCCCTCCCTGTCTTCCATCCACCCCCTCTCTTTTCTTTCCCCTTTCTCCTCCTACTTCCCTATAGAGCGTGATAGATTTCTACAACTAACTGAATGTGTCTCATTCCCTCTTTGAGCCAAATACAATGAGAACAAGGTTCAAACAATGCTTACTCCCCTCCCTTCTTTCCCTCTATTGTAATAGGTCTTTGCACCTCTTCCTGTGATGTAATTTAACCTATTCTGTCTCCCCCTTTTCCTCTTCTCCTAATACAATCCTTTTTTTCACTCCTTAAATAATTATTTTTATCATCACATCAAATTCAACTTATTCCCACACCCTCTGTCTATGTATATTCCTTCTAAATGCCACAATAAAGATACAGTTCTCAAGAGTTACAAGTATCATCTTCCCATGTAGGGATATAAACAGTTTAACCTTAATGAATAACACCTTTTTTTTTCTTTCCTGTTTTACTTTTTTATGCTTCTCTTGAGTCTTGTACTTGAAGATTGAATTTTCCGTTCATTTATGGATTTTTTTTTAATCTGGAGTGACTGAAAGTCTCCTATATCATTGAATGTCCATCCTTTTCCCTGAAAGGTTATACTCAATTTTGCTGGATAGTTGATTCTTGGTTGTAATCCAAGCTCTTTTGCCTTCTGGAATATCATACTTCAGACTCTTTAATATAGAAGCTGCTAAGGCCTGCATAATGCTGACTGGTTCCATGATATTTAAATTGTTTCTTTCTGGCTGCTTGCAGTATTTTCTCCTTGACCTGATAATTCTGAAATTTGGCTATAATATTCCTTGGAGTTTTCATTTTGGGGTATCTTTTGGGAAGTGATCAGTGGATTTTTTTCAATGATTGTTTTACCCTCTGCTTCTAGGATGTCAGGGCAGTTTTCCTTGCTAATTTCTTTTTGTTGTTGTTGTTGTTAGTTAGTTAATTAATTTATTTTTAGTTTTCAACATTCACTTCCACAAAATTTTGAGTTCCAAATTTTCTCCCTATCTCTTCCCTCCCCCCACCCCCAAGAGAGTGTGCATTCTGATTACCCCTTCCCCCAAGCGGCCCTCCCTATCACCTCCCTCTTCTCTTTTCCCCTTCCCCTTCTATTTTCCTGTAGGGCAAGATAGATTTCTATATCCCACTGCTTGTATATCTTATTTCCCACTTGCATGTAAAAGCAATTTTTAACATTCATTTTTAAAACTTTGAATTCCAAATTCTCTCCCTTCCTCCCCACCCACCCTCATTGAGAATGTAGGTAATTCCATATAGGTAATATATGTGTAATTATGCAAAAGACTTCCATAAATAGTCATGTTGTGAAAGACTAAGTATATTTCCCTCCACACTATCCTGCCCCCTGTTTATTCTATTCTCTCCTTTGACCCTGTCCCTCCTCAAAAGTGTTTGCTTCTAATTTCCCCCTCTCCCAATCTGCTCTCCCTTTTATCATTCCCTTCCCCCCTACTTTCCTGTAGGGTAAGATAGATTTCCATACCCAATTGAGTGTGTATGTTATTCCCTCCTTAAGTCAAATCCAATGAGAGTAAGGTTCACTCATTCCTTCTCATCTGCCCCCTCTTCCCCTCCACTGTAAAAGCTTTTTCTTGCCTCTTTCATGTAAGATAATTCACCCCATTCTACCTCTCCCTTTCTCCTTTTCCTAGTACATTCCTCTCTCACCACTTAATTTTATTTTTTAGATATCATCCCTTCATATTCAACTTACTCTATGCCCTCTGTTTGTGTATGTATGTGTGTGTGTGTGCGTGTGTGTGTGTGTGTGTGTATGTGTGTGTGTATTCCCCCCAACTACCCTAATACTGAGAAAGGTGTCATGAGTTACAAAAAACATCTTTCCACGTAGGAATGTAAACAGTTCAACTTTAATATGTCTCTTATGTTTACTCTTTCATGCTTCTCTTGAGTCATGTATTTGAAAGTCAAATTTTCTATTCAGCTCTGGTCTTTTCATCAAGAATGCTTGAAAGTTTTCTATTTCACTGAATGTCCATTTTTTCCTCTGAAGGATTATACTAAGTTTTGCTGGATGGGTGATTCTTGGTTTTAATCCTAGCTCCTTTGACTTCCAGAATATCATATTCCAAGCCCTATGATCCCTTAATGCAGAAGCTGCTAAATCTTGTGTTATCCTGATTGTGTTTCCACAATACTCAAATTCTTCCTTTCTGGCTGCTTGTGATATTTTCTCCTTGACCTGGGAACTCTGGAATTTGGCTATAATATTCCTAGGAGTTTTTCTTTTGGGATCTCTTTCAGGAGGTGATCAGTGTATTCTTTAAATTTCTATTTTACCCTGTGGTTCTAGAATATTAGGGCAGTTTTCCTTGATAATTTCCTAAAAGATGATATCTAGGCTCTTTTTTTGATCATGTCTTTTAGGTAGTCCAATACTTTTTAAATTATCTCTCCTGGATCTATTTTCTAGGTCAGTTGTTTTTCCAATGAGATATTTCACATTGTTTTCTACTTTTTTTCATTCTTTTGGTTTTATTTTATCATTTCTTGATTTCTTGTAAAATCATTAACTTCCATTTGCTCCATTATAATTTTTAAGGAATTATTTTCTTCAGTGAGTTTTTGGACCTCCTTTTCCATTTGGCCAATTCTGCTTTTTAAGGCATTCTTCTCATTGGCTTTTTGTACCTCTTTTGCCATTTGGGTTAGTCTATTTTTTTAGTTGTTATTTTCTTCAGGCTTTTTTTTTGGGGGGGGTCTCCTTTAGCAAGCTGTTGACTCCTTTTTCATGATTTCCTTACATCACTCTCATTTCTCTTCCCATGTTTTCCTCTACTTCTCTTACTTGATTTTCAAAATCCTTTTTGAGCTCTTCCATGGCCAGAGACCTTATCCCTAGAAGGGATAAGGAGGAAGGCAAGCAGGCAGGATGTAAGAACTCCAGAAAGGTGTGGGAAGGGGGGACATCTGGAATGAGATTATGAAGGGCTTTGAATGCCGAAAAGAAGACTTTATATGTGTTCCTGGAGGTGATTTGGCATCACTGGAGTTTATTATATAAGTGAGTGACATGGTCAGACCTGTGTTTAGGAAGCTCACAGACAGCTAAGTGGAAGATGGACTGGAATGGAAAGAGACTTGTGTCCCAGCAGACCAACCAGAAGTCTATTGCATCCATCCAAATGTGTGATGATAAGGGCCTGCACCAGCATAGTGGTAGCATCAAAGGAGAGAACATGGATCTGTGTGAGAGATGTTACAATGATAAAATTGACAGGCCCTGGCAACAGACTGGATATGGGGTGTGAGTGAGGAGTCAAGGATGACACCTAGGTTTCAAGCCCGGGTGACTGGGAGGATGGTGGTATCCTTTACAATAATAGGGAAGTTAGGAAAAAAGGGGAATGTTCTTCCCATTACACCTGACTGCTTCTTTTCATTATTATTACTTCCTATGAGTTGATGCATCTTCACTGGTGAATATAGGACACCTTTTGGGATGTTTGAATTTTTGAAACTTTCTGGGAAAACACCTTACATCTAATAATGATTCTCTAAATTTCCCCGAGATATTGTCATTTTCAATATATTTGAATTTTAAATCACAGCTTCCACTTCTTCTACTGCTCCACTGAACCAAAGCTGGGACTTTATTTGCTAACAGTTGTTCTTAAGGTAAAAAGTTTTTTACCACTCACCTGGGTCTTAGAGGCCCCCAACTCTCCAGGTCACATAGCGCCTCAGGCAACCCATTTCAGTTCAATTTACATTTACTAAGTGACTGCTGTTTAAAGGTCACTCTGCTGGATGCAGGAAGGAGATACCAAGTTTAGATAAGACAGGGTCCTTCTAGTCCTAACTCACTTAATAGACTCACTGAGAAGTGATGTGGTGCCTGGGGATTGGAGACTGGAGTTTGCATTCCACCTCTGCTCCTTATTAGCTGTTTACTTTGCTAGCATCACTATCTCTTTCTGGGCTCCAGTTTCCTAATTTTTAAATGTGGCAGATGATACTTCAAAGGGTGATTGTCTAGATCAAATAAGATAATGGATGTGAAAGGGTGTAAACTTCACACAAATATGAAGCATTAAAACTCCCTAGAGCTATGAAGAAAGAGGGGAAAAAAGTGATCTCTCTGAATATAATAAATAAGTGTTTAGCATTCTTGGTCACAGGAGAGGAAGGAGCTTTAAAAACAGTGGTTATTTATTTACTAAGCAACTAGCTCTGGGTTAGCAGAGGCTGCTCCTAAACTAAGTTTCCTAAAATATAGTTTTCATTCACCACTTAAGCAGTCATTTCCAAGCTTATGAACCCAAAATATTCCCTTTAGGCTACCGCATCAAGGTGAAAGGGTGACTTTGAGGCCCTCAGTAGGTTTGACACCACCCTAAGAGAGATAATAATGATTTACATTTATAATTGAGGCCACTAGGCAGCACAGTGGATAGAGCATTGTACCTGGAGTCAGGAAGATTCAAGTTCAACTCTGGATTTGGACATTTACTAGCTGTATGACTAAGCAAGTCATGTAACCTGTTTGCTTGAGTTTCCCCAACTGTAACATGGGGAATATCACCTCCCTCACTAGATAGCGAAGTGGATAGAGTGCCAGGTTTGCATTTCAAGATCAGAGTTCAAATCTAGCCTCAGAAACTCACTAGCAGTGTGACCCTGGGCACGTCACTTAACCTGTTTGCCTCAGTTTCCTCATCTGTAAAATAAGCTAGAGAAGGAAATGGCAAACCACTCTAGCGCTTTTGCAAAATAAACAAACAAAACAAAAAAACCCAAATGGGGTCATGAAGAGTCATACAAAACTGAAGAACTAAAACAATATAGTATAATAGCACTACTTCATGGAGTTGCCATGAGGATCAAATGAGATAATATCTGTAAAGTGCATAGCACAGTGCCTAGAATATAGAAGGAATTTAATATTTTTCCCTCCCTCCCTCATTTGAGCACCTAAGTAATCTTAGAGTACAACATTAAGAACTGAAAATATAAAGACTTACAAAATGGTTCTTGCCCACAAGAAACTTATATTACTCTCAAGTTAAGGTTAAAAATTACTTACTCACTGTCATATAGTTATGAAATGTCAGAAATTAGGTTTGAATGCAAGTCCTCCCTGATTCCAAATCTAATACTCTATTCACAACCCCACTATTCTAGCCTGCACATGGCAGACTCCCAGAATGCCCTCTGTGAAGTTTTCTTATCTTTGGATAGAATCACAATCAGAAACTAAATTAGGACTTGCCACAGATTATGCTCCACTGGCAGAGCCTTTGAAAACCCAGGGTCACATCTATATCTCAATGAAGCAACACATGAGGACATAAGCAGAGGTTATCGATAGTGTCTTCATTACTTCAAAAGATTCTTGATTTAATTGGTGTGGGGTTTCAACTACATTAATACATAGATAGTGATCCCTTCATGTCTTAGATAAAAGTATTTAATAAAAAATAAATAAAAAATAAAAAAATATGTAATAAGCACTTACTATATGCCAGACACTATGCTAAAACCTTCATGAGTTTCTTTGCCAATTTTTTGTTCTTCCCTCAGTGACCACCCTTCCATAATGAATTACCATCATTGTATTTCACAATAATAATTCCTCCATTTAAGTCTTCAGTGCTCCATTTGACATGGAAATTACTCTGTTATAGTGGAAAGAGCATTGAATTTGGATTCAGAAGATGTACTAAATATTTACTGGCTCTGCTACTTATGATCTGTGGAATCATAGGAAAGTCTTTTTCCTTCTTTTTTGCAAAGTTAAAGAATTGTACTAAGTGATTTCTAATTCATTTCCAAGTTCTTAAATGATGTGGAAGGCTCTGCTAATGGGACAGCTCCGGTACAGCCTACCATAATGGAAAGATTCCAAGTAAAGGCAAGTGACTGACTGCCTATCTTTCACTGGAATACTAGTGGAGCTAAAGTGGGAGAAGCTCCTTACCAGAAGACTTTCCATCAGTGATGAATTGTTTTTGGTTGCAAAAATTTAACCTGGAGAAGAGGGAATAGAATATAAGCAGAAGGATCAGACCAACTCATTGAGAGACTATTATACGGAAGAGAGATTAGAATTGTTCTGCTTGGTCCAAGACAGAAAAACACTAGGAGTAAAAGGTGAAAGTTACAAAGAGGTAGATTTTGAACCTATGAAAGAAACAAGAAGTATCCAAAAATGGAACAGGCTGCCTCAGGAAGACACCCTCCCCCCCATCACTGAATGTCTTCAGGCAATGACTAGATGACCACTTGTTAGGCATGTTGTCGTGGGGGGATCCAGTTCTAACCCTGGTAAGATTAGATGATTGATGGTCCGTCATGACACTGGGATTCTGTAAAGTGTGTACAGAGTGTGATCTGCCTTAGCAAGAAGATACACCTATACAGTGAAACGCACTTTTGGATCCCCAATACTTAACTAATAATAATTATTAGTATTATGGGTAAAATTGAGAATGACTTGGAAAGTTTAAGAAGAAAAACAGGCTTAAAGTAATTTAGAGGTTATAAAAAATAATTATCCCATCCTGATGAAAAAAGACACAGCAGTACATCTAATTGAGCAAAAGACTGGCAAGTTAAGAGGAGATCCAAGATGGCGGCCCCCATGGGAGAAAGTGAAGAGTAGGGGAACATGTGTCACAAATAGGTCATTTCCCCCCCGTCGCCGCAGCGGGGCGCGGCGCGCTACAGGGACTGCTGGAGCCAGAGAACTCGGCGTGCATACGTGCGCGCGCGCCGGTGTCTGCGTGGGTCCCTCAGTGGTCCGACGGTGCGCACATGCGCCATAGGTTTCTCCCTCCAACAGTTCTTCCCACCCTACCCCATCTCGTGGGAGGGCGTTCTGGGCGGAGGGGGAGGGAGGGGGAGAGGGTGGAAGGGTGCGGCGGCGTGGCGGCGTGCAGGGAGGGGGCGCGCATGCGCGCTGGTGAGCCGAGGCGGGTGCAGCGCGGGGCAAGGGGGGGGATAGTGGTGAAAAGCCGCCTGGGCCGGTGCGCGAGCCAGTCTGTCCCTCTGCCCGCCGGGAGTAGTGCGTGAGGCCGCGTCCGCCGTTAGACCCGCCCGGCTCCCTCCTCGCCTCGCCTCGCCTCGTGCCGGCGTCCCGCGGAGCAGCGACCCCCCGACCCGCTCAAGGCCGGCCGGGATGGGAGTGCAGGTGGAGACCATCTCCCCCCGGAGACGGTGAGTAGCCCGGGCCGGGGCCGGTCCCCTCCCCCCGCCGCCTGCCCCTCGCTCACCGTGTCTGTCCCCTCTGTCTCCTCAGGGCGCACCTTCCCCAAGCGCGGCCAGACCTGCGTGGTGCACTACACGGGTGAGTGCGGGCCCCCTCCCCGGCGCCCTGCGGGGGAGGGGTGGTCTGGAGTGGCTGAGGACCTGGGGAGGGCGAAGGGGGCTTTATGAGGGGAGCCTGGGAGGAGCCCGCGGGGGGCGGGGGGAGTGCCCCTGGAGGAAGATTTAGGGGCGGGGGGGGTGGGTCTGGGGGCGGAATGGAGCCCTGGGGGCGGCCGGTGGATGAATGGGCCTCTGCTGGGGCGCCGTGGGAGGGGCGGGGAAAGGAGGTATGCGTGTGGGGGTGGAAGGGAGCTTTGTGGGCGAGATTTATGGGTTGGGGGTGTCTGGGGTTTGGTGAATTGGGGGCCCCTGGAGTTTGAAGTGCTGAGGGGATTCAGGCATCCGTCTCTGACTCTTGGCAGGTCGAGATCTGTTTGATTTTTTTTTTCTTCTCCACATACTTCCTTAGATCTAGTCTCCACCTGTACACAGCCCCCAGAAGGGAATGAGGCAGGAGGGGAAGTGCTTTCTGTCACTACCACCGCCCACCCACCCGTTAACTATTAACATTTGTATATCTGAAAGGCTTCAGATTCTTACTGGATAATACTAAGGGGGGAAAATTAAGTATTCTGTCCCATTGCAAACGCTGCTAGCGTTCCATCCATGGTGCTGACCCATATATGGTGATCCTGGCCTGGTTTGGCTCTTCCTATCATAAAATGTGGTGTACAGTCTAAATGGGTCAGTGGTGAGTCCTTTACACCAGTCAAGCTCCAGGTCTTAGTGCCTGGTTGTGTCTTTCTGTGTTGCCACATTATTCTCTGGAGTGCTCATTTAGTCTCCATTGAATTCCAAGGTTTCCAACAAAGAATAAAACTTTAATGGGGAAGATTTTTATAGAGAGGTACTTTATTCTCAGAATGTTTTATGTTGTCTCAAAAATAGCAAAGTGACCATTTTGTAAATTGTTTTGCAACTCTCCTTTCCCTTGCTACTTTCTGCTGCACAATAACTGGTAACTGCTCTCTCCCCCCTCCCCCTCATTCTCCCTTTCAGAAGAAATAAGGATGGTGGGGCCTCATAAGTGGGCCTCAAGCTGCCTCTTTCCAAGTTCTTTTCCGGCACTGGGTGGGTCTATTTCCTTGGGGCCCTTAAAGTGTTTTCCCATCCAAGCCTCTTTAGTCATGGATTAGCTTCCTCCAGAGAAAGTGAGATGGGATTTGCTCTTTCTCCTTGTTTCTCTGTTCTGCTGTTTCCAAATCGAAATTTTACTGTACCATTGAGTTTGAACTATAGCCACTTGGCACTCAGTCCCTGTAGGTGGAGACTTCATCTGTCAGATCAGAAGATCATTCTAATGGTCTATCTGATCTCACTAGATTGAATCCTGGTGGAATGGTCTCTCCCTCTTCCCTATACTGTTGCTTCCAGAACTATACTAACTGAAATTCATCAGCTAGTATTCAAGTCACTATACCCAAATAATTTGCATTATGTGATTTTTAAAACTTTGATGATCATGACTGCAGTGATTTCACCATTATGCAGCAGTTAAACTGGTTGGTGAGAAAATCTTACTACTTTGCTCCTATTTGATTTTTTGAAGCAGAAAGAGAATACTAATATTATTTCAGTTCCTCAGATTGAGAGGGAGAGCAGGATGGGTGTAGCTACAGTCACTTAGATATGAATAATTGGGCATCCTCCCCCATCTTATCAGGAAATAGTTGGCAATAACAGTAATTCTTATAGAGGAAGCGCTTCCACCTCCTGTCCAGGATTTTGAGTAGATCCATTTGTTTGGGGGCAGGGAAGAAATGACTTGTATAAGAATGAAAAATGTTTCCCTTTTCTGTTTTTCTTTACCTGGAAGTGGGCTTTAGAGGAAGGAAAAAAAAAACTAGAACCTAACAAGAATATCTGAAAGGAAACTATTTAAAAATTCTCCATGAGGGAAATTTTGTGCTTTGTGTTCCAGACTTTTATTGGTCCCATACATGGTGCTAAATTAAAATTTTTCATCTAACAAACCATTGCAGAATCGCCAGATTCAAGGAGTGAAAAGGCTATTAGAGCTTATTTGCCAAACTTTTTTTTAATGAGAAAAGTGGGTCCTAATTACATAGAAAATTGGTGGCAAAATAATGACCAGAACTTAGATATTCTGATTTCAGTTCAGTAATCTTTCCGTTGCAACACACTGTCAAATAATGCCAGTCATTTTTTTATCCATTGACTTGTGTGCTAAGTCCTATCTGTTGGACATATAGGTCGATATTGATGTAAGGAATATAGTGGAAGATGTTTTTGCTGTCAGGGTAACAGGAAGCATAAATGTAGGTATAACCAAATTTCACTAAGTGCAATATTTGAAATGGCACTGCATATACGTAGTACTTTCATAAGAGAACAGATTGCTGTAAGACTTAGAATACCATCAGATCCCTACTGCGTCTTTTCTTTGAAGCTGTATTTTCTTCCTGGGTTGTACTCACCCCCACATCCACAGAACAAAAACCAAAACTGCTCCAGCAGTAAGACCCTGATGTGTGTATGTATACTAATACAAAAGCTTTCTTTTTATTCCATTTTTGATAAGCCATACAAAAACACAGCAGTCATAAGCCTTCTCTGCTTATGTGCACTAGAATAGGCTGTTCTTGCTTTCTCAACAGGCATTGTTCCAATGATTATTTACCACCAACCTCACAGGAATAACCTGTTTAAGACCTGTGTCTTTTTAAGCTTGAGGATGGGGGGGTGTAGAAGGGTGGTGTAGGGGAAACCGCTGTCTGATGTGAAAGTTTTATGTTATTCATTGGTGGTACAGAAGTTATGGTGGGATATGGAGATTATAAATGTTCTTACACCCTTCTTGGAACAAGAAATCTCTATGACGTTCTTGTACATAATGTCTGGCAGGGAATCTATGTGCCCCTCAAAGGAAATACAGAATGGGTGAAATGTTGAATATAGTTTCAAGCTGCTTCAGCCTCTTTTTGAAGTGCCCTGAGGGAGAGTTAAAACAACTTCTCTACCAAGCACATTGTAGCATTCCAGAATAGCACAGTGCCAGGCACATAGCAAATACTTAATAAATGCTTACTAACTGAACAGACATTTACAGTTTTGTTTAGAAGGAGGTGGAATTATAATGTACTGAGTGCCTTGAGCCCTAAATAGGTTATCTCCCCATCTGCATTATTAGAAGAGTCTCTAATCCTTACGGTTGAACATGTTCTGACATATTGTGCTTTTTGTTCACAAAAACTAGTCTGCCTTTATGAAAGCAATATAGAGTTGATGGGATTTTTTTTTATCAGTTCATAAAGCAAGTGTCTTCTATTTGTTATGCAGTGCAAATTCTTCTGACTTCAAGATTGGTGTAATTCAGTTGCTTCCTGGGATGCTTTACTGCCTTTGGGACCTTGGGCAAGTCACTTAACTTCCTTGGGCCTTCATCTGTAGAAGGGAATGTGATTAGATGGGCCACTGAGATCCCTTTCAGCTCTAGATCTATGATCCTTTGACTTTTTTCTTCCCTTCGGCAATGGGGTTAAGTGACTTGCCCAGAATCACACAGGTAGTAAGTGTCAAGTGTCTGAGGCTGCATTTCAACTCAGGTTCTCCTGACTCCAGGGCCAGTGCTCTGTCTACTGTGCCATCTAGCTGCCCCTCCTTAATGGTCTAGGTTAGATAATCTATGGCTCTAATGGCATTAGGTGGAATATGAGGTAATTGTTAGTAACACTGTCATTCCCTGAAAATGCAACTGTCTTTTTTTCCCTGTCTTTCACATATACAACACTTTTTTTGTTTTTCTGCTTCCTTCTTGTTCTCCTTCAAATCCAGGCGCAAGCATTTAACATAATTGGTGAAGTCTTTAAGGCCCCTAGAGGTGAGGTGATGGACCCATACAGTGAATCACTGTTCTAGCTGGAACCAGAATCTGGGTTTCCTGATTTTTTTTCCCCTCTAAGAGAAGTTATGACTTGACCAGAGTGACAGTACCAGAATTGGAGCTAGAATCTAGTTAATAAATCCACATAAAGTGTTGCAGGATATTGACACTATATTGGCTTTGGGGATGGAGGCGGGGTGACAAAATGGATGGTCACTAGTCTATGAACTCTTTAACAATACTTGTTGGGGCCTAGGCAGCTCATGCATGCAGGCCAGAATCATCTTTGTTATATCTGAAGTTCAAGGGGGTGAGGGTTCTCTAGCCTTCTATACCCCAAATCCTCAGGTATTTCTTTGGCTCTCCGAGGTTTTATTAGATCTTGTCTAGTGAGCACCAACTGAGGCATATATCCTAGTACTATTTTGCCAGTCTACATATAGTTGCATTCTTGAATTACAATGTTACTATAACTAGTCTTCTGTATCTTTCTTCCATGAGGTAGCAAGTTTCTAGCTGGTATTTTAATTACTTCCAGTGAGAAGATAATGAGTTTTGTTAGAGCAGAGGTTCTTAACTTTTTTTTTTTTAGTGTCAGTCTAGTGAAGCCTATAGACCAGTTCTCAGAATGTTTTGCATAAAATACATAGGATTACAAAAGAAAATTTTTTTAAAAAACCTGTTCACTGATCCCAGGTTAAAATTTCCTGAGTTTAGAAGATTTGTTTTATTCAGGAGGGTTAGGGGTTTTCTTTTATTTAGGAGCTCAGTAGGTTATAGCATTGTTCTTATATTGGAATGAGAAGTTTTTAATGGTTTCTGTACCAACCTGGCTTTTCATGACTTGGAGGTAGGTACTTTACCATACCAACCTGGTTATTTAATCTGGGTAAGAAACCAGTCTTTCCTTGTCTGTGAGGGAGAGAATCACTGTGGCAAAATGGATAGGAGTCTAGTCCTGGAAACACTGAGACTTGAGTTTATATCATTATTATTATTATATTATATCGAGTTTATACTTGCAATTATATTGGTTGTGTAATCATGGACAAGTCAAGTCTCAGTGTCCCCAGCAACTCTCTTAAGACCATAAATTGCAGAGCAGTTGTCAGTCTGCCACGTTATCACAATAGGAGTTCCCTTCAGAGATAAAATCATAGGTCTAGACTTTAAAAAATTATGTGAGGTAATTCTGTTTTGGCTTTGCTGTTATCATAAGGAGATTATTAAACTTGTTTACCCATTGAAATATATATTGGTTTTAATCATAAAAAAACATTTCTATTTTCTGTGCATCTGACAGAATAAAATAATATATGGCTAACTTGCTATATCCCTTTGTATGTCAAGGCAGACATTTGTCTGGAATGGAAAATGATGTTAAATGTTAAATAATGTACTTTTAAAATGTACTTTGTTAACTTACAGTGCACACCTTGAAGAGGTGACTCTTTTGGGGAATGTTCTCTTTCATTTTCCATAGAAATAGATAGGATTATCATAGGTAGGTTTTTTTTTAAAAATCTGTATCTTTTAGCCATCATCTGCAGTTTTCTCCTGCCTAAACTTTTACCAGAGCAACCTCAGAAATGCTTCAAGTTTTTATGCGGCTATATCCATACTTCATCAGTACGGATAATCCCCTCCTACTATCATAAGTGGTTTTCACAAGTGTCACTGGGCTGAAAAATTCTATACAATATAGCAAACCAGGTGATGAGCCTATGCAAATTTTGCTACCCTGGTTCTTGGATGATAGGCATCCAGGTGATACACAAGAGATTGTGATCTATGGGTGTGGCCTTCAAGAATCCTGGGTCCCAGGGGCAGCTAGGTGGCTCAATGGATAGAGCACTGGCCCTGGAGTCAGGAGGACCTGAGTTCAAATTCGGCCTGAGACACTTAATACTTACTAGCTGTGTGACTTTGGGCAAGTCACTTAACCCCAACTGCCTCGCCAAAAAAAAAAAATAGTCCTGGGTCTCTTCCATGCCACATTGAGGCAGGATTAAGGTGTTATTGGCGGGGAGCAGAACATTGTGGCAAAATTGACTATTGACCTTTTTTTCTTCTTCCTTTGTCTAGTTTCTGGTGAGGGTACTTTTAAGCCACAAAATAAACCGAAGATATGAGGAGGGAGAAGCAGTAAAGAGCTTAGATATTGGAAAGAACTCCTAAAATAATTGAAATTTAACTGTAGTTTAAAAGCACAAGTCTTGAATTCAGATATTCACTGCAAGTCTAGATGCTGCTTCTAAAGGTACAAAGTAGATTGACAATGTCTTGCATTGAGAATATCTGTCCCTTAAGGGGCTGTCATGTTATCTTGTTTCAGTACCTACAGAAACTATTATAAATTAGGGGCTTAGAGCATCTCTGTTGCATATACTATGCATACCTCTCAGAATAAATAGTCTTAGCAGAGGTATGATGTTTGTCTTCCAGTTCATTTTTTTCAGAGCTACCTCCTTATATTTGGCTTGTATGTGTGTTTTTCAAGTTGGGGAATGATTTTAATGTTTGAGAAATTGGAGAATGGTTCATTCAGAGGGCAAATGTTTTAGATCATCCTACTTCTCTAGTACTAGTAATTAGGGGTGGTATGCTATGCCTGAGAGCTTTAGGCAAACTTTCGCATTCTATCGTAGGCCTCTGGTGTAGACTGCCAACTGTGGCAAAGACCTGGCAAGTATATACTGTCTGCAGTCCTAGAAGCAGAGCCAAATACTATTGAGATAATGTTTGCTATCAGATCTCTGAGATCTTTAAGCTAAGGACAAGGTTGTCTTTTTCCAAATGCTTCCTGTAAATATTCAGGCTTTTTTTCCCCCCATTAGCAGTACAGTATGCAGATACTAATCTTTGTCAGAAGGGGAATTGTGTTAATGGAGTTAAAACACCAAAAGTTACATAGCTATATTTTTAATATGAATAATAATTTGCATTTTTATTATTCAGTCGTGTTTGACACTTCGTGGGCCAATTTGGGGTTTCCTTGGCAAAGATACTGGAGTGGTTTGCCATTTCCTTCTCCAGATCATTTTACAGATGAGGAAACTGAAGCAAACAGGGTTAAGTGACTTGCCTGGGGTCATACAGCTAGTAAGTGTCTGAGGCCAGATTTGAACTCAGGAAAATTCCAAGGGACCATAAATTTAGAGCTGTAAAAAAATTTGCAGATTTAGTCCAATGCCTTCATTTTACAAATAAGGGAAACCCAAGCCCAGAAAGGTTGATTTGCTGAGGTTGATTTAATGAGTGACAGAGCCAGAATTTGAGCCTAGGTCCTCTGCCTCTAAATGCAGTGTTATTTCTACTAACTACATCATGCTGCCTTCTGAGGCAAACGTAAGAAAGTATGCTGGAAGCTATCTCTACTTTGAGAAAGCAATAGTGCTTGGATTATTGTATTTAAGTATTACAATCCTTTAATACTTAGTCAAAGAGGTATACTTTAAGAGATCAATAAAGATACGAATGCATAAGATTTAAAGGGAAGGCGTAAATCATAAATCCTCACCTAGAAGCCACATAGAAAGAAAGGTATTTTATATACCTTTATGTATTTTATATAAAGAAGATAATCTGATAGAAATGGACAGTATAGACAACTGTCTTATAACTATTTACAAGTACCTCCAAAACCTTTCTTTTTTTTTTATAGAGTAATTTTTACTGTGAAATCTCTCCATAGGTTTTAGTATAGCCATTTCAGTTTTAAGTAAAAGAAAAACTCTTATTTAAATACAGAAATCATTTCTTTCACTTAATTCAAAATAATTTTACGGCATGTTGTAAGCATGTTTGGGGTGTTTCCATGTTTTGGTCTCTGAAGAAAGTTGCCTCACTTTCAGTTTATTTGGACAATAAGTACTGCAGCAGTTATATAGAAATTATTAACCAGTTTTCTTTTGTGATGTGTGTGTACACAAGCATACATGATCTTTTCGTCTTAAAAGCAAGCAGGCTTTTCTTTAAAAATTTTTTTTACAAGAGATGGTCACTTGCTACATAGGGAAAGTATATCTAGAATTTAATGTGATAGAAAAACAAAAGACATTCATTTTTAAATGAATGAGATTATGTTGGAATTTGAGGAAATTTGTCCGTGTACTGGGATGAAAATGAAATTTAATGATGCCAGTGAAAACTACTTTTCTAAGTAACACCTTTTTTTTTCTTAGTTCTTTCTACAGAACAGATCTTTTCTCTGTACAGTTTGAACAGAGCAACACTAACACTATGTAACCATTTCCTGAAGTGAAATCCGGGCTTAATTAGTCCACTTCCTTTTGGTTTCTTCTCCTTCCCAGTATTTCGTGATACATAGCTAAGTGATAGGGAAGAGGGGGTTACAATTTTAGAAAGATATCCAGTCCCTTTCCCTTCATTCCCCAGGGGCATGAGTAAAATGTCTTCCCTACCAGTAGACACCCTAAAGAACAGCTGAACCAAAGTTGGAAGAGAACAAGAACAGGTTTCTATCAGATGTTTAGTGGTAGTACAGAACTTTGGGCTTCTTTTTAACAGTGCTGTTTGTGACCTTTGTTCTTTCCCAAGATTGCTTTCCACTTTTGGTCTAAAATCCCATTTTTCTCTTTAGTTTTCTGTGATTTAGAAATAGAAGTTCTACGTTGAGCATTAGGTTATGTGTGTACAGGAGTGAACTTCACCAAATTCCCAGAATTCCACTAACCGTATAAGGGAAGATAGTGATACCCAACCAGTTTTTTAAAAATGAAGTTCTTTTCATAAAATCCAACAAAATATACTTACTTAGTATCTACACTATATTGAAGATTTTGCTAAGATATCTATGAAGGGATATGGAAGTATAAGGAATAGTTCTTGATGTCAGGTTGCTTATAATGTACTCAAAAAGAGAAATTTAAAATGTGTAGAGCAGTAAGGCATATAATTAATATTCTGCACTTGTATAGCTACAGCTAGAATATCGTGTTTGGGTGCCATATTTTATGAAGAATATTCACATGTCCAGAATATGGTGTCCAGGATGGAAAGCATTCAACTGCCACAAATAAATGGTTGAAGGAGTGATCAATGTCTTCAGTAGTTAAAACTATCCAAGTAAGTAATGAGTCACTGAAGGTCTCCAAAAAGAGAGAGCTAAGGATTACTTGAGAACCTCAAGGAGAGAAATTAGCGAGGGATGATCACTTGGAAATATAAACAGTATTCATGTTTTAGGTAGGCATTGGAGTAAATGACCTGGGGGTCCTTTAAACTGTAAGATTCTATGCTGTCTTTTTAAAAGCACAAAATTAGCAAATTTATTAAGCAAAAGTTCACGTTGTAATGAATTTTCTTACTGTGGTTTCGGCAAAGAACAGGTAAAATTTCCCTTGCAGTGGTTATTGGTGTCAGAACAGTGACTGATAAATGCTCCATTTGCTGTTCCCTTCGTAGCATACATATGGTTTCTGTAGTGATATATGCAATTAACTTACATCTGGTTAGTCTATTAAGAGGCACCCTAGAACAAGGAATCCTGACTTGTAGGTTGATAACAATTGCTGGAAGTCCCTATTATATTTCCTTCAATTTCAGTCAACAAATATTTGGAATCTACTGAGGACTTAAGTGATTTGCAGAATTCTGCAAAAAAAAAAAAGATTTGCTACATATATTTGATGAATCAAATATCTGCTCTTGCATACTTTCTAAACATTTTCTCCTTGTAAATTTCACACTTCAGCTAGACTTGCCTATTAAGGGTGGCTTAAATAGTCTCCTTTATATGCATGAAATCTGTCCTTCCTCTTTACACCTATCCAAATCCTTCCTTTTATTTTAGAGTTAGCTTAGTTTTTTCCCCTCACGAGAACCTCCTTAACCATTGTCATCCACTGATCTCTCTCTTATGAAAGGCACTCATTTTGCATTTTCATACCACCTTGTGAAATTTTGCCTTATTAATTCTTGATCGTGGCTTTCAGGTTGTCCAATAAATTATTTTCACTGTTTTCCAGCTCAGTTGTTTTTCCAATGAGATACTTCATTTTTCTTTTCTTTTGTTTTCATTCTTTTCATTTGGTTTTATTGTTTCTTGATGTCTCATGGAGTCATTAGCTTCTACTTACCCCATTTTCTCCCTTGAGTTTTTGTACCACTTTTTCATTTTGGCCAATTCTACTTTTTATGGTTTAGTTCCTTTCTTCATTGAATTTATGTACATTTTTTTCCATTTGGCCAATTCTGCTTTTTAAGGAACTGTTCAGTGGATTTTTGTGCCTCTTTTTGACCTATTCCGTTCTGGTTTTTAAGGTGTTATTTTCCTCAGTATTTTTGGTGCCTCCTTTACCAAGGTGTTGACGCTTTTTATCTTGCATCGCTCTCATTTCTTTTCCCAATTTTTCCTTGACTTATTTAAATTTTAAAATCCTTTTTGAGCTCTTCCAGTAAGTGGAGGAGGGGAGACTGAGACCAGTTCACATTTTTCTTTGGCTTTGCATGTAGCTGTTTTGACTTTACCTTCTGAGTTTGTGTTTTGGTCTCTTCCCTGTCACCAAAGCAACTTTCTCTGGTCATATTCCTTTTATTATTTGCTCATTTTTCCAGCCTATTTCTTGACCTTTAACGGTATATTAAAGTTGGGCTCTGCTCCTGGGGTGGAGGGGCACTGTCCCAAGCTTCGTGTTTTTGCTGTTTTCAGAGCTAATTCTGTAAGTCTTCAGTTCTTCCAAGGTGGTATGATCTAAGACGAGGTGTGGTCACTGCTCTCCCTGACATATGAGAGACCACAAACACTTTTTTCTGCCCTAGAACTGTGACCAGGGTCCCTGTTCCCCTGCATTCTCTAGTGCTAGGATTCCAATCCAGAACTGTGTATAGGGAGTGCTACAGAGTCCTGAACCCAGGGCCAGCAAAGGGTCCCTTGTAGTCTCCTGACCAGTTGTCCAATCCCCTTACCATCTGTGGGCCCAGAGCTCCAGGAAGCTATGGTTTCAGTCATCCCCAAGGCCTGTTGCTGGCTTGCTGGGGCATAACTTGTGCTGGACCGCACTACATACTCAACACAGTGAGACCTTTACTTTTGACCTTCTAAGTTGTCTTGATCTAGAAAATTGTTTCACCCTATCCTTCTGTTGGTTCTGCTACTCCAGAATCAGTTTTGAGGTATTATTTTAAGGTTGTTTGGAAGGGAGTATGGAAGAACTCAGATGAATCTTTGCCTTTACTCTACCATCTTGGTTCCACCCCCTTACTACTTAATTCTTCAGCTACAACTTTGAATGTTTCTTTCTTGCCTTTAAGGGAAGGGATATACTTTTTGAATTCCCCTACAACTTCAAGTGCACATTGCTCATTGCAGGGAAGGTTCTCAATAAATGTCTGCTAAATAAATTAATAAACTCAGAAATTACCAAGTTTAGATACTCAGTTCTAGTGACCTTAGGATGTAAAATTTAAGAGTGTTGAATCGTAGACTAAGTCTTGCCAGGAAGGAGCCTTAAAAGATGATCCTGTCCAACCCCTTTCCTTATATCTCTTAAACAGTACTTTCAGTATATTTCATTAAGCTTTAATTGGTTATAAGATATGTTACTTTGATATTTCCATTTGAGTTCTGTCGTGTCTCAGGTTGTAAGACTCAAGAACAAGAGACATCACTTCTGTTTTCCTTGTAACACCTTGCAGGACTGGGTATTTTACTTTGTGAGTACTGTCTTAAGATTTATGTTCAGGTGCTAGTTGTGATGGATTTGCATCATGGGTAGAATAGTTTGCTTTAGGATAAAACTGAACTAACAATGTATTTTTATTCATGTTCTTGGACCTCATTTGTGAATTAGACCTCTGTTTGATACCTTTTAAAATATTAGGTATTTAACCATTTATTTACCTGGGTTCAACCCAAAGAATTCAGGCAAAACTTCCTAAATCTGCACACAGAATGTCCAACTAATTTGGGTTCTGTTGACACAGAAATAAGGTAAAAGGCAAGGAATGTCAAGTCCCATTCTTGGTGTACAGCTCTGGGAACCATTAATAGATGGTACCTTTGATAGGTGACTGTGTTCATTGTTTGCAGGAAGACTGGATATTTGATACTATGCCCTATTCTTAGGTGTCTGGGTTCTTTTATTTGTTTCTTTATCTAAAAGTGATAGTGAGTCTTGGTAAATAGATGGGACACCCTTGGGACTTCATGTGCTAATTTAATTCAGTTTTTGAGTTATAAGTCACTGGTTATGAATTTACTTTGGGTGAACTTACTTTTTTTCTTTTCTGTTCTTCCATTATTTGTACATTTGCACATGCCTCAGGCTTTAGTGATCAGAACTCCCTGTGGGATGCTGCTATTTATCTTTTCCTTCCATTACTCCTAATACCCCATTAGCAGAATCAACCATATTCTAGTCTCTGAACCTTCCCCCACTTCCTATTTTGTTAAGGTCCGGACTTTCTGGCTACTGTGATAAAGCACTAGATTGATTTTAACACTTTTTCCCCCTACACCTTTTTTTAGAAGTAACTGCATGAGAGTAGTCTCTGTAGTGGTGTGGTAGACGGTGATGGTGGTAATGGTAGTAGTATTTTTCCTCCATCTCAGTACACACTTTGTGGTGGTTTCACATCATTCCGGGTGCCTGATTACAGGATATGACTTTTAACAGGCGCATTAGCATGTGCTTTAGTATTCTCAGAAATACTGTCATCTGAGAACCATGGTGGTTTTTTCCTGAAAGAAATTAGCAGTATAATACTGTTAATAATTCAAAGATAATTGGAATAGGGAAGGACTCATTGGCCACCTTTTTAATGATCTCTTTTGAGGGCGGGAATTTTTTTCAGTAATGTGGTGTTTGCTCTGACGATTAGCTAGCACCAGATCCTGGAGGAATTGATGTCTTTTAATGCCAGAAGTTGCAAGTTTTGCTTTTTTTCTTTTACATGAGTTTCTTCTGAACTCTTTTGTTCTTGAATTTCCTTTCTCAGAGTTGTCCCTAATTGGAAATTAAATTCTGTTTCTTTAGGGCAGTTATACTTTGTGATAGTTGCCAAAGAACTTCAGAGTTTCTGGGCAGATAGTTGCCAAAGAACTTCAGAGTTTCTGGGCATCTTAGGGGAGAAGATCCCAATTATTATTGGGATCCTTTGCATAGTGTTTCACAGTTATTAAGGACTGAGAGATCAAGGTGAATTCCCTCATTTTACAGCTGAAGATAAGAGACCTAGAGAAGGTCTTTTAGTTGGTCATGGACCCCAGTGGATTTGAGCTCAGGTTTTCTGACTCCAAGTCTAGTGTTTTTTTTCCATTACAAGATGCTCCCTAGCTGAGTTTATCACTTAATTTTTTCTATCTTCAAGAAAAGTTAATTTGCCAAACTGAATAAGATGAGTAAGAGAAGTAGGCACCAAACAAGTTTTTTTTGTTTTTCTGGAATGGGCCCAGAGCTAGTTTCTGCTTTTCCCAAAAAAGTTCTGGAAATTTAAAGAAGTAGTCACAAGTTAAAAGAATTTTGACCTGGGAAAGGCTGCTTTGTTGCATTTAATAATGCACTGTTGGTGAAAGTCTGGGTTATATTTTGCTTTGCATTGTCCCACAATGTTGAATAGGCTTTTCTTCATTGTTGTGTGAAGAAATAACTTGGTGTGGTAAAGGAAGTTGGAAAGATTGCTTGTTCAGTAATCTCTGTAGTAGTGAAAAGTCTTCTGGGTGGTAAATGCATACAGCTAGAGAATCCCAACTGTTCTCCTGGTTCAGGTGTCACTTCAGAAGAGGCATTTTTACCATTTCCTTAAAACTTAGATCATCAGGCTTCTGACCAAGTAAATATTGAGGGGACAGTAGTTATTAGATGTAGTAATGAATGGATAGTCCCTCCTCTTTACTTTATATTCTCTTGTGTTGAAGGGTGGGGCACAATGATGTTAACACAGGGAAGAATCTGAAATACACTGGGGAAAGTCCTCTAATAAGCTTCCGTTCTTCTATATTCAGGACTGTGATAAAACAAGTCAAGTCAACAAGCTTTTATTAAGTGCTTTCTAGCCAGACACTGTGCTAGGGATCCAATCACAAAGAAAGCCAGTCCCCTGCCCTTAAGGAGCTTACATTCTAGTAGGGGAAGACAACACAGAAAAGGAAAGTGAGAAGGTGGAGGGTGGTACCAGAGGGGTATGTCTGGAGTGTCAGAAGCAGGGCTGAGAGAGGAATGCAGATTGGCTTGCCTGAATCCTTCCTTAGAATTGAGGTTGTGGGAGGAACTCAACAGTGGGAGAAGGTCCAGGTTGAGAAGACAGCTGGGGTTATCGAAACATAGATACTGTGGAGTAGATGATGTTTTCCTATTCCCATTTTGCAGACAAAACTTAGGTTCAGAGGGAAAGTGTTGCTCAAGTCTACAAGACCAGAAATAGAATTTAAACCCAATAAACAGTAGTAACCTATCTATTGTACTTGATTTGTATTACTTGGTCAGTATTTCCCAAATAACATAAATGCCTTGCTTTTTTAGGGATGCTTGAAGATGGGAAAAAGTTTGATTCCTCCCGTGACAGAAATAAGCCCTTCAAGTTTGTGATGGGCAAGCAAGAGGTGATTCGAGGCTGGGAAGAAGGAGTTGCCCAGGTGTGTTTATGTTCTTGATGTTGTTACTAAACATACAATGTCTTAACTCTTCTGAAGACTATAATCACAGTGGAAAGCCTTTCCATTTAAAACTTTCATTGGTCAGTCTTTTCCCTTCCTATAGTGTCTGTACCTTGTCAGTATTGGGACTTCCCACTGGAGAGCAGCAAGCTCACAGTCTTAATTAGGATATATCTTTTGATGAGCCTCAGGAATCTTTGTGTTTGCTTTCTTGGTGCATTAGTCCTGATCTGACTTCAGTAACCTATGGTCTAAGACAGTAGTATTCATATTTACTCAGTAAAGAGTTAAAATCTACTTACCCAAAGAAATGAAGCTTTAGCCAGGAAGAGAGGAGGTCAGAGGCTCAAAATTTTAGAGCTAGAAGGAACTTCAGAGCTAATCTAGTCTAATTTCATTTTATGGGCCAAAAGTTCATAGATTGGGGGAGTCTTTTGTCATGGATCTTATTTCTGTTTTCCAAGTAGATACATAAAGCTCTATTTCTCCTAAAATATGTTGCTAATTAATCTCAAAATACAATGGTTTAGATTCTCAGTGTGAAGGATTTTTAGGAATACTTGGCCGAGAATCATGCTAGATGAAATGATGGAAAAGGATTGTGATTTGCATCTGTGAAATCATCGATGAACCAAAGTATAATGAGCTTAACTTTCAAGAATCTTTAAACTATTCACATTGTTTCTACCCTATCTAGAGAGAATCTTGTACAATTTCCCTTCTTAAGCTTTCCTTCCTTAATTCTTTTAATTATTCATTTGGCTTTAGTCTTGCTCCACAAAAGTCTCTTAATTTCTCATGGCAGAGGGATGAAACTGGATTCTGCCGGTGGAATAAAAATTCTGGCAAATTTTTACCATTCAGTGGAGGCTTCAAGTATAGCCCTGACATTAGACTGGGTCTAGCTAACTATGGACAGGCATATATCATCACACACAAGGTTGACCACTTGGTGGCTTTTTTCCCCCATAGCAATCCATAAAATTTTCATTATCTCATACATACAGCTTTGTTCCTCCTTTGTAACTAAGGTCTGACATTCCTTTTCTGTTGTGGTCTGATTCACTACTAGTCATCTTATGTCTGTAGTGAATCATAGGAGCATAGATTTAGAGCTGGATGGGACTTTAGAGGATATCATGTCCAACTCGCTTATTTTACAGATGAGGAAAATGAGGCTAGGAGAGGTTATATGACTCTTGCATTAAGTCTTCCTGATTCCAACCACAGCACTCTACCCACCCAACTCTCAATAAAATATAGACATGGAGAGATGTCATGGTATGATAGAACAAGAACAGACTTTGGACTTGGAGTCAAAAGATCTGAGTTTTAATCATGGCCCACAGTTATGTGACTCTGAACAAGTGTTGACCTATTTCAGTTTCAGCTATCCCATTGTGCTCTAAAGGGAGAATAATAGTTGTACTAATTACCTTCCTGAGTTGTAAGGAAATCACATCATGTGTTACTATTACTGTCATAGGGTATGTAGCATGTAAAATACTACTTCATTACTACTATAAGCTCTTTCCTTAATTTGGGATATCTCTTGAAGTGATAGTGCTAGGGGAGATACCAGGATTCTAACTCACAAAAATTTGGGGAAAATTATAGTATTGTCTGTAAGGAAAGACCAGACCCAAAATCATTGGGTTGAACTTGCAAGAGACAAATTTAGACTTGGTGTCAGGGAAGAAACTTCTTCACAATTAGAGCTATCCAAAAGTGGAATGGGAAGGGTGGGTTCCTCACTAGAGGGCTTTAAGCAGAAGCTGAAAGACTTCCTGTTGGATATGTTATAGTGGGAGTCCTTTTGCATTTAGGTTGGAATAGATTGGTGCTAAGATCCCTTCCAACTCTAAAATTCTTTATGATTCTACTTCCAAAGGGAGGGATAGAGGAAGAAAAAGGACCAAGACTTATCATGATTGTGAAGCCACACTTTCAACTCCAATTTCCTTCTCCCTTACCTGTCCTAGTTCATAATTTTATTAAACTCTTCTACACAGTGTCTTTTTAAGGCTAAGTGGGAAAGATGGCTTCAGATCTCTACTTAAGCAAGATTCTTAGGAACCTTACTGCTTTTGACATTACATTCCTGTTAACTCCTTCCCTGATTAAGAGTAAGATTTTAGCTTCTGTCAAAAGCAAGGACTCTGTTACAAACTAGTAACTAAGTTTTGGAGATAAGGCTTCAGTCTAGCTCTTCCTCACATTTGGTAAGAGGGCTTTAAATAGAGATGATGGACTGGGAGTGGGGTGGGAATTTTATAGTCAATACCCATTGCCACCTAGATTAGGTAGGCAAGTTAGCCATGGGATGCTCACTGGGGAGCTGTGTACAAAATTGCATTGGAAGTAAATGAATCAAGTAGCTGAGCAGGCAGGGTTGTGGTTAGAGGAAGAAGAAGGAGCGTCATGCCAGTGGTAAAAGCCATGTCTGAAATATCAAGAGACCAGCTCAGCATAAAGAAGTAGCCTCAATGAAAAATCATTTGAACCAGCAAGCAAAGTAGGGACAGGCCAATCACTGAATGATAGTTCTGTTGTTTGCTCTGCTGGCTTGGTTTATTTTTTCCAAGTTTGCATCTGCTGCCTTTGCCCTTTCATTCCCTGAAAGGTAACATTGGGTCTTGAACACAGCAAAAACCCTGTATTTGTAACTGTATATTGCACAAGTCATTATGAAATCTGACATTTAAATGTTACCTTTTTAAGTAGTAACAAAGTCTCTTTTCTATAGTGATATTCCCTTTAATTCAGAAACAACAGCCTAGGAAGATACAAAATCTTATATATCCTGAAAACAAGGAAATGCTGGCATTGGGTCACCTAAAAATATCTGTAGCATGACTTAATTTAACTTTACATTGGAATTTGGAAGGTGTAGCCTCAGTTTTTGCTCACAAGGTTCCTAGAGCACATAGACCTAGTCTTGAAAACTACAGGTCAGAAAGTCCTGATGTCTCTCTTAGATAAATAGCTGTCTTTGAGGCATTTATGGACCTTATTCATTAAACAAGCATTAAACATGACTTTCCACAGTAAGGTACTGTTTATTAGAATTTGTAGGATTATAAGAGAGCATCGGGGCCAGTTAGACTGCCTTCTTTGTTATATAGAGGAAAAAACTGGGGCCCATAATAGGCAATTGATTTATCTAGAGTCACAATGATAACACTTGTTCTTTCTTTTTTTTTTCATAGATGAGTGTGGGCCAGAGAGCAAAAATGACCATCTCTCCAGACTATGCTTATGGTTCCACTGGTCACCCAGGCATCATTCCACCAAATGCTACTCTTATCTTTGATGTGGAACTTATAAAATTGGAATGACAGGAATGGTTTCTTTCCCCTAGCTCCCTGTTTCTTGAGTAAGCAAAATGTATTTGATTTGGAGATATTAACCTTCTTTCTTCTCCCTCCCATATTTTCCTTTTCTATCTTTCACAAAAATACATGGTGTGGTTAAGTGACATACCCAAAAGTCATACAGCCAGTTTGTGGCAGAATTGGGGCTAAAGTCTCTAATCTGCTGTTCTTTGCATTGTATCTCCCCTAAAGTTACACTCGCCATCTAGAATATTGATAGCTTTTTATATATACACAAAAGTATACAATTTCCATCTTCTAAAATGACATTAAAAATGTCCATTTTTTTCTTCCTGTCCTGACTTCAAGATTGTGGGGATTTTACCCTAATTGATTAAGTCAGCTTTGGCCCTGAAGTCCTAAAAGCTATACTTCTAGTTCCTATAAAACTTGTAGTTCATATAACTAATTTGCAACTGATTTTTGTCAATGACTTGAGCAAAACTGGATCTGAAAAATTAATCCAGCAAACATCCCCAGATAAAATTATGACCTTTAATTTTTTTGGAATTGTAATCTTATGTTTTTAATTGTAATTTGTTGTTTTTATTTTCTACTTAATGTTTATTCCTTAACAAAAAGGAATTTCCCTTCCTGAGCCACATTAGATAACTTGTAGTATATTATATACCTTCTCTTCTCTCTATAGTAGCATGAACTACTATATGTCTATAGAATGATATGATGGAAAGAGCTTTGTATTTGAATCTAGCTTTTTCTAGACTGAGCTTATTGAAGGGGAGGAACTGTTTTTATCTGGTAGATAGTTTAAATTACACTTACTGTCATGTGATCTTGGGAAAGTCAGTTCTCTTCTTTTGTCCTCAGTTTCCTCATCCCTAAGATGGGGAGGTTGAAGTAGATGATCTCTAAGGAACTTTCCAGCTCAGAGTATTACCACATTTTTGTTTGATCCCTCCTTCATATTCATATGGTCTCAGAGAGTTGGGACATGAGTGATAGAAAAGTCTTTACCTTTAGCAGGAGCTACTTTGGGGGGGTGGAGAGGAGGGTCACATGCTTTTCTGATCATGATGTTGGGGAAAGATGGCCATGACAAGGACTGAATCCTGGCACCAGCTGGCCAGTCGTAGCAAATCGCTGGCCACTTTTAAGCTTCAGCTTCCTCAGCTATCAAATGGGGAGAAGAAACTAAAAAACTTGTCCTGCTGGCCAGTTGTTGTACAGGGATTTTTGAAAAAAATACTTTGTAATTTGCAAAGTAAACAACATTGTAACCTAAAAGGCTGTGCAGAAAAAAGTTATGCTAATAAGTTTATGTAGGAAAGACCTGTGGACTGAGAATGAAAAGATTTAAGTTCTAATTCCTACCATATCATTAACTGATTGTGAGACCTCTTTCAGGAACTTTTATACAAAAAGAAGTTAGACTTAGATGATACCTTGACTTCTGATATCCATCTGTGACTTCACCTAAGAGCCAGTTGGTTGCCTGACTTCCCAGTAAATAGCTGGCCAGGCCGAATGATTGTTGATTCCACTTACTTTCCCAGCTCATTTTTCAGGAAGGGACTTTAAGGTGTTTCTTACTCCTTGTTACCCTCACATTGACTTTTTTATATTGATAGGACTCTGGCTTTTCTGTTCCCAATAGATTGGACACATGGAGGAGTCCAGAGTCTCAGCTTCAAGAAGAAGAATGCACATGAATTTGTATGGAGCTTTTTCCCTGATATTCCACTACATTCATTGTATAGACATATACCCTGATTGAATGTGTTATCACTTGGCTTTGCTTCCAACTCTTTCCTCCTTGTACATGTGTTGTCTCTAAACTATACACCGTAAACCTCAACTTGTCAAGTCATTCATCTTTTTGTTTTTGTTTTTGGGGTCTAGATTTAAATTGAAATCTTTTGGGTATAGATTTAAGATTAAGTGTATGATCAAGCATTAACAGCACACAGATGGGTTAACCTTAGAATAGGAATTATTTGGACAGAGAAAATCTTTGTCCCTTTTATTTTTTGGATGAAATTTATCTATTATGTATTAAAAAAAATTTTTTTGCTGCTGCTGTAAAGCCATAGCAGATTGAGGAGCTATTGAGGGCTGACATATTCTCCATGTTGAATGATTTCCTTGGAGCATATCGGTCACCCTGTCCAAAATGAAGGTGGGGAAGGAGAAGCTGCTTCAACCACCCAACCCTCCTTCCCCTCCCCCCCTCTCAACCTCTGCCTTTTGAAAGCAGATATTTTCGATGCAGTGTTGGACACGCCACTTGGTGTCTTATCTACAGGACAACTCGGGTCAATATAAACCTACTTTGTTGATGCCTGACTTTTTTTTTCCATCTCGTGGTTTTCTAATGGATTTGGAGGACTTTTTAATCTCCAGTAGCCATCAAAGCTCCACAACTACCTAAATTCCAAGAACTTGAATTGATTGTTAAATTGAAGGTGCTGTTTGTAGAAATTTTCAACACAATGAAAGCCCAGTCATTGTCACAGGAAATCGTTGCGTGTTCTCTACAAAAAACAAAAAACAAAACTGATGCTGGTCATCACAGCTTCAACATCTCCTGTTTTTGATGCTCAGCTCCCCTACTGCTGATACCCCTCCCTCCACCCCCCACCTTCCTTCTCTCCCACTCCCACCCTCCCTCCCCTTTTGCTGTCCTGTGTAGTGATTTGGTAAGAGAAACTGCCACCACCCACTCTCCCTCCACCATATATGAGTTTCAAGTTTTATTATTGCAATAAAATGCTTTATGCTGGCTTTTCTCAACTCTGTGTATTGGGTGTTCTTTTTCACTCCTCCTCCCTGCCATTTGGTGCAGTGCTTAACTTACCATGCTAGAACAGAAATTCTGGGGGAGGGAGGTTTTACAGTTTTCTCTAGCCGCAGTCAAGTTAAATAAGAGATGACAGCCGTGAAATGTCTTCACTGAAAGATACTTGGTTTTTTGGAGAGGTTATAATAGGTTTGCCTCTGGGTGCTATCTACCACCAAAATCTCACTTGAGTTATTTTATGAGATGAGGGGATGCTGATAGCGTGGGTTGTTTAGGCTGTTTGACTTCTGACAAATGCCAGTGACAACTTGGCCAGTTGACTTTCTGAAAGCCTTTGGAATGGTGTCATACTATGAGCCAATCCTTTTGGCATTGGTGGGAAGTTTCCTTGCCTGATGCTACCACTCTAATATAGCCCATATTTGGAACACCCTCTTCCCCTCTCTTACCATTCAAGCCCAGCTCAGAGGCCACCTCTGAAGCAGTACCTTCACCCTTCCCCATATAGAAGTTAATCCTCTCCCTTAGCTGATAACCTTTTAGGGATTTACATATTAATTTGTCTCATACTTACTGTACCTATGTCTTATGGCCCCTTCTGGACTGTAAACTCCACGAGGTTATGGACTCCTTTATCATTAAGCATTGTACACAGTACATTAAATGTTGAATTAATAATCACTGTTTCCATCAAATCTATTTCTCCTTCCCAAGATAAGAACAATCTCATCTAGGTTCTCTATGAATTCTGACCTCAAAAGAGAAGGAAAGAGTAAAGAGAAGGATTTCCAAATATCTGATTTAAGAGCAGTTACATTCCATAGTTTCAGAAGTATAGATGGCATTTGTGACAGTCTGTTGATACTTCTGAAGGTTTTTTTCTCACCATCATACAGGAAAGTGATTATTCTGAAATCTAGAAGTCTAAAAGACTCAAATTACTAGACTGTCTATTTTTCATAGTAAAGGGATTTAGTGAAGTAGAATAGTAAGAAATTTTTAATGGAGCATTTCCCTCATTAATGTCTCACCCAACTTTTAATCAGTACTAAGCATAGGCTTTTGTGCATGTTGGATACTTAAGTTTGATTTGAGGTGGATATTCGTCATGAAGAATCTGTGGGGGTAAGGGACAGCAAGGTGGTGCAATGGATAGAGCACTGGTCCTGGAGTCAGGAGGGCCCAAGTTCAAATTCTGCCTCAGATAGTTGACATTTACTGGCTGTGCGCCCCTGGGCAAGTCACTTAACCTGGCCACACTTAACCTGGCCAAAAAACAAAACAAAAAATAGCGACAAAAGAATATGGGGCAGCATCATACAGTCGAAAACACTGGGTGGGAAGTCAGAAGACCTGACTGAATACATTTACCACTTCCTTTAGCTAGTCACTTTCAGAACCTTGGTTTCTTAAATCTATAAAATGCAATAACCTTTGCTATATCTCACAGGTTTTTTGAAAAAAAGCGAATTAACTTTTGAAGTCATAGCTCCTAGTTTTTTTTGGGATTTATAGTTTATGCAATTCTAATTCACAAAAATCCTCTGAGGGAGGTAATGTAATTTTATTTTACCACAGGTTTGTATTAGGTTGTAAATGGTGGGTTAGTTATAATGTTGGTTTTGGGTTGTGTTTTTTTTTTTTTGGCAAGGCAATTGAGGTTAAGTGACTTGCCCAGGGTCACATAGCTAGTAAGTGTCCTGACTCCAGGGCCTGTGCTCCATCCACTGCACCACCTACCTACCCCCTGCCAGTTAAAATGTTCAGGAAAAAAACTCATTTCAGCCTTCAGGGCCCTACACAGTAATCACAATCATACCTAAATCCAGGGTTTCTTTTCACTGCATATATTTTAATTTGACTCATACAAGGGTCATTGCCCCACAGTCCCCCAAATTAAGTGCTTTTAAACTCCAATGTAAGCATTTAGGCTTACAAAACACTGTAGAACAGGTGTTATTTCACCCAACAGAATGGGAGCAAACATTTAGAGCTGAAAAGGGTCATAGAGGTCATCTAGTCCATTTAATGGATAAGGAAACAGGCCCAAAAGTAAATTATTCGCCCTTCTCCATACAGGTATTAAGTGTCTGAGTTGACCCAGCAAACATTTTGCTACCTCATAGTGCAATCAACACTCTCGAGCCCATAAGCAGTTAAGTGAATTCAGTTCAAGAATTAAACATGCTAAATGCAATTCGATCTCTGTGGGGCTACAAGGCTAAATGAAATGGTCTGTGCCACAAAGGAACTTAACACTACTGGTGAGGATAAAATATGTGGACAAATGTATAAATGCTAGGTATTTCAGAGAGGTGAGGAGAATATTTCAGGCAATGGGGTGCAACCTGTACAAAAACAATTGAGTTGAAATGTCAACTTTTAGGGGAAAGCTAGTACGATAATTCAACCTAAACAGTCCTTCTGACGTAGAGTATTACTCTGGATGCAGTTGTGACTAGTGAGTCCAGCAACCAATACTTAAAAATATATATTTATTTTTAAAGTTCTTTTTATAAATTTTGATTTCCAAATTCTTCCTTCCAGCCCCTTCCACATACATTGAGAAAGCAAGTAATATAATATCAATTATATATGTGACATAGTGCAAAACATTTAAATATTTGCCATGTTGACCAAAAAAAAGCAAGAAAAATAAAGTGAAAAAAATTATACTTCATTCTGCACTCAGACTTTATCAGTTCTCTCTCTGGAGGTGGATAGCATTTTTCATCATGAGTCCTTTAGAATTTTCTTGGATCATTGTTTTATCAATAGCTAAGTCTTTTATCTTTGGATCATTGGTTTTTGTTTTGTTTTTTGCTAGGCAGTGGGGTTAAGTGACTTGCCTAGGGTCACACAACTGGTAAATGTCAAGTATCTAAGGCTGGATTTGAACTCAGGTCCTGACTCCAGGGCAGGTGCTCTATCCACTGTACCACCTAGCTGCCCTATAGTTGATCATTGTTAAAATAAACAACCAGTGTCTATGATGGGCCTTATCTGCCTGGTGTATTTCTACAGTTACTCAAAACTTATGGCACCACTCTATGATTGAGGTCCTCCCCTAGACAGGCAAAGATCTTGGAATCAATGGAGTAGAGTTATATTCTGCAAGAAACAATTTGTGTGTCCGTCTCAGTGTCAGTGTAGAATTGGTTTCCTACACCAAATTAGTGTTCATGATGACAACCCTGAAGCCCTGTAAGATCTTAAAATGTCTTCTGTTAATCAATGTTTAGATTATGTTCAGTAGAGTTTTGATATTGAACATTATTATTGAATCATTGTGGTTTAGTAGAAAGCATAGGAGTCAGACTTTAGTTCTAATAACTAGCTCAGCCTCTAACTAGCTATGTAGTTTGGGTAAGCCATGTCACCTCCTGGGCTTCATTTTGCCTCAAATCCAATTCACTTGCAAGTTAAGACATCACCCTCCTGATGGCATTGGTCCTCTTCCTGAATGAAGGACAAACAACAATCTTTTCTTAACCATAATATCTAAAGCCCTTTCTATCTTTGATCTTTTATTTTTTGAGTCTCCTGGCTCTAATATTCCATGTTCTTTTTGTTTGTTTGTTTGTTTTAGGCAGTGGGGTTAAGTGACTTGCCCAGGGTTACACAGCTAGTAAGTCTTATGTTTCTGAGGCCGAATTTGAACTCAGGTCCTCCTGAATCCAGAGCCGGTGCTCTATTCACTGCGCCACCTAGCTGCCCCTAACATTCCGTGTTCTAAGGTCCTTTACAACTGTAAAATTTCAGATCTTTGAAAATTGGTCATTCATGTGATTTTTTAAAATTTTCTATTTTATTGTGAACTTGACCATCAACAAACATAAAATTGTAAGATATAAAGAACAGGCAAGAGGATTCCATAAGAAACAACTTCTATTACAGATGTTTGACCATCAACAAACATAAAATTGCAAGATATAAAGAACAGGCAAGAGGATTCCATAAGAAACAACTTCTATTACAGATGTTTTGTTTTGGGTTTTTTTTTTATTTTTGGTGAGGTAATTGGGGTTAAGTGACTTGCCTGGGGTCACACAGCTAGTGTTAAGTGTCTGAGGCTAAATTTGAACTTAGATTCTCCTGACTCCAAGACTAGAGCTCTATTCACTGCACTACCTAGCTGCCCCATGTTTTTTGTTTTTAAAGAAATATGTAAAACTTGATGACCTAGTAACAAAATTATTCATGTCTCTTTTTGTGTGTTCAAACAGAAGCTAGATGACTTTGGGATGCTGTAGAAAGGAACCCAGTGAGTTGGACTTGACAACCTGTCAACAAGCGTTTATTAAGCACTTAGTATATACCAAGTACCTATGTTAAGTGCTCTGGATACAAAGAACAGCAAAATGTCCCTATCCTTAAAGAGCTCACATCTCAACAGGGCATAGAGAACATGTAAATAGGCACATACAGGTTATATATGAAGTAGTTGGAAGATAATTTCAGGGGGGAAGGCTGAAGAGGCCAGAAAGGGACTCTGATAGAAGGCGAAATGAGTCATGACGAAGTCAGATAAACTAAGAGGCGGAGGTGAAGTAGCAAAGCATTCCAGGCATGAGGCATGGCTAGCACAGAGACTAAGGCAGGATTGTGTCAGGGGAAAAGAAGAACTAGTAGGCCAGTGTGCTCATAATATGGGGAAAGATCACAAAAGAAGAAGGGACCAGGTTATGAAGAGATTTAAATGCCAAAGAGATGCTTTTCTATTTTGATCTTGGCACTAAGAAGGATGCTGTGGAGGTGGCAGTGAGCAAGGGGAGTGGGTGGTGGGTGGGTGATGAATAGGCCTGTGCTTTGGGAAAATCGCTTTTTAAACAGAACCAGGGGCAGCAGTGGATAGAGCACCGGCCCTGAAGTCAGCAGGACCTGAGTTCAAATTCGACCTCAGACAAAACACTTGACACTTACTAGCTGTGTGACCCTGGGCAAGTCACTTAACCCCAATTGCCTAAAAAAAAAAAAAAGCAGAACCAGGAGAATACTGAACACAATAAAAGCAATATTGTATCGATAATCAATTGTAAAAGACATGGCTATTCTGATCAATACCATGAACCATGTCAGTTCCAAAGGACTCTCACAATGAAAAAATGCTCTATCTACCTCCAGAGAGAAAATTAATGGGCTCAGTGCAGACTGAGGCATGTTTTCTTTCACTTTATTTTATTTGCCTTTTTTTTTTTATTGGCAGCATAGCTAATGTGGAAATAAGTTTTGCATGACTTCATAGGTATAGTGGGTATCATTTCTTGCCTTCTCAATGGGCTGGGGGAGTGGGAGAGGGAGGGAGAAAATTTAAAATTTTAAGGATAATTTTAAAGGGAAAAAAAAGAAAAAAGCACTTTGGCAGTTGAGTAGAGAAAGTGATTAGCTTGGGAAGGGGAGAGACTTGATTCAGAACACCATTTAAAGGTTATTTGCAATTATAACCCCTGTCCCAAAACTCATTGGTATGGAACACTCTCCTCACTGGTGGAGATGAATGCCTGCCCTGTGTGAGGGGCAGCTGGCAAGAGCAGGAGAGCTCCAGCCTTCCTCAGTCTTCAAGACTCTCCAGGCTTCAAGTAGGAAGATAGAAGAGGCCAACCCCACCTTAGGTTGCTGAAAGAAAAGACTCTGAGAAGAAGCTGACATGAGAGGAGCTGGAAGTCTCTGTCACGTCCCTATCTCTAGCTTGTTACACTAGATTTTTCAGGAATTTACCCTTTGGTGAGATTTGGAACTCTGTTGGTTGAGGTGAGTTATCTCACTCTTAGGGGAAGACCTCCTTCACTTTATATTGTCTTGCACATATTCTACGTATATCTTCTCTGATTTATGTTTTGCTGTGATTTGGATAAATGAATTTCTTTCTATTTTCTTTGTTGTGGAACTGGTATTTGGTGGGAAAGGGGATAAGCCTTGGGCATAGAGCTCAGGGTCCTCCTTCCCTCCAATAATTACACAGTGATCAAAAGTTAGATTGAACCTGATTATATGTCTCTGTGTGGGTGTATACACTAATAATATTTAAGGGAGCAGTTAGATATAATTCTAAGCCAGTACCCCCTCTCTCTGAGGAAAGCAAAGTGGTACCTTCTGAACCCAACTTCCTGCTTCCTCTCCTGGCAGGAATTAAAGTCTCTCTTGAAGAAAGGTGGAGGGAGAAGACACTAGGGACGTTGATTCTGCCTCCCTTTAAGTCATACCAATGACACCCCTGTACTACAGGCAGAAGATGGCCCTTGACATATGTGGACCTGGTGACACGTGGTGCCCTCTCTACCCAATCATCCAGGCAAAAAATGATGAGAGCCAAAACTTGAGTAGTGGCTGTTTGAATTGAGGGAAGAGGACTATATAAGAAATGCTGTGAAGATAGAAACTGTTAGGTTAGACAAAGGATCGGCTATGTGGAGTGAGAGGAAGGAATCAAAGACTGCATTGAGGTTGTGAGCCTGGGTGAGCAGGATGGTTTTAGTGCCCTTGCCAGTAATCGGGAACTTTTAGAGAGGGGAGGGTTTTGGGGAAAAGATAATGAGTTCTGTCTCACACACGTTCATTTGAGATGCCTATGGAATATCCAATTCTAGATGTCCAAAAGATGGAAGAGTAGTACAGGGGAGACATCAGGGCTAGATATATAGATCTGGGAACCGTCATCATAGAAATGATAATTGAACCAGTGGGAGCTGATGAGATCACCAAAGAATATGGTATTGAGAAAGAAGGTAGGAGAGCTCAGAGCCTTGAATGACACCAATAGTTAGTGGGTGTGACAGGTGAAGAGCTAGCAAAAAGAAACTGAGAAAGGGCAATCAGCCAAAAGAAGAATCACAAGAGAACAGTGTCATAAAAAGTGGAATAGAGGAGCGACGTGGTCTGACCTGTGCTTTAGGAATGTCACTTTGGTAACTAGATGGACTGAAGAAGGAAGAGTTTAGAAGTGAAGAAGCCAATTAGGGGTCTATTGAAATAGTACAGGCAAGAATGCCAGAGAACCATAGTTGGCAGGCACAGTAGAGTCAAGTGAGGATGTTAAAGATGGAGAGGACATGAGTGCAGGTACTGGGGGAAAAGCCAATAGAGATTGGGATGATAGTGGAGGCAATTTGCTGGAGAAGACAGGATGGCATTGGATCGAGGCTACATGTAGAGGGGTTGGCCTTGCAAGAATAAGGGCTACCTCTTTATCTTCGACAAGATTGAATTATGGGGGGCAGCTAGGTGGCGCAGTGGATAGAGCTCTGGCCTTGGAGTCAGGAGGACCTGGGTTCAAATCTGGTTTCAGACACTTGACACTTACTAGCTGTATCACCCTGGGCAAGTCACTTAACCCTAATTGCCTTTCCCCACCTCCTTCCCCCTGCCCCTCCAAAAGAGTGAATGAGAGGTCAGTAGGGGAATGAGGTCTGAATGATGTGTGATGAGGAGGAGGAACTCTTGGTTTAATGACCTCAGTTTTGGACAGGGGTTGGGAACCTGAGGCCTCAAGGCTGCATGTGGCCCTCTAGGTCCTCCAGTGAGGCCCTTGGACTGAATCCAAACTTCACAGAACAAATCCCTTTAATGAAAGGATTTATTCTGTAAAACTTGGACTCAGTGAAAAGGCTGCACTCAAGGACCTAGAAGGCTTCATGTGGCCTTGAGGTCACAGATTCCCCACCGCTGGTTTTGGCCTTCAGAGAAGCATGAAATGAAGTCCTTTGCTAAGAGAGAAGGTGCCAACTCCTAAGGTTTTTTTCCAGGGCTAATATTCTATGATTCCATAGGGAATACATAAGTATATGTCTGTATGTATGAAACTTAATCAACAGGCATTTATTAAGTGCCAGGCACATGAGAGGCTGAGTAAAGTAGTGGATAGAAAACTGGCCTTGGAGCCAGGAAGTTCTGAGTTCAAATCCCATCTCTGCCAGGCACTGGCTATGTGACCCTAGGCAAATCACTTCACCTCTCAGGGCTCTAGCTCAGTGATGTCAAACTCAAATAGAAGGGAGCCCTGTGGGCAGCATATTGACTCAGAAAACCAAAAGTTAACATTATCAATGTTGTATTTTTATTTACTTTGCTAAACATGTCCCAATTACATTTTAATCTGGTTTTGGCATGGTTTCATGACTGTTTGGGGCTCCCAGGACAGGAGTTTGACACCTGTGTTCTAGAGAGCTCTCTAAGACCTTAGTTGCAAAGAGGCTGCCAACCTCTGCAAAGGAAGTTTCCTCACCTGTGAGTTCTCTGTACCAATTAAGAACACAGATCTAGGTCCTGTTCCTATCCCTAGGTACTAGCCCTTGGGTGTACAGAGGCAAAAATGAAGTCATTTCTGCCCTCAAGGAACTTACATTCTACCAGGAGACACATGATAATATTCATATATTCACCTATAACAAATACAAGGTCATTTAGGGGGAAGGCAGGCATGTACAGCCCTTACAGGTGGGAGGATCAGGAAAGGTAGAATGCAAAGCATGGTGCTGGAGCTGAGCTTTGAAGGAAATGGGATTCTAAGAAGTGGAGATGAGGTGTAGGGGGGGTACCCTCCAGGCATTGGGGACATCCAGTGCAAAAGAACAGACAGAAAGAGTATCATGTTCAAGTAAAAGCAAGAAAGCCAGTTTAGCAGGACCACAGAATATGTGAGTCAGTAATATACCACAAGTCTCCAAAGTTATGCTGGTGTCCAGGTTGTAACTGGCTCTGAATGCCAAGCAGAGGAGTTTGTATTTGATCCTAGAGGTAATAAAGAAGCCCAAAAGTTTGAGCAGAGGAGTAACATGGTCAGACCTGTGCTTTAGGAATGTCACTTTGGCAACTGGCTGGAGGATGGAATGGAGAGGGAAGAGTTTCAAAGGGAAGAAGCCAACTAGGAGTCTATTAAAATAGTGCAGGAAAGAAGTGATGAGAACCTACCCTCAGCTCTTCATATCCCATTCTCTCCGTATTCGGGAGAAGAGTGAATTTTTTGTTGTTGTCATATACAAGGTATGTGGGGTACCTGAGGAATTATACAAGTGTCAGATGAGTGAAGAATATGATTCAACCCTGAATTTCAAAATAGTGCTTTTTGTTGGAGGTGGTCCTTTTGAAGCAGGAGTGGGGAAAGGGAAGAATGAGGAGCTATTGACAATCTGACATAGTTGTATGACGATTAAAAAAGTCTGAAAGACATAGTTTCTGGGTAATTTAATCATTTTATTAATAAGGCCAGCACATTATCAATAAAAGGATGGTCACTTGACCATCCCTCTTAGATCAAAGACCCCTAACAATGGTGGGCTCACAGTTAAATGCCCTTCAAAGAGTGGGTGTTCCTGAAGGGTGACAATCAACTCTCAGTGGTTAACACATTGGGAGGTAGGCTATATTAAAATGAGGATCTTGGGGCCCATGACCTGTGTCACCCAACTCTTGGCCAAAGAGACATCAATTTTCATGTCATTTGTTAAGACAAAAGAGAGGATCTACAGATTCCTAGACCTATCTGAGCAAACACAATAAGCAGCAATATACCTATTGCCCCAAACTTAGAGTTTTTTTTAACTGTCTTTTTAGGTCTTGGCCTGGGTAAATCTTTAAGATATATTTCCCATACTAGTTGGTTTCTGGATGAGGAAATAGGAAAGTGGAAAAACCTTGGTCCTGATTCAATAATTAGTTATTAAATATAAGAGATAAATAATTAATTTCTCACAGTGGATAGAACCTTGGACTTGGGAGTCAAAAATCTGGGTTCTGATCTGAAATCTGCCGATGTGAGACTGTTTAGGGGGTTTGAATAAATGATTCCTCCTAGCCCTAGGAATCTGGTTTGTTTGTTTGTTTGTTTTCATTTAATGTAAGTTTTCCAATGAAATAAAATCTAGAGACAGTGTTATAGTTACTGACCTGGAAGTGACTAGGTGCATGTTCACTGTGCAAAGAAAACAATCCATCTCACAATGTCTCCCACTGGGTAAATTTTATAACCTGTCCATTAGAGGGTTTGCTCTAAGCAGCTGCTCCAGACAGCATTTTCTGTTCATTTGTGGTACATAGCAGAGCAGCTGTTAGCTTCCATTGGGAAGGTGGATATGTAAACTCTGGTCTGTGCAGAACAGCAGTGGTGTGGTTTTGGTCTGCCTTTACCACAACAGTTTGTTTTTCTGGGAACCACAGAATGACAATTCTCAAAAAAAACTATTCTGGGACAAGAAGAAGAAAAGGGACTTGGCTGTGAGGTGTTGTGTCCTAGTTTTTGTGGGAAGCCTATAACCTTACAAAAGAATATGGTAGGGGCAGCTGGTGGTGCAGTGGATACAGGACCGGCCCTGAAGGCAGGAGGACCTGAGTTCAAATCCAGCCTCAGACTAAACACTTGACACTTACTAGCTGTGTGACTCTGGGCAAGTCACTTAACCCCAATTACCTAAAAAAAAAAAAAAGAATATGGTATATGGGGAGAAGAATGGAAGGGTGGTTCTGCCACTAACTTGCTGATTGACTGTGGGTAAACCCCTTCTCTTCCAGAGGCTCTTAACTTTTTTTGTGTCAGGGACCCCTTTGGCAATTTGGAGGAGCCTATGGACCTTTCCCAGAATAATGTTTATTCATAATTAAAGGAAATGCTAAATTTCAGTTAGAGGTTACTGAAAATAAGGACGTAATTTTTTTGTCTCATCTGAATTCATAAACTGCCTGAAACCTATCCATGGATCCATGTTAAGATTACTTGCTCTACATTTTAAGTTCAAGAATCATAGCTCTAGGGGCAGCTAGGTGGTGCAGTGGATAGAGCACCAGCCTGGATTCAGGAGGAGCTGAGTTCAAATCCAGCCTCAGACACATAACACTTACTAGCTGTGTGACCCTGGGCAAGTCACTTAACCCCCACTGCCCAACAAAAGGGAAAAACAAAGGATCATAGCTCTAGATTTGGAAGGAACCTCAGGCCATCTAGTCCAAACCTCCTTACTTTACAAATGAGGAAACTGAGGCCCAGAGCAGTTAAGTGACTTGATCAAGATCACAAGGGCAGCAGAGTCAGTTACAATGAAAAAGCACTATGCTAAGTGCTAAGTGCTAGGGATACAAATACAGAAGTGACTTAGTCTGTGTCCTCAAAGAACTTACCTACCATATGGGAGTGATGGCTCAAGAAAGGAGTAGTGGGGAATCATAGGGATGGTCAGTTGATCCACAGGAAAATCAATGGACATGCCCTTTCCACCTTTCCAGGAATAGATATTGATTTGCTTACTGAGATTAGAGCAAATGTAATTGCAGCGTTGATGCAGGGCTTAAGCTTAGTGTCAGGACAGTCGGCAAAATGTCTGGATAGGAAGTTCATCATAAACTAAAATGGCCTATTAAGGCTACCCCAGGGAGCACACACCCAGAGCTTCTGGGGATTTCAGGAGCATGATAACTGAGCATATGGGCTTGATGGCCCATATCCGCACATTATGGGGATAATGCATTCCCTAGTTGCTTCTGGGCCAGAACTGGGGGGAAAAAAAAAAACAACTTGATCATTTTGGTATGACACAGAGAACCTGCAAACAGTCTTTTGGTGTGTAGGCTAGGCTGACTCAGGCTCATTTGGTAGTTCAAGTTTTTAGCTAGAATAAAATGAGATATTAGTAAGCTATGTTGTTGTTTGTTCTTCCTTCTCAAAGAGGACCGTGACATCAGGAAGGTGATGTCATAACTTGCAAGTGAATTGGATTTAAGTGAGGAAGTGCTGTCTAAAGTCACCAGTCTCACTTTCTCCTCGAAAGCCATCTGGGTCCAGTGGCAAGATATAAATTTAACCAAAAGAAAACTGCTTTTAACCACAGCATGGAAACAATACTGAGTCAAGATATAGTACTGGTTCAGGTAGACATGACAAGTCTGTCCTTGGCCCATTGTTTCCTTGTAGAAAGCCATCGAGTTATCAGGGCATGGTAACTAACAGGATGGGAAGATACCTGCCATGTCTGAAGAGCATTTACTCTTCATCAGATGACTTTTTTATGTCCTTAAGTGACCAGGCGGCTATGTCAAACACTCAAGCCCTCTGAACCAATCTGGTCTTGGGGACAGCTTCTTTGACTTTTAAGAAAAAAAAAAAAGACCATCCTAGGCTACATGACAAGAGTGCTCCTCCAGGGCAGCTAGGTGGCACAGTGAATAGAGCACCAGCCCTGAAGTCAGGAGGACCTGAGTTCAAATTCAGTCTCAGACCAAACACTTGAGACCAGCTGTGTGACCCTGGGCAAGTCACTTAATCCCAACTGCCTTTAAAAAAAAAAAAGAAAAGAAGAAAAAAGAGTGCTCCTCCTAAGCTTCCTGGTCCTCTCTCCACCCTCTTACAGTGGCAGATGGACAGGTTGCTGTGTCATTTCAAAAGAGAGACAGCTTCTGGCTGGCATGCTCTCTTCCTTCAATACTGCCAAGTGGCTGAGAGTACTCTCTGTCCCTAGACTCCTTGTGTGGGCAGTGAGGGTTTAGGGCTATGTTCTTCTCTCTATCCTACTCCCACTTCTACAGGGAGCAGGGGCTCAACTAGGTGAGCTTTGTTGAGCTCAGGTACACCTAAGTCCCCAGCTGCCTTTTCCACTCAGAATCTCCTTTCCTGATTAAGTGATCAAACATCATTCTCATTGTTTTTGTTTGTTTGCTTTTGTTTTTTGATTTATTATTTACTTTTAACTTTTTTTCTTTAATTTTGAGTTCCAGATTCTTTCCCTTCTTGCAACCTCTCCCTCACCCATTGAGAAGAGAAGCAATACAATAGCAATTATGCATGTGAAATCATGCAAAACATATTTCCAAATTAGCCAATCAAACTCCTCGCCCATTGTGACAGCAGTTATCACTGACACTTGCTTAGTTCTAGGTGCCTTATTTCGTGTATCACCATTTATTTTGCACATAATATGTACGCTCTGATTCCCTGTTCCAGAACCAGGCTGCTGCATCTGACCTTCAAGGTCTTAGCAGGTAACCATGAGAGGGCTGGGAAGAGATGTGTGTCTCTTTCTCTCCTTGAGAAAGGAGAGGACTTAAGCCTCCACTGGCTGATTTTCCTTCTCTCTCTCTCTCTCTCCCAAACCAATTTTAGGAGCCAGTGACTAACACTTAGCTTCCATTAGTTTTTGCAAAGGGATATTTACTTCAAAGATACAGCAAGAACAAAGAACAACATTTCCTCCCACACCTCATGGTCATATTCTCCCTGAAACCAGTATAGTCTGGGGAGCTTGGGGGGTTGGGGGGTGGAGGAGTAGGCCAAAAAATTTAGCTCAGTTCCTACAGAGCACTGATCCCACCAAGTTCACATCCAAAGGCAGCATAGCATCTCTGCCAGATGCAAAAAAGCAAAGTATAGGCAGCACAGGGATCATAATCCCCATTGCACAGAGGCCCAGAGAGTGAATTGTTAAGTGAATTGCCCAATGACACAATCAGTGTCACAGCCAACATCATCTCCAGAGGAGTGGACATCATCTCTAATTAAAACTAGCTCAAAGTGACAGCCCTTTGGCTGATAATTCTGCAGTTAGTAGGGATACCTTGGCAGTTGCTGATGTTGTAATTATGAGGGGCAGGGCTTATGTGAAGCCAGCTCCCAGCCTGAATACTTGGTCTGTTTCTCATGTTCAGGGAGGAAGAGAGTTGAGTTGAAAACTGGAAGCAGAACCTTGGCTGGCTGGGGTGGAGAGGAAACCGTGCAGATCCTCTGGCTCACAGCCTCCTGCCTGTTCTCTTGCCAATGGGCAGCTGCTTGGAGTCCAGGCACGGGGAATAAAACAATAAAAAACTTACTGTGTACATCACTTCCTTCCTTTCCTCTACTATCAGTGCTGTCCATAAACTAGTGTCTTTGTAGATTCAAGGCCCTAATAAGGGGAGTTATTGTCTCTTTCCTGTGATCCTTTCTTCTTATTGCCTGTAATGGTTTCATCTCATTTCTCTTTATCTGCAGATCTTTGCCTCAGTCTAGCACCAGGTAAGCGCTCTGACCCTGCTACCATAGGTCTGCTGAGATCACAGTTTCTCAGAGCTGTAGAGGAGTTCAAATGACGTCTAAGTAGGAATATATTTTACAACCCTTCCCAATAGTCATCCAGCCTCTAACTAAAAACCTCTGGGTTTGGGGAATTCACTACTTCCGGAAACAGCCAATTCTACTCTTAAACAACACAATTTTTTAAAGTTTTACTTTTATTCTTAAATTTTAAAAATTCTTTTTGATATCTTTGAATTTTATATCACCTTTATTTTATTTTCTTTATTTATTTTAAATATTTGTATTTTCTTTCTTCCTTTTTTTCTTTTCTTCATTTCTTTATTTTCTTTATTAAATATACTCTTTCCTTCTCCCCTACCTAATAAGCCATCTCTTAAAACAGAAAACAGAAAAGAAAGGGAGAGGGGAAACAGTTCAGTAAAAGTAACTGACACATCAGCAGAATCTGACAGTATATGTAATGTTTCTCATCCACACTTCTCCACTTCTTCAAAGAATGGAGGGAGGTGCATTTTCTTAAGTCTTCTTTGGGACTAACCTTGGTCATTATAATTACAAGCACATTCAGGATTTTTATTGTTGTGATTATTCGTTTCAATTAAATTGTTGTAGTCATTGTGTGTGTTGTTTTCCTAGTTCTGCTGACTTCACTTTGCATCAGTTCATTTAATTCTTCCCATGCTTCTCTGAATTCTTCATCTTTATCTTTCTCATGGCACAATAATGGTCAATTGTGTTTGTGTACCCCAACTTATTTAGCCGTTCCCCAAGCAATGCATATCTACTTTGTTTCTAATTCTTTGCTACCACAAGAAGGGCTGCCGTTAATATTTGGGCAGAGATGGGGGACTGTTCTGTTAGAGAGATCTATTCGTCAGGACGTTTTGCCTAATATTGGTCTCTAATTTGCCCCCTGGGACTTCCATCCATTGCTCCTAGCTCTTCCCTCTGTGGCCAAGCAAAACTGAGCAGCTTAGTGTAGTAGGAAAAGCCTTGAGTTTGGAATCAGAAGCCCTGAGTTCAAATTTTGCTTCCTCCATGTATGACCTTGAAGAAGGTCACACTTCATTTTTCTGGGCTTCAGTTTCCTCATCGGCAAAAATAAGGTGGTTCAAGTAACTCTCCAAAGTCCCTTCCAGCTCTAGAACCTATGAACCAGGAGCCAACTCAGTGTTCTTTGGATATTTTACATCTATCATATCCCCCCAGAATCTCCTTTAGGTTAAACATCTCTATAATCTTCCATCCTTATACAGCATGATTCCCATCCAAGTCACTCTCCTCTGGAAGCATGCCAGTTTGGTTAGTAATGATTACTTTATATCAGCCTTTTCCAGTAAGCTGTTTTTGGCAGGGGCATTCTATAATACTCTATAATACTCCAGTAAATCTGTGATGTCATCATTATATTTCAAGACACTCAACCTCCATCATAGGAAAGTGTTGGCCATGTCCTGCCTTAAGAGAGAGTGTGCACCTCAGGTAGTTGGGGCCTTCCTTGAGTTCTCTTGACATTGTGAAGGGATCAATGAAGAGCTCAGACTGTCGCCTGCTTATCCTTTGTTCTTGGCATGTGACCAACCCATATTCGTTTTTGATCACATATTTCTTTCTTTGATGACATCCTCAGAAATGTAAAATTGAGTTCCAGCATCTTATCTGAACACACCTTTTGCATTTATTTGATAAAGAACCAGTACAATAGATTTCTTAACACAGAGGCAATGTTTCTTGCTTATGATTGTAGACCTCTCACCAGAAGTTTTTTGGCTCCCTCATCTCTGATCTTAAGGTTTTGGAGGACCCTGAGTTCATGATAATTTCAATACTCAATATGGCACAGGAGTGACTGGTAGGAGTTCTGCCGGGTGGTAACTGGTCCCAAGTGAATAGGTTGTGGGCAAAACATTCAGTTTAGGAACAGGAAGTTAGGAGACACACTGCAGTCTTGTACTTTCCCACTTCCTCAGCTGAGTTAATGAAGAGCCAGTGTAATGAAATGGAAAGAGCACTGGTTTTAGATCTGAGAATCTGAGCTTGAAGTCCTATTCTGCAACTTACTTTCTCCTCTCTGGGCCTCTATGTCCTTATCTTCAAAATGTAAAAAAAACTAGATTAAACAATAGTCAAGTCAAATCAACAAACATTTATGGAGTACTTAAAATTCGCAAATACTGTGTGTGTTAGACATCGAGGAATACAGAGACAGAAATCAAACAGTCCTTTCCCTCAAGGAGCATAAGTATATTCTATATGATCTCAAAAGTTTTTTCCAGCTGCAAATCATGTGATTCCTATGAGAAAGTAGATCTGGGATCTTTCACAACTTCAATGTCACATTTCTTAATAAACCCGGGTCTTCTCACTCTAACTGCAGTGTCTTTTCATTCTACCACACAGTGCCTAGAGGGGATGTTAAGCTAAATCTAAAATCATAAGAAAGGATCATATGATCCTACTCTGACTTGAAGCAGAAACAGCTTCCCTAACAATGGGTCCTTCAATCTCTTCAAAACCTGCCAATCTTAGCTGTTTCCAGGTATTAGATCATCAGACAGCTGATTTTTTAGAAGTTTTTCCTTAGGTTAAGCCAAAATCTGCCTCCCTATAACTCCTTTTGGTCCTATTTCTGCACTCTGGGGCCAAGCAGAATATCTGAATGGTATGTTTTAGAGCCACAAAAAATAATGAAAGATCATGCAACCTGGCCCCTTCATGTTACAGATGAAAAAACTGAGGCCCTTACCTAAAGGATTACACTTATTTAACCTAACCAAAGTAAAGGGAAAAAAATCATTAACCTGATCAACCCACAATTCATGGTTCCCGTTATAGGGAAGGAGAGGACTAAATAGAGCACAGACCAGTAGGAAATTTCCCTAAATATTTACATAGACTCAAATATGAATGGAGACATGCGTTTGGAGCAAGACCCATTTAAAATCATCTGCCCTTCTTTGGGGAGCGTATCTGGTCTATTCTAATTATCATTTGAATGTAGATGATTCCCAATCTGCATTTCTGGCCTAGACTTCTCATTCTTTTTTCAGCAAACATGCACTTGGATGTTCTGTTGGCTTATCCAAGGTCAATATCTAAAATAAAGGTCCTCACTCCCCCCAAATAGCCTGCTTTTCTAGCTTCCTCATTTTGGTTGACTCCACCATTGAACTTGGCTTTTAAGACCCTTAAACTTTGGGTCAGTTTAGATTCTTCTCTCTTTGTTCCTTGTTTTATATTCTACCCTCCAGCCCTCCAATCAGAGGGGGTTGGCGGGAAGGTGTTGAGTTAACAGCAAAGTGGAGAGATTAGGAGTGTTCAGTTTATCCTGGGAGGGACATCTTGTTCCATGGAGCTGAAACCAAGCAGAGCAGTAGATGGAGAATCTAGTGACATGTTTAGGGCCACCCAAGTACTATCTTGTGGGACTAGAACCCAGGTCCTCTGACTCTACTCAGGTTAAGAATTTGAGGTACATCTCAAATAAAATATTCTTGGCTATTTTAGGAAATGAAACAAAAAAAAATTAATCAATGTTAATTACTTTTAGAACAATTGGCATAATATGTGAACAAGGATAATATAGGCCTTTATCAGAATATATCAGAACATGTTTCATTATAAAGATTAGACTTTTTTCATAATCCAAATGGCGCACGCGCGTGTGTGTGTGTGTGTGTGTGTAGAGGGGAGATAACTAGTGTTCAAGGACTTTTCTAGGTTACATTTCCACTTCCTCTTTCCAAACTAAATTCTAAATTCTTTTTCACAGACATTATAATATACTTTTTAGAGAAGCCGTTTTAACTTCCCAACCCCCCAGTACCTAAAAGAGAGGCAAAGGGAGCTTGAAATAGTATCTCAACGTTTAATCTACTATTTTTTTAATCTCTATTTTTTTTTTAGGCAATTGGGGTTAAGTGACTTGCCCAGGGTCACGCAGCTAATAAGTGTCAAGTCCTTGGTCTGAGGATGGATTTGAACTCAGGTCTTCCTGACTTCAGAGCCAGTGCTCTATCCACTGCACCACCTAGATGCCCAATCTCTATTTTCCTTGAAGGATAATATAATCATTGGTTATGGCAAATGGAGAAGTTTGGAATACTGTGGATAAGTTCACTTACCTTGGCAGTATACTTTCCAGGGATGTACACATTGATAATGAGGTTGATGTATGCATTGCCAGAGTCAGCTCAGTGTCTGGGAGACTCTGAACAAAAGTGTAGTGTCAACCTCATGGAGTTTGTTCTAAGAAAGACAAATGAAATTAGGTTGTGTCCACTTTTTTAATTTCTCTCAAACTGGCAACGTGCATGAGAGTTAAAGTCCAGAACTGGCTCAGTTTGAGGGTTGGGGGTACAGAGTTATATGCCCTTCGAAGAGTAGGTGTTCTAAGGGGTGCCAAACAATTCTGATTGGTCAACACACTGGGAGGTGGGCTATATTAAAATGAGGGTTTTGGGGTAGTGATTTAGGTAACTTAATCTTGGTCAAAGAGACATCAATTTCCATATCACCTGTCTTGACAATAGGGAGAAATCAGCATTCTCCCACACCTGTCAGGGCAACACAATCAGCAGGAATGGACCCCTTTATTTTTTATTTTATTTTATTTTTTTGGCTAGGCAATGGGATTAAGTGACTTTCCCAGGGTCACACAGCTATTAAGTGTTATGTGTCTGAGGTCAGATTTGAACTCAGGTCCTCCTGAATCCAAGGCCAGCGCTCTATCTCCACTGTGCCAGCTAGCTTCCCCCAGTAATGGACTCATTTAGATTAAAGCTTTATATCCTTCAAAAGAAGGAACTGAACTGTATAAGAAAGGGGGATGGGGGAAGCTCTGAGTCTCCAAGATCATGATTACTAAGAAAAATCATTTTTCACAGTAGGGAAAAAGAGGTATTAGACTGCCTACCAAACTGAAGGTCTACCAAGCCGTTGTGCTGACCTCATTGTTGTATGCCTGTGAAACCTGGACAGTATACCAGTGCCATGCCAGGAAACTGAATCACTTCCATTTGAATTGTCTTAGGAAGATTGTGAAGATCACCTGGCAGGATAAGGTCCTGGACATTGAGATCTCTTCTCGAGGTGTGCTACCAAGCAGAGCACAACTCTGATGGGTTGGCTGCATGGTTCAAATGCTAACCTTACCCTTGCATAAAAGACTATTTTATGGAGAACTCATGCAAGAAAGGTGTTCTCATGGTGGTCAGAAGAGGCAATACAAGGACACTCTCAAGGTCTCTCTGGAGAAATTTTGAATTGATTGCATAACATGGGAGACTCTGGCAAAGGACCACGGAGCATGGCATGTCCACATCAAAGAAGGTGCTCTATGATCAAAGCAGGATTTCAGTAGCTGAAAAGAAAGGTGAGATGTGCACATTTAGAGAATCTGCCCCAAATGTTCATATGAACTATTTGTGCCCACCCTATGATAGAGCATTCTAAACTCATATTGGTCTGATGAATCATGGTCGTACATACAACAGTGTCATTTTGGTCCTTTTCTAGAATGAAGGACAACCATTTTCTTTGAAGGAGAATGAGAAATTTCTCAGCCTGAATTCCTAGAGAGTCCAGGGAGAATCACTCATCATACCCACCAGAGGGTCAGTAAGACTGGAAGTCAAATAAAATGCATGAGAGAATGAAAAGAAAAGACATGTATTAGCTGCTAAGGAAAATTGCTTGCTAGCAGCAGCAGGCTACAGATTTGGCTTACATAACTTCTTTCAGGTATGCTTAAGAGTAAATAGCCAATGCAGTGGATAGAGCTCTGGCCTCGGAGTCAGGAGGACCTGAGTTCAAATATGGCCTCAGACACTTGACACTTACTAGCTGCATGACCCTGGGCAAGTCACTTAACCCCAATTGCCTCAACAAAAAGCAAAAAAAAAAAAAAAGGAGTAAATAGAAGACAAAGGGTTGTGGAGCCAAAGTGGTAAAGTGATTAGAAGCAATGTAGTGGGCTCCTTTCCACAAACTCCTCCAAACAGATCTAGAAAACACACTAAACTGAATCCTAATGGGGAAAACCAGAAAAAATACAGTGAGTCATTTGTCTAACCCAATTGGTGTAGGAAAACTGACAGAAGCAATAGAGCACGCGGGCAGAGGCTGTACACCGGTGCAACAGGAGGTCCCAGGCCTCCCTTGGGTTCTATGAAACCCACAGCAGGGACAGGGGACAACTGACTGCTTTGTTTCCTACTACCCAGTTCTGAGCCACAGATACAGGGTGGAATGAGAAGGGGACTCGCATGCAGGGGTTTCAGTCTCAAGGAGAGAGGCCTTGATTAGTGCATACAGAGAAAGGAGGACGTTCTAAAGCCAGCAGCAGCAGAATCTCAGTTTTGACATCTAGCTCAGCCTGCAGAGGAGCAACCAAGGCAAAAAATCCCAGACCAAAGGGGAGCCTACAGTTCTGCCTATTCTAAACCAATGGAATTTTCCATTTGGCTAATAAGGGCTGAGCCAAATACAGCTCTAGAACTCAAACCCAGGGGACAACAATTAGATTTTGCCATTGGATCAGAACAACAACAAAGAGCATAGGCACTTTGGAAGCACTGAAAACTTGCAGGTCCCAGCCTATCAATAAAATCCTGAAATGACGTAACACTCAAAACTGCAAGAAAACAGCAACAGGACCAGCCTAGACCTTCCCTCTGGAAGTGTGGCAGAGCCACAAGTCCAAAGTCAGAAAGCAGGCTAAAAGGATGGGAGGGGAAAGAACCCTACCATAATGAGCTATTATGGTGGCAAAGATGCTTGCAGAAAAGAATAACTCTAAAATATCTATAACCAATGCCTCAGAAAAAACACAGCTTGGCCACAAACTCAACTAGAATTCCCAGAAAAGATACAGTAAAAAAAAAATTTATAGAGATCAAAATATTTTTTGTTTCATTAAATGGAATGAGAACACGAGAAAAAAGTTGGGGAAAAAGTGAGAGCTGTGGAAGAAAGAACTAGAAAGGAAATTAACAATTTGGAACAAGAAGTAAAAACCTAGCCTATGCAACAAACTCCTTCAAATTCAAATGGACTAAATAGAGGCCAATGGCTTCATAAGGCAACAAGAAATATTACAACAAATTGAAAAGGCTGAAAAAAATAGAAAATGTAAGGTATTTCGTAGCAAAAACAACCAACTTGAAAAACAGATTGAGGTGAAAACATTTGAAAATCACTGGACTATCTGAACACCATGACCCAAAAAGGAGCCTAGACATCATATTTCAAGAAATGTTAAAAGGAAATTGTGCAGATCTCTTAGAACCAGAGAGCAAAGTAGAAATAGAAAGAACCCATAGGTCACCTCTTGAAAGAAAACCCAAAATGAAAGCTCCTAGGAAAATCAGAGCCAAAATCCAGTGCTTCTAGATGAAAATAAAAATACTGAAAGCAGCCAGAATGAAACAATTCAAAGAGCAGCAGTAAGCAATAGTCACACACAGCAGTCACCACTTTAAAATAAAGGAGAGCTTGGAATATGATATTCTAGAAGGCAAAAAATATAGGCTTACTGCTAAGAATAACCTACTCAGGAAACAATATAATGCTATAGGGGGAAATGGATCTTTAACAAATAGAAGATTTTTAAGCATTCCTGATGAAAGGATCAGAGCTTCAGAGAAACTTTGAAATTAAAACACAGGAATGAAAAGAAACATGAAAAGGGAAACATGAGTGAAAAATGATAAAAAACTAAACAAGGATAAACAGTTTTCATTCGAAGATGAGATCAGTCAGTCAGCCAATATACATTTATTAAGTACCTACCACATACCAGGCATTGTGTTAAGCACTGGGGATACAAGAAGAGGAAAAAGACAGTCTCTGCTCTCAAAGAACTCGTAATCTAATGGAGGAGACAACAAGCAAGCAAATATGTACAAACAGGCTATTTATAGGATAAATAGAAAATAATTAAAAGGGGGAAAGCATTGGAATTATGAGATGTTGGGGGGAGAAGGGAGGGGAAAGAGAGGGAGAAAAATTTGGAACTCAAAATCTTGTAAAAATTAATGCTAAAAATTGTCTTGACATGTAATTAGAGAAAAAAATACTATTAAAAAGAAAGATTGGGGGGCGGAGCCAAGATTGGCAGAGTGACAAAGAAAGATATATATAATCTTTCTTTTTAATAGTATTTATACATATGTATATTATATATACATATATAATCTCATGGGGAGAATCTACTTTGTATGTAGAAATGCTCATCATATTTGGTGTTCATTATGATGAGAGTTTTAAAAAACCTCTAAAACAACAAAAATTATAATTTCATTGAGGGCAGGGACTAGTTTTACTTTTCTCTTTGAACTTCCAGAACTTAATACAATGCTGAACACTTAATTAAGTGTTCAAAGAATATTGGTGATTGATTTATAATCCTCTCAGTGATTCAAAATACTCACTATGAATAACATAAATAACATAAATAACAAAATAATCACATAAATAGCATTGCCATTCTGTACCAATGGAGGGCATTTCTATTTGAGAAGGTGGGGTAAGGGGGTGTTCAAACTGATAAAATCAGTGTTTTGAACAACTACAATAATAACAAATCACATGCATGCGTGAGTATTTAAAAATATTTATTTTGGAAAAGAAAAGATATTGGGAAAGGGTTCCTGAAGATGTGATTTTAGTTAGGACTTGAAGGAAGCCAGGAAATCCAAGAGCTGAAGATATGGAAGAAGAGCATTCCAGGGATGGAGGACAGCCAGAGAAACTTCTGAGGGCTCAGATGGAGTGTTTTATTCAAGGAAAAGCAGGAGACCAGTGTCACTGGATTGAAGAGTACATGTCAGGGAGTAAAGTGTAAAACTACTGAAAAGGTAGGAAGGGGCTAGGTTATGAAGAACTTTGAATGCCACACAGAGCATTTTATATTTAATCCTGGAGACAAGAGAGAAGTACTGAAGTTTATTGAGTAGGGGTGTGATTTTGATATGGACAGAGGCAAGAGAGAGGATTCCAGGAAGATAACCTAGGTTGTAAGCTTGGGGGACTGGAAGGATGGTGGTATCCTCAACAATAACAGGGCAGTTTGGAAGTAGAAAGGGAATGATAGTGAGTTCAGTTTTGGACATGTTGAGTTTAAGATGTCAACCGAATATCCAATTTGAGATGTCTGAAAGCTGGAAATATGAGACTGGAGGACAGTAGAAAGGTTAGGGCAGGTTAGGTGGATTTGAAAATTATCACCACAGAGATGATAATTAAATCCATAGGAGCTAATGAGATCACCAAATGAAATAGTATGAGAAGAGAATCAGGCCCAGAATAGACCCCTGGGACATCTACAGTTACAGAGCATGACCTGGATGAGAATCTAGCAAAGGAGACTGAGAAGGAATTGTCTGATAGGTATGAGGGAAACCAAAAAGAGTGGTGTCCCAAAAACCTAGAGAGAAGAGAGTGTCAAGGAGAAAGGGTATGATCAATAGTGGTCAAAGGCTACAGAGAGGTTGAGAAGAATAAGGATGAAGAAGAGAGTACTGGAATCAGCAACTAGGAGATCATTAGTAACTTTGGAAGAGCAGTTTTGGTGGAATGGTAAGGTCAGAAGATGGATTATAAGAGGTTAAGAAGAGGGGAAGAGGAAAGAAAATGGAAACATCTATTGTGGATGGTTTCTCATAGAGTCTGGCCACAAAGGGCAGAAGAGATATAGGACAACAGTTAGCAGGGATAGAAGGATCAAGTGAGGGTTTTTTTGAGGATGTGGGACAACTGAGTATGTTTGTTGGCATAGGGAAGGAGGGATTAAAGATAAGTAATAGAGTGGGGATGACAGAAAGTGCAATCTGTTGAAGGAGATAGGGTGGAATGAGATCTTTTGAGCAAGCAGAGGGATTAACCTTGGTAAAGAGTAAAATCACTTCATCATGTGAAACAGGAGCGAAGGAGGAGATAGTTGATAAGAGACATATAGAAGGATTGCCTAGCAGCAGTGAGTGCCCAGTTGAAGTTGTGTTACATAAATTTGTAATGGATCCTGTCAGAATAGCTGAATAATTGTGCCCATGTTTATTCAGCAGCACGTGCATAGAAGTGAAGGTGGTAAATGGTGAGAGTGATCCAAGCCTCAGGCTTGGCAGGGAGATAATACATGTATTTCATCTTAACTCTGTCATCATCAGGGTTCATGGAGGGTATCAAATAAACAAGGCCTGAGAGTGATTCTGTTTTGTCTTAATGATGTTAAGAAAAGAATGAAAAGAAAGAGGAAAAGAATGTATTGGGGAGGGAGGAAGGAAAGGAAAGTTAGGGGAAATTATCTCATAATTAAAGTGCACAAGGAGACATTTATGAAAAGAGGCAGAAGAGGGTGGGAGTGGAAGACTGACAATTGAACCTCAATCTCATCTGTACTGGTCAAAAAAAATACACAACCCAATAGAGTTGGGTACAGAAATACACTTCACTCAGCAGAGAAAAAGGGAGAGAAAAGGGCAAAAGGGGGAAAGGAAGAATTAGAGAAAGGGTAGATTAATGGAAGGGTTAGTCCTAAGCAAAACAAATTCTAAGGATGTACAAAAATATTTATAGCTCTTTTTGAGGTGGCAAAGAATGAGAATCTGAGGCCGTATCCATGAATTGGGAGATGGATGAACGAGTAGGGAATACAAGTCAAGCGATAGCATTGTGTTGTACTCTTATTGGCATAATGATGAATCGGGCTTCCAGAGGACTAATGATAAAAAAACGCTACCTACCTTCCAAGAGGTGGACTCAGAATACATGAGACAATTGTTTTTCTTTTTTTGTACATGGCCAATGTGGAAATTTGTTTTGATTGACTATTTGTAATAAGTTTTAGTCTTCTTTTATTCTCAATGTGGGAGAGGGGGAAAAGGTGGATTTTAGCCGATCAAAACAAACAAAAAAATTTTTTTAAGTACACAGCCAATCAGTAGCATTGAATGGACTAATGAGATGGAACCTTTTGTGATAAGGCAGTTGCTCTAGAAATTTCCTGGCTATGGCTTGGGTTCAACTTTTGTGAGATTCTGTGTATCTAAAGAATGTTGCATGCATCTCAATTATGTGTATTCAAGGTAGACTGGATGGAAGTAGTAGAATCACACTTTGTTTTTCAGTCCTTAGAAGAATAGGGAGCAATTTAGCCTGGTTCTGTGTTTAGTGTGTTGCATAATGGGGGTAATGGATGACAAGGTTGCTTTTCCTCAAAGACAAGATTTTAACCGCTCTGAATCTGTTTCTTCCTCTATAAAATAATATAATGCTTGCATTACGTACCCTCCAGATGGTTGTGAGGATTAAATCAGATGAATGTATGATAATATTAACCACTTCGCATCTGTAAAGCTGTGATTGGTTCTTTAGCTTCCATCCTGATTTCAGTCTTCTCCATCCCCTCCTAGATTCCTTTATCTAAAGTGCTGATTTCATATTATGATTTAGGCACTCAATAAAAGTTTGAATTTAGTTGAATTTACATGTATTATCTCCAGATCGATCAATCAATCAACTCCTCTTAGCTAGGACTGGAGGCCCAATAGATAAGATAAAATAGAAAGGGTTCCCACCCAGCCCTCAAAGAATTTACTTTATTTTAGGGAGAAAGCAGTGCTCAAAACAGTATTTACAAATCAGAGTAGCCCAGGGCGGGCCCCAGCTCCTGGGAAAACCTGGAAAGATCTACTAGTAAGGAATCTCAAAGATTTCCCCAGACAAGGGGAAATCAATGATAGGCAAAGAAATGAGAGTCGGAGTGTCAGTGAGGAACCACAGATAGGCCAGTATGGACCTAGACTGACCCTTAGAGTGAAGTATTATCCTTGGTTTGGTACTGAAACAGAATCTCATATTCATACACTATGAAAGCTGGGAAGAGATTGTATTGTTTGTTTGCACTCTGCATTTATGGGTCCGGTCCTCTAGCTAGATTGTAAGGACTCTCCCAGTCTCCCAGCTTAAATAGCAGCTGATAGGAAAACTGCTGGAAAAAACTGGCTGACCTGGATGCTGCCCTTCCCTGGAGGCTTCCAGGCCTGCTCCAAAAATCTTGAAAAGCTTCCCTTTAACTTGTGACTAAAGACCATTTATCTGAAATAGCTGCAGGTTCGTTCCCTGACCCCTCACCTTTTCCTACAGTGCAATTATGTAAGTTCTTTGAGGGCTGGAACTGTCTTTTGCCTCTTTTTGTATCCCCAACATTTAGCACCTGGAAGATTAGCACCTAGCCCGGTCCAAACAAAAGGTTAGATAAATGTTGATTGATGGAGTGAGTTAAAATGGAACCTGTCTCAGACAGTAATTTAAAGACTGGCCTTTACCTGTGGCATTCCAGGGCCCCTCCCCAAAGCAAGCCATAAATCATCGATGGTTTGAGCCAATCAAATCCCTCTCAACTGCTGGCATAAAGCCAAGAACTTTGCTGGAAAGCTCTTGTGGAGAAACCTTCCTGAGAACAGGTCAGACATCTCCAGACACAGGACAGAGGAGTAGAACAGTTCCTAGTACCAATACTCTAGGTAAGCTCCCTTCTGAAGAGTTATAGTTATTTAAGACTATCTACCACCAAAATTATTGACTTTGTGGGCTGATGGATGACCAACCTTCCGTTCTTTCATTCTTGACCAACATCCTCCCTTTCACCTTGCCCCATTTCCTGGGCTAAGCTCTCTATTCTCTTTTCTCCCATGTCTCTTCTTTCTTTTTCCTTCTCTCTTTTGCTTCTGCTTGCTCCCTCTTCTTATCCCCCTCCTGTTCTCTTTTCCCCCTTTCCTCTTCCCCCCTTTTCCCTGCTGTTCTCTCTCATCATCCCTCTTCTTTTCCTCCTCTCCTTCCTTCACTTACTTCTCTCCCTCTCTTTTCCTCCCTCTCCACATCATCTTTCCTTGTGGTCCTTCCTGATGGTGCTTTGAAGAGAGCACTGGGCCTGAAGTTAGGAAGACTTGAGTTTCAAATTGCCTCAAACACTTACTAGCTGTGTGACCCTAGGCAAGTCACTTAAACCTGTGTCTTCCTCAGTTTCCTCAACTGTAAAAATGAGAATAATAATAGCATCTACCTCTGCAGGGTTGTTGTGAGGACCAAATGAGATATTTGTAAAAATTGCTTATCACAGTGCTTAGCACACTGTAATAAATGCTTATTACTTTCTCTTACCTCCTCCTTTCCTTCTTCCTCTTGCTTTCCCTGTCCTTCCTCCCTTTCCCTCTTTATTTCCTCTCCCTTCTCTCTCTTTTCCTCCTGTTCCCCCGTCCTCTTCCCCATTGCTAGTGTTGTATGATCAGCTTTTCCTAAGGTGCCCAAGCCTCCCAAGGATAGAGCTGCCACTCTGGTCCTCTCTGTGAATTCTTCTCTGACCTACTGGTTCTTTTTCTTCTCACCCCCCCCCCACAAGTTCACCCTATTCTGCTCTTGGGGTGGGTGGTTACAGAGGAGGCTTTCAGAGGCAATATAGGTAAAAGGGCTAAGCTCCCACTAACCAGCCCCCAGCATGAGGATGAAATGTGATTCATAGAGATTAAATATTAATAACATGGTGAAAGTGGGCACTCGATAACGACTTTTTTCTCAGGCTCTCTGCTCCCCAGGCTCCAGACAGGGGTACTTTGATCTGCAGATCTCAAGGCCAAGATACTGTCCTGGCCCTGGCCGTTATAAGCAAGGGACTGGGTGGAGCCTCACCACTCTTTCCATTAGCCCCACATGGCCAGCATTGCCCTGCCCTGGCTCAGATTTCCTCTAATGGGTTCCCCTCTCAGACAGAGCAGTTTGCAATCTACAGCCTTCCCCTACACCCCCCCAAAGCCTCTATGACTGCTCCCTGTTTCCCTACCCATGCCTAACGCCATTTCTAGCTTCTGTTTGAGCACAGTCTTGCTTCATTTGAAAAAGCTTCCTTTATATTAGACCTGGAAGGGTTTTTGTAGTCCAATCCCCTCATTTTACAGATGAGGAATACTGAGGTGAAGAAAAAAAAGGTCACACTGAATTAGTGACATATAGGAGTCATCCAGTCAACAGCTATTTATGCGCTAGACAGTATACTAGTCACTGCCAATACTAAGGCAAAAGCACTAGCTGCAGTTGCTGTATAACAGGAAAACAACATGCAGACAACTAGATATAAACAAGATACAGGCAGAATACATTGGAAACATTGCCCAGGATGACAGTAGTATTATGGGGATGTCAGGAAAGGCAATATATAGAAGGTGGGATTATAACTGGAAGAGACTTGAAGGAAATCGGGGAAGCCAGGAGACAGAGGAGGAAGGAGAGAATTCCAGACACTGGAGACAGCCAGTGAAAATGCGGAGTGGGCAGGTGGAGCCGTGAACAGCAGGGAGGCCCATATTACTGGTTTGCAGACTACCTGGAGACAACCTGAAAGAAAATTGGAAAGGTAGGAAGGGGCCAGATTACCCAAAGATTTTAAAAGCCAAACAGAGCAGTTTATATTTGATTGTGAAGGCTATAGGGGGCCACTGGAATTTATTGAATAGTGATATGATAGATCAGACCAATACTTTAGGAATATCAGTTTGACAGCTGAGGGGACTGGAGTGGGGAGAAACTTGTGCCTGGGAAACCAATTAGCAGTCTCTTTCAATAGTCCAGATGTGAGGTGATAAGGACCTGCACCTTGATGATGGTCCTGTTACTGGAGAGAAGGAAGAGTAGAGAAGAACATGACAACTGATGGGATGTGGAGGTTGGAGTGAGTGCCAAGGGGGACTCTCTTGGGACCTTTCCACACCAGCAAATTTTATTTTCAGTTCAAAATTCTTTCCTTCTCTCCACCCCTTCTCCTACCCATTGAGAAGGCAAGAAATACAATTCCCATTATACATATGAAGTCATGCAAAATATTTCCATATTAGCCAGAAAAGGAAAAAATACGCTTCAATCTGGACTCTGAGTCCACATGGATAGCATTTTTCATCACGAATCCTTTGGAGTTTTGCTGGGTCATCATTTTGATCAGAGTTACTAAGTCTTTTACAATTGATTATCTTTCCAGTATTGCTGTTAACTGTATCCATTGTTTTTCTGGTTCTGCTCACTTCACTTTGCATCATTTCATATGTCTTCCCAAGTTTTTTCTGAATTCATCCCCTTCATAATTCCTTACAGAACTTCTTAGTATTTCATAATATTCCATAATTTCTGACAGAATTTCTTAGTATTCTATCATATTCATATACCTTAACTTGTTCAGCCATTCCACAATTGATGGGCATCTATCATCCATCCAAAAAGAGCTGCTATAAATATTTTTGCACATACTAGTCCTTTAATTTTTAGCTCCTTGGACTTATAGACCCAGTAGCAGTATTGTTGGATCAAAAGGAGGCACAGGCTATGTGATCCTAGGCAAGTCACTTAACCCCATTGCCTAGCCAAAAAGCAAAAAAAAAAAAAAGGAGGCCCTGTTTTGTAGTCCTTTGGGCATAGTTCCCAATCAGTCTCCAGAATGGTTAGATTAGTTCATAGCTCTACATTATCTTAGTGTACCTATTTTCCCACATCCCTTCCAACATTCGTTGTTTGCCTTTTTTGTCAACTTCGACAATCTGATAGGCATGAAGTGGTACCTCTGGGTTGTTTTAATTTGCATTTCTCTAATTATTATTGATTTGAATAATTTTGTCACCAGGCTTATACACAAGAAACAATTAAAAATCATTCAAGACAGCATGTGCTTGAGTGTCTGATAGCATGGTAGAGACTGTAAGTATCAAAATTGTTCAGAAAAGAGAGTGATAACTGTGGATTTGAGAATTCCTGCTCTTGGACTCAAAAGATCGAAGATTTTGAGCTGGAAGGACCCTTAGATGACACCTAGTCCAACCTCTTCATTTTACAGATGGAGAAACTGGGCCAAGAGAGAGGTTAAATATCTTACCCAAAGTCCCACAAGATCATAAGATGGAGCAGCTGAGGTCTGGTCCTAGTTTTGCTAACTCATTATGTGACCTTGGGAAATTACCCCAAGTTCTTCTTTCTAGGCCTTAGTTTTCTCTCTTTTCAAATAAGGAGACTGCACTAGATGGTCTCTAAAAGCCCTTCCAATTTTGATATTCTAGGGCTCTGTAGTTATTTCAGGAATGTTTCTTCAGGAGATGGGACCAGATGCTGACTTTGAAGGATGGCCAGGGTTTGAAGAGGCAGAGTTTGAGTAGGTACAAATGGGGGTACAATAGGTTGCAGAGAACAGTATAAGGACCTAGCCAAGTACAGAATGAGCCTGGCATGTGTGGGACCTAACTGTGGTAGAAGATCTTCAAGGGAAGTCATGGGAGATAAGGAGGGATGGGTAGAGTGGGACATGATGAGAATCTTAAACTCACAGAATCTTTGAGCTAAAAAGTGACCTTAGAACATAGAATGTCAGCGCATGAAAGGTTCCTAGGAAAGGATGAAGAGTGTGAGTGAGACGGAACACTGAAAAATAGAATATCAAAGTTGCAAAGGAGACGTATATCAATACTCTAATTTGATAGGTGGACTAACTGAGGCCCAGAAAAGGAAAGGGACTTACCCATGGTCACGCAGGAAATGTGGTAGGGAGGTTAATATTCAGTAGTTTCCAGTCACGTCCAACTCTTCATGACCTGATTTGGGGTTTCCTTGGCAAAGATACTGGAGTGGTTTGCCATTTCCTTCTCCAGTTCATTTGACAGATGAGGAAACCGAGGCAAACAGGGTTAAGTGACTTGCCCAGGGTCAGCCAGTTAGGAAGTGTCTAAGGTCAGATTTGAACTCAGATCTTTCTGACTGCAGGTGTGGCATTCTATCCAGTGGTAGGGAAATAGGGAAAACTTAAACTCAGGTCTCCTGATTTCCAGGGCTACTTCAGCTATAACTAAACAGATAAACAAGATTATTTGGAGGAAATGGACCTTTGCAGGATGAGTAAGACATGGACTTAGCAGGCCTGGGTTGGGGGATGGGTAAGGTATTCCACGGGAGATGAAGACAAGCTTAGTGGGGAGGGGGGGACAGTGAAGAGTCAGCCTGACTAGAATGGACAGTGGAAGAGACATTGGCCAGACCTTTCTGCTCTCAAATATTCTGTCTTAATCAAATCATCTGACTCTTTCTTTCAAACTGGGTTGCAATTAAAATCAGGCATCAACACAAAGCCCATATTTCTTTTCTGAAAAGAAATTAGCTTAAGGGAGCTGTGGAGGGGAGTGGAGAGGTGGGTTTTGGTTTCAAGTAAAAGAGGATACAAGAGACAGTCACCGAAGGATATAGTGTCACCTGGGTTCAAAGACAACTCTGCTACTAATCCCCTGTGTGACTTAGGAAAGATCCTCTCCCTCATTGGGCCTCAGTTTCTTCCTTTGTCAAACAAGGGGTTGTACTTTAAGGTTCTTTGAGCTCTAAATCCTATAAGCATAGGAATCCCTGGGTACTTGAATCTGAGCACTTCCCATAGCAATGCGGCCAGTGGAAGTTGGGAAAGAACAAAGGAGGAGACTCAGGAAAAGTCCCTTTCTTTCAGGAAGTCCTCCTAACAGGCAGAAGGTACATAGACAGTTCCAACTTATAAGAAGGGATCGGGCAGCTAAAGCCACCCTGAGCCTCACTCCAGGATTATGTTCAGTGTTAATGTCTGCCTAATTTATAACATCCAATGTGCAGGAGGGATCCCTTTGTTCCCATGAGGGTTGCAGGGGAGGTGGCTGGGTACCTGCCTGCCTGTCATCTGTTCAGCCTCAATGTCCCAGCCTTTTGGAGGATGGGAAGATCTATTTTTCAAACCCACAAGTATATTGGATAGAGTGAGGAGTGACTGATACAGTGGGAGAGCAGATCAGAAAACTTGGATTCAAATTCTGGTTCTGTAATTTACTAGATTGCTTCTCTGGGCCTGTTTCCTTAACTAGAAAATAAAGATATTGGAGCAGAGGATCGTTAAAGGCCCTTCTATGTAATTTTTATGGCCTTTAATTGTATAGAGTACTAGTAGAAAGGAGTCAGGACCCCCAAGGGCCTACAAAAATTTCTCTAAATGAATTATCTATCTGCAGTGATGGAGAGTTTCCACATCCATGATTCAGTGCCTGACCAAAAATCTAAAATGAATTTAATTCCTGCCCTATCCTGCTCTAATTTAAGACTTAAACGAGGGCTGGGAAAGTATTATTTATTACGGATACAGTAGCTGCTCAGCCACCACCTGGCCCCTCCAAGGCCAGTCCCCTCTCTGCCCAGGCTCCCTCTTCCAGTTCTGGCTGGTCCAGGAGGGAGGCCTAGGGGCTAAGGAAGGTGCCTGTGGGTGAAGCTGGGTGTGGAGGGTGTGGCAGGGAGCAGTGGAGAGAGAAGTTCTGCCTGTGGCTGGAAACCAGGCTACATATTATCAGTTCCCTTATTCAAGAAACGTTTTCCCTGTTTGACCCTCACATGTAACACCTTGGTTTGTTTTGTCTCTTTCCTTTTTCTTCTCTCCCTTCACTGAGCTCTGTATCTCTTTCTGTTTCTCAGTTCTTTTTCCCTGCCTCTTTCTTCCTCTGACTTTCTTCTGTCTCTCTTTCTCTCCCTATCTCTTACTCATTCACTCTTCTTTCTCTCCCATGTACTTTCTCCGCTTCTTCTGCTGTCTCTCCCTCTTTGCTGATCCCTCATTCTCTCCGTCTGTCTAACTCTCAGGCCCTCTGGCTCTTTCTCACTCACTGTCCTTTTTACATTCTATATTTATATCTCTTTTGATTCTCTTGGAACATTCTGGAAACAAGTTCCTTTCTGGCCAATTCCCCAAACAAAACCTCAATTTCAAGCCAAAATGCGCTGCTGGCAGCCTCAGCTCTCTCCTGCCATCCCGACCTCCTCACTCACATGCAAGTGTATTTCCCCACTACCACCAGACATTTATCTCTCAACAACTTTTAAGCTGCCCTCCTCCTGCTTCCCATCCCAACATACTCTTTCTAGTCTCTACTTGCCTGCTTTCCTCCCACTTCCCCCAGCCCCTCAGGGGTAGAGCTCATTTTTGTAATCCATTGTCAAGCTTCTGTCTCCTGACCAACTTCTTCCCTTCTCTAAGCCTCAGTTTCCTCCTCTGTTCAAAGAACAGATTGGACTGGGTCCTTCATAGCTCGAACATTCTTTGTTCTATGTTCCTTTTCAGCTCTGACATGTGATTCTATGCTTTTCACACCTCTTCATCTGCTCTCACTAAGCCTTGTAGGGGAGAGAGGGAGGAGAGTGGAATGTATTTATACCAATGATGAGGGAACAATTTATCATAATATTCTCCCTTGAGATTGGCTGCTAAAATGTGGGGATAAGGTACAAAAGCTTTGTGGGTAAATGCAGCAAATTGTATAATTTTCTTCTCCCTTCAATAGGTGACTCCCTAGACACTCCTGAAAGTCACTGGGGAGCTCAGAGAAAGTGACCCATGTCTCTGTTCACCCACCTATTAATCTGCATCTTTGGCTCCGGCTCCTGGGTGGCCATCAATGGACTATGGGTAGAGTTGCCTCAGCTGGTACCAAAACTACCCGAGGGTTGGAATCTACCCTCCTATATCACAGTCATCATCCAGCTAGCCAATGTGGGTCCACTCTTCATCACCCTTCTCCACCGATTCCGACCTGGCTACCTCTCTGAGGTCCCAGTCATCTATGTTGTGCTAGCCGTGGGCACGACTGCCTGTTTCCTCTTCGCTTTCCTGTGGGAGAAGACTTCACTGGTGGCTGGTGTTCCCCATAGCACAGCTTTCCTGGTCCTCACCTTCATCCTGGCCCTAGTGGACTGCACCTCCTCCGTCACTTTCCTGCCTTTCATGGCCCGCCTGCCAGCCCAGTACCTTAACACTCTTTTTGTTGGGGAAGGGTTGAGTGGTCTCCTCCCTGCTCTGGTGGCTTTGATCCAGGGCTCAGGGACCAAAACTTGTGCCCATGTCACCAATGGTTCCATAACCACTGTGCCACCTAAAGTCACTAAAGTATCCTTCATCCCGAAGGTACTGAACATGACCATGAGCCCTGACTTCATTTCTAGAGCACCTCAGCCAGAGAACTGTCACCTCTCAGCCAATTTCTCCCCCTTTGTCTACTTTCTCCTGTTGTTTGTCATGATGGCCAGCTGCCTGGCTGCCTTTTTTGGCCTGACACGTCTCTCTAAGCGATGGGAACACTCTACTGAGGACCACCCAGTCAACCAGGTGACTCTGAGATCCTTCAGTCTCCAAGATGCCTCAGCTGACAGCAGCAACAGAGACAGCTTCTCACCATTGGCCCTGCCTGAGGAGAATAGGGCCCCTGTGTGGTCACGGGCCCAGTTAGCCTTCATCTATGCTGCGGTGGCTTTTGTGAATGCCCTCACCAATGGAATCCTCCCTTCTGTTCATACCTACTCCTGCCTGCCCTATGGTTCTAAGGCTTACCACTTGTCTTCAGTGCTTGGTGCTATAACCCACCCCCTGGTTTGCCTCCTGTCTATGTTCCTACCTGAAATGTGAGTAACTCTGGCCCCTTGAAGTTTTCTCTCGATTGGAGGGAGTCAGGGATAAAAAGATAAACAGGAGCTAGGGACAGGGAAAGGACAGGGTAATTGAGGAACTGCCCCCCCTAAAAGGCAGAATGAAGGAGTAGATAGAAAACTGGATCAGGAAATAAGGACCTTAGGTTCTAACGCCAGTTCTACTTGGGCACCTAGGTAATGCCTGGAGTCAGGAAATCCTGAGTTCAAATCCAGTCTCAGACACTTACTAGGTGTGTGATCCTGGGCAAGTTGCTTAGCCTGCATTTGCCTCAGTTTCCTCAACTGTAAAATGGGTATTATAATAGCACCTGCCTCCCAGGGTTGCTGTGAGGATCAGATGAGGTAATGTAAGTGCCATATAAATACTTTCCTCTCACTCTTTCTTGAGGAAGATCATAGAATCATAGGTCTATCGCTGGAAGGGACCTCAGGGTCCGTCTAGTCTAAGGATTCTTAAGTTGGCATGTGTGAAATTATTTTGATAACATCTTAATATAATTGGTTTCCTTTGTAATCCTTTGCATTTTATTTTATGCACTTAAAAATATTCTGAGAAGGGGTCCATAAACTCCATAAACATCACTAGGCTGTCAGAGGGCTCCTCTCAAAAAGCCCTAAGAACCCCTGATCTAGTCCAACCCCCTCATTTTTACAGATAAAGAAATTGAGGCACAGGGAAATTAAGTAAATTACCTAGTTTATATTCCAGGGGGACTTTTAACATAAATAGGTAAGTAAAGATAAAAGATGGCAATTAGGTGGTACAGTGGATAGAGTCAGGAAGGCCTGGGTTCAGATTTACAGACATTTACTGAGACATTTTACTAGCTGTGTGACCCTGGGCAAGTCACCTAACCCTTTCTGCCTCAGTTTCTTTATCTGTAAGATGGGCTGGAGAAGGAAATGGAAAACCACTCCAGTATCTTTGCCAAGAAAACCTCAAATTGGGTCACAAAGAGTCAGACACAACTGAAGCTACTAAATAACAAAGATAAAAAGATAAATTTAAGAGGAAGAAAAACACTTGTCAGTCAACACACATTTATTAAACACCAGGTTCTATGCTGATAGAGATATCATAAAAAGGCAAAAGACAGTTCCTGCCCTCAAGAAGCTCACAATCAAATGAAAGAGATGCCTAAAAGGACTTGAAAGGATAAAGCCAGAGCTGAGCTTGGAAGGAAGTTTTCTTATATGAAGAGATACTACCTATCAAGAAGCAGGATTTGAACTTGGATTCTCTGACTCTGAAGTCAGTGAATCTCTTCACTGGACCACACTGAATTTTAAGGTCCTGTCCACCTAGAATATTCTATGTTCTAAGGTCCTTTCCAGAACAGACTCTGAGAATTTCTGTCCTTGGGCCCAGGTTAGGCCTCAATGGTCTAGCCTGTGTCAAGGCTGGATTCTTGCCCTACTCATCCCAGTCACCTTTTAATTAGTCCGTCCCAGCCAGAGAAGTCCTGACACTTCTATAAATGCGTTGACTGTTAATATTTTTGATCCTCCCATCTGTGAGTGGGAGTAGGATTGATGGTTGGAAGAAGTGATGGGGGCCATGGATGAGTTCAGCTGCTGGTTTTGTTTGGATTCTAGGTTCCCAATTGAGTGTCACCCCTCACCTTGACTATTGAAGGACTGGCAGCTACTCCTTTGAAAACCAGAATCCCGAAGGCTCTTGCTGGTCATATGGGCCTATGTTCACCAATGGGCTTGTGGCTACCACCTGAATTGAGTTTCCCTTGTGTGCAGAGCCCTGTTAGGGGTTATGGGCCTTAGGAAAACAAAAACATGGAAGGCATTGTCCCTACCCTCCAGGACATTACAGGTTCTTGACTGAGACAGTGTTCTCACACAGGAAAAGAACATTTACAATGTTAACACAAACAAGTTCAAATGAATATCACAAAAAATTAGAGCTTGGAAGGACTTCAAGAACATAAAATGTTGGATATGCATAGGAGCTGGATCCATAACTTGGTTTGTGTAGGGAATTCCCAGATGAGGAAACTTCCTCTAAAAATACAGTTTGCCACCTTCTCTTCCAGTCTTAGGAAATTGCCTAGCATTCTGGGAGGTTAGTGAACTTGCCAAAGGTCAGACAGCCAGTTTGTCAAAGGCAGGACTTGAACCTAGTCTTAACTGGGTTTAAAAGGGCTGCTCTGTGTCAACTATGTTAGTGTTGGAAGATACCCTAGTCAAACACTGTCATGTTATAGGAAACTGAGACTTAAAAAGTAAAAAGGAGAAGGGAGTTCACCAAGAGATTACAAAGCAGAGACAGTGATAGCTCCCCAGGTCCCCAGGCCTATCACATTCTTCCATGGCTGCTAGCAGGTGACTGATCATATTTGGATCAGATAAAATCTTCCCCTTAGAAATTTACTTTGGAGGTGTGGATATGAGAGGGAAGTGAAAAGTACTTCTGACAATGAAAAGTCTGAGCTATGGACTCTTCTTGCCATCAGAAATTTTTGCTTCCCTCCCCAGGTCTCTCTTTTGGCTGGGGGTTACCACAATGGTGGGCACTGGTTTTGGAGCCTACAACTTGGCCATGGCTGTCCTGAGTCCCTGCCCTCTGCTGAAGGGCTCTCACTGGGGAGAAGCCATCATTGTAAGTAACCTCCGCCCTTCTCTCAACTCCCTTCTTCCATCCTCCTGTCTTCTCTTTCCCCTTTCTAGAACTGAGTTCCTTGTAGAACCGAGTATCAAACCATCTGTTTGATTTTGGGGTGGGGAGGTCATCTCAGGTAGCCTCCCATTGGTACTGAAGGGAAAACAGCTGGGGCGCCAATTACACTGGGAGGTCAGGTCCATAGGGTTCTTTTTGCCATGGAGGATCCTTTCTGAAGGGAAGGGGTATGTCTCTCTTTGTGTTTTCAGGTTACCTCTTGGGTACTTTACGGTGGGATCCTGAGCTATGTCAAGGTGATGACTGGGGTGCACCTGCGCAAGGTGAGCCAGAGCGCCCTCCTGTGGTGTGGTGCAGCAATTCAGCTGGGCTCTGCATGTGGGGCCATACTCATGTTTCCTCTTGTCAACGTGTTGCACCTTTTTAAGTCCTCCAATGGAAGCAGCCAGCAGTGTCCCTTCTGAGCATGCCCTAGCACAACTTTTCTGGGCTGCATTTCACTGGGCCAGGAGAGCCAAAGCCATGGAGAGCCAATCACATTCCCATCTAAGTTTTGCTCAGACATTGACACAGACATTCCCAACTTTGCCTTCCCCACCTTGTCCTCCCCCAAGCAATGCTAAAGCTTCCACAATTTGAGCCATCAAGGAAGACTCTACTCCCATCTCCAAGAATCACAGCCACAAATTTCACTACTCACTGTTATTGGCATTTGGGTGCAAGCTCTACCTCTGGGGGAAAGTAGGCTAGCCCATAGTCTAAGTTGCTTGAGGGGTAGCCTACTATTAACAGGTTAAGTGACTTGCCCAGGGTCATTCAGCTAGTATGTGATACAGACATGACTTAAACCTAGGATTTCCCAAGTTGAGATTTCTATTCACTACCTCACATTTTTGTATTTAAAATTAGTCAGTTGCTGAAATCAATAAAATAATTTTTTTATCTTATTCATTGCAACAAATGTGTCTATTAAATGTCTACAACTCCTCAATGAGCTTAAATTCTAATGAGGTATTCAATTTGTAAATAGAAGTGGCATCTGAACTGAGTGTAAAAGAATCTAGGAATTCTGAGAGGGCATCCCAGGCAAGGAGTCAGCTTGTTCAAGATGGATTTGGGAATGCTGAGTCTGGGGAACATCTAGGAAGTAATTCTACACATGAAGGGGAGAAATCTGACATAAATTTGGAATGTAAAGTTTATGTAAAGTTCTAAATGCCACGTTGAAAAATGTGTATTTTATCCTAAAGGCAGTAGTGAGTTTTACCCAAGACTTGATCTGGGGAATAGCATGGTCAAACACATGCTTTAAGAAGACTATATTGTCATGGTGGGGGGTGAGAGGGGTTTGGGGAGGGGGGGATTGGAGAAAGGAGAAACCAGAAGCTAGGAGACAAACTAGGAGATCATTATAATATTCTGTTCAAGCGGTGATAAAAGCCTGAACTAGGTAAGAATCCCTGGAGAGAAGGGGATAAATGACAGATACAATGGAGATAGAATTGACAAAGATTGAGGGACCAGTCAAGATAGCAGAGTAGCAGGAAGAGGTACTGCCAAACTTTCCTCCATGACTCTTCCACAAAGACCCTGGAAACACACCAGATCAAGTCCTGATATAGAATTCCACTCTCCCCCAAATCAGTCGTTTTTCCATCCCAGTTTTTTGCATAAGGAGTCTAGATGCTGGGGATAGGGTCTAGCTAGGAACCACTATATGGAACATTCTAGAACAGACTGAAAGAGAGCCAACCCTGTATGCTTGGGCAAGAGGTTCCAGACCTACAAAGAGGGATGTGACTTTGTGGAAGATGCAGGTTCAGATGCCAGCTAGCAGCTTTGTCGCAACCCAATTCTGGTCACAGATGTAGGGCTGACTGAGGAAGAGAACTGCACAAGGGGGAAGTCCAGGGTAAGAAGTAGTCATGGGCCCTAGACTATGTACTTAGCAAGAAGCAAGTTCCAAAGTGAGCAGCAGCTGTGTGGCTTTGACTCCAGGAGTGGAGAAGAGCACAGTCTGAGCTCTAGCTTCTAGACCAGACTGAACCCTGTAGTGGGATGACCAAGGCAAGAATTTAGATCAAAGGGGAGCCTACTGCTCTGCACATTGAACCAGTAAACCTTTCTGGCCGATTGATAGTGGCTGAGTTCAGCAGCAATCTAATGAGATTCCAGCCAGGGGCAAGTCCATAGATTTGTTGCCCAGACCCAAACCTAGGTCAGGAACTTTCAGAGCTTGAGTGGGTGGGGGTGTGGGGGGAAACTATCAGACTTTGTCCTGGCCACTGTGGGAGCACTGAAAGCATGCAAGTCCACAGCCTGAGATCCAAGAATAATTCAATACTCAATAGCCAAAGAAAGCAGCCACAGGATCCACAAGGACACAAGTTCAGCCTAACATTCCTTCTAGAGATGCACGGAGTCTGACCCTAACATGAAACCTGAAGTCAGGAAGAAGGTTGAAAGGATAAGAAAACAAAAAGAGAGTCCCAACATCATCAAGGTAACAGGGATACTCAAGACACAAACCCGGAAGAAAAGTATGACTCCAAAACAAAGTCTCCAAGAAAAATAGCTTGGGCTATGGGCAAGTTCTAGAATTCCTGAAAGAGATGAAGCAAGAGACTTTTTAACGTTTAAGTGATTTTAAAAAAGGAAATGACAGTGCTAGAGGGAAAAAATTGGAAAGGGAATTAGTAGCTTAGCACAAGAGGTACAAAACCTTGCCCAAGAAACAAACTGCCTAGAAATTAGAAGGAACCAAATAGAAGCCAATGACTCCATGAAACAATAAGAAACATTTAAAACAAAGTCAGAAAAGACTAAAAAAGAACAGAAAAATGTAAACTGTCTCATAGCAAAATAACTGACCTTAAAAACAGATTGATGGTTGGAAAATTTATCTTTGGACTAAAGCCATACTACAAAAAAGAGCTGAGACATCACATTTCAAGAAATCATAAAACTGCTCAGATCTCTTTGAACCAGGGGAAAGGCAAAATCAAAATACAAAGAATTCACTGGTCACCTCTAAATTTGTAAAGGAAAAGTTAGTTGAGTTACAGAGAGAAATAGTAAAACTGTACTAGTAGGGAAACTCAAATATACTCCATCCCAATGCTTAGACAAATCTAACCCAACAATAAACAAGAAAGATACTGATCAAAATAGATTTGTAGAAAAATTAGATACGCTAAGACCTCTGGAGATTATTGAATGGGAATAGAAAGGAACTTAGGTATTTCTCAACTGTTCATGGCAACTCTTACAAAAACTAACCATGTATTAAGGCATAAAAATCTCATAAATGCAGAAAATAAGAGCTACTAACCACATCTTTTATGAACCACAGTGCAATAAAATATATTCAACAAGAGGCTACAGAAGAAACAATGAATTGTAGACTAACATTCCTATAAAATGAGTGGGTCAAAAGACGAATCATAGAAAAAATAATTTTATTAAAAATAACAATGACACAACATACCAAAATTTTGGAGATGCAACTAAAGGAATTTTTAGGGGAAATTTTCTGTCTTAAAACACTTTCATTAATAAAAGAGAAAAAAGCAGATCAATGAATTGAGCAAGCAATTTTTAAAAAAAAAACACAAAACCAGCAAATTAATGCTCCAAACACCAAAATAGAAATCCTGACAATCAAAGAAGAAATAAACAAAATTGAAAACAAAAAAAAAGAATTGAATAAATAAAACTAGGAAATGACTTTTTAAAGAAAAAACAAAAAATTATAAACAATTAACTAATTTGATTTTTTTAAAAAACCACCTTACCAGGATCAAAAAATGGAAAAGGTGAATTCATGACCAATAAAGAAGAAATAAAAGAGCTTATTAGAAACTTTCACCCAGTTATATGCTTATAAAACTGATAGTCTAAAGGAAATGGATGAATATTTTAAAAATATAAAATGCCCAGATCAACATAACAGGAAATATATGTACTTAAATAATCCTGTTTTTTTTTTATTTTTCCCCCAATTTTATTAATTTATTGATTTATCAACAATCATTTCCATATGCTTTTGAGTTGAAAATTTTTCTCCTCCTTCCTCCCCCCCACCCTTCCCGAACAGCCCACAATCTGATATAGGCTTTACATTTACATTCCTATTAAACATATCTTCACATTAGTGAAGTTGTAAGTAAATGTTTTTCTGGTTCTACTCATTTCGCTCAGTTCATATAAGTCTTTCCAGGTTTTTCTGAAGTCAGCCTGTTCATCATTTCTTATAGCATAATAGTATTCCATTACATTCATATGCCACAACTTGCTCAGCCATTCCCCAATTGATGGGCATCCTCTCAATTTCCAATTCTTTGCCACCACAAAAAGAGCTGCTATGAACATCTTTGTACATGTGGGTCCTTTTCCCATTTGTTTGATCTCTTTGGGATATAGCCCTAGAAGTGCTATTGCTGGATCAAAGGGTATGCACATTTTTGTAGCCCTTTGGGCATAGTTCCAAATTCTCTCCTCCAAAATGGTTGGATCATTTCACAACTCCGCCAACAATGTATTAGTGTTCCAATTTTCCCACATCTTCTCCAACATTTATCATTTTCCTGTTTTGTCATGTTGGCCACTCTGATAGGTGTGATGTGGTACCTCAGAGTTGTTTTGATTTGCATTTCTCTTATCAATAACGATTTAGAGCATTTTTTCATATGACTATAGATGGCTTTAATTTCTTCATCTGAGAACTGTCTGTTCATATCCTTTGACCATTTATCAATTGGGGAATGGCTTGTGTTCTTATAAATTTGTCTTAATTCTCTATATATTTTAGAAATGAGGCCTTTATCAGAGAGACTGGTTGTAAAAATTCTTTCCCAATTTTCTACCTTCCTTCTAATTTAGTTGCATTGGCTTTGTTTGTGCAAAAACTTTTCAATTTAATGTAATCAAAATATCCATTTTGCTTTTCATAATGTTCTCTATCTCCTGTTTGGTCATGAATTCTTCTGTTCTCCATAGATCTGATAGGTAAACTATTCCTTGTTCTCCAGTTTACTTATGGTATCAGCCTTTATATCTAAGTCATGAACCCATTTTGACTTTATTTTGGTATATGGTGTGAGATTTGGGTCTATGCCTAGTTTCTGCCATACTCTTTTCCAGTTTTCCCAGCAGTTTTTTTCAAAGAGTGGGTTCTTATCCCAGAAGCTGGGGTCTTTGGGTTTATCAAATAATAGATTACTATAGTCATTGACTACTGTGTCTTGCATATTTAACCTATTCCACTGATCCACCTCCCTATTTCTTAGCCAGTACCAAGCAGTTTTGATGATTGCTGCTTTATAATACAATTTAAGATCTGGAATTGCTAGGCCACCTTCCCCTGCATTTCTTTTCATTAGTTCCTTTGATATTCTGGACCTTTTGTTTTTCCAAATGAATCTTGTTATTATTTTTTCTAACTCTATAAAATAATTTTTTGGTAGTTTGATTGGTATGGCACTGAATAAGTAAATTAGCTTAGGTAGGATTGTCATTTTTATTATATTAGCTCAGCCTACCCATGAGCAACTGATGTTTTTCCAATTATTTAGATTTGATTTTATTTGTGTGAAAAGTGTTTTGTAATTGTGTTCATAGAGTTCCTGGGTTTGTTTCGGGAGGTAGACTCCTAAATATTTTATAATGTCTACAGTAAATTTAAATGGGATTTCTCTTTCTATCTCTTGCTGTTGGGCTTTGTTGGTAATATATAGAAATGCTGATGATTTATGTGGGTTTTAAATAATCCTATTTTAGACAAATAAATTAATCAAGCCATAAATAAACTCCCAAAGGAAAAGAAAGTACCCAGCCTCAGATGGATTTACAAATGAATTTTATCAAACATTTAAAGAACAATTAATTTAAATTCTACAAAAGCAGTTTGAAAAAAAAATGGAAAAAAGAATCCCACCAAATTCTTTTATAACACAAATATGGCCTTACTACAGAGAAATAAAACTATAGACCAATATCCCTAATGAATAATTAATACAGGAGACCACACCAATATATTATACATTATGGCTAAGTTGGATTTATACCAGGAAAGCAGGGTTGGTTCAATATTAGGAAAACTCTATAGGCATAATTGAAAATATTCGTAAAAGGAAGAGCAAAAAATCATATGATCGTATCAACAGATGCAGAAAAAGCTTTTGACAAGACACAATGCCAATTCCTAATTTTCCATTAGAAAGCATAGGAATAAATATAGCTTTAAAATGATAAGTAGTATCTAGGAGTAACAACCAGCATTATCTGTAGTGGGGATAAACTTTCAAATAAGATCAGAGGCACAGAAAACAGCACCATTATCAACCATTACTGCTTGATATAGTCCTAGAAATGCTAGCTATAGCAATAAGACAAAAAATAATTAGAGAATGTGTGGTCAAAGAGGAAATAATTATCACTTTTTGCAGATAATGTGGTTAGTTAGAGAACCCTTGAGATAACAAACAAATTAATTGAAACAATGAACAACTAAAGAAAACTTACAGAATATAAAACAAACCCATATAAATCAGTATTTCTGTATATTGCCAATAAAATCCAGCATGAAAAAGAGAAATTCCATTTTAAATAACTTGAAGATGTATAAGACACTTGGGAGTTTAATTGCCAAAACACACATGGCCTATATGAATACAACCCACAGATCACTTTTTACACAAATGAAAACGGACCTAAATAATTGGAGAAATATTAGTTGTTCATGCATAGGCTAAGCCAATCTAATAAAAATGACAATGCCATGTAAATTAAATTATTCACTGCCATGCCAATAAAACTATCAAATGGTTAGTTTATAGAGATAGAAAAAAATAATAAGATTCATCTCTAGAGGAAGAAAAAGTCAAGAATCTTAAGGGAAATAAAGAAAAAAATGGGAAGGAGGGGGATCTAGCAATATCAAATCTCAAACTATACTATAAAACAGTGAGTATGAAAATGATTTTGTACTGTTTTAAGAAATAGAGAGGTTTATCAGTGGAACAGATTAGTTACATAATATACAGAAACAAATGGGACCAGTTGCCTAGTGTTTGATAAACTCAAAGATACCACTTATTAAAGTAAGAACCCACTAGTCAACAAAAAATATTGGGAAAACTGGAAAGCAATCTGTAAGAAACTAGGAAAAGATAAAATGTTTCACACCATTTACCAAGATAAGCTCTAAGTGTGTATGTGTGTGTGTGTGTACCTAGGACTTAGATATAAAGGGTGACTTCATAAACAAATTAGAGGAACAAGGAAAAAAATTACCTGTCAGATCTATAGATAAGAGATGAGGTCATGACTAACCAAGAGATAGAGAGGATCACAGAAGGTAAAAATGAACAATTTTGATTAGAAAAAATTAAAATGTTTTTCCATGAACAAAACCAATGCAGCTAAAATTAGAAGAGAAAGAGGTAAAGGGCAGGAGTGGGGGCAGGGGTGGGGGTAGAGGTGAGGGTGAGATGGAGGGGATGGAAATTGCTGCAGGCTTCTCTGATAAAGGAAGGTCTCATTTCTATGATATATAGGGAACTGGAGAGGCTGTGGGAAAAATAGATATATTAATGAGCTGTTGGTAGAACTGCTAACTGGCTCCAGCATTCTAGGAAGCAATTTGCAACTATGCCCCAAAAGTTATTAAACTATGTCAAATAATCATTCGGTCCAGCAATACTAGAACCAGCTCTACCCCGCCTCCCTTGACCCAAGATACCAAAGGAAGAGGGAAAGGATATATAAGTATGTGTATAGATAAATATACACACGTGTATATGTTTAGATACATATAAACACATGCATATGTGTGTGTAATATACATAAGTATAGATACATATATATGTAGGCTTTTTGTGGTGGCAACAAACTAGGAGATGAGGGGGTGCCCATGAATTGAGGCAATTGAACAAGTTGTGGCATATATAGTGGTATGCTGATAAATGTATAACAGCTCTCTCTTTGGAAGAAAATGTATAGGTGGCACATGTTAAAGTTTAATCTGCCTTATTAAAATTTTCTCCACCACTTCATTAAGTCTAGAAAATCAACAAAACAATTAATGAGGCTCTGATTTATAGTATTTACAGATGTTGAAGATAAAGATGCTCATATTGAAAATTTAACTATCAGCTCTTACAAGCCTGTACCAGCTGACTTCACATCCCTAGACATATGAATGTGATGCTATAGCAAATAAGGAAGAGGATTGTTTCAGATAAACATGAGAAGACTTGCATGAAGTGAGCAAAATTATGGGAGAATTTATTGGGTAGTATAGAGATATGGGCAGGCCTCACTTTGGCAGCTGAGTGGAGGTTAGATTGAAGAGGGGAGAGGATTGAGGAAGAGAGTAGTTGGGTAAAAGATGATGAGGGCCTGAAATCAAGTTGTGGAGGTTGGGTGAGTAGAGAGAAGGGAATGTAGATGAGAGATGTTTCAGAAGTCAGATCAACAAGGTTTAGTGATTGATAGGCTGCGTGGGGTAAAGAAGAGGGAAGATGGCCCCAAGGATGTGAAGCTTGGAACTTGAAAGATGGCAATGCCCTGGACAGAGATAGAGAAGTCTGGAAGATGAGTGGGTTAGGGCAAAAGCTTATAAATGTAATGAGATCTGAGACACAGATGACAACTTTTCCATTACTACCCATCCTAGGAGAGTCACTTTGTCCCACTCAAAACAAAAAAGATAGGAGCTCATACTCCCTGACTGTTACCCTTGAACACAGAGGACAATGTCTGTGAGTGCCCTCCACAGTCACCAAATCACTCATAGCACAGATATGGAGGGCAGTCAGTAGGCATGATGGAGGCAGGGGAATTTTCCCTATGGCTCATGAGCAGCTGCTGCTGTTGACAGTACCTGAGTAGTGGTTAGATTATAACTTCCTGTAAGGGCTAGACTCCGAACTCAGAAGGGAGAGATAGGAGCTTATTAATTGATGAGTAGCTAGGTGGTGCAGTAGACAGAGTGCTGGAACTGGAGTCAGGATGGGCCCTACTCTTCTTGAGTTCAAATCTGGACTCATACACTTACTTAGCTGTGTGACCCTGGGCAAGTCACTTAACCCTGTTTGCCTTAGTTTCCTCATCTGTAAAATGATCTGGAGAAAGAAATCATAAACCATTCCAGTATCTTTGCTAAGAAAACCCCAAATGGGGTCACAAAAAGCAGATACTACTGAAAAACTAACTACTGAACAACAATGGATGGAAAGTCATTATTTTATTCTTTGTACTTGTATCCCCACCTAGTACAGTGCCTGGCACATAGCAGGCACTTAATAAATGCTTGCTTGCTTGATTGGGGATTGAGAAAAGGAATTTTGCGGGGAAAGGGTAAGTATAATTGTGTTGCAGGCAAACCCTATAATCAGCTCCCACGGGAAGGTGGGGGGGCAACCTAAACCCTCTAACAGGTTTCTCATTTATCCCTTGGGATCAAATGATGATTCTCCAATGGGCCCTGTCCCTTACCTCGTAGACCACTGCTCTGGACTCCAAACCCTGTGCTCCGGTACATGTTTCTTCCCTGTTACAAATGGAATTTGCCCTATGAGACATCCCTTCCCTCTTCCATTCCTCAGACATTACACATGCCTTCTGTGCAGTACTGGGCCCTGCAGAGGAGACAAAGACATGTAAGAAATGGGTCCCTGTCCTCAGGGAGTTACAATCTGGCTAGTGACAAGATACACTCATGAAAAGTCTGCTAAGGATCCCAGGCTCAGAGTGACAGCTACATCTGAGGTTTCCAGCCTGGGGCCAGAGGAATAAAGCAAGAGTCCCAAGGCTTCAGGATGGGGGCTGTGTTTAGGAACAGATAAGTTGGCAGGAGGCAGTTGCCCTAATGGTCTGCGATTCCCGTAGCTATCTGTTTCTGTCTCCTGGCTGGGCTGTGTCAGGGGCAGACAACTATCCCAAGGCTATTTAATGATAAAGAGAACTCTATCAGGAGGGGAGGGGGAAGAGGACCAATGCATATGATCATTGAGAGCCCACTTAAAAGAATAAGCTGCCAATATATGGGCTTCCTGTGGTTCAGTCACATCTCACTCCACATGACTCCATTTGGGGTTTTCTTGACAAAGATTACTGGAGTAGTTTGCCATTTCCCTCTCGTTTTACAGATGAGGAAACTGAGGCAAACAGGGTTAAATGATCTGCCCGGGGTCACAAAGCTAGTAACAGTCTGAGGCCAGATTTGAACTTGCTCTATGACAGTATTCCTTTAACTCCTATCAAGCTAGAAGTGACTAAATCTTAGCTCAGGGTACCCAGGTGGCAGAACAAGATGGATTCTTTTACCTTTGTCTAAGCCCAGTTAGTTCAATAACTGAGGAAGCTCCCTGGTGCAGTGGGATTGAAGTCAAGAATACATGAGTTCAAATCCTGTCCTAGAGAATTAGTAGACGGGTAATCCTGGACAAGTCATTTGAACTCAGCCTCAGTTTCTTCAAATGTAAAGTTGGGGGGAGGGCAGTGTGTTCAATGGCCTCTTAGTTTCCTTCCTGCTCTGTATCTATGATCTTCCGAATGAGGCCATTATACTACCTGCTAATGGTAGATTTAGTCCTTCTGTGGGACAATTAATTTCTCTGTTTTCCATTATCACAATTGACACCATTAATGTCAAAGTGCAAAGAACACTGGATCAGAAGTCAGAAGGCCCCACCTTCTAGTGGTTGTTCACTTGCTCACAGCGTGGACAGGTTATTTCCCTTCTCTGGGTTTTAATTTCTTCAGCTGTAAGGTGAAAGGTTTGGACCATAAAATCGCTAAGTTTGCTTCTAGCTCTGATCTGTTTTCAAGGTTCCCCCAGCTCTGACATTTTGTGTTCTTCAGTCCTTCCCACCTCTGAAACAACATAATTTGAAGGGGTCGGTCCACTCTTAAACATACTTTGTTCTAAGGAGGAGAGCAACCCAGGATGTCTGGAGAGCTGGAGGCCATACATGAATGAAAAAGCATTTGTTAAATATTCACTGTTTCAAACACATGGTAAAACTAAGCTAAGGATAACAAGACAAAATCCAAGCTGGTCCTTGCCTTCATGTAGCTTACATTCTAGTGAGGAAAAACAGCTTACTTGGGCACTGGCTCCAGGCCAAAGCAAAGTGGTTCAGAAAGTTACTAGTGGTGGGAGATCTGGAGTGGTGGAACTCTCACGGCATAGAATGACACACCTTTCTAGTAGGAATGGCTATTTTATTTGGTTATGGTTCCAGAACTGGAAAGGGAGAGGGGAGGGGTGAAAAGAGGGTACTCCAATGGTAGCAAGGCTTTAGGTGAGGTGAATAGAGTGAAACATGGCTAGAGTCTGCTTAGATGTAGGGAGACATGTGTAACAGTCAGTAATAGGACCTCAGCACTCCAGGACAGGGAGTTTGAACAAGAAAGGTTAGGTCTCAATCCCAGTGCCCTCCCCAGGTCAGCAGGCCTGCAAGGGATAGGAGGGGTAAGGAGAGGAGGTCAAGGAAGAAGAGCAGCCACTGGTGGAACCCCGATCTTGCCTTTCCCCCTCCTCTGGCCCCTGTCAGTAGGGACTGCAGGAAGGGGGTGTCTCAAGCCGCACAGTCCTGGATCAGCAGGGGGAAGGGGGGGGCCTGGAGAGCCTTAGCATTGGGTCACGTGTGGGTGTGGGGGTTCTGACAGGAGACACAGAAGGCTCAGCCTTAGCTGCCGTGCCTGTCTGTGGGGAATGGCACGGGGCAGAGGAAGATGATACGGCTCATGCTGCTATTCAGTTCAGGAGGGGAAGCTGCAGATGCAGAAATGGTACCTGGCTGTGTCAGACAAGGAGAGGAAAATGATGGTTCGAGAGCTTATGCAGGTCATCCTGGCCAGAAAGCCCAAGATGTGCAGCTTCTTGGAGTGGAGAGACCTCAAAGTTGTCTATAAGATACACGCCAGTCTCTACTTCTGCTGTGCCATTGAGGGCCAAGATAATGACCTCATCACACTGGAACTGATCCACCAATATGTGGAACTCCTGGACAAATATTTTGGCAGTGTATCTGAACTTGACATCATCTCCAACTTCATCTTGGATGAATTTCTGATGGGTGGTGATGTCCAGGATACCTCTAAGAAAAATGTACTAAAGGCTATAGAACAAGCAGATCTTACTACAGGAGGAAGATGAGTCACCTCAAAGTGTCCTGGAGAAGATGGGTTTGGCATAGCTTCCCACCCCAATGGGAGGTATGTTGTGGGGTCACCATGCCTGCCAAGGCATGGCTGATTGCTTCAAAGTCCACACACGTTCAGACCCTTTTCCCCTGTGGAATGCCCTTCCCGTGCTCTCTCAATTTCCTTTTGGAGAGAGCTGTGGGCTGAAATCCTTCAAACATTCCTTTTTTCTCTGACTCCTATCATTTCCTGCTCCTTCACTTTTTCCAGTTGTTGTTTGAGAAATTGGGTGGGTAGAGAAGGACTATGACCAAGGAAAGAAGTGTGATAATGCCTATCTCTCTCCCTCCCTCCCTCCTTCCCTCCCTCTCTGTATCTCTCTCTCTGTGTCTCTGTGTCTCTCCTCTCTCTCTTTCCCCATTTTGAGAACTGACTTCACCCAGACCTTACTCCATTCTCGTATATACGGTAAATATATAAATATGTCAGGTTAAAGAGAAATTGTTTTCAGCCCTCCACTTGACCCCCCAAAAATAACATACCTCCATTTTTTCCCCCTCCCTACTCCAATCATCTAGACTTTCATCTTTTCTTGGAGAAAAGGATCTCTAGTATATTAAGGAGGGGTATCTCTTTCCTTACATCTGTCACCCCTGCCCTGCTCTCAGGGTAGGTTTGAATTGTAGAAAAGAACATAGCTAACTTTTCAAATCTTATGACTCTGAAGGAAGGGATACAGGAAGGTTTGGGCCTGTGAGGAACTCAGTGGAGCCCCAAATGCTCTAATTTAGGGGGAGGGAGGGAAGAAGGGCATTTATCTATCTCTGTTTCTTTTCTTCCTGAAATAAAAGGATTATCATTTCTTGGGGTGGGGGTAGGGGGTAAGGAAGAGTTAGGCCCTCCAGCATCTAACTGAAAAAAAAAAGAGTTAGACCCTCCAGGTCCACAAAAGGACTGGTTGAAGGAAATGAGAATGTTTATTTGGCCTGGAAAAGAGAGAGAGAGAGAGAGAGAGAGAGAGAGAGAGAGAGAGAGAGAGAGAGAGAGAGAGAGACAGGACTTTGGTAACTGGGATGTAAAACTGGCCTCAAGTATTTGAAGGGCTGTCATGCAGAAGACCTAGGAACAATGGGGAGGAGACAGAGAGAGGCAGATTTAGCGACCAAGTAAGGGGAAGCTTCCTAATAATTAGAACTGTCCCAAAATGCAGTGGGTTGCATGGACATGGAGGGGAGGGGTTAGTGGGTGCCCCTTCACTGGCAACGATCCCTGGTCAGGCGTGTGGTAGAAGGAATGAGATGAGATAACGTTTATGAGGCACTGCGCCTGGCACAGGAGAGGCATTCCTTGTTATTGAGTAGTTACTGTCCTGTCTGACTCTTCGTGATCCCGTTTGGGGTTTTCTCAGCAAGGACACTGGAGGGGTTTGCAATTCCTTCTCCAGCTCATTTTGTTGTTGTTCGTCCTTCATTCTCCAAGAGGACCATGACATCAGGCAGGTGATGCCATGACTTACAAGTGAAATTGGATTTAAGTGAGGGAGGGCTGTGCGAGGTCATCATCTCACTTTCTCCTCTGGAGCCATCTGGGTGCAGTGGCCAGATATGGATCTGGACAACTGGAGATAGCTCAGGATGCACTGGGGGACCTTGGCCTTTTTAAGTTAAGTTCTTTCCTGGTCTCAGTTTGACAATGCCCATTCAGTGATTAAGGCTAGATAAGAAATGTGCAAAGAATGGCCTCTTTTACCTAGTTAAAAAAAATCCATCTGGGAGGGGAAGATCCTAAGGGTTTCACCAGCTTATTTTATAGATGAGGAAACTGAGGCAAACCGGGTTAAGTCACTTGCCCAGGGTCTCACAGCTACTAAGTGTCTGAATCCAGATTTGAACTCAGATCTTCCTGACTCCATGCCTGCTGCTCTATTCACTATGCCACCTAGCTGCCCTAGAGCAGGCACTTAATAAATGCTTATTCTCTATCTTCTCCCTCCCCCTCATACCTATTCAAGCATTTGGATTTGATGACTTCTGAGGTTTATTTCAATGATCTGACTCTGTAATTCTATCTGTCCTGGCCTTAATATTCTGTGATTTCTCCTCTATTGTCTTTCTTTGCCCGGTTCATCTCTGGAGGAGGGCAAGACCCAAGCCTTGGAGTTGGAATTGTTCCTTCGTTCCTGGCTTATAAGACATCTGAGATAGAGGAACTAGAAAGGTTGAGGTGGTACAGTCAACTAACAGTCAGGAAGGTTTTATACCCATTACAATCTTGGAATCACCTTTCCCTCAAATCCTCATGGTATTGACTCTTAAGAGAAGCTCATACAATATATGCCAATGAAAGCCTCAGTGTCCACCCAACTTCCAGTCATCCTCCTCCTCTCTGACTGCATTTCTGCAGTCTTCCTCCCCCAGCCTCCATCCTCTCCTTATATTTCTTTCTAGACTGTAAGCTCCAGGAGGACAAGGACCATGTCTCCAATTCTTGTCTCTCATCTCCCATTACTGAGTCTTTTGTATAAGCTGTTTCCCCTGCCTGTAATGCACTCTCCCTCACCTCCAACTTTGAGAATTCCCCATTTCCTTCTAAACTTTACTCAAGGGACCCTTTTGCAATGCAAGTGTTCCTGAGCGCCCCAGATGCTAGGGCATGCCCCCTAAAATTTACCTTGAATTTAGTGCGTGTGATAGTTTTTTTTTTCTCTTTCTCTATACGTATTATCTTCCCTGGTAGAAAGTAAACTTCTTGAGAGGTGGTACCATTTCATATTTTTATTTGACTCCCCAGTGCTTAGCATACTGCCTGGCACATAGTACTATTTAATAAATGTTTGTTGATTGATTATTCATCTTTGTATCTTCTCTACAGAAGGCAGCCAAGTGGCCAATGATTAGAGCACTGGATCTGGAGTCAGGGAGATCTGAGTTCAAATGTGACCTCAGACACTTACCAGTTGTATGACCCTGGACAAATCACTTAACCTTTGTCTGCCTCAGTTTCTTCAACTGTAAAATGAGGATAATAACAACACTCATCTTGTCGTTGTGAGATCAAATAAGATACTATTTGTAAAGTGCTTAGTGTAATGCCTGGCACATAGCAGGAAGTGGGGCAGGTACTATATAAACGCACATTCCCTTCCTCCCCTTCTATATCCTACTCCTCATTGCCCAGCCCCCTAGCATTGGGCCCTGAACATAGTAGGTGCTTATTAAATGTTTGTTGAGCTAGATATTAACAAAGAAGGTCTCACTCACTGTTAGCTGACAAATTTATCCTAGTACCCTGTGTGGTGCAAATACAATCCGTGTAAGGGAAAGACTATTGGGCTAGGGGTCAGTTGGATTCAAGTCTTAACTCAGCTTCTAACTCAATATGTGGCCTTAAGCAAACCACTTGGTGTCTTCAGTCCTCAATCTCCTCATTCCTGAAAATGAGGTTAGACCAGATACTTTCAAAGGTCCCTTTTAGCTGTCAATCTTTTGTGACTGGTAAGAGTAGTGCCCTTTAAAATTTATAGAGTACTTTCCTCATAATAATTTTGTGAGGTGTCAGTATTTTTGATTTTTTTATTAGACCTGTGATTTCATGGGCGTCATACCAATAAGGAAACTCCCTCTTGCCCCAGGTTATACAACCAGGATGTATCAGAGGTGAGAGGTGAACCAAGGTCTTTCTGACTTTGAATCCAACTCTACCAAGTACTTCATGCTCTCTTTCCATTATCCCTCTCCTTATCATCTATTATTTACCCCATTTTACAGATGATGAAATAGCCTAGAGAGTTTTGCTGGGATCACATAAATTCTAGAGCCAGTATTTGAACCTCGGTTTCCTGACTTTAGCGTTCTTTCTACTGCATCATGTTATGTTCTTGGAAGCTATCGATTCATCTGGGCAGTTATCATCTCAGATGTTCCTGAGGAGTACTTGGGCCAGGTGAGGACAGGAGCATCCTCTGTGGCTTTGCTGGGCTCAGTCAAAAGCTACTGTCCTGTTTTAGCTGAGAGATTTCTCCTGAGGAGTCTGGGGGAAGGCAAGACAGGAGCTTCTGAGGGTAAATAGAAAGTGAAAGATGCCCGCAGAACAGAGGTTGGGGAGAGTAGTGCAAAGAGGGACCTCTGCAAGTTCTAAGCCTGCCACTGACTACTTGGGTGACCTTTGGCAAATGACCAAATTTCTTTGGGTTTACCCTGGTTTTCTCCTCAGTAAAATGAGGGGGTTGGCAAGATGACAGCTAAAGTTTCTTTGTATCCTAAAGGCCCTGATCCTATGAAAGAGGGGGCAGGCACAGGTTTTCAGATCTAGGACTGTCCCAGCAAAGCAGGCCCCAGGCTTCTTGTCTCTAAGACTTAGGACTCATTCCACTGACACCCTGCTGCTGTTGACCAGAGGAATGAGGGCAGCCTGGTAGTCAGTTCTGTCTGGCCTCTTTTCTCCCATTCCCTCCCCCTCCTTCACCTAAGGACTGATGGCTCAGCTGCCTATGAAACCTTGCCAACGCATGGCCTGCTAGGTGCCCAGTGTCTCTTCTTGGGGGCTGTGGTTCAACTACCAAATGACTTCCAGGGAGGGTAAAAAACAGCTGAGCTTGATGGAAGAAGAGATTAAACATTCATGTGGCTAATAATAGTTTCTCCTGCAACATTAACTCTTAGAACCATGGACAACAGGCCCGTCTCCCTGCACCAGATGGACAGCCTTATGGTGCAGGGAGAAAAGTCCCTGCCCAGAGAGAAAACAAGGCCAGCATCTAGGGAGAGATGAGCCCATCATGCATTAGGACTCAGGAAGCTACTCAGTTCTTTCTCCTTTCACTGCGTGAGCTACCTCCCCTGCCCCAAACTGGAGTTTCCCAACTGGGTTGGCACCCCTATCTGAATTTAGAACTATAAAGGGACCTCAAAGACCACTTAATCTAATCTCCTTGTTTTACATGAAAAACAAACAAAAAAAAACCCCAACCAACTCAGTTTAAGTGACTTACTCAAGGGAACAAAGATAATAATAAGTAGCTAAGTAAGAATTTGAAACCAAGACTCACTCTCATTCTAGGGCTTGTTCCCTTCCCCCTCCCCTTACTTAGGTAGAATGCTCCCACTTAGCTTCCTTTGGCTGACTGTTTTTCTCCCTTCTCTCTTCTTCCCCTTCTCCTCTTCCCTTCCCTCTCTTCTTTCTTTTTCCCTTTCCCTCTCTCCTTTCCATCATCCTCTCCCCTCTCTTCTCTCCTCTCTTCTCCTTTCCAGAGAAATGGCTCTGTATTTCCAAACCAGTGAGGGGAGCTAAGTTCTTTCTTCCCAAGCAACCCTGGCTGGGCCACAAGGCATGCTGTGATACACCAGATTGTGCCGCTGTGCCCCGATGAATGTGAGGTGGAGGGAAGCTCACCTCCTTCTCCTGAGAAGCAGCCAAGGCTCCCCTGCTGAAGAGCAGAGGTAATTGGGCAAATCCTCCTTCAGGGGATGTATGGAGCGTCTCTGAGGTCTATTGAGATCTATGGCTCAGTCTGGGACCATGGATTGCTGAGCCCCATCACCCTATACCCAGAGAGCCCCATCAGCCCCTCTGCCTCCCCACCCACAGGCTTCTGCAGAAGGAAAAAAATATCAAGCAGTCAAAAAGCATTTATTATGCACCGATAATGTGGCAGGCCTCGAGGGTACAAAGACAAAAATGGAAGTCCCTACACTTAAGAAACTTACATCCTTTTGGGTGGGCTACATATAGATTTTTGTTCTGTTGTTGAGTCATTTTTCAGTCATGTCTGACTCTTTGTGACCCCATTTGGAGTTTTCTTGGCAAAAACACTGGAGTGTTTTGCTATTTCCTTCCCCAGCTCATTTTACAGATGAGGAAACTGAAGTAAAAAGGTTAAGTGACTTGCCCAGGGTCACACAGCCAGTAGGTATCTGAGGCCAGATTTGAACTTAAGAAGATGCGTTTTCCTAACTCCAGGCCCACATTCTATCCACCTACATATATGTATTTAAGTAAATTTTGAATAAGTACAATAACTACAAGGTAGTTTTGGGAGATAGGGCACTAGCAGATAGGGATCAGGGAAAAGACTTTGAGTAGAAGATAAAGCTGGAGCTCAGCTGAACCTTGAAAGAAATAAAGGATTCTGTGAGGTGGAGGTGAGCAAAGCGTACATTCCAGTCACGAGGAACAAACAGCTAGTGCAAAGGCAGGGAGATGATGTGCTATGTGTTCAAACAAGCAGGCTGAGGTTGCTGGATTTTAAAGTGTGGGAAGCAGGAATAATTTTTACAATGCTAGAATGATAGATTGCTGTCTGGTTAGCAAAAATTTTAAAAACCTAAATAGTTTATTTAATGCTGGAGGCAATAGGGAAACCCTGGAATTTATTGAGTAGGAGAGTGACGTGGCTAGACGTGTTCTCAAGGAATATCACTTTGGCAGCAGTGCAGAGGAGGGATTGGAGTGGGGAGAGACTTGAGACGGGAGACTAATTAGTGGAATATTGCAGTAGAGGTGATGAAGACCTCAGGAAATCCCAGCAGGTGATGGATTATTAGGAAAGACAGCAACAGGAAATCCTGAGGCTTGAGTGGAATACAACCATCCCACAGTTGCTTCCCTTTGGCCCTGGTGACTGGCAAGTAATGAGGCCCTTCTGATGTCTTATTTTTTCTTAGAAGCAAGGAGGAAAAAAAACCGGGTAACTGCCAGTGGCTTTGGTTGCTGAACATTGGCTTTAGACTGATTCTCTATTTTTAGAATGATAGAATAAGGATCAGACCTGGAAAGATCCATAGCTATAGAATGGCCCTTAGAATAAAATGTTAGAGGTGGAAGAGGCTTTAGAAAATAGACTGTTAATGCTAAGAGGTATCTTATGGATTATTCAGTCCAGAGGTTAACTTTTTTTTTTTGTGCAATGGACTCCTTTGGCATCTGGTGAAACCTACGGACTCCTTAAAATGATATTTTTAAATGCATGAAAGAAAATACATAGGAGTATAAAGAAAACTGATGATATTCAAATACATGCATGAATTTTTTTTTGGGGGGGGGTTAAGCAATGGAGTTAAGTGACTTGCCCAGGGTCACACAGCTAATGTTATGCGTCTGAGGTAGCATTTGAACTCAGGTGCTCCTGACTCCAGGGCCGGTGCTCTATCCACTGCCCCACCTAGCTGCTCCACCCAGAAAGTATTTAAAAAAAAAAAAAACAAGTTAACAGACCTCAGGCTAAGAGCCCCTTGCTCTATTTCAACCTCCTCATTTCAGGGAGAAGAAAACTGTTATCCAGAGAAGGGTTAGGATTTGCCAAGGTTGAATACAAGTCAGAAACGGACTAGAGCACAGGGCTCCTTGCTCAGGCCTGTGGGGTTTTACCGCAGCTCTGGTTAACGGTGCGGTTGGCTTAGTTCCCCCACAGGGGTCTTAGGCACGTGCCTGCCAGCCCTCCACGAAGTTCTGACTTGCTCCCCACACTGACAATATTCCCTGGGCTGGGAAGGGGCCGTAAGGAAGCAGAGGCAGCTGGGCATTGGGCTTCATCTATTGTTGGCATGAGAGAAGCCGAGTAACAGGCGCAGGAGCGCTGCCAGGTCTTCCTTGCCGGGCAGCCCCCGCTGGGGCGCGGCGCACGCTGTTCTACTGCTGAGCCCAAGGCAATGGGAGGTGCGGCGTGCTCACCTCCCTCCTTACCTAGCAGTGGCTCTTCTTAGAAGCAGCCAAGGCCCCCCTGCTGAAGAAAGGAGGTGAGTGGGCAAACTCCTTCAGGAGACCCATTGCCTTGGCGCAATCTGGGATCCATTATGTGGAGAAGAATTTGATGTCAATTTGTCTTGGACTTTAACCAAATTCGTCAGTCAGTCAGTGAGTCAGTCAACTAGCACTTACTGAATCCTTAACATGAGCTAGGCACTGTGGTACAAGCCAATGGAGCCAGCACTGAAAAGCACCCTGGAGAAGGCAACAGGACACTTGAGTGCTAATAGTAGCGGGTAGAATTTATACAGCACTTTGAGGTTTGCAAAGCACTTTACGAATATCATCTCATTGATCCTTACAACAACCTTGGAAGGTAGGTGCTATTACCCTCATTTTATAGATGAGGAAGATGAGGCAGAGAGTGCTTAAGTGACTTTTTGGGGTCACATAAGTAGAATCTGAGATAGGTTTTCAATTCAGGTCTCTCTGACTCCAGGTCCAAGTCTCTATTCATTGTGCCACCTAGCTGCTAATCCTGGCTCTGCCTGTAACTTACCCTCTGGGTCTTCATTTTGCTCATCTGTAAAGTAACAGAATTGGGCTACATCAGGGGCTGTTTGTTAACCTGGGGTCCGTGAACTTGTCTTAAAACTTTTTTTTGGATAATTGGATAGTTGCATTTTAATATAATTTATTTTTTGTAATCCTATACATTTTATTCTATGCATTTAAAATCATGATTCTGTAACTTAGTTATTCTCAGCAATACAATGATCCAAGGCAATTCTGAAAGACTTATGATGAAAGGTGTTATCCATCTCCAGAGAAAGAACTGGTAGAGCCTGAATGCTGATCAAAGATACTTTTTCTTTACTTTCTTTATTTTTCTTGGGTTTTTTTTGTCTATGTTTTCTTTCACAGCATGACTTACATGGAAATGTGTTTTGCATGACTACACATGTATAATGAATGTTAAATCGTTCGCTTTCTCAATGAGGGTGGCAGAGAGGGAGGGAGAGGATTTGGAACTCAAAATTTGAAAAAATAATGTTTTACATGTAATTGGAGGAAATGAAATATTAAATATTAAAAATAAATAATTAAAATATTAAACATATTAAATTGAAAAATAAAAACATGATTCTGAGGAGTCCATGGGCTTCAGCAGACTGCTAAAGAGGGCCATGACACTAAGAAGGTTAAGAACCCATGGACTAGATGATTTCTAAGGTCTCTTCCAGCTCTGTTATTCCATTTTCTTTCTGACCACTCAAAGAAACACCAGGCAGGATAGAACCCTTCAATGAGCTTATCAAAGATAATCTCTGTTTGGCCCCTGATGGCAGAAGAGGGGAGTGGGTGAAGCTGCTGATGCTCCCTAGTTCTGACTCACCCTTCTGAACAATTAGAGCTGTCCAAAATCTCCTAACATTTAGAGGCGTTCAATAGTAGAACAAGCTCCCTAGGATGGTGGGCTCCACCTCTTTGGAGCTCTTCAAGCAGAAAGCGGAATGACCACTTGTTAGTCATGCAGGAATTGGGATGGTCAGCGAGATCCCTTCCATTTCTCACATTCTGAGTTTCATTAGAGCATTTTTTTTCTTTTTGGTTTACTCTAAAAGGACCTTTGCCCAGACACTCCCTGAGAGCTCCTCCTTACTATAGTCTGTGAGCTAAGAATAGTAGAGTGTGCCCTGACCCTTCCTGTCCCTGCCCAGCTCCAGAACCAGAGCCAGCCAAGGCCAGGCCCTGACTGGCTACATTCCAAGGAAGCAGCTGAGGCAGCCACCTGTGCTTCACGAGGGCCCGGCTTGTCAGAAAATGAAACTCACTGGAGGGCACCTCGAGCTTGCAAACCGGTCAAGCTGTGTTGGGCCTACACGGATTTGGAAGGGGGAAGAGAGGGGACCCAATTTAGATCCCCAAGAACTGGATGATTCAGCAGCACCAGCCTGTGAATCTGAAGCCCTCCTAGTTCAGGCTCTGCCTCTAACTTGCTGCAGGATCCTAGGGGAGTCACTCTCTTCATTGGCACTTTATTATCTACTCTATAAAATGGCAAAAGGGCAGTTAGGTGGTGCAATGGATAGAGCACTGAGCCTGGAGTCAGGAAGACTCATCTTCATGAGTTCAAACCCAGCCTCAAACACTTAATAGCTGTGTGACCCTGGGCAAACCCTCGGTTTCCTCATCTGTAAAATGAGCTAGAGAAGGAAATGGCAAACTGCTCTAGTATCTTTGCCAAGAAAACCCCAAAATGGGATCATGAAGAGTTGGACATGACCAAAACAACAACAACAAAATGGCAATAATATTAGTTGCTTATCTACCTCACAATGTTGTCAAATGCTTACAAAGCATCAAAGGAGTTCACAGAGCTCCTGGTGAGGTGTGAAAAGAAGAGTGGATTTGGAGCCAGAAGATGGGACAACAGAATGGTGCAATAGAAAGACTGTTGCCCTTGGAATCATGAAGCCTGCGTTCAAAACCAGCTCTGCTACTTAACTGTAGTCTGTGTAACTTTGGGGGAACAGGTCCACCCACTTCTCCTCTCCTGGGGCCTTGGTTTTTCCCATTTATAAAATGAAAGGATTAGACACATTGACATTTAAGATCTTTTCCAACTCTAATTTATGATCCTATGAAACTCTGAATGAGAATCAAAACTGATTGCTTTAGGAATCAGAATGATGCTAGATTTGAAAGAGAAAGAGAGAATAAGTATTTATACATCGCGCCTACTATGTGCCAGGCATTGTGCTAAACTCTTTTAACCAATAATTAAAACTCTATGGGATACCCCTACACACACCCCTTTTAAAAATAAATATCATCTCATTATTATCTCATTTTATCCTCACATCAACTCTGGGAGGTAGAAGCTATTACAATCCCAATTTTACAGTTGAGGAAATTGAGGCAAACAGATTAAGTGACTTGTCTAGGGTCCCACAGCTGGTGTCTGAGGCTGAATTTGAACTCAGGTCTTCCTGATAAAGGATCTTGGAGAGCTTTGAGGCCAACCTTCTCATCTTAAAGACAGGAAAATTGAGGCCCAGAAAGAGGAGGTGGTTTGCTCAGGATTGTACAAGAAGGGAATTAGTGTCCTAAAAAAAAAAAAAGAAGAAGGGAATTAGTGAGTAGCAGGCTCAGGATTGTAACTCAGGCTTCCTGGTTCCTAATCTAACTTCTCCTCATTCCACCTGGCTGCCATTCCCCACTCCCCATTCCCAATCCTTTCTGCTGGGTCCCCCAATCTCCAGCTCAGCTGCCTCTCCAGGCCAGAAGGGACATCCTGACATTTTTACAAAGTTGATAATAAGAGCAGATGGCCATGAAACCCCTCTTCTGGTGCTCCTAATACACTCATTTGTTTCTCAAAGTCCCCCAGGATCCTGGAAATGGAGAATCAACTTAGAACTGGAAGGAACTGGCCTCCTGGGGAACACAGACCCCAACCTTATTCCAGACTAAAGGCAAATCCAGGAGAAAGGACAAAATCCCTCCCTTTCTGCCTTCAAATTCTTGGGAAATTAAGAGTCACAGAACATAGAATATTAGAACTAAAAGGAACTTCAGAACACAGAATTCAGAGCTGGAAGGGACTTTAAACAAACACTTTTCATATGTGAGGCTCTACCAGGTCCTGGAGAGAGAGAGATAATGAAAAATGACATTATCCTTGCTCTCAAGGAGCTTACAGACGAGTGGTGATGGGATATGACCTGATGCAAATTAAAAATAAAACCCCAAAGTGTAACTCTGGGCAAGCTATGCATCTTCTGTGCAAGTTAGGCTTTTTTGTAAAATGCATTTCAATGAACTCTAAGGGTCTTCTTCCAGCTCTAAATCTATGATCTAAAATCTATGATTCTCTACATAAGAAACAAGGCAGATTGTGATGGGGCAAAGGAGAGCTGGATGAAGTGCTAGAAGATATTTGAGGAAGAAGGGAGGGGAGCTGGGGAGAGAGGATCAGGGAAAACTTCATGGAGGAGGTGGTATGTGAACTGGACCTTGAAGGAGGGATATATTGCCTCAATGGACAGAGATGAGGGAGGAGTATTTCAAGAATGGGATATGGGAGAGAGGGGAAAGGTACTCTATTCCAAGCTGGAAGAGACCTCAATTCTACTCTCTCATCTAGATTTTTATTGGTATCTTTTGTTTTTACAGCAGCCAGATTTCCCTTTCTCCCAGAGAGCCATGCCCTGTGACAAATAACATTTTTTATTTTTTTGCTGAGGCAATTGGGATTAAGTGATTTGCCCAGGGTCACACAGCTAGTAAGTGTCAGAGGCCAGATTTGAACTCAGGTCTTCCTGACTGCAGGGCCAGAACTCTATCCACTTCGGACAAATAACTTTTTAACAGAAAAAAAGGAAAGAGAAAAACAAATTCAACAAAACTGGTCAATACATCAAAAGAAGACTAACATTGTGTTTAATCATCCACACCCGTGGACCTTTGCAAAGGAGTGGAAAAAGATGTCTTCTCATATCTTTCCTCTGCGGCCATGCTTGTTTTTTGTAATTTTGCCACATTCCCTTTTTATGGTCTATGCTTCTTTGTATTCATCATATGTATTATTTCTTTATAGCACAGGAGCATCCCATTACATTCATGAGCCACCATATTGGTTCAGGAATGTATACTCCAATGATGAGCTCCTTTGTTTTCACTTAGTTGCTTCCACAAAAGATGATATTTTGGTGTATACAGTCTTTCTTTTTGTCATTGACCTCCATGTATATGCCTAGCAGTAGAATCTCTTGGTCACTTTATTTGCCTAATTCTAAATTGCTTTGCAGATTGGTTGTACTATTTCACAGTTCCACCAATAATATATTAGTGTGTCTGTTTTTCTACAACCCTTGCAATATTGACTATTTGGTTGCTGTTCTGTCAATTCAGTTGTGGCCCCATTGGGGATTTTCTTGGCAAAGGTATTGGAGTGGTTTGCCATTTCCTTCTCCAGCTCACTTGACAGATGAGGAAACTGAGGCAAATAAGTTTAAGTGATTTGCCCAGGGTCACATAGCTGGTAGGTATCTGAAGCCTGATTTGAACTCAGGAAGATGAGTCTTCCTGACTCCAGGCCCAGCATTCTATCCATTTACCACCTAGCTACCCTAGTCCCTTTTGACAACTTGTTGGGCATAAGGTAGGCTTGTCTGAAATTCTCTTACTATTAGTAATTTAGAACATTCTTTCATATGTTAACTATCTTATTTTGAGAAGCCAAATGACTTGCCTAAGGTGACACAGTGAGATAGCAGCAGCATTAGAGCTAACTCCCGGGTTTCTTGACTCCAGGTTCCACGTTCTTTCCATTATACCTTGCTGCCCTGGGGATGAATTTGGCTGAAATTGGGTCATTGTCAGTAGGTGCTATATGATCAGATACAGCTCGATTGTTTCTATTAGTGATAAGGTTAGACTCTTCATTGGAATTTTGCTCTGGTAGAAGGTTGAGTGGGATGCAAGGGACTGTGGGAAATCAGATCTCTTGGGTTCTCTTTCTGGCTTTGACTCTGACCCACTCCAGATCTTTGGGTAAGTCACCCAAATAAAATCCCCTGTGACTAAGCACAGAGGGTGGTGAATGTAGGCTTCCTTGAGGAGGTGGCATTTAAGCTGGGCCTTGAATGATGCATAGGACATTAACAATCAATCAGTCAATTAATAACAGAGTTGAAAAGAGAAGGTACATTCCAGAAACAGGGCATATTTGGGGTATGGCAAGGAATAGAATTTGTTGAGAGTATAGAATGTCGGGGGGGGCATATAGACTCAAAATAAAAATGACAACCAAATTATAAAATCAGGTTGAATGCCAGGTCAAGGCATTTTACTTGGTAGGCAACGAGTAGCCACTGAAATGTTCATTGAAGGCTCATGCTGTCTCATGTCTACTCTCAGGTTCTCTCCCACCCCCCCAAGGTGAGTGACTATGCTGGCCTGTCTCAATTACTCCAGACCTTGAAGATTTCCCTCTCCTCCAAGTTTCCACAGCCCTGACTGCCTGTGTCCCTCCCTGTTTACTGGAACAAGGACTGCCTTGAATTATTATAACCTGTTTCAATGGAAACGTCCTGGTCTAGCAGCAGAACACTTGGTTTCTATGTCCACCTCTGTCACTAACTTACTCTGGGTAAGTCACTTACCTCCTCTCTGTCCATTCTCTTCTTCAAAAAATGAGGGAGGTTGGACTAAGGCTTCATGACTCTACATAGTATGCCACATCTCCTTACTAAGACTATAAGCTCTCTTCAGCTTGAGGATACGTAGGAGAGGGAATGTTTCCTCCTTTTCTTGTGTTCCCTATAAGGCCCAATATAGATTGTATACACACTTTGTACTCAATAAAGATTTACCATCATTACTTCAGTGGGTAGCATAAGGCCAGGTTCAAGCCAAAAATCCAATAAGTGGCATCAACCACATTCAGCTACTCATGGTCACATCCCCATAGTCATCACAAAGCAAAGATTTGGATAACTGGTACTAACATCTTGTGTCTGCCTTGGTCTTCCCACCAACACAGCAGAACTCACTCAACAAACATTTATTTAGCGCTTGGGCTTAGAATACTGTGCTAGGAAATTGGGAAATACAAAATTTAAATGAGACAAAGTCCTTCCTCTCACAGAGTTCACTATCTGGGACATTAAACATAGGACAATGGGGATTACATTAACCTGAGATAACTGGGGATGAAGGGTTTATTTATCAGGTTCACAGAATGTCAGAACCAGAAGGAAACAGAAGCCTAGAGAGAGGAAGCTCCTTTGGCCAAATTCACACAGAAAGTTAAGAGTAGAATCAGAACTGGAAACCTGGTCTCCTGGTTCCCATCTCTGTGTTCTTTCTATTGCATCACACCCTGTGTGTTCAAATAATACAGACAGTTGTCTTAATTTTCCGCTCTTGCTTATCCCCTCGACTAAGGGATTTGTTAAGCTCATGGCCAGGACTCTATGATATACAATTTAGAAATGAATCATTAATCAAACAGCAAGTATCTTTTATAGTGCCTACTACTGCCAGGAGCTGTTATAGCCCTGGAGATAAAATAATAAAAATAAACAGTCCCTACCTTCTAAGACCTTTCATTCTATCAGGGGAGATTATCTATCTGTCTGTCTATCTATCTATCTATCTATCTATCTATCTATCTATCTATCTATCTCTGTCTATCCGTCTATCTATCTATCTATGTATCTATCTACACACATATATAAACTATGTACATTCTAACACATACATATACTATATATTCTCATATATGTATGTATAAATGTATGTATATAAGCCTATACATATGTACAAAATATACACAAGAGATACATTTATATCTTTATAGCTCGTGGATACAACATAATTTGTGGAAGGAGCAAAGGTACTAACAGCCAAGGGGATCATGAAAGGCCTCACGTAAGCTTTGGAGGAAATTAGGAATTCTCAGAAGGGGAGTGAGGAAACAAAGAGCCTAGAACATCAGGGCCAGAGGGGCCTTTAGAACCTAAACTACAGAGTATCAAAGTTGGAAAGGATCTTAGATACCTTCTTCTAGTCCAATTTCCTCATTTTATTGAGGGTGTTAGCCCTAGCTTATATACTGGCTTGTATTTTTCTGTAATTGTTTTGTGTTTAAGTTGTTGACTCCTCGACAAGATTATCGGTTGCCCATTATGCCCATTTTAAGTCTCTCCTTCCTTTGTCTGCCCCACACTGTTGGGCCCCCAAAGAGCACTTTATCAAGCACTCGTTGAATTAAAATTACTGATGTCAACACTTAGTACAACCTTCATAGTGCTTGAGGTATGAACTTCGTCACCAGAAAGGTGACTTTGAGTTCGAATTGGCTAATGGCCTACGTGACAGGTAGCTCAGCTATTCATATCTAACATGGGCTTGTTCCCTCCCTATTTCAGCCAGCTAGTCATCCATCAAAAGGTGTGCCCAGGTCCCTGAACTTTGACAATCCCAATTAAATCCTATGCCCCAGCGCTGTTTGAGTGAGAGACAGAAGTCAGCATCAAGAACAGGGAAGGAAAGAAAGAAGGGATCTTTATTGACCAAATCCCAATTTGACCCATCCTAAATTCTGAGCTCTTTGAAAAGAGGAGATATCAAAACCAAAGGCAGGACACATACTTAGAACTGGGAAGAGCCTTAAAGATCTTTTATTCTATTTCATTCATTTTAAAGAGAAGGAAACTGAGAAACAGAGTCTGTGTCTTGCCCAAGACCACACAACTCAAAGCAATCCTATCTCCCCTTGCCTAAAGGGGAGATACTCCAAAGAGTACATCTAATCTCATCACGCCCCTGAGAGTTAAAATTGGAACATCATTCAGAAAGTGATTTGACAACTAGCCTTTACCTGCGGCATCCCAGGGCCCCTCCCCTGAGCAAGTCATAAATCAGCTATGGGTAGAGCCAGGCCAGCCCCTCCCAACTTCGGGCAAGCATCCAGGAGGAACTTCAGCTGGAAAAATAAAGCATAGAGACTTCCTGAGAGGAGGACAGACCTTTCTGGGAGCAGGAGAGGAAAGGAAAGGAGAGTAGACCAGTCCCAGCCCCAACTCTTCAGGTAAGCTCCCTTATGAAAAGCTGTAGTCATTTAAAGACCCTTCAACAGCAAGGTTCTTAACTTTGACTAGAAGTGGAACTTGATGGCTGAAGAACCTGCCCCCTTTCCCCCTCCTCTCACAACCTTTCTTGGTCTCAATTCTTTTCTCTTTTCTTTCTCCTCCCCCTTTTTTCCTTTTATCTGACTTCCCTTGCTTCTTCTTTTCCCTTCTTTCCTCTCACCTTCCCCTTCTGCCTTCGACCATTCTCCTTCTTTCCTTCCTGATCTCTCTCTCCTTTCTTCCCTCTTTCTGCCTCTCCTCTATTCCTCCTGTTCTCCCTCCTCCTCCTTCCTCTTTTCATTCAGCTTCCCATCCTTTTCTTCTTTTTACCTCCCGCTTTCCTTCCCCTACCCCCTGCTCTCCCTTCTCCCCCATTTCCTTCTGCTTTCCCTCCCCTCACCTCTTTTCCTGTCTCCTCCCCTCATTTCCTTCTGCTCTCCCTCCCTTTCCCCTCCCCTCCTCTCCCTTTCTCCCCCCTTTCCTCTTGTTTTCTCTACTCTCCTCATTTCCTCCTACTCTCCCTCCCCCTTCCCCCTTACTTTTTGCTCTCGCGCTCTCTCTCTCTCTCTCTCTCTCTCTCTCTCTCTCTCTCTCTCTCTCTCTCTCTCTCTCTCTTTCTCTCCTGTTTCCCGCTGCTCTTCCCCCTCCCCCTCTCTAGCATTATTTGATCAGGTCTCCCTAGGGTGCCCACGCTCCCCAAGAACAGAGCTGCCCTCTGGCCCTCTCTGCGAGTTCTCCTCTCACCCATTGGTTCTTTTTCTTCTTACCTTCCCCGCCTCCCACCACACACTAAGCTCAGTCCTGCCTTTCCCCTCCTCTCCTGCGGGGAGGGTGAGGATTCCGTAGGTAATGTCAGTAAAGGGGCTTTGAACTCCATCTAACCAGCCTCCAGCGTCTGGTTGAAATGTGAATCATGTGGATTAAATATTGATAGCGCGGTGAGAGTGGGCACTGATATCGTCTTTTTTCTCAGGTTGTGTTCTGCTTCCCCAGCTCCAGAAAAGGGTACTTTGAATTGAAGGGCTCGGGGCTTTGAAGCAAAGGGCTGTGGTGGAGCCAACCTTTCTTTCCATTAGCCCCAAATGGCCAGCGGTGTGCTGCCGGTACTCCGATTTCCTCTAATAGGTTCCTCCTTCGATGTCCGCGCTGCCGTAATCCACAGACTACCACCCCACCCGCCCCCCCAACAAAACCCCAAAGCAAGCTGTTTCTTGCTGCTCACCCTTGCCTGTGATATTTCTCTCCTCTGTGTGAGAAGGCCGCACTTCATTTAAAAAAAAAAAAGGAAGAAAAAATGTATTCCTCGAAAGTCAAAGCTGGACATTCATGCAGCCCAGTCCCCCCATTTTACAGATGACAATACTGAAGTCCAGAAAAAGGAAGATCATCCACAATTAGTGACACAGTAAAGATCAGAATCTAGGGCTCCTGACTCTCTGGCCAGAGATCTTTCCACACTTTCATACAATCTGTAGCTATGGGCTTTTTTGGATAATGGTTTGGGTTTTTTTTTTCAGTTAATATTTTAGTCAGGATGATGATAAACAGACCATGGTGAGCTGTTTTTCCTTTTCTTTTCAAATCTCATTTCATTTTGAGAAACCACCTTTCCTACCTAAGAATATCTCTGTCTCTGTCTCACTCTGTGTCTCTATTTGTGTTTCTCTCTATCCATGTCTTTTTCCCCGTTGAAAATTTCATGTGGTTTCAGGGATGATGATGAATACACAGATGACCTAGTCACAACTTCGGCTATAACTCTCCAGTTAATTAGGCTCCTTTTGACATCTTCCATCCCCCTTCTACGTCTCACACCTTAGCCAGTAAAAATGACCAGAGTAGGGAGATGAAGGGCAGCAAGGTGGTTCAGTGGATAGAGCACCGGGCGTGGAGTCAGAAAGACCTGAATTCAAATCTGACCTCAGACATTTACTAGCTGTGTGACCTTGGGCAACTCACTTAACTCTGTTTATCTCAGTTATCTCATCTGTAAAATGAGCTGGAGAAGGAAATGGCCAAGCACTTTGCCAAGAAAACCCCAAATGGGGTCACGAAGAGTCAGACATGACTGAAACAAAAACAATCTATACTGAGTCAATGAGGAAATGAAGCTTCTGGTTAGAAGAGCAATAAGGAAGTCAGTGTTGCTGAATCTCACAGTATGTGGGAAGGTGTAAGGTACAAGGTATAAGAAGACCGGAAAGACGGGGAGAGGGGACAAGCTATGAAAGCTTTGAACACCAAACAGATTTTTATGGCTGATCTTGGAGGTGATAGGGAAACATTGGAGGCTATTGAGTAGGAGGGTGACCTGGTTACCTGGCTAGACCTGCACTTTGGGAAGATCACTTTGACAGCTGAGTAGGGAGAGACTTGTAGAAGGGAGACCAACCATAAGTGAGGAGGGCCTGCACCAAGCTGGTGAAAGTGTCAGAGGAGAAGAGAGAAATGTCAAGAAGATAAAATAGATAGGCCATAGCAACAGATTGGATATGGAGCTGGGGGGGGGGGGGTGGCGAGGAGATGAGAGAGAGAGAGTTAGAATAGGGTTAGAAGTGAGTTAGAAGTGAGTTAGAAGTGGGTTAGAGGACCCAATTTGCAAGTGGCCTTTATATCCAAAGGATTTGGGAATTCTGGCTTCCAAGGATATTAGAATCTCTGCTGCGAATTTTACTATGGGCAAGAACCTTTCTGTTTTAGACTTTTGAATAGATGACCTGAGGGCCCTTCTAGTTCGAGAGTGCACTGTGGAGACTCCTCAAAGGATTTTTTTTTCAGTCATACCAACATTTCCTCCCTGCTCCAACCTCCCTGAATGCTCCCACCTCTCCCAGCCCCTGAATGGTATTCAGAGCAGCTAGTGTATGCTGAATTCCTTGGTTTTACTTAACCTCAAAGGACCCCATAGCTTGGTATCTCCGAGAAGTGCCTTGAATTAGCAGGTGCTCATAGAGGGTGTGGTAAAAAGAGCCCTGACCTGGCAGTCAGGAGAACACACCTCCGTCACCAACTTGCTAGCTGACTTTGGGCAAATTATTTCTCTCTAGGCCTCAGTTCCCTTCTCGGTAAAATGGCGGGGATGGATTAGATGCACTCTAAGGCCCCTCCTATCTCTGACAAGCTGCGGCTAGGAAAGCGATCTCTTTCCTTCTGCTATCCCAGCTGAATTCCAGCAGGCACTCTGTAAGTGTCCTTAGCTCCTAGGACCTGGAGCTCTGAAGAATGAATTCTTGCATTCCATTGACTCATAGGTAGCCAAAGCTGCTAAGGGGCCCTTAGAATATTAGGCCTCAGAGACCAAACGTCAGAGCACAGAACAGAGTATCAGAGGCGGAAGAGGCCTTATCACTTGAACTGTCAGAGTCTGAAGGGATCATCTAGTCTAATTCCCTTTTTCCTGGAAGAGGAAACTCAGGCCCAGAGATAGGGAATGCCGAGCCCAAGGTTCTACAGCGAGTGGTTAGAATGTTTCTTCCACATACACACGTTCTATTCAGTGGGTGCAGAAATGGGAGGCCCAGTGTAGAGAGGAAATTCCCCGAGCTCCCTCTCCCTGCCTCCTTAGGCAGTGGGAATAGGACTCCTGAGGCTTGGTTGTCTTACTAGGTGTGGCTGGGGGTGGAAGGCTACCAAAGAGGTTAGGGCTAGGAATGGACCTTAAAGTACCTCTCACACCCCTGAATGTGCCTTAGAGAATGGTGGTATTGGAAATTTGATTCCAGCCTCTTTAAGACTGGCCATGTCCCTGGATGCCTTACTGAAGGACCTTAACCTTTCCTTCTCTTACTGTTATCCTTTTATACACCTTCCTTCAGTTTAGAGGCTTGGAGGACCCAGAGGAGAGATCAGAGTCTGCGTGCAGGTTTCTATGATAGAGGGAATTCTGAAGAGGAGAGAGTAGTAGGCTCACCTTGCATCTTATTCAGCCATCTCAGCTTGTCTGTACCCTACCTAAACTAGGTGGTACCTAGAATGGTCAGTCTCTACTGGACTCTGACCATGTGAGCCTGGTCCTTACTTTCCATAGAGAAGGGGAAATTCTTTGGGAATCTCTCCTTCTTAGTATAGACTAGTCTTACCCTTCCTGACTTCATGGCCCCATGATCTCAGCTTTTAAGGCCCTTATACACTCAGCATAGGCCTAAAGGCTGTCCTAGGTCTGCAAAGCCCCACTTTGTATGGTGACCTGCCTTGCAAATGAGGACTCTCTCTTAGCCCCCACCACCCCTGTAGTCCCCATGCCCCTTGCTGCCAGGGTGGCTTGGAGGCCCATCTCTCTCTCTCTCTCTCTCTCTCTCTCTCTCTCTCTCTCTCTCTCTCTCTCTCTCTCGGAAATTGCAAGGGCAAGAGGCATGTCAAGGCTTGGGGCAAGTCATGTACCTTTCGAGACCCCTCAGTGGGGGAGGGCACTTAGGAACCAAACCAGAAATCATCCCCTCCCTATTCTCAAGGAGCTTAATTGCCTTTTTGATACGCAGTATGATTTACACAGATAAGGACTGGATTGGGATTCCATTTATACAGCTATGGACTGTGGAGGGTAAAGAGGAGGCTCAGAGTGCACTGTAGGAAAACAGGAGGAAGGGAAGAACAGTAAAGCCTGGGTGTGTCAAGGAAGACTTTGCTGGGAAAGTGCCAACCCATCTGTCAACATTATGCCATCAGGCAGCCAGAAAAATCGAACTCACTTTTAGTTGGCAATAAAAGAGGGCCACTGTCCAAGACTAGGGAAGAAAGTCTAGCTTTACTCTGCCCTAGTCATAGGAGCTCACACTAAGAGCTTGGAAAGGGCATTAGGGGCTCTCTAGTGTGAACTTCATTTTGCAGATGAGGAAACTGAGGCACAAGGAGGTCAAGTGTCTTGCCAAAGGTCACACAGGTAGTATTGAACCCAGGGGATTCCTTCCTTCTTGTCTTCCTTCTATCTTTCCTTCCTTCCCTCCCTTCCTCCCTCCCTTCATTTCTTCCTTCCTTTCATCTTTCCTCCCTTCCTTCCATCTTTCCTTCCTGACTTCTATATATTCTCTGTTCTAGTCAAAATGGCCTGCTAGCTGTTCCTGTATATCCCTCACCTAGATTCATTCAAGGCACAACTCGAGTACCACCTCCTACATTTTCTCCCACTTTAAGTAATTGTATATTACTTTGCTTATACTTTACATTTATGTATCCATATACATGCTGGATTCCTCTGCCCACCCCCATCTCAGTAGAATGTAATCTTCTTTTTTAAATAATTTTTTCCCATTTTTAAAAATTTCGTTGTTGTTGCTTTCATTCTTGAAAACCACATTCTTCCACATGCTTTCAACCCTATTAAATTTAATGGAAACAAAAACCCAACAAATCAGTAGATGAGACATTTGAGATTGAGCCAAACAAAGCTTTGACTACGTTTCTGCATGGCCTCATGGCCTCAGCATTAGCAAGGCGTTGGGTCTTTGGCTATAACAGGTAAGACAGGAAGAGTGTTATAAACTCCTTACAGTTTTCTAAGTCCTAAAGGCCTTTTTAAAAAAAAGTTAATTAATTTATTTTTAGTTTTCAAATGCGCTTCCACAAGATTTGAGTTCCAAATTTTCTCCCCATCTCGTCCCTCCCCCCACCCCAAGATGGCATGCATTGTGAACACTCCTTCCCTTAATTTGCCCTCCCTTCTATCTCTCCTCCCCTTCTCTTATCTCCTTCCCCTTCAATTTTCCTGTAGGGCAGGATAGATTTCTATACCCCGTTGCCTGTATATCTTATTTCCCAGTTGCATGTGAAAACAATTTTTTTTAACATTTGTTTTTAAAACTTTGAGTTCCAGATTTTCTCCCTTCCTCCCTCCCCACCTACCCTCATTGAGAAGGCAAGCAACCCATACAGGTTATACACGTGTAGTCATGCGAAACGCTTCCCTAGTAGTCATGCTGTGAAAAACTACGTATATTTCTTTTAATCCTATCTTGTCTCCCATTTATTCTATAAGAATGTAAGCTTCTTGAGGGCAGGGATTAACTTCATTTTTATGTCTTTGTATCCCCATCACCTAGCATACTGTTTTGCACAAAATAGATTCTTAATACTAATTAGTTAGATTAAAGTAAATTGAGTGATCACTCTGGCTTCTAGTATTTGAAAAGGCATCGTGAGGAAGAGGGAATAGATGAGAGGGCGAAACCAGAAGCAATGGGCAGAGGGCACAAAGACACAAGCTAAGGCTTGCTCTGAACTTAGAACTTCTTAACATTCAAGCTATCTCCAAAGGCAAAGGGCTACCTAAGAGGGGAGGAGGGGCCTTCCCCTCACTGGAGAGCTTTAGGCAGAGGCTAGGAAGGAAAGATGGAAACAAGTGTTTATTAAGTACCTACTATGTACCAGGCTCTGTTCTAAGCTCTTTATAAATGTTATCTCATTTGATCCTTGGGGGCCACCTCCAGTGATCCTGATCTATATCGTGCTCCTGGACCCAGATGACTCCCGAGAATTAAGTGAGGCTGATGACCTTACACAGCCCTCCCTCACTTAAATACAGTTCACTTGTAAGTCATGGCATCATCTTTCAGACGCCATGGTCCTCTTCAAGAATAAAGGACGAACCACAACAACACTTGATCCTTACAACAACCATTAGGGTTAGGTGCCATCGTTATCCCCATTATCCCACAAGTGAGGAAAGAGAGGCAAACAGAGGTTAAGTCAGTCAATAAACATTTATTAAGTGCCACTCTATGCTAGTTACTGAGCTAAACTCTGGGGATTAAAAAAAAAGAGAGGCAAAAGACAGTCTCTGCCCTCAAGGAGCTCATAGTCTAATGGGGAAGACAACAAGCAAACAGTTATGTACATACGAGCTCTATACAGGATATTTGGGAAACAATTAAGAGAGGGAAGGCACTAGAGTTAAAGATTGGAAAAGGCTTCTGGGAAAAGACGGGATTTTAGGTGAAACTTAAAGCCAGGGAAGGCAGTAGGCAGAGATGGGGAGGGAGAATATTTCAGGAATGGGGAATTTCCGGAGAAAATTCCTGGAGCTAAGAGACAGAATATCTTGTTCAGAAAACAGCTAGTGTCACTGGATCAGAGAAGAATATATGGCAGGGAAGAAGTGTAAGAAGGTGTAAGAAGACTTAGGAGTAGGGGATTAGGTTATGAAGTGACTTAGCCAAAGCCACATAGGTAGTAAGTGTCTGAGGCTGGATTTGAACTCAGATCTTCCTGATCCCAGGCCCCATCTGCCTCTGAATGGCTAAATGACTGGTCCATTGCACCACCTAACTGCCCATTAAATGCCTACAGCATGCTAGATAGTCATGAGTGGGGAACCTTCAGTCTCAAGGCCACATGTGGCCTTCTAGGATCTCGAGTCCAGCCTTTTGACTGAGCCCAAGTTTTACAGAACAATTCCTTTTATTAAGGGGATTTATTCTGTGAAGTTTGTTCTCAGTTCTATATAATCAGTTCTGTATTATTCAGTTCTATAGAACCAGGGTTCTATAGTGCTGAGAATATGGTAGGTGTCTGATCTGTTTCATATTGATTGATTATAGGTGGGGGAAACTATGGTGTAAGAGAACTGACTTGGGCATTACATCCTTAGCCAGGTAGAACAATGTTTTGGGCTGTAGACTAGAGAAACTCTATTATCCCTTCCTAATCTGTTATTCTAGGACTTTCAGAGAGTTTAAAAAGAAGCAGAATTTCTGGTCCTGCCCATGTCTTCTCACCTTTGACTCTCAGAGAGGGGCAGCCAGCTTAAAGTATAACCATCACCTGTTTGCCCTTCAGAAAATCAAAGGCAGCCCCCCCACCCCAGCCTCTTATCTTTGGGTTTTGTTTTCCCCTTTGATCCTGTGGGTGAGCCAAGGGACAGCTAAAGGCTTACTTAGTGGTCACAGCTCCAAACCCTGAGTACTCTGGGGCCTGTTCCACGTACCTCATGTGACAGTGACGATTATGGCTGCTTAGAGAAAGATCTGACCAATGTCTGATATTCAATAAAATTAATAGAAGGACTGGAATTTAAGAATACCTCAAAGGATCAAGCTGGGTCAATTAGTGCAGTGCATTTTTTTTTAGCCATAAGGCAAAGAAAGGAAGAAAGGAAATATGCATGTATTAAGCACTGTGCTAAACGCTTTACAAAAGTCTAATTTTAATAATAATGATAACTAACACGCAATGTTTGCTATGTGCCGGGTACTGTTCTAAATACTTTACAATTATTATCTCATTTAATAATAATAATAGCTAACATTTACATCGGTCTGTACTAAATGCTTTACAATGATCTATTTACAAATTACAGACTGATCCTCACATCAGCTCTTCGAGGTAGGTGCTTTTATTATCCCCATTCTCTTTAATTTTTAGTTTTCAACATTCACTTCCATAAGATTTTGAGTTTTAAATTTTCTCCTCCTCTTTTCCCACCTCCCTCCCCAAGACGGCATGCAATCTGATATGGGCTCTACAAACACACTCCTATTAAACATATTTTCGCATTAGTCATGATGTAAAGAAGAATTAGAACTAATGTGAGGAACCAGGAGAAAGAAGAAACAAAACAAAACAAGAAAAGAAAAGGAGAGCAAATAGTCTGCTTCCATCTGCATTCAGACTCCAAATTTCTTTCTCTGGATGTGGACAGCATTTTCCATTGTGAGTCTTTTGGAGGTGCCTAAGATCTTTGCATTACTGAGAAGAGCTAAGTCTATCAAAGTCAGTCATCGCACAATATGGCTGTTGCTGTATGCAGTGTTTTTCTGGTTCTGCTCATTTCACTCAGTTCATATAAGTCTTTCCAGGTTTTTCTGAAGTCTGCCTGCTCATTATTTCTTATAGCAAAATAGTATTCTATTATATTCATACACCACAACTTGTTCAGCCATTCTCCAATTGATGGGCGTCCCCTCAATTTCCAATTCTTTGCCACCACAAAAAGAGCTGCTATAAATATTTTTGTACATGTGGGTCCTTTTCCTGTTTTTATGATCTCTTTGGGATACAGCCCTAGAAGTAGTATTGCTGGGTCAAAGGGCATACACATTTTTATAGTCCTTTGGGCATAGTTCCAAATTGCTCTCAGAATTCACAACTCCACCAACAATGCATTAGTGTTCCAGTTTTCCCACATCTTCTCCAACATTTATCATTTTCCTATTTTGCCATGTGAGGCAATCTGATAGGTGTGATATGATCCCCTCAGAGTTGTTTTGATTTGCATTTCTCTAATCAATAGTGATCATTATCCCCATTTTACAGATGAGGAAAGTGAGGATAAGTGATATGGTCATACAGTTAGCCAGTGTCTGAAGACATATTTACCTTATTTTTTTTCCCTTTTTTTTGTTGTTGTTGTTAAGTGACTTGCCTGGGGTCACATGGCTAGTAAGTGTTATGTGCCTGAGGTTGAATTTGAACTCAGGTCCTCCTGAATCCAGGGCCAGTGCTCTATCCACTGCTCCACCTAGCTGCCCCCTCTGAGGACATATTTAAACTTGGGTTTTCCTTACCGCAGGCTCTGTGCTTAATCCACTGTGTCACCTAACTGTTTCTAGGTGCCACCTAGAGATAGGATGAACATTTTTATTTCAGAATAAAATTATAATAACATTTTTGTGTTAGTTGACCTGTTTTAAGGGAAGAATAAGAAAGGAAATATGATAGAAGGAGCATTGGACAGGAGACCCAGCAAAGCCAGATTCTCATTGCCTACTAGTGAGCTTCCTCCCTCTGGGCTTATTTCCTCTTCTACAGATTGTTTCTAAGGCCAAGTCTGCTATTCTATGTTCTAATGTGTCTTAGATCTGCTATGATTCTCTATTGTCATGAGATTGCAGGTTTAGTGCTAGAAGGGACCTCAGAAGCCATAGTCCAACTTCTCCCCCTCCCCCCAGTTTTACAGATGAGGAAACTGAGGCCCAGAGAGCTGAAGCATCTTGTTTAAAGTCATACAGGAAATGAGGAGCAGGTGGAAGATTCAAACTCAGGTCTTCCAATTCCAAATCCAGCCGTTTTTCTATGATTCTGTTGCCTGTTGAACAGCTGAAAGAAACCAAACCAAAACAGAGCTTAAGTTCCACAGGCAGCCTGGAGAAGCAACTGAAGAAATGCGTGCAGATTTTCAGTCTTTTTTGGGGAAGGAGAGGCAGTTTAAGTGACTTGCCAGACAGCCAGGAACAGATTTTCAGTTTTGTTTGAGACCTCAAAGTTCCTTTCCCACATTTAGTTTTAGTATGCAAATAAACTTTGTCCCCATTGATCACTGAGTACAACTGTCTTGGTACTCTGTCTTCTTGTCTGTGATTGTTCAGTCATTCACTTGCGTCCAACTCTACGTGAACCCATGGACTTTGTCCATGGGGTTTTCTTGGCAAACATACTGGAGTGGTTTGCCACTTCCTTCTTCAGTATGTCCCCATTTTACAGATAAGGAACTGAAGCGAATAGAGGTTAAGTGTTTTGCCCAGGGTCACACAGCCATGGTATTCTGCCTAGCGGTACATTTAGGGTTTATTAGGAAGTTCCAAAAGAAGTAACCTTTCAAAATGATAGCTCACCCCCTCACTCAAAACCCCAGTGGAGGTGACGTCTTATGAGATCATTATCCTTGGCACTTGATTCTACCTCTGTATGGTATGTTTTGGGTTTGTTATTTAGATGGGAGATTAGGAATGAAGAATTCTTTCTTTGAAATTGCAGCATACTTAACCTAGGATTCTAGGTAATAGATAACAATGAATGCTGAATTCAAGAAGGTCTGGGTTCAGATTTAGTCTCTGATACATTTTAACTATGTGACCCCGGGCAAGACACATAACTTCTGTCATCTCTAAAATGGGGATGATGACACAATTGGATCATTCCAGGGTTATTATGAAGGTCAAATAAGATATGCATGTAAAGTGCTGTACAAAGCCTAATGTATTATAAAAGTGTGAAATATTATTGGGAGGTGTAACTATTGAAAACAGTACATCTCAATTTGGAATTCAAAATTCTAAAAATAAATAAATAAGGAAATATTACATCTCAAGAGATGGATGGATAGGTGCAGAATCTATTGCTTCTAGGTCCATCCAATCCACCTTATGACCCCAATATGAAGTCCCTCTACAAAGTTTAATAATTGTTCAAAAAAGGTTTTAGCCTCTTAAGATGAGTAAGGTCTCTCTCGTATCTGCCTACCGCTCCTTGTTCTGCTCATAAAGTTGATGCAGGAGCTTGGAACAGGGTAAAGAGCTCCAGATTTGTAGTCAGACAACTTAGATTCAAATTCTGGAGCTGGTATTTATTACTTGTGCATGTAATACATCTAAGTGACCCTGGGCAAATCACTAAACCTCTCTGAGTCTCAATTTCCTCATCTGTAATATCAGAGTGTAGGACTAGATTATACTCTAAATTCACTTCCAGCTCTAAATCTATGACCCTGTGAAGTCAAATGTCTCTTCCCAATGACAGTCCTTAAGATAGCAATCAACTCCTACACCTTTTCCCCAGTATTCTTTAATAATAGTTAACATTTATTTACATAGCACTTTAAGATTTGCAAAGCACTTAAAATAGTAACTCATTTTATTCTCACAACAACCCTTGGAGGTAGGTATCATTATTATCCCCATTTTACAGATAAGGAAAGCAAGGCAAACAGAGGTTAAATGATCTGTCCAAGTGTCATGCAGTTTGTAAGTGTCTGAGGCTGGATTTGAACTCACAAGTCTTCCTTACTCCAGATCTAGCCTCTATGCAGCAGAGCCTTGGGCCATATTTACCATTAGTCGATGCTCTATAATCTTGTCTTTTCTCTCTGGCTTTATCTCATAGCACGTTGTATTTACTATTGTTCCACAGGTAACTCATTGGACACCACCATGTCTGTCCTATACCCATCGCTAGAAGACCTGAAGGTAGACAAATTCTATCAGGTAATGTTTCCTTAAGCCCTGGACATCTTGTGACAACCAGCTCTGGGATGGGCCTGGCTCCTAGTGAGGTTATTGGACACTGTCCTTTAGTAGCAACAAAACTAGTAAACTGCCTCGGGCAGAGCCCAGAAAGAATGAAGAAAGGGTGAGGTGTAGGGAGGAAGCTGAAGAAGTCTGTGGAGCACTTGGGTGGAACACATGAGAATCCCAGGTGCCAGTGCTGGGTCAAGGGGATGCAGAAAGGTCAAACTCCAGTCAAAGGGGTGATATTAGGAAATGAGGAAAAAGGTGGGGCATGGGCATCTTATAGTGAGGTTGACCTTAGTTATTTTTATTATTTTAAGACTAAGTCTCCTATCTCACCCAGGATGGAAGTGCACTGGCCACTTATGAGCCCAATCTCACTAATAGCTAATGGTTAGCATTTACGTAGCATGTTAAGGTTTAAAAGTATTATACAATTATTGAATGGAAACTTTGACCTGCTGCTTCTGTTCAGTGCTTAGCATAATGTCTGGCATATAGTAGGTACTTAATAAATGCTTATCAATTGATTGACCTGGACTAGTTTGCCTCTCCTTATGCAGCTCTCTCCCCTTAGAACTCCCAGCTCCCAAGCTCAAATAATCCACCAAGCTCAGCCTCCCTATATTACCAGGGATTACAGCCATGTATCACCATGTCTGGCATACTTCTCAGTTATTAAATCTTTTCTTCTACCCTCATATGTCACTGGGTGAAGAGTAGATCCCAAGATCCCATTTTTAGGGGACATTTAAAACTCTTAGATTCATAGGAGTTTGAGCTAGAAAGGACCATAGAGATTATCTCTGGTCTTAATTTTACAGGCTGAGGAAACTGAGGTCTAAAGAAAGGACGTGATTTTCCTACACTCACATAGGAAATACGCAGCAGAGTTGGAATGGAGATCCAGGTCTTACGGTTCTGAGGCCAGTACTTTCTATTATATCATTGCTTCTTTATGCCTTCTAAGTAGATCAAGGAGCCAGCGAATGTTAGAACTGGAAGAGACAGGAATCCCCTTTACAACACCCTCAAGCAAGGAGTCATTCAGCTTCTGAGGGAGCAAGGTGGCACTAGCGATGTTGTACTAGGAGCCAGGAAGCCCTGAGCTCAAATAGTGCCTCAGCCAACTTACACTATTTGTATGTCCCTGGGCAAGTCACTTTACCTTTCTAGCCTCATTTTTCTCATCTGCAAAATGGGGTATCAACAGTACCTCCTTGGATGGATCGTTGTGAGGATTAGACAAGATAAGCCATGTAAAATATTTTTGAAACTTTAGAGTGCTACTGTATATAAATGCTAGCTAATGTTTTTCTCGAAGACTTCTTTTTGAGACAACTCATTCATTCCATTGTTGGATAGTTCCTAATGTTAGGAAGTTCTGTATGTTGAGCTGAAACCTGCCCCACTCCAACTTCCTCCCTTCTCCCACTGGTCTTAGTTTTGTCCTCCAAGGCCAAGGAGAAAAAGTCTCATCTCTCTTCCTCATCAACAATCCTTCAAATCTTTTAGGACAGCTCCCCAATCCCCCTATTAAGTGTCTCTAAGTTATGCATCCCACTCAACTCTTTCAGATGATAGGGTTTTTATTTCCTTCCCTGTTCGATCACCTTTCTTGTTTGTGACCTTTTATGATTTGGAATAAGACATATGCCACCTAGTCATACCTTCAAAGGGCCTTAGATCAGTTTTAGGGCTGCCTCCTAGGGTCTTCCTTACTCCATCATTCTCCATTGGTTCTAGGCTAGATATGAACTTCTCAGGAATTCAAGGAACCCCAACTTGGAGCTCACTTTGACCCTTTCACATGAAGGAACCCAGGAGCATGAGAACTGAGTTTCTTATTGATGTTTCTCGTCTTTTGCAGGCTCAGGCTTCTGTGATTCCCAAGATGCTGGCCCTCCCAGCCCAGGAAACCTCATCCTCACAACCCAGTAAGTTACAGTCCAAAGCTTCTTCAACTTTTTCACTTGTGACCACTTCAGACCCGAAGGGTCATGACTGACAGTTTAAGAAGCACTGAACCAGGATGCTAGCTCATTCTAGGGAGGGAGGAGGAGGTGCCTTAGATTGCTAAAATACCTGGCTGGCTGCTGGAAGGATAAGTCTATGGGTAAGAGAAAGTAAATGCATGGTCCAGCTGGGGTGTGGTGTAAGGTATAGGATAGACTTGGATTCCAAGTCATACCCACATATACCTCTGTCAGCTTCAGCCCCTTTAGGTAATAAATCGGTGCCAGGGTTAGTTCACAGAGACACAATGCTCATGGAGGCACTTAATAAGTGCTTTTTCAATCATTTATTCATTCCTGGGGTCATAGCTCTCCTTGTTTTTAGTCCTTCTACTTCTCAGTTTGTTGGGAGCCCAGGGATATTGTCCAAGGTCTATTCACAGTCCTGTATGCTCAGCTGAGATCTTGTGGCTGGATCCATTCCCTTGCTGTATGTCCCATTGAATTCTTCTAGAGAACTGACAGAACATGGAATGTCAGAACTGGGAGAGACCTTGAAATACGGAATGTTAGAACTAGGAGAGAACTTAGAATATGGGATGTCAGAGCTGAGAGGAACCTTGGAATATGCAATGTCAGAGCTAGGAAGGGTCTTAGAGATACCAGGAGTTCTTAACCTTTTTTCTATCACGGACTTCTTTTGGTGGTTTGGAAATTTATGGATCCCTTCTCAGAATAATGTTCTTAAATGCATAATTTTTTTAAAATTTGGATTATAAAGGAAGCCAATTGTAATGACTCACAATTATCAAAATATTTAAAATAAAAAGTTCACAGACTTCAGGTTAAAAATCCCTTGAATCCAGCATACTCATTTCACAGATGAGGAAACTGAGTCTTAGGGAAAAATAGTTTTCCCAAGTCACTTAAGAAGTCAACTAGCAGAGGCCAGCTTGGAACCTAGGATTCCTGACTTTCAGCCTTGGGCTCATTTTCTATCTATCTATCTATCTATCTATCTATCTATCTATCTATCTATCTATCTATCTATCTATAGATCTAGCCAGATAGATCAATAGATATAGATAGATAAATAGCTATTTATGTAATTTAAATTATAAAACTTATGTATCATATATAAATTATAGAATAAATTAAAATTATTTAATATTATAAAATAGATAAACAATATATAGAAATATATCACCATGCCTTAATATAAATGTGATTATATGTATATGGGTATATATATATATATACATATACATATATGTATATATATATATATATACATATATGTATATATATGTATGTATATATCAATATTCCTTAATATAAACTTAATTGTGTGTGTGTGTGTGCGTGCACGTGTGTGTGTATTCCTTAATATATTAATATGCCTGTTGGATTCAAAGGCTATTGGCACTAGGGACAGCTGTGTGTGTGTAAATTGTGTTTTTCTGTTCTCTTCTATTCCCCTCTTAGCTCTGTACCCAAATTTGGCTGAATTAGAAAGTTACATGGGTCTCTCTCTCTCAAGTCAAGAAGTCCAAGACAACCTGTCCCTGACTCCAGAAAGCGACAATGTGGGTATCTTTGTCTGGATTATTTCAGCTAAGCACAGGGTATGGAGGTGCTCCCTCCCTCCCTCCCTGCTGCTTCAGTTCCTGCTCCTGGCCTAGAGGGGCTTCTGCATTTCTTGGCTGTCATCTTCTTTCCTTCCTTCTTGCTTTTATCATTCCTGGTGCTGGTATTTCTTATTTAGCTCCTGCTGTCCCTTTGGCAGTGCTTCATTCAGAGAGGAAGGGTCCCCTCTGACCTCTGGAATCTGGGCTCAGCACCAGGAGAAAATCCAAATGATGATTAGGATGGGTCAGAGGAAGGTCCTGGTATAAAGCAACCTCCAAAGTCCCAGCCCAGCTTTAATCCACAGAATCCTAGAGTCTCGGAGTCAAGAGAGACCTCAGAACATAGTTAAACCTGGACCTGAGAGCACGGATCTCTACTGCAACAACCCTGAGAAGGGGTGGTTGTCTCGCTTCTGTTGGAAAACCTCAAGTGATGGGGAAGGAGCTTGCTGTCTCCTGTAGTAGCCCATTCCACTTTAGGATAGCTCTAACTGTCAATAGGCAATTTCTCATGTTATATTGAGCTGAAATCTGTTTCCCTGTAATATTTCCCAGTTGATCCTAGTTCTAGATTCTGGAGCCACAAGTCCTCATCCTTCTTTCCCAAGATGGCCCTTCGGATAGTTAAAGATAATGGTCATAGTCCTGCTAGGTCTTCTCTTCTTCTTCTTCTTTTTTTTTTTTTAGGCAATTGGGGTTAAGTGACTTGCCCAAGGCCACACAGCTAGTAAGTGTCAAGTGTTTGGCCTGAGGCTGGATTTGAACTCAGGTACTCCTGACTTCAGGGCCGGTGCTCTATCCACTGTGCCACCTAGCTGCCCCTCTTCTCTTCTTTAGAATTAAAATATTTCTAGTTCCTTTGACATTTCCTCACTTGACATGACTTTGAATCCCTTCACTCCTTGGTCTCCATCTTCTGAATACACTGTGACTTGTTCCTTCTAAGATTCGGGGCCCTAGACTGGACGAAGACTCAAAGAATAGCATCCTTTCTGGTCCTGGATGCTAGCCAGACTCAAAGGTTCATTGGTTCTTGGGACCTTGAGGTTTCGGTTTAGCCTCGAGAAAGGCCTGGAATTGACCTTACTTCCAAGGGAGTCACCACTAGACTATGCAGACCTTGGGCCAGGCTTCAGTGCACTCCATACATAGGTTAGCATCTGGTGCAAGGGGAGATGTTTCCTCTGCAAATTTCTCTATTAGGTTTGTCAGCCTCTGGGGCTAAACTTGATCCACCTTAGACACTAACCATGGGACCTTGGGAAGATCACCTACCCTTTCTATGCCTTGATTTCTTCACCTACAAAATTGTGGCCTTTAAGGCCCTTTCCGCTTCCAAACCCATAATCCTGTCACATCCTTCCATCCTGCTATGTAGCTCGCGCGCGCCGCACGTACACACACACACACACACAACACACACACACACACACACACATGCCCCTGCATGCAGCTTCTCAGGAATATGGGGATGTTTTGCCCTCCAGTGGCCATTCAGAGGAATTTATACTTTCTGGGCCTACGTCTCCCATGTTTTGCTTTTGAGTGGGGCCACCAAGTGTGATTGACCCCAGAAGCTTCATTTCCTTATCTTACCCAGAAAGGCAATCTTTTCCCCTGCTTTTAACCACAGCTTACTCTCCACTCTCCATCCCCGCCACGTCACAATTAGCAAATAGAAGAGAATAGTCTCTTCTAGGTACCCACACTGACACTGATTATTTGACAAATCCTTACAGCAAGTGGCCACTCCCACTGTACAAGGTCAGATGGTAGCCCCAGTGACTGGAAATAACTTGGGCATCCGAAGAGCTGAGATCAAGCCAGGCGTACGAGAGATCCACCTGTGCAAGAATGAGAAGGGGAAGATGGGGCTGCGTCTGCAAGCCATTGACAAGGTATTGGGAAAGGGGGCTCACGGAGCTCCCCGCCAGCTTAGGCCATCACTGTGGGAGATTCTGGGAAAGGGGAAAGGATGACAGGGTCTTCTGCTAAGGTGGTATAGGAGTCCCCAGAGATTTTGGCCCCTTCTCCCTAGATTATCACTGAGCTTTCCTCATTTTCCTGGGATCAGAGAATTCGATTTGGAAGGTCCTTAGAGGTCATCTAGTACACACACACACACACACACACACACACATACACACACTTTAAAGATGTGGTGGGACATTTTGCTTAATAGAGGGAGTAAGTAGCAATGGGATTCAAAACAGTTTCTTTTGACTCCAAATATAAGACTCTAGCATCATCTGTGTCTATCTCTTAATGAATAGGGCCAGAGCTAGAAATCTCTGGGTATTACTTTGCTGCTGGTCATAGGAATCCGGGTACTTTGATTCTTGTTCAAAATTATAATTGGCTCTTGTTCAAGATTATAATGCATATGTACACACATATGTGAGTTCTAATTTTTGGAGTTTAATTTGATATGTGTGAGAGTGACATGTACAGATGTTTGGGGAAGCTAGATGGTGTAGTGGATAGAGGGCTAGGCCTAGAGTCAGGAAGACCTGGGTCCAAATTCAGCCTCAGACACTTACTAGCTGTGTGACTCTGGGAAAGTCATTTAACCTTTGTCTGTCTCACTTTCCTCATCTGTAAAATGGGGATCATAATAGCACCTAACCTCTAAGGTAGTTGCGAGGATCAAATAAGATAATATTTGTAAAGTGCTTAAAGGCAGGGCCTAGCACAGAGGAGGTGCTAGATAAATGTTAGCCAATACACACACGCATCCACTATTTTGTGGCTACAAAGTTCTTTATATACATTATCTCATTTGAGGTTTGTAATGCTCCTGTGTAGAAGGCAGGATGGAGATTTTTTACTCCCATTTTACATATGAAAAAATTGAGGACTTAAAGAAAGGGAAGTGACTTGCTGGCTGTTCTGGAATCAGTTAAATGGTGGAGCCTTGAACTGAAATCTTCTATGTCCCGGGCCATGCTGACATTTCTCTCACTCCATAACTGCCCATCCTAGGATAGCATTACATTTGCAGCTGTAGACATCTTGATCATGTGATCAAAGCAAAGAAAGACCCAAAAGGGGCAATACGGGTGTGTGGTGAGGGAGAGGCTGGGGCATATGTGGCAGTGATAAGGCCCTGCCACTCCCTGCTAGCTCTCCCCCGCATCTGACCCAAAAGACATCCCAGGTGTTTTGCCTTTTGCCTCATCTTGAAATAGAGAGAATGATAGATACAGAGTAAAATAATTTAAGTTCAGATTCCTGCTCTGTACTCAGAAACCCTGTGACCTTGGGGCAAGCCTTTACATGTGCTGGGCCTTACTTTTCTCATCTATAAAATGCGGAGGAGGTTGGACTAGGTGATCCAAGGCCCTTTCCTCTCTCAATCTATGCGCCTGCAAGCCCTGACCCCTGAGCCAGTTTCAGCAGATGTTTTGGGCTGGATGGAACCCCAGTTCTGTAGGTCAAGTGGGTCTTCCTCCCACAGGGCCTGTTTGTCCAATTGGTTCAGGCCAATACTCCGGCCTCCCTCGTAGGCCTGCGCTTTGGGGACCAGATTCTGCAAATTAATGGGAAAGACTGTGCGGGGTGGAGCTCGGAAAAGGCCCATAAAGTGGTGAAGAAAGCCTCAGCTGAGAAGATCGTCATGATCGTGAGGGACAGGTAAGCCGGCCAGAGCCCCAGACTACGCAGTTAGGTGCTCCCTCTGGTGCCAGACATCCCATCTCACTGCTGTCTCCATTCTAGGCCTTTCCAGCGGACTGTCACCCTGAACAAAGACAGCAACGGCTTTGTGGGCTTTGTGTTGAGGAAGGGGAAAATCATTTCTATTGTCAAAGGCAGTTCTGCAGCTCGAAATGGGCTCCTCACCAATCATTATATCTGTGAAGTGAATGGGCAGAATGTCATTGGACTGAAGGTAAGTCAGGGGCCTTCTCCCTTGAGGTATCAAGAAAAAACACCCCTGGCTAGGTACTCACAAGACCTGGATTCGAGGTCTATGTCTGCCATTGATAGGTTGTGTGAACTTGATCAAGTCACTTCTTTTTCAAGACCTCAGTTTCCTCATTTGTAAAAGGGAATGTACATAAAGCTCTTTGCTCTCTTCTGGGTATTTATAGGAGCAGTTTTTGTAGTAGCAAAAACACCAAACAAACCTGGAAACTAAGAGGATGTCCAGTAATTCAGGAATGGCTGAATAAGTTGTGGCCTATGAATGCGAGGGAATACTATTGTGCAATGAGAAATGAGGAACTAGATGAGGAAACTTCCAAAAGAAATGGAAAGACTTGTATGAATGGGGTGATAAAGGGTGAAGTGAGCAGAAGCAGAGGAACCATTTATACTGTGTAACATCAACATTATAGATAGGAACAGTTTTGAGGACTTTTCTAAACTAATGAAGAATGAATTGGGCAGGACCAGGAGAGCCATTTATATGGTGACAGAGCAGTCTCAAAGCAACTTTGAAAGCTGACAGAACTAGGATCGATCCATGCAATGACCATCCACGATTCCAGAGGATCCATGACGAAACATGGGCATCCATTCCAGAGACATGATGAGTGTGTATGTGTACGTGTGTACAAACAGGGAGGAAATTTGTTTTGCTTGACTGCATATTTGTTAAAAGAAATTTGCCTTTTTTTCTACAAGAAATTTCCTTTTTTCTTTTCTCTTTTTCTGGGAGGTCGAGGGATGGGAAGGAGAGAACAGATTTCTGTTCATTAAAAACATATGGGGTGGGCAGTGCTACAGATGTGAGATGTTTCATGCCCTTTCAAATGAGGCTGCTAGTTTACTTTGTTACAAGAGATACCTTGTAACAAGAGGCAATAGGAGTAATCTGTATACGTTTGTTATGTAAAAACAAACCACATAAATAAAGTGAGGGGTGGAGGGGAGGTGGGAATGTTAGTAACTCCTCCCCTGCCTCCTCCCCAGGGCTGTGGTGAGGTGCAGATGAGAGAATGGATGTGCAAGCCCTCTGTAACCAGAAAGTGCTTTTGGAATGTGAGAGATTCTGTATTGCTGTCACTGTTTTAATCAGAGGGAATGCTGTTCCTGAATCACTTTGGAATACAGTAAATTTCTTCTTCTTCTTCTTCTTCTTCTTCTTCTTCTTCTTCTTCTTCTTCTTCTTCTTCTTCTTCTTCTTCCTCTTCCTCTTCCTCCTCTTTTTCTCCTCTCCTTTCTCTACCTTCTTTCCTTCCTTCTTTCCCTCTCTATTCTTCTTTTCTTCTACCCTCCCTTCTTCCTTCCTTCTTGTTAATATTTCTTCCTTTAAAAAAATAGTTCCATAGACAATAGTGAAAAGCAAAATCAGATTCAAATTCCAGGGGCTCTGGAATAGGCTCTTTGCTCCTGGTAGGCCCAGCCCAATGACTGACTAGGGCTGCTTGTAACCAAGAGTGTCATCATCTTGATCCTGCCCAACTTTTGGGAGAACATCCCTTCACCCCCTCCAGGAACTTCAGCAGGGTAACAGAACGTCCATGTGAGTGAGGCTCCTGGCCTAGAAATCCAGGCTCAGACTGGAGTGTAAATGACCCAGAGCTAGGTGTGAGGCCAAGTGTGTGGTTGGAGCTCAAAACATCTTAGAATCTCAGGGCTTGAAGACAACTTGACATATTAGAACCAGAGAACATTGGGGCTGGGGAGGTTTGTGGAGTCATGTTGATTTAACTCCTCTGTTTTATGATTATTATGATTATTTTTATCTCACTTTTATCTAGCCTCTCAAGGTATTCAGGGTGCCCTACCCACAGCCCTGGGAGGTAAGCAGTGCCAATATTACCATTTTATATAGGAGAAAAATGGAGACCTAGAGAGATGAAGTAGCTTACCCAGAGTTACACACTGGATAACTAGTGGAGCTGAGACTAGAACCTGGGTTTTCTGACTTCCAGGCCAGAGGTCTCATCACTGTACCAATCCATCTCTTGAAGCACCTATGTACCAAACACTGTCTGATTGCTGGGGACACAAAGACAAAACCAAACCATCGCTTCCCTTAGGGAACTTTCATTTTCTCCAGAGAAGCGTACTCTCTGTCTTAAACATTCCTCTGCTTAGTCCCCATTCAAGGCTTAGAGCAGAGTCTTATGTATAGCAGGTGCTAAATGAATTTTGTTGGAGTGAGTTAAAACACTTAACCTTTATTTTTTTTTTCCTGGAGGCTCAGAGTGATTATTATAAGCAGAAGTTACTATGCTGGCCTGTGACCCAGGAGTCGTAGGGGATTACTGAGATATAGGGACTTCTTTGCCTCTGCACTCATTTGCCTCCAGCTACTAGACTTCTTGAGACCATATTTTCATATTTTTTCCCTGTCTCCTTCACTATCAGGCTGTCACTTCTTGAAGACAGTATGTGTTTGCCTATAGCAAACAACATTTTTTCCACCCCCTCTTCTAATTTTTTTATTGGCTGCTCCTTACGTGTTGTAGTCTGGGAAACCAGATACCCAAGCTTGTTAGAATTGTGTATAAAACAAAAATAAGTTCTGAGTCAGGGTCTGGGGGGACTTTCATGTGAATAAAACCCATGAGATTTAGCAAGCAAGGTTGGGTGGATTTGTTTAGGGTAGGCCGAGGAGGGGGCGCTTTTCCTTGGGGCAGATATGGTTTTTATTTGTGGTACCTGTACCTGTCCAACCAACGAATGATGGGTTTCAAGACAACATGTATTCTAAACTTTTTACCTCCCTCAGCCCTTACCCAGTGTTTCCCACACAGTAATGTCATAATAATTGCTTGTTGAATTGCAAGAGCTAAGATGCACTCGTTTTCTCAGTGTGCCTTCCTCTCTCTGTCCACACTTTTCCCACTCCCGACCTTGACTTGATTCTAGTCAGTTGGGTAGAGTTGAGACAAGCCCACATGAGCCCTAGTTACTTTGGCAGGCTGTATATGAGATCCAGACAGTGTGAAGTCTTCATTTACTTCAGTTTCTTCTCTACATTTGGGGGTTAGAAAGGTGGAGAGAGACAGAAAGGTAAGGAAATATTGTCTTTGCAAAACTTCTCAGGCCCTGTAGGAGACCTGGGATTTGGGGATGAGACTCTGAGGCTAGCATTCTGGAAGTAGGGGCCACTGATTTCTTTTTTTCTTCTTCTTCTTCTTCTTTTTTTTTTTTGTGAGGCAATGGGGTGAAGTGACTTTCCCAGGGTCACATAGCTACTAGCTATGTGTCAAGTGTCTGAGGCCAGATTTGCACTCAGGTCTCCTGAATCCTGGGCCGGTGCTCTATCCACTGCACCACGTAGCTGTCCCCACCACTGATTTCTAATGTACTATATGATCTGAGGTCAGTTACAACCAATGCCACCATGTTTTGTGTGCCCCTACAGTATCTTGTGTATCTTTGTATAACTCTAGCAGTGGAATCAGCAGCCTGGTTAGAAGCATCTGTTGTTGTTCAGTAATATCAGTTGTATCTGACTCTTTTGGAGTTTTCTTGGCAGAGGTACTGGAGTGGTTTGCCATTTACTTCTCCAGCTCATTTTACAGGTGAGGAAATTGAGGCAACCAGGGTTAAATGCCTTGCCCAGGGTAACACAGGCAGTAAGTGCCGGAGGTCACATTTGAACTCATGAAGATGAGTCTTCCTGATTCCAAGCCTAGCACTCTATCCTCTGTGCCACCTAGCTGCCCCTACCAGTATCCTAATGTCATTGTTTTTCACTTTTCGTTTTCTTCTCCCCCCCCCTTGGCTCTAGGGCAAAGAGATTATGGATATCCTGGCCACAGCTGGAAATGTAATCACCCTCACCATCATCCCCACAGTGATTTATGAGCACATGATTAAAAAGTAAGGAGACCTTTTCTCCCCTCCACTCCTTTCTTCACCCTACCTAATAGCTATGGAGAATTCTTCAGCATCCAATCAAAGGTCAGTGTTGGGAGGCATCTTTAGAATATAGAACTTTAGGGAGTAACTTCTTGAAGACCATCCACAATTGGGGGCAGAGACAGGACATGAACCCAAGTCTCCTGCCTCCTATGACAGGGCTTGTTTTTACTGACCAATCTTGCCTCCTAGGTTAAAGCAAGGTGGTAAGGTAACAGAATGCAGGCTGTCTTTATTGATGATGAAGAAGGGCTAGGTGGAGATAAGAGGCAATCTGATAGAGTAGGAAGAGTTCCCTGGTTTGGGAGGGAGGAGATGTGGGGCTAAGTTCCAGATGTGCCACTCACGAGTTGCTTATTTTAGCCTCAGTTTCCACATCTGTAAGATAAAGAGGTTAAAGTCAGTGATCTCTAAGGTCCCTTCCAACTTTGACATTCCATGGCTGTTTGTTATCAGAAGAAGAAAACGTAGGACTTCTGTGATGTCATAGTTGGGCACCACCAGTGTCTAATCTGTAAGCCCAAGGGGTGGCGGTGATCCTATCACTTGCCTGTCCATCTTCCAAAGGGAGCTGGGAGGAAATGCCAGGACACACGAAAGCTTCAGAAGTATTAAAGCAAATGCAGAGCCACATTCGTATCATGAAAGGTTCTCTGAGGAAAGCTTTTTGCAATCCCTGCTGTCTTTCATTGTTCCCAGGCTTTCTCCGACCCTGCTGCATACTTCCATGGATCATTCTATTCCTGATATCTGAAGCCAAGGACCTGGGAAGCCTGCAGCTCCAGGCCCTCCTTCCTGTCCTTCCACAGGGGGACCCTCTGACATTTCCAAGGATGGGATGGGAGCACAGTTCACATTCCTCTAGGGGCCCCCTCAACCCTTTCAGGGGGCCATTTCTGCCATTTCAGGGGAGGGGGTGGGAATGAGCAGCATTCCATACTGATTTCTTTTTCTTCTAGCTGGCTGAGAGGAGATCTTTAATCCCACTGCAGGTTGGGAAAACAGGATCCTGGAAGGACCTATGCATGCCAAGGGGTTAGGGAAGAAAATAGAACCTGGAGCAAACCCACAGTAAAATCTTCATGTCTATATGCCTGAAAGAATGAATTCTGGCAAATACTAACACTCATATAGTCTCCTTAGGCTTCAGGCATCAAGCAGAGAAGAAATGAGTATGGACATAAACCCATTTCACATTTCTTTGCAAAAAACCTGGTGAAGTAGTATTGCAGGAGGGCTTAGGATCAAAGCAGAGGGAGTGCTAAAATGGGTCTCAGAGGCCATCTGCTCCCAGCCCTCATTACTTAGCACCAAATTTATAAATACTGTGACACAATCAGGCAAATTAGAGCTTAAGGGAGTTAATGCCACAGGGTACTCAATTCTGCTGCCCCGCCCTCACCCCCCCTTTACTCCTCACTTCAGGATTTTGTGGCAGCTGATTTTAATAGGACCTAGGGAGAAATAGCTGGTTGTCATTATTAAAATTGCTCTCAGGTCAGTTTGAAGAGTTGACCCTCAAAAGGGAATGAATCGGACAGAGCTCAGTTTTCTCTCTTAGCTCTTTGCCATCTTTGCAATAGAACTTAAAAAAAATTTAAGTAAAGTGAGCCCCATAATGATGAACAATTGATCAATCAATCAATCAATCAACATTTATTAAGCACCTGCTAGGTTTATTGATTGATTGAAAATGATTTGGAAATAAAGCGTACCCCATTATGATGAGCAAAGAGAATATTAAGTAGATTCCAACATGATTGATAAAAACAACACTTTAAAAAAAGCAGCCAAATTTGGAACTTCAATGATGAATCTTGCTTCCAGAGAACAGATGATGAGACAGTTGTTCTGAGGGGCTCCTGGTGGGTGAGGGTTTTCCAATATCAGCCTAGACCCACTATCTTGCTCTGCAGCTTTCTCATACTCCATCCCCTTAGCTTTCCATCTCCAGCTCCGGGAACAATCCCAGAAAGGACGAGTCAGTCTTTCTCTATGGCTCCATTCTTCATCCCTGTGACTTCCCAGACCAAGAGCCCTCCGTAGCCACGTCCCCAAATGTCTTCTTTCCCCATTAGAATATAAGGGACTGCCATGCTTTTTAAATTTGAGTCCTTATTTCTTAGCACAGTATCTGGTAAGTGTTGAATAAATGATTATTCATGCATTAATTCATGAAAATAGCCACTTTTTAAAACTAATATTTTTTTCTCCAATGCATCCTCTCCACTTCCATTAACTGCCAGAGAGTAGCCATGGCCAGGCGTTTGTGTTTGAATAGTGCTGGAGTTGGCAGAAAACTCTGCTTTCCATGGGGAAGGCTTTCATCCTATGTCTCTGGATCAGATTTTTTAAAAAGGTATTTAATCTTCACAGGGCTTAGACATGGAATCTACTTTGTACCAAGGTACCAAGCCCCTTGTATTTCAGATGAGGAAACTGAGGCCTATATGAAGGGAACTAATTTGTCCAAAATTACACGGGTCACAAGTAGCATCATTCCGATTCTAGCCTCAGTCCTTCTGACTCCAAATTCAGTGCTGTTTCTAGTCCATCCCTCATTGATCCCCTCGTTTAGGACACTAAAGTAGGCCTAGCATCTCCCTTCCTCCCTCCCTCCCACCTTCAGAGGCGCAATATAGAGAGCAGGACACTGGGGGTGTGGCTTTCATGCTTTAATACAGAACTGCTTGGTTCAGCTGCAGTTCCAACCACATGAATGAAAGACCAGAGATAAAGGAGATGAGACAGGAGAGGCCTCATACTGACCACCTTGCTTCCTATCAACAACCATCTTCCCCTCCAAAAAAAATTTCCCACTTCCCCCCCACACACACACACTGGTATAGCCCTTGTACTTAGACACACCCTTGGTTTACCTTCCAGGAATTCTTGTCTCCCACAGCTCTGATTTCCTTCCCTGGGTAGGCAGATGAAAAGGGAGCCAGGGAGTTGTTGCAGAGAAAGCCAATCCACACCCTCTGACCAATATGATGAGATGCCAGGGTATGCAGTCGGGAGGCAAGAGCATTCTAGTGAAGAGCTAAGTTATCCCCTTAGGAGCCATTGTCTTAAATTCCACTTTTGAGGCCCCAAGATCTTTGTAAGCAAAACAAGCAACCACAGATGCAGGTCAAGATGGCAGGAGGCTCTAACTTACCGGGTTTGGGTAATAGCAAAGATGAGACCCAGGACAGCAGCCTAGAGCTGGATTCTGATCATGGGGGAGCTGGGGTTGCTCCTGCTACAGCCAGGCTCAGCTCCTGAGACAGACTGCCCACTGCAGGCAGCTAACTGGGGAGCCAAGGGCTGCTAGAAGAGGTTTGGGGGTGGGGGTGGGAGAGAAGATCCTGAGTTATGGAGTAGGGTGGGGCTGAGGGGTATTACTCTGCTCTCTGTCTAAGCTGGGGTGAGCCTTCTTTTAAGTCTCTCAGCAGGCCTGGAGCCTCTCAAACTTCCAGGGCTCAACCCAGAATGACACTTAAAAGCTTATGGCATGGGAAGTAAAAGGGTGGGAAGGGAGCTTAATACAAACCAACAGTTTCTGGGGTGGAGGCAGGGCATGGAGCCATTTGAGCCCCAATCTTCCCATCCCCCTGGAAAGTGGAGCACCACCTTCCAGGCCCCTCAGTGCCCCTTGCATAGTCAGAACAGAGGGCTCCAGATGATGCCTGGGGTCTGCAACAATCACTGATCCACCTGCCTTGAGCCCTGAGCAGGTGACTTCATGGATGAGGAAACTCTCTTTGCCCTATTCCCACCCCAGGGCAGACAGCACTGAACTCATTGCATAGTCTTAGGTTACACTTCACAAACACATAGGCACACAACAAACAAGCAAGTGTGTGCATTTTAGGGGATGGGGGGGTCCCTGCCTCCTGATGAGCTAGCAAAGGGTCCCACTGACCCTGACAGATTCAGTCAATTATCATCCCTTAGTTCTGTGGGAAGTGCCTGGGTCCCCCAGCTACCTCTCTGGGGAGCTGAGATGATCCCAGACTAGGGACAGGGAGATTGGGTCAGCAGCTTCTGGTTTTATAGGCATAAAATTCAGTCCCATTCTGATGCCCAGCATAAATGTTGATTGTAAAGGGGCTACCCACCTTCTTTGTCACCTTGCAACCTGCCTGCAATGCACATGGTGACACCAACCTTGGTCGCCATCACATGGCACACAGATCCCTCAGGATCAGGGAGATTCCCCTAAAAAAACGTCTTGACCAAAAACATCAAAGCTTTCCTGTGGAATTTCCACTGAAAAGACACATCTCAGGGGATAGGAATCTCCATGGGCTTTCACAGAGTTCCCACAAATCTGAATTTGCCCAAGCTGTTACATCCACAGGGCTCTCTCTGTGGTGGCTAAGAGCAAGTACATCCCCAGATGCAGGGCACATCCATGCAAAGGTAACACCAGAGGCTGGGGCCTTCCTAGGTCAGAGTCCTATAGCGAGGAAGGAATAGGGTTGATTTGGCAGCAAAAGATCAGGTTGGACCCTTATCATTTACAACAGCCTGTGGATGGGATCAAGGAGTTACAGGACAGCAAGAGACAGTAGCTGAGCCCCTATAGCTCAGTGAAGTTCTGGTTTTGAAAAATATATCGATTTTCTCTTTTCAAATATAATCATACATTTATTTTCTCAGCAAAGCTTTGGATAGTCTAATGAGATGCTTACACAGATCCACAAATACATTGCACATGAGGCTTAGATCCTAGAACCAGTGGCCTTTGCACTTGAGATCAGGTTTCAACAGGCCCCTCATCACCAGATTGCAGACACATCCCATTCCAGTGTGCAAAGGGAGGCCTCCCTCCCCGCCACTTCCCAGGTAATCTTGACCCAGATGCTAACCCTCAGGTTTGGGCCTCTGCAGAGGGGGTCCACTAGAAAGGATCGATGGGTAGAAATGCCCGCCTGCCTCTGTGGATTGGGGAGGCACACAGCTAAGCTGGGGGAGAGTGGGACCGATCCCCCTGCACATGCGGAAGGAAGCTTTCCAGTCTGAGGAGACAGAGCATGGACGGGCACGTGAGAAGCCATTTCAAGCAAAGGTGGTGAACAGATTCAAGCTGCCGAACAGCCCAAGCCGTGTGCAGGGACCTAGTCCTCAAAGACTAGGCTTCAGGTCTTAAAAAAGAAAATTACAGGCCTATAGGATAGAGCATCAAGGGGACCTTTCCTAACCCCTCAGAGGTGTTCCAAGCGTTCTGGGCTGGGAGACAAAATCAATTATGAGACTGAACACGAGTGGGTTGTTTTTAAAAGAAAAACAGTGTCAGCTGCTTCACTGAAGAAGCTGGTGCTCAGAGATAGGGAGGTGTTGGTGACTCTGGTCCCTACCTGGAGCATGTGTATGTGTGCATTTGTAAGTGTATGTGTGTACACATGTATGAGTGTGAGGGAGATGCAGCAGGATCTGGCTGGTGAGCACGTTTGCGCTCACTCCACCCTACCCCTCAGCAAGTTCTCCATCCACATGCTCCGTGCAGGGGTGGCTGGTAAAACATGGCTTCTTTATCCTAACCCCTGGCTTACTGCACTGAGGAATTTTCAGCCAGAGGCATAAAGGCATGGGTTGGGGCCCTTCTCTTCCACCTCTCCTCTCCCTTAGATCCAGACACACTGGGATTTGGCCATCCTAGGATACAAGCTTCCACCTCGCCCCCCCCCCGCCAACCTCCAGAAGGAAGAGAGCCAGCTAATGGCAAGTCCCTCTCTCCCTCCCTCCATGGGCCTGGCATCTTGGTGAAGCTTGATCCAACCACCTCCCCTGAGAAAATATTGTTATTACAAAGGGGACATAGTGCAAAATGATTTCAGAATGGCTTGGGGGTGCCACTGGCTTCTCAATTCCTGTGGGGACCCCTCAGCACCTTTCAATACAGCTTGTGAGATGGAAAGCGTCCGCTAGATCTCCCAGGAGCAGCTGCATACTCAGAAGGACAATCTCAACGTTGCCCATTCTAATTTGCAGAAGCATTAGGGCAAGGTAGAAAGGGGTTCAGGACATTAGTTAGATGGAGCGGTAATTTGTTCCCATGGTGACCTGGGCCCTGGGGGAGCCGCCTCCCATCCTCAAGGCTGAGAACAGGTTCAGTGAGCCAACCTACCAATCAACGCAAGAGGGGTGCATCCGGGAAAGCCAGCCAGGCCCCACATTTCCTTCTGCTGACCCTCCCCCATTTATTTCTCTCCTTCCTCTTTTCCTGGCTCTGCACCCACCCACCCAGTGATCAGAAATGTCAGGGCAGTTTCAGTCATTACTTCCCTTTCCCCCCACCATTCATTCCCAGAACCAGCCTGGGTTGCCTATGAAGGCAAAGAGATAAAAGCCATGTGTTCCCATTCTCCAGCAATTCCAATCCCTATGCCATGTTACCTTGGGCGAGTCATTTCCTCCACTGGAAGCAATAATACTGACCTAACGGTCAAGGGAGAAAGGACTAAGAAGGTAGTCCCATGAACATCAAGGACCAGCCAGCTTACTCAAAAAAACAAATGCAGAACTGCGTAGGGAGAATGTCGACTGGACAGGAGCAGTTGGGATGGCAGACAGAGGCAAGCATTATGGAAAGGAAAACAGAAGCTGAAGTCCTTTGCCCTCTTCTTTCAATGGGAATCTTCCTTCTAATGACAGAAGTTGGCAATATCCCAGCTTAAGTCAGATCTATCTCATCCCCCTCTTACCCTATGCCATAGAAGTGGCACCCCCAGAGAGGCCAGAGTAGCAGTCACCTGTAGAACTTCAGACATCCCCAGGCTATCCTGGCCTGCCCAGACTATGGCCTCCCTATTTTGGAAAAGCTAAATAAATTAAGATGATGACACTCCGTGCACATGTGAGTGTGAGTGTGTGTGTGTGAGAGAGGGGGAAAGAGAAAGACCTACAATCAGTGGTCAGACCAGGACGTGCCTGGTTCCCGGGGGTGGGCGGCCAGTCACAGCTGGGAGCTGCCCCCAGTACCCACAGGCCCCGAAGTGCTCACGGAACGGCAACTAATCTTGCGGATGGAGTGCAAGGCCACAGTGCAGCATCCCCGAAGCAGGGAGCTGATATTGTATATGGGCTGGCCTTGGCGCCGCTGGGACCGGCACAGCCAGGCCACTGTTGGCACCGCGGGCACCACCACTGCCAGGAGATCCACAATGAAGTGGCGGCTCCAGTAGCTTTTAGGCTCGGGTGCTACCTCGCCAGCCTCTTCGTCCACAGGGCAGGCGATGCTCACCGATGGGTTGAGACTGGGCACATGTGGGGAAGGCCCTTGGGTCACTGGAGCCATCACGGGCTCCTCTCCTACTGTCACCACCACCGCTGAATTAGGGTCAGCTGGTATCAGGTCCATGGGCCCTGGGAAGCCTGAGGACATTTCTATGCCAGCCCCTCCGTCCTCCACATCTGGGGCTGGGGCCCAGGCTGGGCTAGGGTCAGGGCTGGCCAGCCCACAGGCCTGTGACTTCATCACTTTCTCCAGGATAGTGTCCAGGTCAGGCTGGTAGTGCACGAAGTCTGTCTGGATGGCCCGCTCTTGCATGCAGCTGGCCTGTACGCCAGCCTCCACACCCCCACCGCTGCCTCCCAGCAGCTTCTCATAGGTGGAGCTGGTTGGAAGTCGGGAGCCCAAGGTGAAGGAACTCTGCAGGGAGCCTTCATCCGGGCCACAGTCCACCCCGGAAGAGAGCAGGCTGCTTGCCTCCAACAGTTCCGTCCGGCTCAGAGTGTCATCAGCAGCTGCAAAGCCACTGTCCCCCACCTCTTCCGTGGACGCACTCTGAAGGTCAGCATTGCGATCTCCAGGGGCCTGGTCACTCAGTTTGGTGTAGGTGGAGCTTCGGGTTAGGGATCGGGCAGGAGAGCCCCCTGAGGACCCCCCAGCCCCATCCTCTTTGACGGTCCCATTCTGGGCCACCTCCATGCTATGCAACAAGGTCTCCAACTTCTTGTTCTGGATGTTAATGTCAACAAAGTACTTCTGCAGCCCCTTGTCTTTGTCTATGAGGTTGTTCTTGACTGTGTCAATCACCTGCTTGAGCTGCCGGATCTCCTTACGGGCCTCCTTGAGAGCCAGCTGGGCCTCCACCCGGTGGCATTCTTCCTCAATCCAATCCTCTTGCATACGAGACAGCTGAGTCTTCAGGTCATCGATCTCTGAATCCCTGTAGGCACATTGGGGAGTGGGGGAAGGAGAAGGGTGACATACTCACCCCACCTGAACTTGGCCATGGATCTAGATCCAGAAAAGGTAATAAAGGCCCAAGCAGGGCTCTTGACTGATTAAAGGTTTGGGGGTAGGGGGACAGTAGCTTTTTTTGGTTGCTAATAACTTGGACAGAATCGAGGAAATCTTTCTGGAGTTCCTACTTATCTTTTCCAGGCCAAGAATAGTGTTCAGGCTGCAGAAATCCTCCCTACTTAAAGACAGAACTTTTATTTATTATCTTTTCCCTGAAATATGTTTGACCTTCTGGATCAACTTCTGTCTATGGCCCCATCGTTTACTTAAACTCTCATGTTCTTAACTTTCTCTTTTATCTTTTGACTTTTCCCTCCTCCTTCTGTCTCTTACCTAATCCATCCCCATCACCTGCTCTACTTCCCTTCTCTTCCTGTCAATTCTACTTCCAGAAGAACTTCTCCAAGCCATCCTCAGGTCCTGGAGCCAAGTCTCCATGACTATTCCCATAGTTACCACCCTGGTTTGGCTCCTCATTAACACCAACTTCCTAAGGAGGCAGATCTTCCTGCTTCTACTGTCTCCCCCCTTCAATCTATCCTTTACACCACTGTCAGAATAGTCTTATATACTGATCTAGTCACATCACTCCTCTGCTCAAAAATCATCAGTGGCTCATTTCTGCCAACTGAGTAAACTTTGGATTTCTTTGCCTGATGTTCAATGACCCCCTACAATCTGACTTCAACCTACTTGTCTAGCCTAATTTCACATTATTCTTCTCCACACACTCCATATTCCTTTCAAACTATATTACTTACTCTTTGCTACTTGAACACGGCCTGCATCTTACTACCCCCATGCCTTTGTTCATGAATTTGCTCAGAAATTCCCTATTCCAGTATTTCCCAAACTTATTGGGCCAAAGGATATTTTGGAGCCTAATATATTGAGAGACTGAAAAATGCTGGGCTGGGTAGCCTGAGGATTGGAATGCTCCTGGCGTAAAGAGGGATTGGGAAAATTAGGAAGTGTAAGAAAAAGAGTAGAGGGCACTGTTTAGAAGAAGTTGGTGGTGTTTGTTTGCCAGACATAGGATGTTGGAGTCCATGATGTGTGTCAGAAATGGAGGGTGAAGAGGACACTGGAAGGTATGTGTAATGGGCATGGGGATTGGGAGCCAGTGTCAAGAAGGAAAGGATGGGGCTGAGGTACAAGGTGGGTGGAGATGTAACTGAGGTACACTAAAGGGCCCCTCTTGCTCATTGGGCCAAACAAGGGAAACCTGAAACCAGAAATGCTGCCCCATGGCTGACGCTGCTAACTTTTCATGCCTGAGCGGGTCCTATTCCTAACTCCCACCAGCCTTTGCTGTCATCAAAAGTATCTTAGAGAATCCTTATCCAAATGGCACACACCACCATGAGGGCTCCATGGGAAATGGTTTGGGAAATGTTTATCTAGCAGACTGACCTACATCCATCAAGGACGTTCTCAGACTACAGCATGAAGATGATGTGATAGATGGGTCTGGATGTAGGCAATAGGAACACAGGGCATATTACGTGTGCCAAATTAAACAATGGGATTGAGCAGGAGGGTTAACAATACATTTATATTTGCTGTGTTCCTACCCCATATCTACACTTTTTTTTTTCTGGGATCCCAAGATCCAAGCAACCAGTCAGGTCATCAAAAACCCAACAGTAACAAAGGCTATTAAAAAAAAAAAAGCACAACATTCTCATGGGATTGGGAACAGGTACTTTGTTATCATACCCAGGAATCTGTCTTAGAGACAGGAAACAAAAAGTCAGGGTAAATGGGCACTTGTCTAAATGGAAAAAAGGTGAAGATGATCTCCTAAGAGACCTAGTTTCTGTCATAGATGACCAAGGGAACTGAGAACATAAAGAACATGCTTCCCCTCCAGTCCTTTTAGAAATGACATCATACAATTGTTTCTCAATCAAACAAACACTTTGTAAACTTCTACTGTGTTCAAGGTACTTTTACATGTCTGTGTTAAAACCTTAATATGTTTTTGTTTAAAAATGGTTTTTAAAAAGCTGTTTGGAGGAAAGGGATATGGGCCTTTTTAACTGAGGCAGACTTTAAAAGAATTCTTTTCATAGGTACATACTTCCAAAGGTTTATAATTTCCACTCCCATGGTGCCTGATACGCAGATCACAACTCCTCCACGCCCCAGGGGCCAGTATCATGAGCTGTTGTGGTCACAGTGGTCAGCCCTTAGGGCTAGTTGTGGGAGTGAGAGTCTCTGAACTTAGCAAGGCTAGGCCTTACATGACTGACATCCTGTCATTACCATGACTGGACTCAAAACCTTTCCAGGCAAGAGGACCCACCCAGAGTTTGAGTTCCATGGGCACAACCCTCAAGCCCTTATTGTCACCTCGATGCATATAGGCAGAGGTACAAAGAACAACTACGGGAGAGTCATGCCTAAATTCATGACTGGCAGAGGACGATACCCCTACCTCTTGGCAGGCGGAAGGCCTCTCTCTTCTCTGGCATATTTGTGGCTCCCCTAACAGAGCAGTCCATCTCCTATTGCCAGGTTTTTTTCCCCAGGCTATCCCTATTCCATCATCAAAATTACTCCTTAGAATCCTTAGCATCTCTTAAGGCTCAGCTCAGGTGCTGTCTCCCACACAAGGCCTCTGCTGAGTGCCCCCACCACTGACGACTCTCCCCATCCTGAAATTATTTCTTAACTTACTTCATAGCATGCCCAGTAAGTTCAAGCTCCCTGGGGGTAAAGACTTTTGTTTTTGTCTCAGCATCCCCACTAATTAGTTGGTTCCTTGTATATGGTAAGCACTTAATAATGCCTGTTGAATTGAATTCTTAAAAATAGAGTGGAAAGTTATTTGCTCTAATTAGCATGGCATAGTGAATAGAGTACTGAACTTGGAGTCAGGGAGACCTGGGTTCAGATCTTGCCTCCAACACTTACTAGCTGTGTGATCTTGGGCAAATCACTTAACTTCTGAGCCTTAGTTTCCTCATCTGTAAAATGGGGGTAATAATGTACGTAATGCCTGCATCACAGGGTTGCTGTGAGGCTTAAATGAGATATGCATGGCACTTTGCAAAGCTTTACATAAATATCAGGTATTAGTATTACTTCCTAAAAGTCTAGGCATTTTTCTTCATGACAAGAGAAAAGAATACAGAGGAGGGTGACAGGCAAAGTCTTATGTTTTCTTCTTTAGCCATCGCAGGTTTTTTTTTTAAAGTACTTGAGAAGGGAAGAGACTAGACGAGTTTAAGAGGGAATAGGACATGAGCCTCAAACATCATCCACAAAAAGAGTGGAAGGAACCTCGGTCCTGAGCTGAAGACTGCCTTAGCTCTGACACAAGCTGCTTCCACATCGTAAGCCTCAGTTACCTTATCTGCAAATGGGGATAATAATAACCTGTGCACTACTTATCTCTGAGCCTGTTCAAAATCTGGGATGCCATCATTTTTGGGGTATGGCACCAGACGCCTACAGGTTGATATTTATTGTTTGGCCAGGACTGTGGTGTGTTACAATGGAAGGACCACTGGACTTGGGAGTCAGAAAGGCTGAGGTCAATTGCTAACCCTGTCCCTTATTAGCTGTGTGACCTTGGATGAGTCATTTCCCTGCTCTGGGCCTCGGCTTCCTCATCTGTAAAATAAGAGTTGAACTAGACATTTTCTAAGGTCCTTCCCAGCTTTAACTCCTAAAATACACTATAAAGCACCATTTCCAAATGAGCTGCTGCTGCTGCTACTGGAAGAACCATAGGAATACAGATTTAGACCCAAGAGGACCTCCAAGGCTGCTTAGTCAGATGGTAGCTTGGTGGTGCCAGGAGTCAGGAAGACTTGAGTTCAAATCCAATCACAGGCATTTATTAGCTGTGTGATCCCAGACAAGTCATTCAACCTCTATTTGCCTCAGTTTCTTCAAATGTAAAATGAGGATAATGATAGCATCTACTCCCCAGGGTGTTGTGAGGATCAGATGAAATAGTAATTCTAAAGCACTTAGCACGGTGTCTGGCACATACTAAGTGTTATATAAATGTTAGCCATGATGACAATGATGATTATAAAGTATAAAGAACCATTTCCATACGAGCTGTTGGTGTTAATGGAAGAATCAAAGAAATACAGATTTAGACTTGAAAGGAACCTCTAAGGTCACCTAATCATGTGGTAGGTAGGTGGTACAGGGTGCTAGGCTTGTCGTCAGGAAGACTTGAGTTCAAACCCAGCCATAGACACTTATTAGCAGGGTGACCCTAAGCAAGTCACTTTACCTGTTTGCCTCAGTTTCTTCAACTATAAAATGGTAATAACAACAGAAGCTACCTCCCAAGATTGTTGTGAGGATAAAAGGTAATATTTGTAAAGTTCCTGGCACATAGTGGCTGCTATAGAAATGTGACATTATTATTATTATTATTTAATCCAGTTGTCTCATTTTTACAGATGAGAAAACCAAATCTCAAAGGTTAAGTGCCTTGCTCAATGTTATGTGGATAGTATGGAGCAGAACTGGGATTTGAACCCAGGTCTTTTGACTCAAGAGGTTATGCTCTTTCCAGTGTCCCATTAGGGGACCCAGAAATAAGTCACCAGATCCCCAGATGGAGCCATGACACTTCAGAGAAGAAAACTTCAAATAATTAGAAAGTTCCTTCCAGTCAAAGATGGCTCTGGGACCTGATCATACGACTGAGTTTTAAAGAAATAAAGGGTAAAGATAAGCCGGCTCTCGCGAGGACTGAGGAGATAGTACAGACACAGAATAAGATCCAACGGTAGTTAGTGGAAACCTCCCAAGTTCCCCACTGAAGCAGAGGAGGCCAGGGAGGAAACCCCAGCACCATCTCCTGGCCATCTTTATGTCTGCTCAGTCTTACACCTGACTCTCTGGTTCTACTCACAGGCCCCTGCACAGACAGAAACGCTTGGTGATTTGAAGAAAAGATAGAGAGGTGGAGAGAGGGTTGGGGACAAAAGAGGCAGTCAGAGGCATCACACAAGGAAGGGAGAATAACAGTATCCAACTTAAAAAGGGGGAAATGGGACTGGGGCTTAGGTGCCCAGAGGGACTAAGCGAAAGGGACTAGAGGATTGTGGGGGAGGGAATGAGGCTCTGGTCACTGCCTAGCATGGGTAACTTGGCTCACTTGATCTGCTTCCTAGGATTGGAGAGATAAGGAAGAATGGAAGCTTCATTCAAACCAGACTTACATCCTCCTTGGAAAGCACCCTGCACTTTCTCAGCTTCCTGATTTTGCTCACAATGATTCCCAGGTTCAGAATCATTCTCCTTCTTCTCCCTAAAGAAGGCCTTCCTGATCCCTGGAGTTAAAGTCTAAAATATCCCTCCCTACTCTGCCTCAAATTCCTCCCTCCCCCCATTCTGAAGACCTCCAATGCTGGAGAATCCCTAACCTCCCAAGGCAATTGCTTTGGATGGCTCTCATGATTAGAATGGCTTTTCTCACATTGAGCAAAAAAGCTTTCTCTTTCTAAATCCACCCATTGCTCCTATGTTGTTCTCTGAGGACAAGTAGATTCAGTCTTCATCCTGTGAGAGCCCTCTAGAGAGCTGAAGCAGCTGCTATCATGTTCCTGGACTAAACATCCCCTTCATCACCTTGCATATAATGTGCATTATAAAATCTAATCTGCATTGCACTCACCTATGTCCATGTTTTCTCTCCCCTACTACACTGCATCCATCTCCATAAGGGCAGGGACCTTGTTTTAATCATCTCTTTTTAATCTCTCCTCTGCCCTGGCCCTCCATAGAGTAGGTGCTTACTTGTAGTAATGAATGAATGAATGGAAGAATGGAGGTGAAAGCCTAGAGGGTCCCCACATACTTCTGTTGGCCCCAAAGGCCGCTACTGCTTCTAGCACCCATAAGAGAGTGGGCAAGGAGATAGGCCCCAGTGCCTCGGGCCCCGCCTCATGGCACCTGCTCACCTGTCCTGAAGTCGATCCTGTGTGTCTTTGAGCCGAGCCCTCAGGTGCCGGATGCAGACCTCTTTCTGCTGCAGGGGCGTCAGGTACTGCTCTGGGGTGGGAGGCTTGATGCCATGATTATCGCTACACAGGGTGTACTTCATCGAACGCCTGGAAGATGGGGTGGTGGGTCACTGGCTGCTTCTCCATTTTGTCAACCCTATCTCCAGAGCTGATGGATGTTCTGGAGGGTCTGCCATTGTGCCCGGGGGTCAAGCACAGTTCTTCATCATCATTACCCCCTCCTCCACCACCACTATAGAGGACATAACTCCCCATCTACAAGCTGTGTGACTTTGGGAAGATAACTTCTCCTCTCAGAGCTTCAGTTTCCTCTTGTGTAAATGGGGACAGTGATACTTGTGCTACCATGGAGGTGGAACCCGAGGAGGGAACTGAGTGTGTGGGTGGTATCAGACTCCTCCCACATCATGGCCACCTTCACCACAATTCATAACATACGCACGTGCACAAACTCACCTGAATATACCTCCACGCACACGTACCTAATCATATGCATACAGACACACGCACAAACATGCACAAATAAACACAGATAAAGAGATGTACACATAGCTCACACACACCTACCCATTCACACACATGTATGCATGTATACTGAGATGCACATGCACACACAGGTTACAGGTACATGTACACATGAATCAGCTGGCAATGGGCACCTGACCCCAGCACCTCAATGCCAATCAAGGTGATGGGGGAGGGTAGGTATGTGGATGCCAAGAAGCTTGTGCCCAACGGTCCATGGATAACATGTTCTCATGCCTGGACCAGGGTTCCAACCCCACCAGGGGAAGGGGCAGGGGCCCATGTGTATGATGCACAAGAGAATGAGCCTCTCCAGGTCACCCAATACTCACCCCTAAATGATCCCCCCAAACCAGGACCTCATGTCACCTGGTTCCAGGTTTTCTGGGCTCTGCTTTTCTTAAGAACCCAATTCTCTCCACTGTGTAACAATTATTTAATTTGGGCTTCCATAGCTCTCTAGAGAGGGCATTATTATCTGCATTTTACAGAAAGAGAAATAAAGGCTCAGAGAGAGGAAAGGACTTGCCCAGGGTCACACAGCTGCATAGTGGTAGATGAATGAAGAGAAGGCTAGGTTACCCACAGCCAGGGTGACAAGGCCCAGGATGAGGAAGGGACAGTGAGGTGGGGGCAGTTACCTTGGTGTGGGGCTGCTGTCACTGCCCTTATAGGAGCCAGAGTTGCTGCTGCTGCTGAGTGAGGAGGTACCATAGGTATCCCGCATGCTGACAGGGGGTGAGGTACGCCTGGAGGCAGGAAGAAGAGGTGGAGGCCCGAGCTGGGTGTCAGAGGATGGTGAACATTGAGAGAACACGGCCAGCCCATTTCGTCCATACAGCCCCCGGCTGTGGGGCGATCATGGGGGATATATAGACAGGGGTGACAGAACAGACAGTGGAAATCGAAGTCAAGGTGGAAGACAAAGCGGAGGCCAGGCCTCATAGTTCCCCCAAGGCCATTTCTCCTCACACAGAGCCAGCCCTACCTTGTTCCCATCACAGAAACAGAGAAAGGCTGTGGTGTATCAGTGCTTAGAAGAGCCTCAGGGATCATCTAATCCAACCCTCTCATTTCTCCGATGGGGAAACTGGCTCAGAGAGAAGTGACATGCCCAAGGTCACACAGCCAACAAATGGCAGAGCAAGAAAACCTGCCTCCAGCGTAATTGAGTGGTATTCTGCTCAAAGTCACTGCTAAGAATGGTCCCTAACATCCAATGTCCCCGCAGAGCTGAGAAAAGAGCTCTCTAAGAAGGCCAAGAGACCAGTAAGAGATTCCTATGATAAGGGAAGCAGAAAAAAGAGGAAGAAGAAAACATAAATAAGGGTGTGTGGTGTGTGTGTGTGTGTGTGTGTGCGTGCTTGCATGTGTGTGTGTGCACGCACGTGAGCACGTGTGCATGTGTGTGGTGTGGGAAAGGACATAAGGAGATAATACATCTATGGGGTCCTAGTTATTATAAGCCAAAGACAGGACGCCCCTTCAGTGACAATGCATCCCTCACAGCTATGTGCTGCTTTAGACATTTCAAAGCATTTTCACATCCAATATTTCATTTATCCACATGACATTGTTCAAAGGTCTATTTTTTTGGGGCCTCTAGTTCCCCTTCTGTAAGATGGGAATATTAATGATACTCATACTATCAACCCAACAGAATTGTGAGGATAGATTGAAATAGTGTATGTAAGGCATTCTCTCAGCCCTTCAGTGTCATATAAATAGCAGTTATTACTATTATTATCATCAACATTTAATCCAACTCCTCCATTTCACAGATGGGGAAAATTAAGACCCAGAGAGAGGATGTGCCATCCAAGGTCACATAGTGAATGCAGTGCAGAGCTAGGACTCGAACTCAGATCGCCTTAGTCAGGCCTGCTCTCTTTCAGCATGGGGATCTCCAAGGACCCCTTCTAGACACTCTGCATTTTGTAATCCAGAGGAACCAGATGTGATCACCAGGCCAACATTCACTCTAGCTTTCGGCGGGGAGGGTAAAACAGAAAGAGAAAAAAGAGAGGGAGAGAAACAGAGAGAGAAAGACAAAGAGGGAGGGCAGCAGGAGAGAAAGAGGGGAAGGAGACAGACAAGAAAGACAGATATAGGATAAAGATGGAGACAGGAGACAGAAAGAAGGAAAGAAACACAGACAGTGGGGCAGGGAAGAGAAAGGGAGGGAAGGGAAACAGAAAAGGAGAGATGAGGGGGAGACAGAAGGAGAGAGACAGAGAGAGAAACAAACAGAGTCAGTGAGGGAGAGATGGGGAAGGAGAGATCAAGAGGTAGAAAACAAACAGGAGAGACAGAGGGAAAGGGAGGAAGGGAAACAGAGGGGCAGAGAATGAAGGAAGGAGACAGAAGGCAGAAACCGTAGAGACACAGAGATGGGGAGATATAGAGAGAGGGAGGGAGAGTCAGAAACAGGGGGCAAAAGACAGAGACAGAGAAAGACAAAAGAGAGACAGAGACCAGCGGCCAGCACTGGTAAAGATTCATACAAGGCCCTCCCTCTCAGCCCCCAAGTCTGCAGGGCATAGGGAGGAAAGGGTAACTTACCTGCGAGATCCAGTGGAGGGCCTTCTGCTCCCAGGCAGGGACATGGCCATGAGGCTGCGGGTCCTGGTGAGGGGTAGGATGGGTGCCGCGGCTGAGGAGAAAGGGCGGGTTGGGACGGCCGGGGGAAGGGCCGGCCCTGGCCAGGTCATCCTCTCGCTGGGGCCACTGCCCGGCATGGCTGCCTCACCTCCTCTCACCCCTTCAGGCCTTGGACAGGGCCCCTGGCTTACCCTAGGGCTGAGCATGCCCTGGGCGGAGGAGGCCCCTGCTGCCTCAGCCTGGGAAACGTATTTAAAGACAATCCTCCTTTGGGACTGTTCCCTTTCCCCCGACCTTATAATTCTAGAGTAACAGAGCTGGAAAGAACCTCAGAGGTTATCTAATCCAACTCTCCCCATTTTATAGATGTGGGAAACTGAGGCTTAGATTAAATGATATGATATAGTGAGTCAAGAACAAGGACTAGAGCCCAGGACTTTTGACTCCTAAGAAAAAATTTTCAAATCAGAAGGGATCTTAGAGGTCACTTTGTCCAACTCCTTCCCCCACACCAATGCGCGCGCGCACACACACACACACACACACACACACACACACACACACACATTTTACATGTAAGAAAACCAAGGCCCAGTGAGAAGTAATTTGTCAGATACCTCACACACACATTGAGTTAGTGCCAGATATGTGAGTAGAACGGGGACTCCTGACTCCCAGACCAGAACTCTTTCCAGCCCTCCCTGCAGGCTGCCTCCCTTGGTCTTCCTCAGAGTAAGTGGTACCCTTTCCCTGAGCCCTGACAGCTCCAGCAGCCCCTCGGGCCACACCCTGGATGCTCCCCTAGCTGTCCCATCTTCTGCTTCCTTGAGGAAGGATTCCCTGAAGCAGGAGCTGGCACCAAGATTGAGCTCCCTGCCCCCATTTTCAAGAGGCCAATCTCACCAACCGTCACATCAGCCATATCCACTGAGAGCCCGGTGGCACAAGGCACTGTGCTTTCCGTCTAAAGGGGAAACAAGACAGACCGACAATACTAACACACAAATGTAGATATATATGTGGACACAAAACATCATGGAGGTGAGCTCATGGCTTGGATAGGCACACAATATGACAGTTTCTACAGATAAAACACATGACACGAACATGCATGTAGGTATCAATGGGAACACATGGCTTTTGGTATTGATATTACGTATGTATTGTTGTAGGCATGCATGTAAGAACACATATGCACACATGCATGCAACCACCTATAAGCCATGCCAACAGTGCCAAGGCCATGGGCAAGCCAGGTTGGGGCTTTGGTTAAAAGATGGGACAGGAAAGAATGATTTATTTAGGTATAGAACCCCAGGAGGACAGTAGCCAGAGACTACTCTTCCCAAAGGAAGGGACACAAACATGGAATAGGACCACATATCACAGACATCTCTACAAGTTTCTTTCCTGGACTGACCTAATACTCCCCAACCCTTCCCAGGTCTCCCAGGCAGCAAAGGCAGGATCAGAACTGTGATCCACACCCTGATTCTTCAGGGCCTCCTCTTACTCAGCCCTATCTTTCCTTGGTGGCAGTAAGGGAGACAGGAGCCTCTTCCCACCCTGTTTCCCATAATCCTCCTGCCTCTTCTCATATGCCACTAGTCTCTTCTCTGAGCGTAGTGCTTCAATAAAAAGCTAGGCCCACCCCAGCCTTAAGGGGGTGAAAAGCCCTTTAAAGGAAAGGGTACTGAAAATAGAGAAAGCTTATCTGCTTGGGGAATAAGGGAAATGGGGAAGAAAGCTTGGGGTGGAGGGGTAGGGTAGAGAAGAAACTTGTTAGCTAAAATTGGCAGTGAGAAAATCTGTGACTTTTGAAAAGGGACATGAATCCATCTAGCCTAAGGGGAAAGGAGAGGGATAAGAACTGGAAGGGAGGTCATCTAGGGAGGTGTCAAACTCCAGGACCACAGGCCACAAGTGCCAGCAAAACTCCCAAGTGTCCCAGAACCAGATTAAAATGTAATTGGGAAATGTTTAACAAAACAAAGTACAAGGCAACACAGATAATGTCATTTGTGGTTTTCTAAGTCAACAGACACACTGAAGGGTTCTGTTTGTACTTGACAGCGCTGCTCTAGCTCTAGCTGAACCTTTTATGCCATGCAGAAGACCACACTATAACATCCCCACCAAAATAAACACTTTCAGTGATAGAGTCCACAGCAGATTAGTCTACTTTAGTATTTTGTTAAGAAGTTAATTGATGGGGGCAGCTAGGTGGTACAGTGGATACAGCACTGGCCCTGGAGTCAGGAAGACCTGAATTCAAATCTGGCCTCAGACACATGACACATACTATCTGTGTGACCCTGGGCAAGTCATTTAACACCAAGTGCCTCACAAAAAAAAAAGTTAATTAATGATCTTGTGATTCCACTTTGTTTTTTCTTAAGATTGAACTAAAATATTTGTGTTGTTGTTCAGTCATGTCCAACTCTTCATGGCCCCATTTGGGGTTTTCTTGGCAAAGATACTGGAGTGACTTGCTGATTCTTTCTCCAGCTCATTTTACAGATGAGGAAACTTGAGGCAAATAGGGCTAAGTGACTTGCCCAGGGTCACCTGGTGAATAAGTGTCTGAGGCACACAGGAAGGTCTTCCTGGTTCCAAGCCCAGGGCTCTTTCCACTATGCCACCTAGCTTCCCCAAACTAAAATCTGCCTCTACAACTTTCATCCATGGTTCTAATTCTGCTCTGAGGTGAAGCAGAACAAGGCCAATGTCTCTTTCATATAACAGTCCTTCAAATACTTAGCTCTTGTCCTCCCCTCGCACCCCATGTTCTCTTTTCTAAAATTCCCAATTCTTTAAAGTGATTTTTGCATAAGAAGGGCTCTTCAATTTGGTTACTCTAGTATGGGCACACTGCAGTTGATCAATGTACCAAAAAGTGGTACCCAAAATAGAACACAGCATGCCAGAATGAGGTCTGACCAGGGCAGATTTGGCTCCTTCAGCTTTCCTAGGGCTCCACTCACCATTACCATGGCTTTGCAAACCAAACTCCCCTTCCCTGGCCACCATTCCTCAATACCTATTGTCTCCTTTCATCAGAATGTAAGCTTCTTAAAGTCAGGAAAGATCCCCTTTCTGTATCTGTATCTCCAGTGCTTAGCACAGGGTTAGGCACATAGCAAGCTCTTAATAATTTCTCATTCATTCATTCCTCAGTTTTAAGTGGTCGTCTGATGGAATAACCACTCGAACCTGGAAAGTCTCCAAGACTCATCTAATCCTTAGGAAGGCAGGAGCTATGGAAGGTTGAGTTGGGCTATAGTCCAGCTCCCAGATCTCTACCTTAGGCTCACGGGAAACTGTCAATAAACATGCCCTAGGTACTGCACAAAAGTGGACAGTACTTCCCTCAAAGAGTTTATATCCCACTAGAAGTCATCACAATGGATTAGCTTTATTTGCTTGGTCTGAGATAATGCCTTTTCTCAACTCTGCAGAAATCCCATAGACTGTGGTCTTCACTCCAAAAGTTATCAACCCTAGGACTAGGAGCTGGGGGAGAGTTTGGGGTCAGGCCCAGGACCAAGGACACTCAAGCCAAGGAGAGGGCACACAAGGGGTGTGCACCTCAGTGAGATGACCCAGGCCATTGCATCTGACTGCTGCTAGCAAAAGAAAAACCGGGGAACTGGGCAAGGAACTGGCCTAGAAAGCTGGCATTCAGACCTAGGAGTCCCCAGTTGTGGGGAAGACACCCTGCTCAGCGTTAGTGGCCCCCGCTGATACTCCCTGCATGCCAGGCAGTTCTGGCTCAAGGAGAGAGTTTCTCACAGCCAGACAAAAGGAACCTGCTCAAGTGGCCCGTTTCCTGGCCCGGCACACAGAGCACAGCCTGTTTCCCCTCAGCAGGATGGGGCAGGACACAGCTCATATTGTCTTCTCTCCGTAGCTCACAGGTGTCAGGTACCTGGCCCTCGGGGGAGCTGCCAGACACTTGGCTGGTCACCTGAGCTCAATGCCACTGCCCACCTATCCCCTAGCAGGCCAGGTGAGGCTACCCACATGAGAATGTTTCCCCATCAGGCTTTGAGCCCTGATCCCAGAGTCCTGAGGCCAATTACTGGCTCTGCTACTACCCTGGTAACCCTGAGCAAGTCAATCAATCTCCTTGTACCTCAGTTTCTTCATCTGTAAAATGAGAATATGAGACTAGAAAACTTCTAAGGTTTTTTCCAAGGCAAAATTAATGATCCCGTGATCCTTCTCACTACTCTTTTTTTTGCAGGAGTTTACTTCAAGGATCAGTTCAGGTGCTTTTTACAAGAGCCATTTCCTAATCAGCCTAGATGTTAGCTCCTCCCTCTCCCCAGGAAATCACTTTGTATTTACTTAGGGAACTTAGGGTTCATATTTCACCTGCTAGTAAGGTCTCTGACACCCCTTGTTATTTTCTGTCTCCAATGCCTAGCTGAATGCCCTCCACATTTTTATTGCTGCTGCTGAGTTGTTTCAATCGGGTCTGATTCTGTGACCTCATCTGGGGGGTTCTTTGCAAAAATCCTGGAGTGGTTTGCCATTTCCTTCTCCAGCTCATTTTACAGATGAGGAAACTGAGGTAAACAGGGTTACTTGATTGTCCTGAGTTGCCCAGCTAGTATCTGAGGTAAAATTTGAGCTCAGGTCTTCCTGATTCCAGGCCCAGCACTCTATCTACAACGTCACCTAGCAGTCCAACCACTTTGCTACCTTTCATAAGAGATGCTCAATGGGCGTTTTTGGAAGTGACTTCAGATGTGACCACCAACAGAGATCGAGGAGAACTAAGGTTGGCTCTTCTGCTTACTCGGCCGCCTACACTTTTTTTCCTCTTCTTCTTCTTCCTCCTCCTCCTCCTTCCTCCCCCCTCACGCCCAAGGCCAAGGGTTTGATTATCAATCCACTGTCTAATACCAATGAAGAGGCCCAATACCCTAGGAGCTTTCTGTGGTTTTCTTCAATTTAGGGAAAGAGGCTCTGTGGGCAGTGTCCAAGCTACAGAGAGTCAGTCAAGGAAAATCTGTGCTTTCATAACCTGACTGGGGACAAGGGGGATGAAGTGGAAAGCCTGGGAGCCTAATTCTTCTCCTTTGACAGCCTTCATATTGTCAATCTTCATGAAGTCATCCATCCTTTCATACTTCTAGTTGCCCTCCTTGGGATTTGTTCTAGCTTAGGAATGTCCTAATTAAACTATGGGCCTAAAACTAAACTCTAAATATGGTACAACCAAGGCAGAGGGCGGCAAGATTATCACTGCCACCATTCGGGACACCGGACTTCTGTGCATTCAGTTAAGCTCAGTTAATAACCCAAAGTACAACTAAGCATTACTTGTAGACATGGTAGCTACCTTCAAGGTGCTCAAAGTCTAAATGAAAATACAAGATTCCCAAACATGAAACAGTGAGGTGCTAAGCAATATGGTAGCCAGTGTAATTCAGAGAGGAAGAAGAGCTAAGAGTCTAAAAAGTTAAGGAAGGCTGCTCTGAAGAGGTAAGCCTTGAAGGATGGGTAGAATATGGAGGAGAAGGTGGGGATATTCCTGGGGAAAGGAAGGACAGCTATGCATAAGCCAGAGCCTGACTAGAGGGTGCTGCAAGCTGTCCAAATATTCTTCCTAAGGTCCAGGTCTGAGCACACTCCTATACTCAGAGTCATAGCTGGAAGACATCTCTGAGGCTATCTAATCCAAGCCAGACCTGAAGAAGAGCTCTTCCAGAACATCCCTAACGAGTGGTCATCCAGCTTCAGCAAGAGCTCCAGTGAGGGAGCATCCACCCTTTCTCCAGGCAGCACATTCTACTCTCGGACAATCTCATTGTTAGGAATCTTGTCCTCACATCACACCTGAAGTCACTTCTGCACAACGTCCCTTCCTTTTTCCTGGTTCTGCCCATTGGAGCCAAGCAGAAGTCAACCTCTCCTTTTTAAATACTTCAAGACACAAACAAACAAACAAACAAACAAATAAATAAATAAATAAAATAGATAGATAGATAAATAAGCAAACAAACAAATAAATAAGCTGCTTCAAGACAGCTATCGTATCTGTCGCCTGTTCCCCTCCAACACACATCTTCTCACTCCAGATTAAATCTTCCCATCCCCGTTGCTCCCCAGTCAATTCTCATTCGGCATCATTTCAAGATCTTGCAACATCCTGGTGCCCTCCTCTGGACACTCTGCAGCTTATCAATGTTTTTCTTCAAATGTGGTACCCAGATCTGAATGTTTCCCACTCTTAATGTGGCCTGGAATTACATTAGCGTTTCTGGCTGCCATATCTCTGTTGACTTTTATTGATCTTAGAGTTCCCTAGAGTCCCCGGGGAATTTCTCAGACAAATTCCTATATAGCCATGCCTCCCCATCTTGTACTTAGGTACTTGTACTTAGGAAGTGGATTTTTTTTTTAACGCAGATGTAAGATTAAATACATTTACCTCTATTAAATTTCATCTTATTAGATATGGCCTATAAAGCTCTTGGATCCTGACTTTGTCACCCTAAACACTCCAGACAGCTCTTCTATCAGCACACCATTTGCAGATTTGATACATGTCATCTATACATTAAAAAAAATTATTGATGCTTTAAAAAAAAACAACATCATTGTCACTTCCCAATACCATCCCCTGCCATAGTACCCTTCCTTGGAATGAAGAGAAATAGGCAAGTGAAACAAACAGACACATCAGGTATGTCTGACATCCCTCTATCCAGGTGCCTGATAAAATGTTAAACAGCCCAGGGGCAAAGACAGATCACTGAGGAACTCTGAGTTAGACCTCATTCCAAGCTGACATAGAACCATTAATGACTGTTTTTTGAGTTGAGCCATTTAACCAGTTCTGAGACTACCTGACTGTACTATATATCTCATCCACAAGGAAAGTATGGAAAACAGTCAAATGATTTGCTAAAATCTAGATAAATTATATCTATAGCACAGTTCTGATCTATCTGTGCAGGAACACTGTCAGAAAAGACAATGAACTTAATGGGAATAACCTGTTCTTCACAAAGCCAGGATCACTGCTTCCTTTTCAAGATGTGCTCTAACCATCTCTTTAATAATCCATCCTGGAATTCTACCAGGAATTTAAGCCAAGCTCACTGGCCCAAAGTTTTCACATTTTATTATCTTCCTTTGAAAAAAAATCAAAGGGGCATCTAGGTGGCACAGTGGATAGAGCTCCAGCCTTGGAATCAGGAGGACCTGAGTTCAAATCTGACCTCAGACTTTGACACTTACTAGCTGTGTGACCCTGGGCTAGTCACTTAATCCCGATTGCCTCAGTGAAAAGCTCGGAAAAAAAAAACAAGGCAAATCCTGGCTTTCTGCAGGCTTAGAACCATTCATTCTCCTGTTCTAAACTCACTGTGGCTCAGAAATCACACACACACACATCAGCTCTTTTGGTCATGTGCTTCATGTCAGCTGGCTGACCTGCTCTCTCATTATCTCTCTACTTATCTTAGGTTCTAATTCTATATTAGTCTTTTTTTTCATTCTTTTTTGTCCTTTACAATTGAAAAGTTGCTCTCATTGGAGGAGAAAACAGGAACAAAATAGGAGTTGAATAGTTCTTTCTTCTCAGGTGGTGCAATGGATACAGTGCCAGGCCTGGAGAAGACTTATCTTCATGAGTTCAAATCCAGTCTTAGACACTGACTAGCTGTGTGACCCTGGGCAAGTCACTTAACCCTGTTTGCCTCAGTTTTCTCATCTGTAAAATGAGGTGGAAAAGGAAATGGTAAATCACTCTAGTATCATTGCCAAGAAAACTCCAAATAGGATCATGAAGAGCTAGACAAGACTACAAGAACAACAATATCCCTCTTATATAGGCAAAGGAAGAACATGGCTCTCCTCCTGTTCCCCAAAGGCAGAAATTATAATTGCCTTTGAAGAGGGGTGGGGCAGATACTGGATCAGATATATCTATCCATTTTGTCGTTGTTGTCCAGTTGTTTCAGTCATGTCTGACTCTTTGCAATCTTATTTGGGATTCTCTTGGTAAAGATACTGGAGTGGTTAGCCAATTCCTTCTCTAGCTCATTTTACAGATAAGGAAACTGAAGCAAACTGGGTTAAGTGACTTGCCCAGGGTCACACAGCTAGTAAGTGTATGAAGCTGGATTTGAACTTAGGAAGATGAGTCTTCCTGACTCCAGGCCTGGCACCCTATCCATCACACCACCTAGCTATATGCCATATGCAAACTGAACCATTAGAATTGTATAATGTGGAAGATATAGAAGGTCAGAAAAGAACACAAGCCTCCAAGTTTCCACATTTCTGAGGAAGCTGCCGTGCCTTTGGTTGCATAGGTATAAATTATGAGTGGGGGCTCTGGGACAAGACCCCCTTCCCACATGTGCAAGAGACACTCTAAGCCACACCAACCTCTCCTTGTTTCTAAGTCCTCTGGGTTCTGAGGCCTATTCATAGATGTTGGTTCACTGTGCCTAGGATTCCCCTCCCCTCAAGGTTGGGGTTCTCCCCTCCCTTCCTTCTGGTTAGGGGCTACTTTTGGCCTTTCTGGACCTGCCAATTGGGTTACAGTCAGCAAACTGAAGTGGCTGATTCATTTCCCACAGCATACAAAGTGGTCCTTTTATTACTGGGGCTTCCTGGCCCAGGTCTCCCCCCCCCCTGCTGTCTAAGCTGCTCTGCCAACTAATGTCACACAACTAAAGCTTTTCAGGTGCTCTGGAGGAAGGGAGGGGATCAGTGAGATCATTGAGAATAAATCTTGCTGGGGCCCAGAGGGAGGTATGTGTGTGAGGGGGGATCATAGGAGGGAGGAGGAATTGTTTCCTATTTCCCCCACTTAGAACATATTCCCTATCCTCTCCACCTCTCCACAGACTACCTGTCTCCCTCAGAAGCCTTCCCTGACTACCTCATTCTAGGCTAGAGCCTCGAACCCAGCCTCTTCCACTTAGAACTTGTATTATTACACTTTCATTACACTATAACTCTTAGCACTTAATGTTTCCTGTATGTCAGAGTCTTTTCTTCCCAACTCAACTGAGAGCACTTACTGCCTGTCCCATTCATTCATCTGGCTTTTAATTGAACACAGGCTTAGATCGCTATTTAACTGTTTCCCATACAAAAGTCTTTCTCAGCTAGACTGTGAGCTCTCAGGAGGTAACACACTGACTTCAGTTCCCCTTAGATTGTAAGCTCCTTGAGGGCTGGCACTATCCTTTGCCTCTTTTTGTGTCCCCGGTATTTACACAGTGCCTGGCACACAGTAGGCACTTAATGAATGTTTACTGATTGATTGACTCAACTTCCCCATTCCTTCTATAGCCTAGCACAGGACTGGGGACCCAGTATTTCAAATAAAGACTTAGATTCATACAACTTTATAGACAGAATGGCTCACAGAGCAAACACAGAATGGGCAGAAAGGGATCTTAGAATACAGAAGGCTGGAGCTCAAAGGTTCCTTAGGGATTATCTAGTCCACTTCCATTCATTTTACAGAAGAGGAAACAGAGACCTAGAGAGGGGAAAAGCAACTTGCCCAAGAACATCAGAGACTGAACGAGCACCAGAATGCAGGCTTCTTGATTAATCCAAGGCACTTTCCACTATACCATGCTCTCTCTGTAATGCATGTCCCCCTTTCCTGGAAGCACTGTGGGGAGGCGTTTCTGGCTGGATGGGGCTAGCAGCTTCTAAGGGAGATTCTTCTTGGAATGATTTCCCTTGGTGACCTTTCACAGCTGACAAGCTGTTTCAATGGCAAAGACATGTCCCCTAAGTCCCTGCCAGGAAGGGGACAATTGAGGCTATGCAACCAATTGTTTTGCTGCATACAAGAACTCTCTCCCTTTTCTTCTCAGAGCCCCCACTTGGAAACTCCTAGCCCTACCCATTCAATATTCCTCTGGGGTCTTTCTCTGCCCTGAAAGTATCCAGAGGGAAAAGACTGCCACCATGACATTCTGTCACCACGACGCTTGGCTCCAGGTATCTGCTTAACACGGAATACAGAAAGGAAACCCAGAGGCCATAGGGAGTTAGGTTGTGATAAGGACAGCATGCCTAGATACAAATAACCTCCCTGCTGAAATCCCTGCTCTCTGCCTTCCATCAGCCTGCATGAACCACTATAATTGGAGAGTTTCTGGCAGAGGAATGGGGGATGAAGAACCCCAGCACGCATTTAGTCTAACCCATACCTGAAAAGTAATTTCCACTGTAGCATATTCAACCAGTGGTCCTTCGACCTCTGCCTAAAGACTTCCATTAAGGAAGGGGAACCCACTTCCTTCTAATGCTGCCCATTCTACTTACGGGCAACCCTAAACATTAAGAAGTGCTTCCTGACACTGACTCTGAATTTGCCTCTTTGCAATTTCCACCCAGGGCTCCTGGTTCTGCACTCTGGAACCAAAGAGAACTCATCTAATCCCTCTTTTATATGACAATTCTTTAAATACTTGAAGGCAGCCATTATATCCCTTACCCCTCCCCTGGTTTGCTTTCTTTTCTTCTGGATAAACACCCCCAGTTCCTCCAATTGATCTTCATGTTACACGGATTCAAGGGCCTTGACCACCCTAGTTGATAAAGTGGAGAACATTCAGAAGATGGCAATGTTCCTCCTAACCTTTATCATCCAGAACTCAATACCATATTCCAGAAGTAGTCTGACTAGGGTAGAATACTAAGGGACTATTCCCTCCTAATTCTTTTTTTTTTGGGGGGGGAGTGAGGTAATAAGGTTAAGTGACTTGCCCAGGGTCACATAGCTAGTTAAGTGTCAAGTATTTGAGGCCAAATTTGAACTCTGGTACTCCTGACTCTATTCACTGCCCCACCTACCTGCTCTCCTAATTCTTGAAGGCTATGCCTCTCTTAATATAGACCAACACCAAATTAGCTTTTTTTTTTTAAACTGATATATCAGATTGCTGACTCATATTGAAATTGCAATCCACTAAAACTATGGATTTTTTTTTTAGACAAATTGCTACCTAACTACACTTTCCTCATCTTGGAGTTTTGAAGCTGATTCTTGGAATCCAAATGTAAGATTTTATGTCACTCTCATTGTGTCATTCCATACTCAAAAATCTTCCCTGGCTTTTCATTAACTATAGGATCAAGCCCTAATTCTTTATTTTGCCACTTAAGACTCTCCTCCATCTGGTCCTTTTTTTGATTTCTTTTTTTGATTTCTATTTTCATCTGGTCCTTTTCCAACCTTGTCTACTTTTTTCCTAAAATAATTTTTATTGATTTTCATTTGTTTTTACATTTTATAAATTTCTCAATAAACATTTCTTTTTTTCTCTTACTAGAAAATCGTCTCTTATAACAGGGACTTGACCTTTTCTTCATTACGGCCCCCTTTGGCAATCTAGTGAAGCCTCTAGACTCAAGTGCCCTCTCACGTCTCTTCTCTCTTGTCTCTCATTCTGCTTCCTTCACTTTGCATCAGTTCATACAAGTCTTCCCAAGCTTCCTGGTCAAACTTATGTCTCGCTTTCCTGTGAAAATTGTGTTTCATCCAGGCTGGTCTCTTCATTACACTAGGAACAGTGTGAAGTCATTACTAGCTCTGGATATTATTCATGCCTTCTTCCTAACCTGAGATATTTTCTACCTATTTGAATTCGAGAGAAGGGAATCTTAAGCTGGTCAGGGCCTTGGAGGATGAGAGTCCAACCCATCCCTGAAGCAGGGTTACTCTCTGCAATCTTTCCAAAGTTGGGCACCGAGTCTCTGCTTAAATTTATTGGATGGTAATGAATTCACTCTCTCTATTCCATTTTTCGGACAGTTCTAATTGTTAATGTCTAACATTGAGTTTAAATCTGCCTCCAAGTAGCTTCTACTTAGTTACTATCCTACTTCTGCCTCTCTCCCACCGCCCCCAGGCCAAACAGAATTAGGATGTCAGCCAGACCAAGCAACTCACATCTCTGCAGGCTTTATGAATTACAAAGCACTTTTCACACAAGAACCCCACCAGGTAGTCAGCAGGCATATTGTTGTCCTCATTTTACCAGGGAGGAAACAGGCTCAGGGAGGGAAGGTGACTTGCCCACGCTCTAGTTCCTTCTTCTTCATAAAAACTCTTAATCTACTTGAAAATAGCTGTTATAGTCTTTCCTCGGTCTTTTCAAAGATCCTGACAGGGTATGGTCTCCAGTCTTATTACTGTCCTGGTCACCTTCCTCTTGATGGGCTTTGATTTGTCAACACATTTCCTAAAATGTATTGTCCAGAACTAAACACAATATCCCAAATGGGGTCTAACCAGGGCAAAACATAGGGGGATTATTTCTTGCCCTGTTCTCAACTCTCTGGTCTCTTAATGCCCTCTAGGGTCATTAGCTTTTTTGACTGGTGTGTCACCCTATGGACTCAACTAGTCCTTTCATTGCTGTTCAGTCGAGTCCTATTCTTCTTGGCAAAGATACTGCAGTGGTTTGCCATTTCCTTCTCCAGCTCACTTTACAGAAGAGGAAAAAGAGTTAAATGACTTGCCCAGGGTCATACAGCCAATTAAGTGTCTGAGGCTGTATTTGAACTCATGAAGAGGAATCTTTGTGACTCCAGGCCTGGAGCTTTATCCACTACACCACACAACTGCCTTTCCATCCTTATCTCCCACTATTTGCTTACGCAAAGCAAGGATAGGGACTGCACCTATAACTTCATTGATTTAGGCAACTTCTTGGATGAGAAAACCCCTTCTTACCAATGTTGGTCTGCAACTGTTCAGTAACCTATAGTCTTCAAGTGTTGCCTGGGAACATTGAGAGGCTGAGTGACTTTCCCAGAGTCATAAAGCCTAGGTCAAAAAGAGGACCTGAACTCAAGTCCTGACTCAGAGGCCAGGTCTCTCTCCATTACATCACAGCTGCATCTTATTCTTTAAGAAAAGGTTTGCAATTTCCTACCTCTTCATTTTTCCTGACCACAATCTACTCTATCCCCCAGGAAGCCTGCTTCGGCTATCCCAACCCTTGGGGATCTCTCCCTCCTCACAGTTGTGGTCTTTGCTATGGTATCATTAACTTGACCTGATCATGCACTGCCTGGGACTAATCATGTCTTATATGTCTCAGAGCATAAGTGCTCCATAAAGGTTTGGTGATTCCTCACGCTTTAAATTCAACAAATGATTATTAAGCAACAACTACGGGCAAGGCACTGTACTAGCCTCTGGGGATAAGAAGACAAAAAAGGAAACTGTGCTGTGCCTCCTCTCAAGCAGCTTACATTCTACTTTCTAGCCCAGAATCTGTGAAAATTCTAACCAAAGGAGAACTACTTTCAGGAAGCGAGAGCTCACCAGTTCCCAGCTGAACACTTCTCAGAGACAGCCACATCTCCCCCAGTTCACAGGTAGTAAAAATAGCAAAGCTGAGATTTAAATCGGGGCCATTTCATTCCAGATCTTTCCACTACAAGATACTACCTCTCCCTCCCTGTTCTACTCCTAAGCTTCCTGTCATTGAAGCTAATTACACTTGGCTTCTTCCCTGAGAGCTTTAGACCTATGGCCAGGGGATGGGACAGTGTTCCAGACAGAACATGGAGAACAAGAATTTGTTGTACTCATTATATCACTGAAGTCCTTTTCTCCTGCCTCCTCAAGGTGAGGCAGTGCCCTCGGGTTCTCAAAGGCTAAGCTAGCAAGGTGCCAACTTTAGCAGACCCTACCAAGCCAGAGAGGTTTCATGTGTGAGACAGTTAATGGACCAAATATCTGTTGTCTAAGGACTAGCCTCTCTTTTGGTTATGGTTACCTGTGAAACTAGGATGTGAAGGGGCTCAGTCAGAGGAGGTGGAGCCCACACTGATGAAACCAGTGGTCCTAGAAGCACTGAGGAATGCTGCATGTGTAAACACTTGCACTTAGTAAATACTTGACTTCACTGTCTCCAACAAGCCAATAGTCTTTCCTGTGAGGAAAACACAGGAACCCCCCTCCCTCCCTCTTGACCTACTAGGGACCAGAAACAGAATCAGTTTTCAGCCCTTGCCTCAGTAAGAAACAATATTCAATGTGCTGTCACCCCCGGGATTTCCTTAAGGAGGCCCTTGATTTCACAGCTTGCTTGCAGCCTGGACTCAGAAGACATCAAGGCTGCTTTCCCAGGCCAGGCTTCCCCTGCACCACGCACAGAGGCAAGGCAGCCCTGGGAGTTTGGTGTGATACATCCAAAGGGTTGTCATAGCATCAAGGCTAGCCCCCAAGGACTTCTAGTCCCCCTGATGCTTCTGCACAGCCTCTTTCCTGTGAGTCCAGGAGGCTAGGACCAGGGACCTCATCTGGCCCCACACTCTGGCTCCATGTGGTGAGGATGAGAGCTAGGAGGAGGGGGAAGGAACAGGATGTGTTCTATGTTTGGAGGATAGTTAGCAAAGAAAATAGAAACAGAGGACATGGGGCACGATGGAAATGACACTGTGCCAGGAATTCCCAGGTTTCTAGTCCCAAGTCTGCCACTAGCTTGCTGTGTGACCTTGGCCATATCACTTCTCTAATCTGGGCCTCAGTTTCCTTATCTTCAAAATGGGAATAACAAGCCCCGCTCTGGCTCACTCCTAGGGTCCTAATGAGGATCACAATGACTAATGAGCTAGAAGGGTTTTATAAATTGGCTGTAAATGTCATGTAATGTTACTCTAATTAGAAGGTGAGTTTTTCACTCCTTCCCCAGATGACCACGACAACCTCTTCCTCCCACCACTGAGGGATGGGGGAGAAGAATCCTGACATGACCTTTGAATTGCATGAATTCCTACCTTCTACCTAGCAAGAGAGGTGCCGTCTCAGCCCACCCTCACGGGAGGCAAGAAAAGTAGATGAGGTCTGTGTGGGGAGAATCTTAGAGCCGAGAGAGACCTCAGGGGTCATGTGGTCCAACCTCTTACCTTACACAGAAACTGCCTCCATAATCCCCCAACAAGTGTTCATGCAGCCTCCAATTACAGGACCCTTATTTATGCCCTGAGTTGAGTAGTTCTTGGTTGGGAAGTTCTTACTAGAGTAAGCTGAAATTTGGCAAATTCCATTCATTGCTCCTTTTGGGGCCAAGAAGAATTAGTCTAATCCCTCTTCTCTGTGATAGTCCTTTGGGTACTTGAAGACCACCATCTTGCCTCTAAATGTTTTCTTTCCCCAGGTTGATCATCCCAGTTCTTTGACTGATCCTTATATGAAATTTATTCTAATCTCTTCCTCCTTAACCCTCCTCAGGACAATCAATCAGTCTACATTTATTAAGCATTTATTATGTGCCAGGCACTACGCTCAGCATTAGGGATACACGTTCCAGTTTGTCAGTGTCCCTGTTAAAATATGACGGAACAATACACAAGAGTGGGCTAACTAGATTTATGTATCTAGCCTAACCACATCCCTCAGAAAAGTTTAAGTGACTTGTTCAAGCTCACACAGATAGTAAATGACAGAAGTAAATGACAAGATCTCTAGGTCCAACAGTAGCGCTCTTTCCACTGTAGCACGCTCACCCACCCAGACCCCTTAGTCCAAACCAGACGGTACCTAATCCTCACCTACCAGCCTAGCCATTTTGGGAAATGGCCTCAACCCTCCCAGACACCCCCTGCTCTGTTATGACACTCCACGTGGCAGAGGATAGATCACTAAGATCGAGCTCTTTGGGCTCAGAGACAGACCAGAAGCTCTGCGAACCATCAGTGCCAAGTTCCTCTCTACAACTGGCGAGTGTGTTACCACCAGATGGAAATCCCTTGGTGACCTTGGCCACTGATGCTCCCATTCTGGAGCTGATAAAGCCATCAAGGCTCATGGTAGAACCTGCATTAACAATCTAAGCTTTCAATTTTTATAAGACCTTTGGTTGGGGAAAAAAAAAACAATCCCCAAAGGCATCATTTTTGCCTTCTAAGAGGCTCCTTATCCTAAGCATTTTTCAGATTACTTACATACAAAGAAACATGTGTGCATGACCATAGGATCCCAAATTTAGAACTAAAAGGGACTTCAAAGGCCATCTAGTTTTTCTCCCTTGTGTAACAGATGAGGCAGCTGGAACCCAGGGAAGTTCAGTGATTTGCCTGGTGATATTATATAGGGCATAAGTGTCAAGGGTGAGATTTGAACCCAGGTCCCTGACTCCTCTGATAGCCCATGCACATTTCATTATATCATGCTATCTCCCAATGAGTGACAGAATAGGAGCTGATGAGCTATCTAGTCCAACCATATCATTTTACAGAAGAGGAAATTTGGGCCCAGAAAGGGAAAGTGATTTGTCCTAGGTCACACAATACATTATTGGCAGAGTCAGGCCCAGAGCCTAGGTTTCTTGATTCTCACTTTAATATTCTTTGTACTATACCACAGCTGTCTCCCTTATTGTCAAGGCCATCCCTACAGGGTATGGGGTAGCTAGTAGCTTGTCAGTGTGTGTACCTATCACTCTTCACCCAATATGCGCATTCCAGGGAAGTCAGGTTATAAAAAATATGAATGGCAACCTTGAAAGAGAGCTTAAGGAATTTGGGTAAGGAGCGAAAAGGAGAGGAAAAGACCCACTTATTGGGGCAGCTAGGTGGCGCAGTGGATAGAGCACCGGCCCTGGAGTCAGGAGGACCTGAGTTCAAATCTGGTTTCAGACTAGACATTTGATACTTACTAGCTGTGTTACCCTGGCCAAGTCACTTAACCCCACTGCCTAGCCCCCTCCCCAAAAAAAGAACCACTTATTGCTTTGCCTTGATGACAGTGGGTTGTAAAACAGTAGTGTTACTTTACCTCTCTGTACCTCACTTTTCTTGTGTGTAGAATGGACTTGTTGGCACCACCTACCCTCTCAGAATTATGGCATGGAACACAGTGTTATAGTGATACAATGAATATGAATCACCTCATAAATTGAAGTGCTATAGAAATGTGGTATGGTACTAATGTATTTGTGTTCATAAAATAATAATGATAATGGCTAACCCTTATATATCACTTTAAGGTTTGCAAAGCAATTCACATACGTAGATGAAGAAGTTGTCCTAAGAGAAGTACAGTGACTTGCTCAGGGGTCGCTTTGCCTCTGACTGAGGCAGAGTTCAAACTCATGGCTTTCTTACTCCAAGTCCAGCATTCTACCAAGTATGCTGCCAAAGGCGTCCACCATATAATTAATAATAATGAAAAATTAGATTCCCCACCTTCTTTGAACTGGAAGACAAAGGAGATAAAACAAGGGCTAGGAGCAACCTTGAGTACTCATCCGATCTTCAGACATACCCCTAAGATACATCAAATTTCTCTGTTAAGAGCGTGAAGAAGGTGGCAATCTCACAACTTCTTTCAGGGACCCGCTCTTACGTAAGACAATTCCTGAGCTAAGGAAGTGTCCTTCTCTTGTCCAACTGAAACTCTCCTGGCTACAGTTTCAGGCCAGTCCCCTTATTTAGTCCTCAATTATATCAAGAACAACACAACATCTTAGAGCCAAGGGCATATGGGAGGAGGGAGGAGGAGAGTGTTTTCTTCAACAAATTCCTGTGTCTTGATTTGAACTCCGTCATTCCCAGCATGGGACTTGTCTATTGTTCCTAGGGTTTGTTATTAAATCACTCCTCATCCTCTTCTTTGGACCAGGTAATCCTAAATCTTTCCACTTCAGCATATGTCACCCTGGGATGGCATCCAGTTTTCCCGGACCCTTCAATCTTGAACTCTAGCCAGTGATCATGCCATTTATTGACTCAACCAAATATTTTCCAAATATCTATTACATATTCCCCAGATAAGGGTGGGGCAGGGGAAATACAAGAGAAATGAGATTTATAGACACAGTTCCTGCCCTCAAGGAGCAGAGTGAACTTTTATACTTGGCTAAAGTCAACCACTCCACAAGGACCATATGTCCCCTTAGGCCAGAAGAAGAGTATCCTTTCGTCCTTCAGTCCTCTGGGGAGAAACAGCTTCCCAGTAGCCCCTTTTTAGGGACAGACTATCAGATCAATCTGATAGTCCCACTTTGCCACTGAGTATGTAATTTTGGGAAATCAGTTCCCTTCTCTGGTCTTTAGTTTATTACTTATCAATCAGTAAGCATCTATTAAGCACCTACTATATGCCAGGCGCTGTGCTAAGTACTGGGGATACAAAGAAAGGTAAAAGACAGTCCTGCTTTCAAGTAGTTCACAACCTAATGGGGGAGATAATAAGCAAACAAATATGTACAAATAAGCTTCATACAAGATGAATAAATACAATTAACAGAGGAAAGGCACTAGAATTAAGAGGAATTGGAAAAGATATCCTGAAGTAGGTGGGATTTGAGTTGGAATTTAAAAAAGGTAAAGAAGACAGGAGGTGGAGATGAGGAGGAAGAGAAATCCAGACATACAAGACAGCCAGAAAAAATGCCCAGAGCTGAGAGACTGAGTGCTGGAACTTATCTGCAAAGTTCATTCATTCAAAAACTCCTTTAATAACTACCTACTATGTGTGCAAAGTACACTGTGCTTTGCTTTGAAGGAGATAAAAAGATGAAGAAGACAAAGGCCCTGTTCTCAGGAAGTTCATAATCTAGTAGAACCAATGAGACATAAACCCTATAATCAAACTAGAATATGGGAAGTACATAAAAAGAATAGAAAATATTCTATGTTCAGAAGTGGGGGAGTTGGTCCAAATAATTGTGGAATCTCTTTCTTTAAAAAAAAAAATCTCTGACACCATCCTTCTTTCACCCTGAGATGCGGCTTAACATATAGACCAGTGGAGAGAGTGCTGTTGGCACTGCAGCCAGATGACCTAGGTTCAGATCTCACCTTGGATACTATTTGTAGGACCTTGGGCAAACATTCCTGACTTTTCTCAACTGAAAAATGAGGAGAGGGGGATAGGACATGATGGTCTCTGAGGTCCCTTCCAGACCTGGATTTGTGATTTTATAATTCCAAACCTTGCTCCCACTGCACCTAGAGCTCTGTTATCATTCTTGTTCGCCCTTCATTTTCTAAGAGGACCAATGACATGATAATGTAATGGGTGATGTCTTGACTTGCGTGTGAACTGGATTTAAGTGAGGCAGAGCTAAAGCAGTGTTGAAATCAGGCCCATCTATTTCCTTTCAATGTCCTGGGGCTTTGGGAGTCTGGTGCTAGTCTAAGCTGATCAACATCTCTTATCTGAACTGAGGTGTGAAACCAGTTCTCTCAGATGCTTGGCACGCTGTCTTCCCTGCCTTCCCTTTACAGCTTGCCAGCTTCTCTTGGTTCCCTCTACAACCACATCTGATTCTTGTCACACCAATTTTCTTAGTTTCTGTGCATCTTACTGTCTTTTTTCATTGCAACCAAGGCCATTGGATTTCAGCAGAGCTCACAGTTCCATCTCTGCTGTCTTTAACTCTCTGAGAGGAAGTAAGGAGACCATGACTGGTCTTAGGTCTTTCTGATTACAGGATTTCCTGAGACATCATTTAATGGGGAGAAGACTGAACCTGGAGTCAGAGGACCTGAGTTTTCAACCTGCTGGACCTTGGACATTTGAGAAAGGTCCCTTTCAATATGAACATCCTATGAGTTTATAATTCTAAGTCAGAGATTTATAACCTTTTTTTGTGTCATAGGCACCTTTATGACTATGGTGAAACCTATGGACCTCTTCTCAGTAGAATATTTTGAAATTTATAAAATAAATTATATAGGACAACAATATCAGATGATAGGATAATTCACAGAAAGTCAATTATTTTGAAATAGTTATCAAAATTTTTTAAAAATAATTTCACAGACTCTAGGTTAAAAAGATTATTTTAAGTAATTTTCTCTTTCTGAGAATCACTTTCCCCATATTTAAAATGGGGACAAGCTCACCTACATGAAAATGTTTTCTATCCATAAAGTGCTATAGATGTGTGGACTATATTATTATTCTTGAACACATCTGGCCCTGGATTACCCATCTAGAGATAAGTACTAGATCATTTAAAATATTTCCTAATGAGAATCTACATAAACTCCTAACATATTTAAAAAGAGCCTAGTCCTAGAATTGGCTCTCCCCTTTACATAATAACATACCAGCCAGAATCTCAACTAAGCCCTAGAGGTTAGCCACAATCTCAACGTAGTCACAATTTCTAATGCCTGGGATAGGTAGGAGCCGTGAAATGACAAACTCCAGCATTAAGAGATTGCCCATGACTTGTTTATTTAAGCGCTTCATAAGGGCTACATAATATATCAAAGGATGTACCCTCGACAACCAACTCTGGGAATGAGGAAACAAACAAAATGATGGGAGACTCAACAGATCACCTTTTGGGTTGTTAGTAGCTCCTCCTGAGGACAGTGAGCCTCAGTTAAACAGAACATAGAAAGAAACTTTGGCCCAGGCACAATCAATTAAATTGTCTGACCATTTCTGAGCTGTATCCAGTTCAGAAACGTATATATACATACACAATGTGTGTGTGTGTGTGTGTGTGTGTGTGTGTGCGCACGCGTGTGTGTGTCAAAGTATTAGCACGGCAGAGTTGAAGAGGCCTTAGAGATCATCAAGCAGTGGTTCTCAAACTTTTCCAGAATGGTAGAATCCTTTGGTTTGAACAAAACTTTGGCAGTAAAATCCTCTAAAATTATTTTTAATGCCTATTAATAAACAACATAAGGTTCTTTTAAAAAAAATGTAGGGTGTTTCAGGACTCCTTGCAGCACAATTTAAGAAATTCTGCTCCAACCCAATTCCTTTATTTTGCAGAGAAGAACTGAGGTTCAGAGAAGGGAATTGATTTGTCCAAGGTCACACAGTATGTGACTGGCAGAACCTACTCTAATAACTATAACTCACATTTCAATAGCATTAGGGATTGGCAAAACGCTTGACTCACAATGTCCTTCACAGAGGCAGTACAAGTATTTTTGTTCCTAATGTACAATGGCTGAAACTGACACTCAGAATGGTTAAGTGACTTGCCCAGCATCACACAACTACTAAATGCTGAAATTGGAACTTCTCAAGACCAGTGGGTGCACTTTGCCACTAGTCTGTGTACACGGATGGATAGATGCTCCCAGTCCCACACTCATGAAGTCTGGTACTTTGTTGTGCCTCCCATAATGGGTTCGGGTTGGTCTGAATCATCCATCCACCTTCACAGCAGTCTCTCTTGTGACTACTGGCATGCCTCTGCAAAGATTGTGGGGGATGGGGGGGAAGGAAGCTGAGGAATAGAAAGAAGCTAATTGGTATCTGCAAAAGGCCAATCGACGCTCTTCTTTGGTCTCATTAGCATCACTATCTAACCAGCTGCGCTGCTCCTAGCTCTTCAGTTCTCCCTGATCCCCAGCAAGTCCATTTCTGAGCCCCAGACCCCATCCTACACCTGGAAGTGGCTTCAGTGAGGACAGGAGACCTGTCTGTTGATGAATCATTACACAGGAAGACGTTGTTCTTTGTGGGATGGTGGATGGTTTTAGGAGCCAGCCTACCAGGTTAGAAGGCAGGGCTGGGGGTGGGTAGTTAAAATATCTCAGGGAAAACTTCTTGAGACTAATTCAATTCAGCTGGAAAGACACAGGGAAGAAAACCAGCTGCCAGGGTAATCTGGGAAAAGGTCAATCCCCCTTCCCATGGGCAAATAGCAACTGCTCCACCCTTTAAAATACACATAACCAAGAACAGACTAGGCAAACAGAACTTGCATTTAATGGGTGCTTCTAAGTGCCATACCAGCATTTCCTTTTTCCCTACCTAGCTTTTTTCAGTCATCTTCCACATCATCCCATAAGGAATTATGCCCATTTTAGAAAGGGAAAATCGAGGTTCAGAGAAATTTAGTGATTTATCATCAAGTGACCAGGCAGCAGAACCTGGTACACTCTACCACAATGGTGCTGAAAATGATAGAGTGGAGATGGCAGGAGCCCTGGAAATGGATTCAGAGGGCCTAGGTTCAAATCTGTGTTCAACTCTTTACTATCTATACGACCTTAGGCAAGTTATTCCCTTTCTCTGGTCCTCAGTTTTCCCATCTGTAGAATAAACTAGACTAGATCTCTAAGGATTCCTGCTAGTTCAACATCCTATCATTCTACCTGGGTTTTTTCTTCCTAGCCAAGTTATTGTCTGTTGGCCGGAAAGTCATTTGCCTTTAATTAACTTTATGGTCTACACTGAACCAGGGTTTTGTGTCTGGGCTTTAGGGGCAGGCTGGTTTAATGATGGCTAGCACTGCCCTCTCTGTTTTTAACCTCAAAATATCTAACAATATTTACTTTCTGTTTATACCATTTTGAGCATTTATATATTGTCAAAGACAGGCAGGATGGCATATTGAATAGAGGCCAGCTTTGGAATCTGGAAAACCTGGGTTTGAATTCTTCCTCTTACACACGCTATGTGTGTGACCATGCACAATTTATTTACCTTTTCTGTGTTCCTTGACTGATATGTATCTGTGGAGGGAGTTTCCATACTGGGAGTTTCCTACACAGGTTTAGAGATATATGTGTTTATACACATGTATGCATTATAATCACTGAATCTCACAGATTAAAAAAAAAATTCTCACCTAAGGCAAGAATTCCTTAGAACTGTGTTTATGTGAAGCTGATATCTGCCTTTCAGTGACTCTTGCCCACAGGTTCTAGGCTCTGAAGGCAAGTAGAATAAATTGAATCCTTCTTCTCCCTAACAGCCCTTCAGATATCTGAAGGCAGTAATCATGCCTCCCCCAAGGGGCTCATGGCACTGTTTTCTTGGGCTTTCCACATTATATGGGTACCAGAACCAGAGGGGAGAGACTATGTATTATACTTCTTTGTCTCCTCTACAGAGTAGAGCTTTCTTCTTGGAGTAGAGGCTCATTGAGTATTTGACAGAATGTAAAATTGAAATCCCCACTCCAGTAAATATTTTAGGAGGCCCCCTGAATCTACTGTCCAATGACCACCAGTAACTCTTGCAGGGAGGGAGCTCATCCTTTCTAAGACCTCCCATAGATCACCTTCTGGCCTCTGCAGGGGTTCTGGGAGGACCAGATGCAGCTGTCAAGCCCTGGAAACAGGACTGGACTTGGAGTCAGAGAATTTGGATTCGAATGCTGGCTCTGGTACCTGCATGACCTTGGGAAAATCACCTTTCCTTCTCTGGGTCTCAGTTTCCTCATTTGGAAAATGAAGCCACTGGCCTAGTTCTCTAAGGCCCTTTAGAGCTCAAAATCACAAAATTCTATAACAGATAACATTCCTGGATCAGGCTAGTTCCTCCAAGGCTTTTGCCACCCCTTCTGACACATCTCCCTTCCTCCCACCCCCAATAACACACCTACCTCTGACCCTTAGATGGTTCAGTTCTAGTACCTCCAGGCTCCAGCCTTAGGGCAGCTGCTTTCTGACAGAACCGCCACTCTAAGCCAGTAGCTGCCAGACAACCTCTCCTTGCGTCTCTCTGGAGGAAGCCATCTGTGCCAGCTTTCACAGACTGCCCTGCCAAGTCCCCACCTCTGCTGGATTTCTACAGAGCCTTGTTCAGAGAAGCCACCCTGCCCTACCACTATCCTCAGCCAAAGCCTTAATGGCACAGTCTTCTACAACACCAACCTGGCCAATCCAGGACTAAAACTACCCCTATACCAAGTAGCACAGGCTGACAGGGCACAGAGGACATATCCCAAACTGGGGGCACAGAAGCATGAACACTTATGCCACCATTGCTAGGCCAAGGAGAGGAAAGATACAAGTCTGGCCCCTTCTATCCACCATGATAGCAAGAAAACTATAGAAGCAGGGAAGGGATCTTGTGAACAACAATCATGCCACAACTATGCTCAATGGCATTCTTGCAGGGGCATGTGCAGATAGAGGCAACCAAAGAAAGTTCTTCTGCTCAAACAAAATCATGGAATTACAAACTCTTAGCACTGGAAAGATTAGAACCTTAGAACATAAAAAATCCAGAGCTGAGGAACCTTTGGGGTATCTACTACCATCAGCAAATGGAAGCTCAGATTGTCAGGGGCAGGGACAATCCTCTAACCTTGGTGTTGGAAGGGACCTGAGGGGTTGGTGTAGATGAGCTGCATCTGAAATACAAATCACCTTCACAATTTGCCAAATATCACCTAGCCAGTTACTGCCTGCTGAACCTAGGTTTGAGACTTCTCATCTACAATGTTTCATGGAAAATCACTTGGTTCCTCAATTCAGAGGATTGCTACGAGGGAAAGTGCCTGGGACCTGGGTTCTAGTCTCAGGTTTGCTACTAATCGGTTGCATGACCTTATACAAGTTTCTTTCTCCCGTGGGACCTTAGTTTCCTCCTCTATAAAATGAAAAGGTTGAATTTTATTTTTAAAGTTTCTTGTCTGATTACGAACACCACAGGCACTTGTTAAACACCTGTTGATGGTATAAGAAATGTGGAATAGTCTGGCAAACTCAGGTCCCCACATAAAGATGCAACGTATCCAACGTGACTTGGTGTTTCCCCAAGATCAGCAGAGGATTCCTGCCCAGGATATCAGCACTAGCTTTGTGCTAGCCAAATTGAACTTCTGTTTAGCACTACCTGCTCAGGAAATGCAGAGATGATCTCTAACTGTACTGACGGCCTAGGTTTCAGAAGACTTCATGTGGTTTACAGGACTGAGAAACAGATTGAAAATCCAGACCCTCCCTTTCCCACAAGTGCTAATCCCAGATTGGCAATATTGGCATGACATTAGACAAGTCACTTTACTTTCTGAGCACCAGAGAATCTTCTATTAGCCTCCTGAGGATCAATGTTAGGAATCAGAGTAGTAAGTCATGGAACAAGCTCTCCAAGGGCCCCCATGGAATCCTGTCACTAGAGAGCTGTAAGAACCAGAAAAGATGTCTCCTTGCCTGGGGACTTGGTCATGGACTTGAACTTGGTTGGTTTCTAAGGCTAAGGGTTTTGTTTTTTTTGGTTTTTGTTTTTTTTAGGCTAAGGTTTCTAAGGGGAGAGGGAGTTAAATATAATTCCATCTAGGTTCAGTGCAGAGGGTAAGGCCAGGCTATCTTAATGCATCTGTTTGCCTTTGCACTGGGAAAAGGCTGTATTTTCAATTCACAAGACAGGCAGGGAAGACAAAATAGAGAATGTTAAAAAAACAGGGAGGAATCTTATAGATAATCAAAAACAAGGTCATCTGACTCCTTCACTCTACAAATGGGGAAACTGAGGCCCACAGAGGAGAAATGATTTGCTCAAGGTCATGAAATGAGTTAATGGCAGTTCAGAGAAGACTATTCAACACAGGCCTTTCAAATAGGCCTGAAGACAAGTAAATGTCTCAGTCCTGGCCCATTTGCTTCTTTTACTGTCGGGCATCTGTTCCATGTCACAGAGTCACAGAATATCAGAGGTAATCTTCAGCTGCCTCAACTGGAAACAAGATGATATGCTACCTACCTTAGGATCAAAGAAAATAACGGATATAAGTTTTTTAGGGGTAGGGAGCAGACCTATGATTTCATTGGTATAGTGATGGTATACTGTTAATGATGGTAACTGTTTTTCTTAATGCATGTTGGCACCTTCTCTGCAACTAAGAAGATTTGCAGAGCACTGAGAGATTAAATGACTTGTTCAATATCACATAGCCAGTGTATTTTAGAGGCAGGATTTGAATGCAGGTCCTCCTGGCTCTGAGGCCAGCATCCCACACTGCCTCTCATATAAAGTGCTTCAAAACCTTTACATAATAGATCAATGCAAATTATTATTGGAAAAATTTAGTCCATCCTGCTCATTTTACAGATAAGGAAAATGAGGCACAAATAGGTTGAGTGTGTGACCATGGGCAAGCACATAGCAGAGATGGAGTTCTAACCCAGGTCCTTTTATAAAAGGATAATATTCTATATTCTCTCCACTACACTATGCTACCTCTGAGGGGAGCATAAAACATTCGTCAGCCACTGGCACATCCAGGTTTGTACATTCTTTTGGTCTGGCAGCTCAATTTCCTTGAACTTGGCCCCATTTCTCTCCAGCATTGAGCAAGGGCTGTTGTGGACAGACAGTTCAAAGCATTATAAGCTATCTACTCAAACTCGTGGTAACTATTGAAAAAAAAATACACTTTGGGAGAAAATGCCCAGGGCAAGAAAGTATCCTGCTTTGGGGGGGAGGGTAGAGTGGGAGACAGATACAAAATGTCAATGAGGAAATAGTTTCACCAAATGTTCTTTGGGAGTTCTAATTGAAGAAGTATTCACCATTTAAATTGGAGTTTTAATGATTCATCTCTCCTCACCCCTCCCCCCAACTTCTTTGCTCCTCCATCCTCTGTGGAAGCTAGGGTCCCTAAGGTTTCTTGGGGCATGCTCCAAGTACAGAGAGCATTTGTACATTCGAGGCTGTCAAAATCCTTGCAATGGAAACATTCTATTATGGTCAATCTCTCAGCTTCCCTCCCTCCTGGGCAGACTTGGGCCTTCATTATCTCCTAGAAGAAACACCATCAGCTCTGGGTTAGAAAAGACAACAGGGGTGTGTGTGTGTGTGTGTGTGTGTGTGTGTGTGTGTGTGTGTGTGTTGTCTATGCCACCTACCTCCTTCTCTCCCCCACCCCATTCTGCTCCCCGAGGGCCTAAGGAAGACAAAGCAATATGACCGATAAGGCTCTAGGAGTGATGGGAAGGAAGGGAGAGAAGAAGAAAGGAGAGCCAGGAAAGGAGGTTGCATGCATGTCAGGGCATCTCCTTTGCTCTTTTGAGGCCTACAAGGTCAGTGCTTCACCAGGGAATTGTCTGATCTTAAGAGCCAGAAGAGGTCATCTGCTCCAACCCCAGGCCTTAGACAGGTTTGATACACAAGACATCCAAGCAACTTGGCCTAAGCCTAAATTCTGAGCTGTGGGAAGAGGACATTTTTCTTCTCCATCGGAGACAGCACCTGCTTGGGCACTATTCACAAAGATTATCTGATCCAATCTTCTCATTCTACAGATGGAGAATATGCAATTCTGAGGAAGGCAACGATTTGCCATAGGCACATGACTAATAAAGCAACAGTCAAGATCAGAACCAGGTATCCTGATTCCCAAGCTAGTGCTTTTCCTACTATATCCCACTGCACCCCAGGGCTGTCAGCTTCTTCAGGATTATCTGACTCTCCCCTCCCCTGTAGGATGAGTCTCAACCCCACAGCGATATCCTTTGGAGGCCTCCTCCTTCTGTGCAAAGAAGGAAAGAAAATCTGGGAAAGACAATTAGAGCAGCATCTGTCAAAAAGACCAAGAATAGGAACACTGGAAGATCAGCACCAGGACCTGGTAAAGGTCTGGGGGAGGGGTTCCTGACACAGGTCACTCCAGGAGACACCAAGCCTTTGAGTCTCTCACCCTGAAGGGGGCGGATGTTCCCAGAGTTGCCTGGCCACCCTTGGGGCCTCAGTGTTTCTTCCTGAGAGATGGTTATAAGCACTGACCTTGGGGAGGGGGGAGGGTAAGGTGTTGTCATACTCTAACCCCTACCTCACCAGCCTTCCCCATATATACACACACCACTCCCCTCTCCCTACCACCTCTCACTCCTCACTCTTCTCTCCACTCCCTACACCACAACCGAAGACCTCCATTCCCTTACCTCTTCAGGGTCTGACTGCATATGAGTCCTTCCTCACCTACCCTGATCTGCCCTTCCCCATTCCAATCAGCATTTGCTTCTTCCCCAAGTTTTTGTTATGCCAGCGGAGTGAGTGGAAAACAGAAGAGGAATAATGTAGGGAAAAGGGTAGAGGGTAGAAACCATCTCTGTGAGGGGGGCATTACACCCTCCTACACACACACACACACACACACACACACACATTAATCTGCGTATCCCAATCAACACTGGCTTCCTCTACTAAGTTTTGCTTGTGCTGTAGGGGGTCTGGAAAAGGGAGGATGCAGGAGAATGAAGGGGAAGGGGAGGGGGGGGAGGATGAGTCACGACTAACCCCTCCCGGGCCTAGCGTTCTCAGAGGGATTCTACCGCAGCTCCCTCACTCCCCCCCTTCGCGCCGTGGCCGCAGGCTTCCCTCCCACGGTGATGCAGTGCAATCCCCCCTCACTTTCCTCCTATCCCCCCATCCCCAGCCCTTTCCTCTCACCTGAGTCCGCTCAGCGGCCCGCACCAGCTTGCACGATTCAGCCCCGCTTGGCGCAGCGCCTCTGCAGTAGCAGCTGCAGACGGCCAACTCCGCTTCAGCAACCTGCGGCCCAGGAGACAGGAGGATGAGCCCCCATCAACAGGGGGCAGAGCCAGTGGTCCCTCCCAGGGGCAAGCCCCTTCCTTACAACACCAGGGCAAAATGCCAGGGGTCTCTCCCCTCCCCCACCACACCCTTTGCCCTCTGCAGACTCAGGGTGGTGTCCGCGGCTTGGGGCCAGGCTGGAGCCCTAAGGGGAGAGGAGAGGACAGAAGGGGAGAGGGGAGGTCGGGGGTCAGCGGTCTCTGGAGCTAGTCCCATCACCTGCTTCGGCTTCCATAGCAGCGGCTGCCAGGGCTGCTCCGCTGCGGCTGAGCAGAGCCGCTCTCGGGAGCGCCTACTGGAGGTGGCTGGCTCGGCTGCAGCAAGGGAAAGGAGGAAGGGAGAGCCGGCTAGAGGGAGGGCTGAGCCAGTCTGTTCACATGCAGCTGCGTAATTTGTCTGTCTTCACTTTTCCTCTTAAAGAGATAGTGGACACCTGGCAGAGGCAGAGGCGCAACCAGAGGACGAAACTATTCAATTGTATCATCTCTTGGGATAAGCATGAAACGTGATCCGCTCCTCACCTGTAGCATAGTGGAAAGAGAACTGGATTATAATTAGGCGGCAGTGTAGGGTAACAGGAAAAGTGCTGGGTTTGGAATCAAAAGATCTCGGTTTGAATCCCAGCTCTGCCACTTATTACCTTGTGTGACCCTTGGCAAGTCACTTAATCTCGGGACCTCAGTTTCCCCTCTTTAAAATGAATGGGTGAAATATGACCTACCTTTCAGCTCTAGATCTGTAGTTTAACATCCCAATCCAGCTCTGTGATCTTAGGAGAAAACACACACACACACACACACACTTCTCAATTTTGGGCCTCAGTTTCCTCATTCTCTCTCTCACATTCAGATTCCTATGAAAAGCTTTCTATGCTGGTAGCCTCTACCTCCATATATCTCAAGTCACTTCTCAATCCCTTGTGATCTGGCTTTTGACCTCATCATTCACTTAAAACTGCCCTTTCCAAGGTTACCAGTGAATTGATAAAACCAAAGGCCTGTTCTCAGTCCTTATCTTGATTTCTCTATAGCATCTGCCACTGTTGCCCACCTCCTCACCTTTGCCTCAGTTTCCTTGGCTTCCTTCAAGACTCAGCTCAAATTCTACTTCTCGGTAGGCCTTTCTCAATTACCACAGGTATTAGTGCCTTTCCTCTAAGGTTACCTCCCATCTATTTTGTATGTATCTTGTATGTATCTAATATCTACCTGGGCAGCTAGGTGGTGCAGTGGATAGGGCAGCTAGGTGTGCAGTGGATAGGGCACCCAGCCTGGAATAATAGGAAGGCTGAAGTTCAAATCAGGCCTCAGGCATTTACTAGCTGAGTAACCCTGGGCAAGCCACTTAGCCCCGGTTGTCTCAGTTTCCTCATCTGCAGAATGAGCTGGAGAAGGAAATGGCAAACTGCCCCAATATCTCTGCCAAGAAAACCCCAAATGGGATCACAAAGAGTCGAACACAACTGGACAACAACAAAATATCTTACCTGTTGATTCCTCTATTAGAATGTGAGCTATTTTTTAACCTTTCTTTTTATCCCCAGTTCTTAGTACAGTGCCTGGCACATTGTAAATGCTTAATACCTGCTTGTTGATTATTGATTGATTAGTCCTGTACCCATCCCTTTCGCTCCCCTTCCTCCCCACCCTGTATCCAATTATTTGCCAGGTTGATTTTACTTCTACATCATCTCTTATATCACTTTCTTCCCTCTACCCACTTCACCACCATCCTAGGTCAGTCCTTCATCACCTATCATAGGACCAGAGATGAAGAGCTGGAAGGGACCTTATATATCATTAAGTCCTCAATTTACAGGAGAAAAAAGGGAAGGCTAGGAAGGGGAAGGGGAAGGCAAAAGTGAAGATGTTAAATGACTTGTCCAAGATCATACTGGTAATAAGTAGCAGAGTCACTATTCAGACCAGGTCTTTTGACACAGGATTCAACACTCTTTCTACTGTACTATGCCTGGACTAGTGTAGTAGCTTTTTAACTGGTATTCCTGACTCAAACAGCTCCCTTCTCCAGTGCATCCTCCACATAACTGTCAAATTGTTATTTCTAGAGCTCAGGTCTGATCATGTCATGCTCTTACTCAAGCAGCTGTGTTGGGCAGCTAGGTGGCGCAGTGGATAGAGCACTGGCCTTGGATCCAGGAGGACCTGAGTTCAAATACGGCCTCAGACATATAACACTTACTAGCTGTGTGACCCTGGGCAAGTCACTTAACCCCATTGCCTAACCCCCCCCCCAGAAAAAAGAAGAAGCAGCTGTGGTTGTTCCCTATTGCCTCTAAAATGACATAAATATTCCTCTACTTGGCATTTCATAATCTAATTCCAATCTATTTTCCTAGACTGATTCAACATTCAACTTTTATGTACTTTACATTCCAGCCAAACTAGGTTGCATGATGTTCTGTGGAAATAACGTTCCATCTCCTATTTCTCTTTCTTTCCAATCTATTCAGGGCCATTGCCAGTCGTCTTGATTCTTGTCTTGCCATTGGACTCTGATGACTCTGGAGGAGAGAGGGAGGCTGATGACTTTGCTTCGCTCTGCCTCACTCATCTGCATTTCACACACAAGTCATCACCCTCATGATGTCATTGGTCCTCTTTGAGAACTATTGGTGAACAACAGACAAAAAGACAATATATTCGCTATGCTGCAAGTGATATCACATCTTTCTTTCACCTCTTGGGATCCCAAGCACCCTTCAAGGCTCAGTTCTAGTGCTGCCTCCTACAGGACACCCTTTCCAATTCCTAGTGTTTCTCCCTCTTTCTCCTGAACTCGAGAAACTAATTTGTATCTACTTTGATAACAAGGCAGTATAGTACAGTGGAAAGAGAGCTAGTCTTAGAGTCAGGACAACTTGGGTTCAGTTCCTTTTTCTGCCACATAACTGGCATTGTGAACCTCCAGCAGTTCTCTTAACCTTTCCATGCCCTAGGCCAGTAGCCTCAAAAAGGTGGTCATGACCTATCCCTAAAGCATGTAGGAAGAACAATCAGAGTGTGGGAAGATGTATTTCATCCCACTTTCCCTGCAAGAACCAATTGTGGGGCTTGTCTCTGACACCACCACAACCTTTCTTATCACCCTTAACATTCTCCTACTCTTCTAGCTCCCTTTGTTGTACAAGCTCCTAACCTGTGGGCTTCTGACTCAGAAGTTGGCCTCTTTCAGCAGTTCAAACCTAAGCACAGCAACAGCAGCAGAGGCACCGTTAGGGACTGCCTCCATCCCCAACCAGCATACCCATCCCTTTCCCATCTCCTCTGGGTTGTAGCAGGAGGGATCTATGCCCCAGGAAGTAACTGGTGAGCAAGAGCTCTGCCCTCCTCCCTCTTTTTGTTTTGGTGGAACAGTGAATCTCATCAGGTGAGCAGTCATGCATGGGTTGTGATCTTCACTGATCAACATCACTTTTCCATCAAACCCACTCCATTCCAAACTTCACGATTACCATTGAGGACATCACTATCCTCTTAGTCATCCAAGTTCATAACCTCAGTGACACTTCAGCTCCTCACTATCTTCCTCATCTCACATATCCAAATCAATTGTCAAATCTTGGCATTTCTACCTCCACATCATCTTTCCTATTATTCTCTTCTCTACTCATACTGCTACTGCCTAAAGTCTCTGCCCTCTGCTATCCATCCTCCACATAGTACCAAGGGATTTTCTTAAAATAAAGGATTTTCCATGTCATTCTCATACTCAATAAATTTCAGTAGTTCTCTATTGACTTTAGAATAAAATGTTATTTCATCCTTTTAAAATGTCTATTTTTTGTGTAAGTTTTATAATGCATAATTATTAGTACAGTAATGCATGTTTACAATTTGTAAATCAGCAAATTTACTCATATTGGGAGTACATAGCAAGTATCTTTTTACGTACGGGATGCATTGTCAAAAAAATTTAGAGACTATAGGCATGGGCAACTCTTTCAAGACTATTAGTCACAGAGATCCTCACCAGGTGCTCCTTATACTGATAAAATCACAAATCAGAGGTGGGCACAGGAAATCTACTTTGTATATATTTGGCATTTATTTTCCCATGTGTGTGTTGATTTCCCATAGCAGATAAAACAGAATGTAGGCTCCTTGAAAACAAGGACCTTTCATTTTTGTCTTCATATCCCAAAGACCTAGCCCAGTATGGTATGCACCAGGTGCTTATTGAATTGAGTCTGTAAAATAGAAGGTTGAATTCTTTGATAACTAGGGTCATAGATTGAGAGCTTAGAGGAGCCTTCTAATTCATCTAGCCAGACAGATGAGGAAACTGAGACCCAAAGAGGTGAGGAGACTTATCAAAGGTCATGGAGGTAGCAAGTGGCAGAGCTGGGATTTGAATTTAAGTCCTCTGACTCTAAATTGAGGTTTTCCTCACTGCACCACACTGTCTTCTCTGCTGGTCTATCTTCTATAGATATCTGCCATCTCTCACATTCTATGTTCTAAGGTCCTTTCCAGATTAATAGCCTTTATTCTGAGGTCCTTTCCATCTCTTACATTCTATTTCCTAAGGTTCTTGTCTGTTCTGATATTATATGTTCTAAGGGCCTTTTCAGCTTTTCATGTTTTTTGTTCAAAGATACCTTTCCCTTTGACATTCTATTATTCTTTACCACTCCCTCCCAAACACTTGCAACATATTTATTAACAAAAGTATCTGTAGTCAAGGTTCACATGGTCACTGTTGTTCCTTCTATAATTAGGGACAACTTGCCTTACATCTTTCACTCTCAAGCTCTTGTCACAAGCAGAAGTGACTTCCAGGACTTACATAATTTAACTAGTCCAACACCTTGGTCTTTTAAGGAAAGAAAGACAATACTCAATTGTAGGAATAGTTGAGATTTAAAGATAAAGATAAACAGTAAATGTTCCTTGATGTATGAAGGCTGTGACCCAATGGAAATATAAAATATCACACTCCAAAAAATAAATGCTACTTGTCAGTGCACCCTTTATCCAAGTAATTTTCTCAGACTTTTATCAGGTTTGATGGAGAAGTATAAAGGGCAGCATTCTCGACTATGAGTCAGAGCCTGGTTCTGGTACTAACTCAAAGACCTTGACTAAGTCATTTAAACTTCACTGGTCCTTTGTTTCCTCCTCGATAAAATAACGGGGTTAGAATAAAATATTTGTGCCCTCTACTTAAATAAATTTAGTGACAGGGAAATCAGTCCTTCCCAAGCCAAACTACAGTATTTTGTTATAGCTCTACTTATCAGGAGGGGCAGCTAGGTGGCTATTTGGATACTATGCTGCCCCTGGAGCCAGGAGGAACTGAGTTCAAATTTGACTTCAGGTACTTACTAATAACTGTGTGACCCTGGACAAGTCACTTAATCCTGTTTGCCTCAGTTCCTCATCTGTAAAATGACCTGGGAAGGAAATGGCAAACCACTCTAATACCTTTGCCAAGGAAACTCCAAATGGGGTCCTGGAGAGTTGGACGTGACTTAACTCAACAACAACTAATTGTTAGAACATTCTTCCTTGTGTCACTTAAGCAGTCTGGTCTCAGTTTCTTCATTTGCAAAATGAAAGAGGGTGTGTGAACTAAAGTGACTCTAAGGTCCCCTCCAGGTCTAAATCCATGATGTTATATATATATATATATAAAACCCTTCACATTAGTCCTCAGTTTCTACATCTATAAAAGGAGAGTGTTGGGGTAGATGGCTTCTAAAGTCCCTTCCAGCTCAAAAGTTCTACTAGCCTCATAACCTAAAGAGATAATTAAATTTCAATCCACAATAATTCTTTTTTTGTGTGCTGTTAAGCCTTTTGTACTATTTGTTCTAGCATTGCTTGATGTTTATTATTTGCTACAAGCTTATCATTGTCCTTCAACACAGACCCAGGAAAATTTTTTTTCATTGATTATCATTTTCCACCACACTCCCTCATCAAACATTCCTCCTCATCTGTATGCTTTAAATTAAAACATAATAATAACTATAATAGGGAGCAAGGATTTACTTGAGGAATAAATAAGAAAACAAAAGTGATAAAATCTGTTAGCTTGAAAATTTGGTACTACCATATACAATGTGGCCCAGAACCCCAGCTCTGGGTTAACACAGACTAAGTTCAATCTTGGGGGCATATCTCAAATCATTCATTGGCCTGGTGTTCCCTGGGAACATGAGAATTTAATGTGGGTCTAGGTGTCTAGAGAAAAAGTACAATACTCTATGCTCCCATACAAGCATTTAAACTAGCAATTTATTGAAAATAGGACAGGCTTCATTTTACCTAACAGAAAACAAAGACAAATGTCTTCATCTCAGTCCATAGTCAAAACAACTTCTGCATTCTCCAGAGTTAGAGTACTACTCTGTGACTGAGGCTCTCTTAAAAGGGGAAAGCGACTTCAACTTGCTGGATTCAATGTTCCCTTCCTCCATATTTATTTAGTGCACACAGCAGTGTGCTAACAGAGATCAAGGATTAGGTTTATGCCTTTATATGGTGTCTGTCACCTTTACTTTAATCTTTTTTTAAGGTGGCTCCATTCCTACTGGCTCTCTTCCCCTCACCTCTGATCCCCTCCTTTTGGCTGATTTTCCTCCTTCTTATTCTCCCCTTCCACCAGTCTTGTTTATTAGTTTTTAAAAATCATTTTTTCCACCTCTTTCCAAAAAGGATCTCTCACTCTCTTCATCATCCATCTTCTCTTTCTGCTACTGTAAACCTTCATTCTCTGATTCATGACCTTTCTTACTATCTGGTCTCTCTCTTTTCTATAGATTCTTCATCCAATCAAAGCTTTTAAGATATCCATTCTGGGCTCTCCCCTCTAGGGGCTTTCTGCCACTGCCTTATAGGGCTTGCCTCATGGATTTCCCTTTTCCATGGTTCCTCACTTCCAGGTGTCAGAGAGGACAGATGCAGCCTCATGGTAGGGACCCTCCTCCACCACGTCCCTGATTATACAGCCCACCCTTGATCTATACACTGTCTTGACCTTTTTTCTTTTTGCCTGGAAATCTCCCCATATCCATGCTCTTCCACACTCCTCCAGGTGCCAGCTGCCCCCAGGAATTCCAACTCCCCTCCACCCAGGGCAGGTAGACTTTTCAAGCACAAATGCCCCAGGCTTCATCCAGTATATGGTCCTCATCTCCCTTCACTGACCATCTCTTTATTTCTTCACCTACTGGAGCATTTGCCAGTGGAACCTCCTCCCACCTCCAAAGGAAAGCTTCTTTCCTTTCTCCCCTCTTTTAGTCCCCCCCCTTCCTCCTCATCCACTATCCTATGGCTCTTCTCTTTCGGAGACTACAAAGGTCATCTTCCCCTCATTGCTAGCCCTTGATTTTACTCCTCCTACATCACTCATTCCTCTCTGTCCCTCAATTCCCTCCCACCCTCCCCTTTTATGTACCCTCTCATGTTGTAATGTAGTCCTACAAGAAAAGCACTGATTTACCTGTAGGCAGGGTGTCACAGCTGTAATATCCCGTCTACCTCTTCACTATCACCTCTACCAGATTTCCGCCTTCACTCCGGTCTCCTTGTGTCCTCTTACCGGTCTTTCTGCTGCCACTCTGCTGCAGTTAGGGTTCTTACCTGCTCTATTTGTTCACTCCTGCACTTCTACTTTTTTGGGGGGGTATTTAAGAGAAAAACAATCTTTTTAGTTCTGGAGAGATTTCTAAAAATATTTTAAACTCTTCTTTATTATTGAATGTCCACCTTTATGGTTAAGCTCAGATTTGCAGGATCGGTTACCCTGGGCTACATGTATCCTGACCTCTGTTGCTCTTCAGAGCACATTATTCCATTTCCTTCTCCTTTTTCTAGTGGGTGCAGAATAGTCTTGCATTATTCGAATGTCCTTTCCTTTGTATTTGAAGGTCTTTTTCCTGATGGCTTGAAGAACTTGCTATTTCTTAATTGAATTGTTAAATTTTATCACCATGTGTCTTGGAGTTTGCAGCCTTGAATTTTTTTTTCCTGGAGGTGATTTGTGAATTTGCTCAATTGAAATTCCATTTTATTGTTTTTATGAGTAATTGGGAAAATATTAAAAAAGAACTTTTACTTTCCACGTTCAAAAGTTCTAGGCAGTTCTCTCCTATTGTTTCCTTTATTATTATTATTAAGGTTTTGTTCCGTCATGTTCTCCAGGGAGACTTATGATCCTTAGGTTGTCTCTGAGCATCCTTTCTTTGAGTTCAGTATGTTCTGCTTGGACAGCGAGCATATTTTATGTTATTATTGCTTTTTGCTTTTCTTCTACTAGGTTGTCCCTTACTACTGTGTATTTGTATATCTAATCTATTGCTCTTTCCTTTATTTCTTTGGTGAGGCTTGCCATTGCAGATTCAAGGCTTTCTATCATTTATTATTTTACTCTGGAGGAAATAAATTCTGCTCTCATAATTCTCTTTTCTCTTTTAAACCACTCAGGAACAGCATGGTGTGGTTCCACGTTCTCAAATTCCACAGGGTCTTCTGTCTCCTCAAGTGCTGGATTATTTCCCTTTACTTTGCAGTATTGATTCATACATGTCTAGATTTGGAGGCCATATTTCCCTCCATTGTTACTGTTTTTCCTGTCGATTTATCTGTTTATGTTCAAGGTCTTTGAGTTTTCTTCTTAAAAATCCTTGGTAGTTTCAGTCTTCCCCCCATCCCTCTATTTTCCTTGTCACTCACTTCCTGACTCCCTCTCTTCTTATTGTGGTTTCCATGGCGGTTGCATCTCAAGGTGTCTCAGCTTTCTCCTACACTGGGCAATACATGATTTGCCTGCTTAGGTTTATGCCTCAAGTGACTTGGGTGGTGAAACCTGGCCCCAGCTGGGTCCAGTGCTCTTTCCCTAAGGCTTGGTGGAGTGCTGAATAGCCTCCTACATACACGGTGTCCTGTCCTGGTGACCTGTCCCACTCCCTCAGTTCTCTAGTTTGGCACCAGCAGTTCAGAGTCTGTTTTCCCTAGCACCAGCAATTCAAAGGTTTGCAGTGTTGGGGCTTCCATGTTACAGCCCCTGGAAGGCTTTTGCTCCTGAAGGACTGTGGTCAAATTGGCTCTCTAGGCCTGAGCAAACTTCTGAACCCTGGCCCTGGCATTTCCACAGCACTGGAAAGAGGAAGGAAAAATGGGGGTGGAGGGGTAGCTTTTTTTTGTTTGTTTTTGCTGGACAATGGGGTAAAGTGACTTGCCCAGAGTCACACAGCTAGTAAGTATCAAGTGTCCAAGGCTGGATTTGAACCCAAGTCTTCCTGACTCCAGGGCCAGTGCCCCTGGAGGGGTAGCTTTTGATGTAAGCTTGTGTCAAGTCCTTGAGTCTGCTAGTACAGTTTCACTGAGTGAGTTCAGGGTGGGTGAGCTTCAGTTCCTGGGATTTTTTAAAAACCTCCTTTTGGATGTTGGGTGGCCTAGATCATGGGGACAGCTGAAGTTGCTTTATCTTTGGTGCATAATTTCTGTTTTGGAAAGGTTTGAGAGGTTTTGGGGAATCAGAGAAAATGTCTAGTCTGCCATCTTATTGCTCATGTCATCTGGAAGCCTGGTGAATGTCACCTGCTGCTCCTTATCTCCAGCTCCAGCTTCTACTTGGACGTAGTAGGACTCAGCATTGTCCTTCACTCCTCCCCATGAATCTAGGTCCTGGAATCCCTCCCCTCATCCAGGTATTGCTTCTAGTCACTTCTGACTCTGACCATCTGGTTCCTCTGCTTCTGAGGACATGTGGCACCTCTTTTCCTGGGGCTACATGGCTGCCTGGAGCACACAGAGTAGGTTTTTGGAGCAGCTACAACAGTGCTATGTAGTTGTCAAATCTTCCCTCCAGAAAATCAGACCCTGCATGTGTCTGACTACCTGCTCTTCAGACACCTCTACTCTAGTTTTCTCCTCTCAGCAATGTCTGTGCTCTCTTAAAGGTCAAATCCACTGTTGTGCTCAGGTGTATAACAGGTATATGAAGGTGACTTAAAGATCTTCAAATGTCATGACTCCATCAGTCATCCTCACTGTGGTCCCAAGACTTAAGCCCAAGGCAAGGGTACTAGTTCACATGCCATCAAAGTGACATCATGAATTCCAAGACAAAGTCTCAAATGTAGTGGCAATGAGGACATTTATACATTCTAAAGGAAGAAATTTTCAATGTCAAAAACAAAGACCTCAGCCTCTGAATTTGTTAAACTTGATTAGGCTTTTCCTGATCATGTCCTCTACTGCACATATATTTGTCAAAGTGCTTTTTAAAATGTATTATTCTGCCCTTAAGGTTCGCTTAGATCTCTAAATAAAGAGATACCTTTAACATTCAAAGCTGAGCCAAAGAAAGCCATCTTATTGCTGTTTGTTTATAGACAGGGAATGTTTTGAGCTCTTTTCCTTCTCCCATTTTTAAACTGTTGTTGCTTTTTCACTTAAAAGACTACACTTCCCAGATGTCTCTGCTGGCAGCTTTCCCAGTAAGGTGGGAATAAGCATTCTCAACCACCATTCTAGACAGAGAAGAAGCAGCTGATGAAGGATTATTATCATGGATGCATCACAGACCAGGTGACTTTGTTGCAATATACTAGAATAATAAATATTAACCAGAATCCTAATTGAATGGTGAGGAAAATCACACTAGTAGGAGATTGGAAGTATAAAATAAAAGGTTTTAATCTAAAAAATAATTCCTTATCCTTATTGTGCATTAATACTCATAACATAGAGGCTAGTGAGAACTGAAATTAATTATATTTCAATTGGATTTGGAAAGTTTACCTGTATATTACTTTCCTTAATGAAAAGATAACCTGTGTATCAAGAGAAAGAACAATGACTGCGGATTTGTATGCTAGTTGGAACCCTGCTTCAAAGTAGCTGTGGGAATGAGTGTATGCTACTTCTCTCAGTTTCCTTATTCAAAAAACGAGGGGGTTGGACAAGAGGGTCTCTGAAGTCTCTTCTAGCTCTAATATTCTCTGACTCTAGTTCTGAATTAAAATGCAATTTGTTTAATGTAACTTCATATTTCAGTGTTAAATAATTTCTTAATAGAGACAGCATCAATTTATGATGTTATAATACTGGAATCAAAATATACTCATGAGGTGATATATTTATTATTTCGGGCACACAAGCAAAATTTCATGAAAGGGCCCATTACCCTTTGTTAACTATGAATTAAATGGATCTCTGTCAGAGAGGGCTTCACTTTTTACCTTTTCTGCTTGCTTCTTCCCTAGTTCAAAGTCTGATAGGGAGAAAGAAAAGGGTTAACTCTCTAGGACTTTCAGTTTGTGTCTTTTTAAAGAAGAGGGATTGAACTAAAAATGGGAGGAGTATTTACCTAAATTCCTGAGATCTGCCTTTAACCCTGATCTTTGGGCAGGGAGCTGGGAGTATGGTCAAGCCAGAGCTACGTAAATAATCCCTAACATATCTTCTAGCTTGGGCATTTTATGTTCTAGAGGCCCTGCCAGTGCTAACATGATTCTTAAACCATCCATCTCTTAAGGAGAAGTACATTTGAATGTCATTTTAGATTTTTAGCATGATTCGGGGTGTTTTTACTGGTATTTTAATAAGTGCTATGAGCATGGAATAAAGGTCCTAGGGAGTTCTAAAAGCATAATGGGAGATATTTCTAAATCTCATTTTGAAATAAGAATAACGTTGGCTATTAACTTTAGATATTCTTTCTGGCACTTAACACATGCTAATTTGTGAACGCTTAGCAAGAGAAGAATGTTTATTTCAGTGATCTGTATCATTTCTGCAAGTATGGATAGTAACATTTTCAAGTTAACATGTTTATAAAAATATAAATGAGTGTCAAATAACAAACAGGGAACATTAATGACTTGTAGGACACAAGTGATTTGATTCATTGAGGATGAATGTCAAGGACTATAAAATAAGGCACTTAGGCTAAATAAAACACATGTATTATACCAAGTAGAATATAAATTATATTATCCATTGGACAATAATAGGAAATAGTTAAGTGCTAATTAACTCAATAAAGTTTGAATAATTCAATGCAAAATATTCCAGTTATAAGAGAAGCATTTCTCTTTCATTCTGAAATAATTTCTAAACACACTGACACACTTCTAAAAGATAAAAACAAAATTGATTGTCCATTGTAAATCTATTTAAAATTCAATGTAATGTTCAGCTAGATGAATACGCTTAGATAAAATATTTTAAACTAGATTATTAAAAAAACTGTATTATTATAATTAATCATTCATGAACACATGTACACTCTAGTGTTCATCTCTCATTCTGGTCTAAGAGACAGAAAGTGGTAAGACTTCCTATCAACTATGGGCCAGACTTTTAGCTGGTTCTACAGTTACTCTACAAAGAATTGAAAGATCTAGATAGAAATTCTTTGGCAGACACAGCCCCACAGGCTTTGGGATTTCTCACTGGTGCTCACATTTGATGGAACATTGGTCCCACTGTTGCTATAACGTCTGCATAGGGGGCACTCTGACTAAGCTCAATGGCGTGCTGCTTCTTCAGGACAAGGAAGCTATAAAACTTGGCAGCGGCTTGCTTTTGGTCGCTGTTTCTGCAGAGTTTCATCAGGCTAAAAGACTTAATTCCCATCTTGTTGCAATGCTGAGAAAGGGAAGAAAGGAGAAAAGGAAAAAAAAAAAGAGAGTCAAAAGTAGACTTCAGGGTATGTAATGAACATCATCAAGATCATTTTGAGAGAAGACATTATATCTCTGGATGTAGAAATGATAATATATTGTGGCTAAATTTTATCAAAATATCACTTAATGATAAAAAGCCTAAATTTGACATAAATAGAATCACAAAATTTAGAGCCAGAAAGGAACTTCAAATTCACTGAGTCAAAACCCCTCATTTTACAGAAGAGAAAATTGAATTTCAGAGACATTAAATGACTTGCTCAATGTCAACAATAGGTAGCTGAGCCAGTATTCAAATCAAAATCCTTTAACTTCAAATCCCATATTTCAGCATGTGGTTTCTAATAATAGTTCATGTCTATCACTTTACCATTTATGGAAAGCTAGTCATAAGTATTATTATCTCCATCTTATAGATGAAGAAACTGAGGTTTAAGGACATGAAATACCTTGTCTAAGATCATACATCTATTTGAAAGCTAGGACTTGACTTTAAATGGGGCAGCTAGATTTTTTAAGCCCAGAATCAGGAAGACTCTTCCTGAATTCAAATCTAGCCTCAGACACTTACTAGCTGGGTGACTCTGGATAAGTCACTTAACCCTGTTTGCCTCAGTTTCCTCATCTGTAAAATGAGCTGCAGAAGGAAATGGCAAAGCATTCTAGTATCTTTGCCAAGAAAACCCAGAGTCAGACACAGTTGAAAACAACTAAATAACAAGGGCTTTAATCAGGCCTTTTGACTCCAGGTATATCCAAATCATTATTCTATCTGATATTATAGGACTTAGCTCAGGTGCTATAATGACCTCAAAGGGCTATACCAATTCCTCATTATTTACTTCCTTGAAAGGGTGGGGGTGAGGTTCACAAGTCATAAGGATAACTTTTCTGTTTATATACTATCCCTGGAAAGGAGTCATATTTTAACCTGTTGTCAACTGTCAGTGAACTATACCATAGCAGTGATTGTCAGACAGATGAGAGCAGCAGAATACAAGATATGTACTTGGAGGAGGAAGGGGTAAACTGATAGGGAGCCAAACTTCACATTTTTGCCTACAACTATACCTTTAATTTTGCCTGGTTATAACAACAGAATAAGTGGAAAGAATCATAGAGTAGGTTTAAAGAGAACCGAGGAATGCAACTAACTGTGCATGACCTTGGGCCAAAGACTTCAATCCATTAATCAAAAAAGCAATAATCACCTATTATGCCAGGCACTGAGCTAGGCACTAGGGATACAAATATCCTTAAAGAGGTTACATTCTAATGGGAGACACCTATGTAAGTGTATAAAGAATAAATATAAAGAGAATAATGTAGTTTGGGAAGGAGAGCACTAACATTTGGGGATATCTGAAACTCCCCTCGCCATTTTGAGGCTTAAATTCCTTATCTTCAAAATAAGTGAGTTGGATCAGATGATATCTAAGGCCTTTTTAGCACAAGTATTTTCCTGAATTTATGGATCTCACATGCCACAGGTCGCCAATCTCTAGAATAACTTACTCCTTGTCATTTTATCAATGTCTGGTAGTTTTCAGCAAGTCAGTATTTCTTTTCTTACCCGTAAATAGTCTAACATCTGAAGTGTTCTTTGATTCCACCTTTTTTCCTCAGTAATTTGGTCATTTTCCAAAGACTCCTCCTGTCGAAAAGACAGATGAAAAGTATTTCAAAAGAAAATTCTATATTTGTCTTTATTAAAGATTTTAGATGCTTTTCCCCTTTCTGCTAAAAAAAAGTGAAGAAATCAGTTTGGTTGGGAATAGTTCCAATTTTTGATGACCTATATCTTTGGACAGGTACAGATGTAACTATAGATGCCTGCATGTAACTATAGAGAATGTATGAAGTTCTTTCAAACGTGTTGGACTCAGATGCTCTCTAATTCTCTTCCAGTGCTAACATTCTATGATTCTAAACGCTTCATAAATTTCCGTATCTAAATGAAATAGGTGATAGGATACCTCAAAAGTAATTTACAGTGCTTAGTGTTTTTTCTACAGTAGGGGTCAACAGCTTCTCAGAGTAGTGTGCCAAGTCTTTGGCAATAATTATTCACTAACTTGAAGGGGAGAACCATTCTCAGGCTTCACTTTCCCTCCTCCCCTACCCCACGCTGTTGCCCAACTCTGCTTGTTGGCAGAGTAACAGTGAATGCTGCCCTGAGTCCATGGTACAATAACGGAGCAAACAGATCAGAATCATGGAATGTCAAAGCTGGAAAGGACTTCAGAAGCTATCTAGACTAACATGGATCTGAGCAACGATCCTCTCTAAAATGTACCTGATGAGTGCTCAGTCCTCCTGGACTTGAAGACCTCAGATGACGGGGCACCCACTACACTTCCTAAGGCTGCCCCTTCACTTTGGTTAGCTCCAAAGTGAGAAGTGTTAGAAAGCTAGTTTTTTTCCTCAAGCCTAATGTAAACACTTACAGAAGGAAGGCAGTCTGATGATATTTCTACATTATTTTGCTAAGAGGAAGTACTCTTAAATCAAAGAGTTAAACTGAAAAATTCTCAAACAAGAGTTAAATAGCTATTTTATTTACATATTTCAGAGGATAAAAATATTAATAATGCTGGCATCATAATAATCTGTCATGTTTATCCGACACAAATTGCTTGTTGCCCCAAAGTAATGCACATATGTGTGTATATAAAATCTCTATACAGATGATTCTGAGATCTATCTCTCTAGCTTTATAGCAACTCATATGCACTTATTTAGTTGAAGTACATACTTCAATTCGATAGGAACAGTTTCCAATTTTAAAAAATCAAATTATTGATATTTTTGTTTTTATTTTTTAAAATTATTGATACTTTAAGTAACTTTTTAAAATAAAGATATAGTGATTGACTTTTTAAGAGCATTTTCAGAACATGGTTCCCTGCTCATTATTATATACATATAAACCATTTAAGGTTATAGGACAATAAGTTTTTCAAGAAAAATTTTTTTTAGAGAAGCTAGGTAGTGCAGTGAATAGAGCACCGACTTGAAGTCAGGAAGACTCTTCTTCCTGAGTTCAAATCCAGCCTCAGATACTTACCAGCTGTGTGACCCTGAGCAAGTCACTTAACCCTATTTGCCTCAGTTTCTTTATCTATAAAATGAGCTGGAGAAGGAAATAGCAAACTATTCCAGTATCTTTGCCAAGAAAACCACAAATGGCATCACAGAGAGTCAGACATGACTGAACAACAACAACAAAAATTTTATTTTAAAATCCCATCTAAACTATTGTTTTAAAAGCAAACATTTTTCATTTCTACCCACCCAATGTTTAATTTTTCATGGTCAGGAAGAATAGAGCAATGGGGCTAGTTCCCTGATGTTTTCGTCTTCCTCAAAAAAAACAAAAGTGTGCCTCTCTACCACTTTGGCAGGTAACAAACCAGAGATGTCATTTTGAGCAAGAAGAATGTATATTCTGTCCCTTGTTTAAAAATATTAATCCTATTCTCTGTCATTTTGCCATTATAGGTTTGTTCTTTTAATTATCATTTTGAAGAGCCTCTTTTAAGCATTAAACTTTAATCAGCTAAAACCTTAGAAGGGATTGTTGACACTCTCCAAAGAAGCACAAGATAGGAACCTAAAATTAATGTTAGTTGAAAGCATGCCAGGAGGGAAGAAACAGCTAGACAAATTTACCTAGGTTACAATTCTATCCAGATGCCATGCCACTCAAAACTCATTTGGTTTGTGAGCCACATTATTGGCCTCTCTTGTACAGCATGGAAACCCTGAATACTTTCCTAATTCATCTTCAGTTCCATAGGTTCAAGATGCTTTTGGTCCAGAAAATTTTGGCATACTTATGAATATCTGAAGAAAGGGATTCTCAATTACCTCTCCCATACCACTAAAAACTTTAGACTCAAAGATTTTGCTGCAAATATAACTTGTTCTCTTGATTCTGTTTCTATGTCCCATTCCTCATCTCAAATTGATGGGTCCAAAATATGATCATTTTATTATAACATTTATCCTAAATTGCTCCTGCTAAAACTAGAACATATTCCCATCTAACCTGTCCTCAGTATGGATGAAACATTTGCTCACTTTTACCATTAAAATGGCTATATACCCATTGCACAAACAGAGTAAGGTTTGGTAGAATTGGTGAGTTCACTCCAATAAAGCCTATACACTTAATCTATTTGGACATTTAGCAGCTGAATCAATTGTGCGAAAATCTCAATGGGTTATTAAAACAGCTGAATTGAAGTCTGTGGTCTAGGATCATACATAAAGATAATTGTACCTACGTATGCAAAGTGAACGAATGAAATAAAACATTTAAATAATTCAAGTAATTCCCTTCACCCTCTCAAACAAATGAAAAAACCTTTTGATTCTTGTTTGGATGGTGGAAGAGATGCTTTGATCTGATTTATCCAGATAACTGCTTTTATTATCCACTCAATTTTAAGTGGATAGGAACAGCCTAATTTTATATCTTCAATCCTTTGCTTCTGCAGTCAAATTTTTTTCACCAAGGGAAATTTTACTTTTATAATTTTTATAAATTATCATTTCAGGTACACTGTCACATAACATAATACAGAATGAAAACTATACTGTGTTAAAAACAAATCACTTTCATTTACAAAGAATTTTTATCCAAAGATTGCAAAGAGGCATCCCCAGAAGGTAATTTTTTTTTCTACATTCACAAAACTTACAAAATTCAACCATCCACAATGGGCCTTATTATTAATAGAAATCAATTAATTTCCTAAAATTTGTATACTAATATATGCCATGTAGTTTTAAAATTCTTAAAATAAGTATATGGAAAAGAAAATGATAGAATTGAGCCCTTATCTTTCTTTAAAAAAAATAACATTTCAATAAAATAAATGAATAAAAGATTGTTAGTTGAGTAGATGGCCTTTTCAGCACTCATGCTTGTTGACCTCTCTTCACCCTTTGGTACTGTTAATCACCTTCTCTTCCTGGACATTTTCTTCTCTTTTGATTTTTGTGATGCTTCTCTCTCTTGGTTGTCTCCTATTTATCTGACTACTCCTTTTCAGGCTTCTTTGCTGGGCTTTCATCCATGTCATGCCCACTAGCTGTAGGTATTACCCAAGATTCTGTTCTGGGCCCCCCTTTCTGTCTACCCCATCTCACTTGGTGATCTCATCAGCTCCCACGGGTTCAGTTACTATCTCTATACAGATTATTCTCAGATCTGTATATTCAGCCCTAGTCTTTCTCCTGACTTCTAGTTCTATATCACCAACTTCCTATTACACATTCTGGACTGAATATTCCATAGGCATCTCAAACTTAACATGCCCCAAATGGAATTCATTATCTGTCCCATTAAAAGCAGCTTTCTTCCCAACTTCTTTATTACTGTGGAGGGCACCAACATCCTCCCAGTCATTCTGGTTCACAACCTTTGTGTCATCTTCAACTCCTCACCCTCACTCATTTCATATATCCAAACAATTGTCAAATCATTGTAGTTGACATGTTCTCAACATCTCTTATTTACATTACCTTCTCTCCTTTCACACAGCCATTAGCCTATGCCCATCTCACCTCTCACCTCTTTTCTGGACAATTGTAATAGCCTTCTAACTGGTGTCCCTGTCTCAAATCTTTCCTTACTCCAATCCACCCACCACAAAGCTGCCCAAGTGATTTTCATAAAACACACATAACTATCCCTGTCCAATAAACTTCAGTACCTCCTTATTACCTCTAGGATCAAATAAAAAAGGCATTGGCATTTAAAGCTCTTTATAGCCTGGCTCTTTCCTCCCTTTCCATTCTTCTCATACTTCACTCCACATACTCTACAGGCCAGTCATACTGGCCTTGTTCATTTCATCACCTGTCTCTGCCTCTTCCTTGTCTCTCTCCTATTTGAGAAACGCTCTCCTTTTTCACCTCTGCTTCTTAGTTTTCTACAAGAGTCAGCAAATCTCACCTTGTGCAAACCTTTCCAAGTCTCTTCAGCTACTAAGGCCATCTCTTCTAAAGTTATCTTCCATCTACTCAGTATGTACTTTGCATCTCTCTTTCTCTCCATATTATATATGTGTATACATATATATATATATATTACACATATAAATAGGTAGATATAGATATATAGGGCAACTAGGTGGCACAATGGATAGAGCACCAGGTCTGAAGTACAGGAGACTCATCTTCCTGAATTTAGATCTGGCCTCAGACACTTACTAGCTGTGTGACCCTGGGCAAGTCACTTAACCTGCAGTTTCCTCATCTTGTAAGATGAGCTAGAAAAGGAAATGGCAAGCTACTCCAGTATCTTTGCCAAGAAAATCCCAAATGGGGTCATAAAAAGTCAGATATGTCTGAAACACTGAACAATAATATATATATACACACACAGTTAGATATATGGATCTCAGAATCATCTACATAAAGATATATATAGATATATACATATGTATGTATGTATACGCATACACCTGTGTCTCCCATTGGAATGCATGTTCACTTGGGCAGTATAAATTAAAGATAAATTTTGAGCAGAGTTTTCTAAAAGAGCATGGACCTCAGTTCTCTTATCTGTAAATTGAGGGCATTAAATAAATAATATTAGCTGACATTCATAGCCTTTAAAGTTTGCAAAGTACTAAGGGATTAAGAAAAGGTGGCAAGAATACACAAAAGAACTACACAAGAAAGATCTTAACATCACTGATAACCAAGATGGTGTGGTTATTGCTTTAGAGTCAAACATCCTGGAGAATGAAGTCAAGTGGGCCTTGGAAACACTGCTAACAATAAGCTTAGTGGAGATGACAGAATTCCAGCTAAGCTATTTAAAACCCTAAATGACAATGTTATTAAACAGCTGCACTCAATATGCCAGCAAATTTGGAAAACACAACAACGGCACTGGATTGGAAAAAATCAATTTGAGTCCCAATCCTAGAAAAGGGCAATGCCAAGGAATATTCAAATTACTAAACAATTGCTCTTATTTCACACACCAGCTAGCTTATGCATAAGATTCTATAATCTAGGCTTTGGCAATATGTGAACCAAGAATTACAGAAGAACAGGCTGGTTTTCAAAGAGGCAGAGGAACTAGAGACAAAAGTGCCCACATTGATTGGACTATGGAGAAAGCGAGGGAGAAAAATATCTACTTCTGCTTCACTGACTACACTAAAGCCTCAGACCATGTGGATCACAACAAAATATGGCAAATCCTCAAAGAGATAGGAGTACTAGATCATCTTACTTGTCTCCTGAGGAACCTGTATGGGGGCCAAGAAGCAACAGTTAGAATTGAATATGGAACAACTGATTGGTTTAAGATTGGAAAAGGAGTACTACAAGGCTGTATATTCTCACCATATTTATTTAATTTATATGCAGAATGCATCATGCGAAATGCCATGATGGAAGAATCGAAAGCTGGAATAAAGGTAGCTGGGAGAAATATCAACAATCTCAGATATTCAGATAATACTATTCTGAAAGTAAAGAAAAATTAAGAAGGCTCTTGATCAGGGTGAAAGAAGAGAGTGTAAAACCTGGCATGATGTTTACCATTAAAAGAAAAAAAACACAACAACAACTTAGATCTTAACAACTGGTTCCATCATTTCCTGGCAAATAGAGGAAGAAGAAATGGAATAGCATCAGATTTTATATTCTTAGGCTCAAAGATCACTGCAGATGGCAAGTACAGCCATGAAATTAAAAGATGCTTGCTCCTTGGAAGGAAAGCTATGGCAAATCTGGAAAGCATACTAAAAAACAGAGACATCACCTTGTCAACAAAGATCTGTATAATCAAAGCTATGGTTTTTCCAGTACCAATGTATGGCTGTGAAAGTTGAACTATAAGGAAAGCTGAGGGCCACAGAACTAACACTTCCAATTGTGGTGCCGGAAAAGTCTTTGAGAGTCCCTTGGAGAGCAAGAAGGTCAAATCTGTCAATACTTAATGAAATTAATTCAGGCTATTCACTGGAAGGTCAAATACTAAAGCCGAAGCTTGAATACTTTGGCCACAGAATGAGAACAGGGGACTCACTGGAAAAGACCCTAATGTTGGGAAAGACTGAAGGCAAATGGAAATGGGGATGGCAGAGGATGAGATGCATAGATAGCATCATGGAAACAACGAACATGAACTTGGACAGACTTTGAGAGATAGTGGAGGATAGAAGGGTCTGGTGTGCTATGGTCCATGGGGTCAAAGAGTTGGACATGACTGAACATCTAAACAATAACAACAACAATGGCCCTGTGAGTTAAATACTATAGGTTTTACTATGCCTATTTTACATTTATGGAAAACTTAGAGATTTGCTGGGACGTCCATGGTCACATAACTAGTGAGTGTGAGAGGCAAAATTTAAACTCGGGTTTTTCCTGACTTTAAATCAGTAAATAGTATTTCCACTAAAGAATACTGCTGCTTTTCTCTCTGAGGCTGCTTTCTGCTCTGACATTCTATTATTACTTGGCTGATTAGACAAAAACTCTAGCAGAAGCCATGAGAACCAGGTTTTATTTCTGGATCTGCTATTGACCTAGGCTACTTAGCCACTTCACTTCTCCCTTCTTTAATGGCCTCATGTAATTTAAATATGTCTTCCTTTCTCCATATAATAGTTATGTTCCTGAAAAAGCTGTGTTTACATTTCCTTTTTTAAGCTGAATATCATTTGAAATGCACTAAGGCAACATACTATTTTAAGGAATACTATTATAGTAAAGATGGGCAGCTAGGTGGTGCAGTGGGTGGAATGCTGGGCCTGGAGTCAGGAAGACCCATGTTCAAATCTAGCCTCAGATGCTTACTAGCTGTGTGACCCTGGGCAAGTCACTTAACCCTATTTGCCTCAGTTTCTTCTTCTGTAAAATGAGCTGGAGAAGGAAATGGCAAACCACTCCAGTATCTTTGCCTAGAAAACCCCAAACAGGATCACAAAGAGTAGAACATAACTGAAAACAACAACAACAAATGATGGTAAAACAAAGAAACCATGTGCAAAAAGGAATAAATACTCTCTAATTTATATTTTATAATCTGGATCTTTATATCTTGGTAACTTTATACATTTTGCATTTTTATATATTGGTTATTAGTAAAATAGGATACAACTGAATACTATTACCCATTCCTCTAAATTTGTTATAAGGATGCATTAAATAATTTTTCCTTGCTTCCTTCATGCCCTTTACTCATATCTACCTGTTCAAATTTTATCCATCCTTCAGACCTAGCTCAAATGTCATATCCTTCACGAAGCATTCCATAACCTACCCAGTTGGAATGATTTTTCCTTCCTTGAACCTTGCAAAGCCCTTGATAATTCTCTCAACTATTCATTATTTGTTGAACTTTAAAAAAAATAGAATCTGCGATTTCATTGGTACATAAAACTCCTAGTGAGGAAACTCCCTTTACCAATGTAGATTTGTATCTGTTCTCAGAGAGTAGCCTGGAGCACTGAGAGGTTGAATGACTTGCCCAGAATTACTCAGCCAGTATTTGTCAGAGGCAGAACTTGAATTCAGGTCTTCCTGACCCCAAAGCAGTTTCCTACTTATAATGCCCAGCTGTTTTTCCTTATCCTTTTTGTATTGTATTATGTATTAAAGTTAGCAAGTGCTTAAATTAAGGTTTTTCAACCTTTTTTGTGTCACGACTCCTTTAGTAGTGTGTTAAAGCCTAAGTACCCTTCTCAAAATAATGCTTTGAAATGCATAAAACAAACAAAAACCATAAGATTACAAAGGAAATCCATTATGTTGAAACAAAGATGCAATTTTTTTCCCATCCAAGTTTATGGACCACCTGAAATGTATCCATGGATTCCTTTGGGGTTCATGAACTGGGGTTAAGAATTTTTGGCTTAGATATATTTGTGATGTTCATTCCCCCCTACTAAATGAAAGTAAGTCCTATAAAGTAAAGCATTGTAAGAGTGCAGGGACTACACTTTTATTGTCTTTGTAACTCCCTTAGCACCTTCAATAATAAGTGCTCTATAAAATGACTGTTGAATGAATGAATGTAATGTGAATTCTCCAAAGGCAGGTGTTGAATAACTATAGAGTACTTAAAGTGTTAGGAAATAAAACTACCTAACAACCTTTTCAGGATCACACATACATTTTGAAAGTCAATTTGGCAATTTTTGATTTCCTTTCCCGAGAGGTTATTCATTGACAAAGATTTCTCAGTACCGGAAGAAACTATTTCAGCTGCTTCCTGCTAAGAGAAAAAAGATAAAAATAAATGTTATCTAGCTAGCAGTTATTACAGAAGCAATTATACTTTATTAAATACATTAAGCACATGAATTACACTTCAATAGACTATTTTTAAAATTATACACATATTTGACTTCCTGAAAATACTTAATTCTTTAAGGAATCAAGCTAGTATACTTTGTTCTATTTTTCATAGTCAGATATTCTAGCTACATTTAAACAGAGCCAAGAAATTGCGTTTTCTTATTTAAGTTATTCTACACATGAGTTTCATTCTATTCTTGTTTCTCTGAGTATTTTGTTTTTTACTTGGTTCATATATTTTTCATGTGGTACACAAATCCTTACATAAGAATAAGCCTATCTGAAGTTATCCTTCACTTTTGTAGGAGCTGAAAGGGAAAACCAGAGCTTAAAGTTGAAAACTCAAAGTCAAAATGTCCCTTCCCACCTCCAACACAAATAATGCCACATAAAGTTGGCTTGTCCACTATTTTGGGAAGGGACGAAAAGGTAGAAGAGGAGGGGAAGCTAATAAAGCAGAGGGAATGCTCAGAAGTGGGAGAGCAGATTATGGTTACTGATGAGGGAGGGGCCCAAGCCAAGATCTTCACCCTTTGCCCCAAAGGGAATCTGACTCACAGGCCCCAGACCCTCATCTCCCTTGAAAGCCCTAGCTTACCTTTAGATCTTATTCAGATGCACCTTCAACCCTTGCCCTGAATAGAATCTGGCTCTTGTCTATAGGCCCCAGAAAGGCCTTCCTTTATCTCCTTTTGAAAGTCCTAGCCCCACCTTGATTTTGTGCAGATGCCTTTCAAACTTCTGCCTTCCTGTTCCTCCATTATCTATTCCCATTGTCTATTCAATCTCGCCAACCTCCCCAATTAGAATTGTTACCTACACCCTTTACCCAACCCCCTTCTCTGGCCACCCAAAGTTACTTTAGTATTTAAGATCCACCTTGGCCCTCATTCAGAGGCTGAGAATCTCAGGTTCAAAAGGTTGAGAACCTCTCATGCCCGCTCGGCTTTACGGGAGTCACCCGGCCTACATGTTTTACCACCAATAAACTTTTCCTCTGGCTGAAGAAGATTTGAGTTGAATTCTTTCAGGCAGGGCCCGGTACCGCGATCTTGGGGTCCCAGCACCCCAAAACCCCTAGACCTCTTCAGTTACCATAGAAGAAAGAAGCCAACCATATTTTCTTGAAGACATTTATCAATTATCATTTCAGTAAATAATTTAAGCTATCACACATTATGATTTTTAAATGATGCATACCTCATTCTTACCTATCATTTTCTTCCTTTTATATTTCCAGCATACAACCCTGCACACAATAGTCACTTAATACCTGTTTATTGAATTCTTTTCCACAAAACACTGAATAGTCTGGTCTATTGGTAGAGATGAAAACTAGTCTAACCATTCTGTAAAACAATTGGAGCTATGTCTCAAAGGCCATTAAACTATGCATGCCCTTTGATCCAGCAATAATGCTAGTAAGCCTATACCCCAAAGAGATCAAAGAAAAATCACTCATATGTACAAAAAATTTCATTGCAGCCCTTTTTGTGGTGATAAAGAATTGAGGGGATGCCCAATTGGGGAATGGCTGGACAAGTTATGGTGATGATTTGAATGCTATTGTATTCTAAGAAATGATGAAGGGGATGGTTTCAGAACATCCTGGGAAAACTTATATGAAGTGATTCAAAGTAAAATGAGCAGAACCAAAAGAACAATTTATATAATAAGAGCAATATTGTAAAGATAATGAAATATAAATGACTTAGTAACTCTGATCAACACAATGACCAACCACAATTCTAAAAGGACTCATGATGTAACATCCTATCCATCTCCAGATAGACAGCTGATGGACTCAGAGTGCAAACTGAAGCATATTTTCTTCTCTTTTTTTTTTTTGGATATCACTAATGTATAAATTTGTTTTGCATGACTATACATAATTATAAAGAGTTTTCTTTTTCTTGCTTTCTCAATGGGTGGGGGAGGGAGAGAAACTGGAACCAAAAAAAATTGTATTTTAAAAAAAGAACATAGTGCAGTATGGCAAAAAGCTTTAAATGCATTAATTTTTTTTTTTTGGTGAGGCAACTGGGGTTAAGTGACTTGCCCAGAGTCACGCAGCTAGGGAGTATATTGTGTCTGAGGTCGGATTTGAACACGGGTCCTCCTGACTCCAGGGCTGGTGCTCTATCCACTGTGCCACCTAGCTGCCCCTATTAATTTATTTTTTAATGAAATTAAAAACTTGAGCTTGTATGGTTCAATAAAGTAACAACTAGAAGAATATTCTATAACACATATTTTTTAAAACTCTGAAATCTTCTTGAACATGAAATCTTGCTCAGTCAGTCAATAAGCATTTACTAAGTGTTTGACATATCCTTAGCATTGTGTTAAGCTGTGGAGATACAAGAAAAGGCAAAAATCCGACCCTGCCTTCAGGGATCTCACCTTCTAATGAGAATATGGATTTTTAAAAATCTGTTTACATGCCTTATTTCCTCCCTCCTAGAAAGTAAGCTCCTCAAAGATAAGGACAATGCATTATTTATCTTTATATCTTTCCCAGTACCTAGCACAGTAACTTTCAAATAACTTAATGAAATAAATATTTGTTAAATAAATTAAGAATTTAAGATAATAAGTAAAATTTTGTTTCAGTCTGAAACTAGATATAGCATTCCTTGTAATTTACTCTCTGAGGTACCTATTGCTCAGCAGATAGTGATCATGTTTCACCCTGCAGAGCTGTAATAATTACTGAAGAAAACCTATAAAACAATATATGTACTAGAAGTGTATGAGAGGTGAACTACTGTATAAACATATGATATGACAGGGAGACACAAAATTCTTCACCCACCTTGAGAAAATCACTCTTACTAAACTAGAATAAAGGACTATGTTTTTATAAATCTATTTAATGAACTTGTCAGGCAGTGAAGGATAGTATGTGGGAGTCAGTCTCTAAGTCCAGAGGGCCTGGATTCAAGCCCCATCTCTTTCATCACTGGCTATGTCACCCTGAGCAAGTCATTTAAGCTATCAGTGCCTCCAGAAAACTTCTCTTAGGCTAGAAATTGTACAGCATTTGCTGTTTTGCTTTGGTAGTAGGACTTTCCTCACCAGAATTTCCCTATATATATGTAAAAATCTGCACCAAAATAATCATAAACTTACCACACTGTCAGCATTTTCATTGGTTTCTTCATGCCTGCCACTCTCTGACTTAGTCAATGGGAGATCTTCAGTTACATCTTTCTTCATATTTGTATGAGTTAACTCTCTCAGGTTACATGGCTCTTCCATTATGGAAGTCCTGAATCAACAAAGAAATAAAGAAAGGGAGTTTGATATGAATTTTCAGAGATTGCCAGCATCATCCAATGTGTAAAGGACATGACTTAGGCAACAGGATGAACTGGAAAACAGAGACTACAGGATATTTAGACTCAATTAATCAACAAGCATTTGTTGAGTATGTATATGGAATCTATATGCTTATAATCTTACCTTCTTGCACTCTCCCATCTCTTTCCACTAACTTCTAAATGCCCAGCATGTTGCACAAGCCAATTATTCATGGCACCATTTTACCCCACTTGATATCACAGCATATTTTAATATATTAATAAATAGGCAATGGACTTCTGGTCAAGATGGCTGCCTGAATGGTAGGTAGCAGGCTGCCCAATTCCCCCACACTTATGCCAGCAAACACTAAAACAGTACAAGACTGAATAATGATCATGAACTCCAATGATAAATTATAGTATGTGACTTCTTTCTCTCAGAAATTCACAAAAAGTCAGCAGCCCACGAGCAAGAGAAAATGAGGCTGCTACAAAAGCTAGTGCTAGCACTAGCAAACAAACCTATACCTTACCAGTGGGACCAGAAAAGTCCAGAGATACTTGTAGCCTTCAGGGTTCTCTGTCCAGAGGGAGCAGGAGTGGAAGGATCCTTTAAGAAAGCTCCAGGGTGGTTTGGGTGCACACCTTGGGGAGCAAAGGCAATCAGCTCAGGCATCAAGGGCTTCTAAGTGCCTAGCATTCTGTCCTGATATGCCATAGAGAGCTTTGAAGTTCTAACTCTCTAAACCTTAAAGATCCTGGCTGAGTGTAACCCTGGGAGGTAGAAGTCAGCATAGAAGAACCCAGGGGGCCCAGAATGAGACTAAGGCCAACCATCCTCACCCCAAAAAATCCATCAGGGGGTATAGCCTGGACCTTTAACAAAGCCGCCAATTCAGGAACTAAAGCTAGACAAAAGTGAATCAGAAAAGTTATTGACCAATACCAAAATTAATGCAAATTTAGAGAATCTCCCAAAAGATAAGAATAACTGGAACAAATGCAAGCAGAGACTCAAAGGAAAAAACACATCTGGCTAAGTCACTCTTCTAATATGAAATGTGAAATCCTCAGTTTAGTATTTAAAGGCTTCTCTAATCAGTCTCTTACCTACCTTTCCATTGGCACATTGGATAGAATGCTAGACTTGGCTGAAGTCAATAAGCTAGGAAGACCTGAGTTCAAAACTGGCCTCAGACACATATTAGTTGTGTGCCCTTCAGAAAGTCACTTAGATTCTCTGTGCCTCAGTTCCCTCATCTGTAAAATGAGGATAATAATAGTACCCACCTCCCAGGGTTGTTGTGAGGATAAAATGAGATAGTATTTGTAAAGCATTTTTCAATCCATAAAATGCTATACAAATGCTAGCTATTATTATCATTATTTTCAGTCCATACTCTCCTTCATATTCTCTCTGATCCCAACTGGACTGCTAGTATTGCTTGCATTCATGCCTTTGTACAAAAGGTCTAATATGTACTCCCTTCTCACCTCCACCTCTCAGACTCTAGCTTCTGATGACAGCTCAGCTGCCATTTCCCATGTGAGACCTTTACCAATCCTTCCAGTTGTGAATGCTCTCTCCTTCTTGAAATTATTTTGTACTGGCGTATCTGTGTACTTGTTATATTCCTGTCCCCCCAAATAAAATATGAATTCCTTGAGGATAGGAACTATTTTGTTTTTCATCTTTATAGTCTCAGAACCTTGCACAGTGCCTTGAATATAGCAGATGCTTAATAACTTTTTCAATATCAATACTTCCCAAATTAATCTATAAATTTAATATTATACTGATCAAAATACTAACAGTATGATTATATAATTGGACAAAATGACAAAAAAAATTTATGGAATTGTTGGGGTGCTTGGGTGCTTGTACTTGGACCCCAATTTCTGCCTAGCCTCAGAAACACTGTCCCTTGATAATCATTTGGGATCAATCAGGCCCCAATGAGGGACAAAAACCTAAATTAATCTTTTTCTCTCTGAGTGACTAAAAACACCCCTTCCTGTGTCAGCAAATTCCAGGACCAGACAGAGCTGATCAGTATTCTTCCTGTTTGTTATCACTGGGCCCAGGATGTCTGGGACCAGATACTCTCTTGAATAATGGGATTTTTCTTATCTTGAGTTTCAATTGAGAACTGACCACTCCTTAACCACTCCCTAATCCTGCCCTGAATCACCTAGTTAGCATATTTGACACATGTTTTATTGCATTTTATTCTATATAAACTTTACCTGTACCTCTCTAAGGTTGCAGGATCCTTTAAGAATCCTTGCCCACTGAAAAGCGTAATAATAAATCTTTGCCACTTTGAATTAAAGAATGCTTGAGTCTGTGAATTCATTGCAGATGACCCGTCCTGTAGTCCTGTCTTTGAGGGGTCACAACCTCTCAACCTCTCAGCCCACAACAGAATGACAAAAACATTAAGAATATCAAACTAAATTATAAAAAATATTTCACCTCCCACTCTGCAAATGGGCAAAGATAAAAAAAAAAGATAGGAATAGTTAATGTTGGAGAGGCTGTGAGAATATAGGCATACAATTGCATTGTTGGTGAAACTGAAAAGTAGTACAATTATTTTAGAAAGCAATCTGGATTTATGCAAATAAGTGATTAAAATGTTCACATCCTTTGACTCAGAGATTCCACTCCTCAGGCTTATACCTCAAGGAGTCCATTGATAAGAAGAAAGTCTCCAGATACATAAAAATATTTATAGCACTTTTGCTGTTAGCAAAGAATTGGAAGCAAAGTAGATGCTCGTCAAGTGGGGAATAGCTAAACAAATTTTGGTACACGCAAATAAAACAACATGGAAAGATTGGTATGAACGGATGCGGAGTGAAGTAATCAGAGCCAAGAAAACAATATATACAATGATTGTAACAATATAAATGCAAAGAACAACTATAAAAAATCAGAAGTGAAAGCTTAGCACAGTGCCTGGCACAGAGCAGACACTAGATTAATGCTTACTCCTTTTTGCCTTATTCCCCACCTAGAAATATTCCCTAAGTTTACTGAAAGAAAAAAAAATACCTATCTATACAAAAATATTCCTGGCAGTATTATTTGTAATATCAAACAATTATAAACAAGCTAGGTATTCATTGGTTAGCAAATGGCAAAATAAATTATGGCTATATTAATGAAATGGAATGTTATAGTGCCAAAATTAAATGATAAATTTGAGGGACTCAAAGAAATATGGGAAGACTCATATTAAGTGATACAGAATGAAAACACACATATACACACACAGTGTCTACAACTATGTAGTTAAAGACAATAATAACAACAACAAATCCAGGGTTATACACAGTGAAGAAGTTTTTAAAAATCATGAAAAAACAGGATGCTATGGGTACTACTATGTAAAAAGCAATGTAGAGTTTTTTTTTAAGGGTTTGGGTTTATAATTTATAAGCAGCAAAAATTTACGAACACATAAAGTTTATAATTTCCATTGTGGAGACTTTGTCTTACATGGTATTTTTTATTTTTCTCTTCTTTATGTAGTTGAATATCTATACTTATGCACAGAAATAAAAATAAAATTTATATTTTTTCCCAAAAGCAAGGAGTCCAAGAAATAGTGACTGATCTACCATATTGGAGATACATACATACACACACACATACACACACACACACACACACACACACACACAACATACATACACAGATGTATATATGTATATACATATATTCATATAGGTGTCTATATACATGCCTTTTATAAGTTGATAAACAGTTGCTGAATAATGATAATTCCTCTGTGTATGTGTTTGTGTGTGTAGTACTTTTCAGTTTATTTCATTTGATCCTCATAGCTTTACTGTGAGGTAGGAAGTACAGAGATTATGCTCATGTTCTAGATGAGGAACTCAAGATCAGAATGGATAAGTAATTTGCATAGCACCAGGACTGGAATGAATAAAAGAATGCATTGTCTAAAAGTACATATAATGTACTTAGCTGTTTGTGAGTTTCCAATATATTCAACCTTTACCACTCCATCATGTACTCTCTATGAAATCAGGGAAGTTGGAAATGTATCAAATCAAATATATTTTCAATTTCAGTCTTTACTGGCCATGTAAGTCATTTGGAAGTCAAAAATCACAAACTCACCTAGTTCGTCAAGTCCAACCCCTTCATTGTATGGCTAAGGAAGCAGAAACTAGATTACAGATCTAGAGCTCAGAGGCAATCAAGCCCAATCCCCCTTACTTTATAGATGAAGAAACTGAAACCTGAGGAAGGTGGAAGTGGTAGGTGACTTGCCCAATGTCACACGGGTAGTAAGTTTAGATTTGAAATCAGTTCCTCTAATTCATACATGTATGTATGTATGTGTGTGTGTATATATATATATATACACACACACACACACACACACACACACACACACACACACACACATATATATATGCCTTCTTAAAACAATCCAGCTAATAATGAAATTGTATTTGTCACTCAATTCGTATGTAATCTTGGGCTAACTTCCTTTGTCAGAGCATCAAAACCCAAATTTTAGCCATAGCTCTTACATAAATACTTCTCATGAACAAAATCTCTTTAATCAAAATTACACTAAACAGGCAAGAAAATGGAATGTCAACGTAGCAATTTCCTTAACTTCAAAAATTTTTCTGGAGGCTGACTTTGAACATGGGTGCATTTAGAATCAGGTTAGCCATAAACATTTATACTCTAAAAGGACACCTGTGTTTAGTGTAAAAGAAGTCTCTGTGGATTAGAAGTCTTACCTAGCAGGTCACTGTTTCTTGTTTCTTCCATTTCAGACCCCGTCTGTAAAGTTTTTCTTCTAGGTTTAAAGCCAGTTGACTGAAAGCATTTTCTAAACAACTGTGAAAACACATTTATTTTCTTGAATTTTTGTAAGTAAATCAGCAAAACACAGATAATTATGCCATAAAATAAACCAATAATATATAAACATACACAGAAGTGACAAGGTATAATAGTAATGTAACATATAATGCATATTGAACATTTGTAGAATTTGGCCATTTACAATGTACATTTCATCTAGTATTTTCCTCGATTCACATGACAACCCTATAAGAGAGGAGGAAGAAAAACAGCATGGTATAGTGGAAAAAGGGCTGGATTTGGAGTCCAAGGATCTACATTCAAATCATGGCTCTGATACTTATCATCAACATGCCCTTGGGTAAGTCATTCACTTAATTTCTTTGGACTTCAGCTCCTCATTTGTAAAATGACCTTCAAAGTTCCCTTCTAGTTCTAAAACTATGATTATATGATCCATGTTTGACAAATAATAAAAACTGAGGCTCAGAGACAATAAGCAACTAACAGAAGGTCACACAGATAGGGGAGACAGGACTTGAACCCAAGTTTTCTTACTGCAAGACAGGTGTTCCCCCCCCCAATGAACTATGCATCTAGGCTAGTCTCTTAATTATTTTAATTCTATTTATTCAAACTGTAAAATTTTGAAAAAGGATGTGTAACAGCTCTGTTAGTGATATATAATGTAAATGTTATATCAGTATAAAAAGACGGAAATGTTTACCATTTTAAGCTCAGGATTAATTAGAAACTGGGTAGCACTTGACAGAAGTGTATCTACTCCTCCTGTCTCCTTCCACATCATCAAACGCCTAGTAGGGGGTGCAAGTTCCAACACAGTCAGTGTGTCCATGAAGTTAATAAGTTGTTTATGCATGGTGTTGCTGCTGATCTCCTTCACCGGATCAATAAGTAGCTTCTTCTTACGTCTGCTTTTCCTTCCCTGTGCAATATCTAGGAAATATCCACATATTTGACTAGTTAAGCTCCTTACTATAATGGTCTCTGAGGGATTTCATAGCAACAGAATATATTATGCTGGATTTTTCCTTTCCTGGGTCTCAAGAGTACACTAATGCATCCTGCAGAATTTCATGGAGGAGGAAATGCCACCCGTATCCTCCTCCTGATTTCCTGTCCAGTTCAGGTGGAGATTCACTTAGTGGCCAGTAGTCCTTAAATAACTTACTTTGACAAGTATCTTTCAAAGGTTCTTCAGAGCATCAGTGAGAGCACACACCAGAGACAGATAGACAGACAGACACACATACACACACACACACACACACACATACACACACACACACACACACACATACACACACACACAGAGTTGCTTCTGGTCCCAACCATGGTACATGTGGTGGCTACTCTCATAAGTTATAGTTGTGAGTAACAGAAGGATGCCATGGGGGGAGAGGGACAATATTGCTTACTTTTGTAACAAACTCCTGGAAGTAGAAGAAATTTCCAGAGCCTATATATTATCTAGTTCATTTTGTCACTTCTATACCAGCAGTTCTGTGAGAAATGAAAGAGTTAAGTTTCCACATAAGTAGATAAGAAATCAGCACAGACAAGCTAACTTCTCTGTGGGGGGGGGGAGTGATAACACAATTCTAGGCACATAATGTATGTTACGGGTGGGGCATATAAAGAAGATTGTAATCCAGAAGGATTAGGACCAATCCTGATCCAGAAGGGAGGAGTTAGGCAATTACTAACTATAAAGATTGCTCTGGCTTCTTTTACCCCGTGCATTTCTCTTCTTCCAAGGAAGTGCATCCGCTTATGCCGAGAATTGAAATGACGCACTTCAACCTCTTTAATAAAAAGTCTTTGAGACACCAGTCTTCAGAACTGAGTCTGGGGTCATCTTTATAACAGTTCCCAAACTAATTTGGCTACAGATCCTTTTGGATGGAACTCATAATGCTAATCCAGGGAATTTGGGAGGTATAGAATTTCCACTGGGATAACAGGGGTCAGAGAAATTTTGGAACAAAATAGACTTTTTCATTCAGAAAAATTGTCATATATATTAAGTATTTTTTACATATACACTAGAATTTTATCACAGAACCCACATTAATAATTTTTCATAGAACATCAGTACTTTATGGAAGAGTTTAGGAAACGGTGGTTCAGGCAGAAATGTCTAAACCAGGGGTGGGGAACCAGCGGTCTCTAGGCCATAGGTGGCCCTCTAGGTCCTCAAGCCCACAGGTTGCCCACGCAAACTATCTCCCAAATAGAATACCAATCTAACTTTTAAAGCACTTTAGAGAAAGGAATTCCACAACTTTTCCTTACAATTCATTCTAGCGTCTGATAGGCCTCACTAGAGGAGGTTTCTTTGTTTTATTTGTTAACTCCCACCAACAATTTAAGCCCATTTTCTCTTATTTTGTTATACCCCTCCACCAAATTCCTACACAAATCTGAAGATTAGCATTGTCATTTTGTCTCTTCCATGCCAAGCTTTTGCTTTAGGGTAAGGGAGTCTAATGTCTTTCACCTTAGTCTTGAGCATTTCCTTATAGATCTTTTCCAAAGATTTCATCAACGAGCCACCTTTAAATTTTACACACCACCAAACTGGATATAGAGTTTAATAAGTGCTGAATATAACGGATGCATTGTTCGTGGTTCCTTCATTACACCCCTACTGTAGTATAAATCCTGTTATTGTACTGACTCCTTGCCATACTTCATATGGTGTTCAAACACATTATCATACTCCACAGTATTCCAGATATGATTATGTTCTAAGTTTTAATACCTTTATATTCAAGAAACAAAAACAAAAAATGACTCTGACCTTTAGGATCAATTGGATCGAGGGTAAATTCCTCTTCTTCATCTGTCATTAACATAGTTCCATTCATTTGCTGACTGTCAGATGGATACAAAGACTTGGAACTGCTTGCTTCTCCTATTGAACACATAATGATAGTACCATGAAAACAAATCTATCACAAAGAAGTAGTGTTGCAAATTATAAGATAATACAGGAACTAAGTTCAATAGTAACCTTATACATAAGTTAAAAACAGTAGACACATACTATAAATTGTTCACTAATAATTACGGATCCATAAGGATATATTGATGCATAACTTCCCTTCTGTCCAAATTTCTATCCCAGGGTCAAAAGCAAATTTAATATCGAAAAGTGAAAAGAGTCAGAATTGGAGTTAATCATACCTGTAATACTTATATGCTCATTAAAGAAGTGAAAAATTGTTACGTGAGTTAAGTCTATATTCATTTCAAATGGGAAAATACTAATAATTAAGTAACTATGTAGTTACATTCTAAAACACTATTATAAACTGTATGTACATATGCATACTTATATATAATATGTATTTTGCCACTTAGTCCAAAAATACTTTTCAGCCCTGGAAACTCATAAAGACCATCTGCTAATGTGTAGAGGGGCTGCAATCTAAACTTCTATCCATGCTGATAAAATCATAGGTCCCTGAAGTATCCAAATAGGTCAACACAAATAATTTCAAGAGCACAGCACTTTGGCAAATCACCTAAATGTGCTTTCATAACTAATCTTGTATAGCCACTCCTTTTCCCAAGCAGCAAGATTTCAGTGTTGTGCCATCTCAGAACTCAAACCACCACCCTATTTTCCTAGAACCCTCGTACTTGAAGGTATTCTGACCTCACTTAACCTGGTCCCTTACTCCTAATATCTCTGTATTATAGTACCATATAAACTTAGTGCTTATGATACTTAATTTGAATGTTCATTTTTTCAGGAAGTACATAAAGGCAAATATGAACTCACCAATTATTGACTCAGGCGACTCAAGAAGCTGAAGAGGCAAAGAAATGTCTTTGTCCAAATTGAAGTCTTCCAACAGGATATTGTGGTCATCTTGTAACAGATTGTCTTAAAAATATAAGATGTAACTTTATTATGGAAAGTTTAAAAAGCATACTCATGAAAATAAAAGTTGAATAAAGTATGTTGGATATAATTTTGACATTTGGTTGATTTAGTTTTATGTCACTTGTATCACTGGTTTTATATCATTTGTAAAACTAAAACTGTATGATGTATAATCAAATTTAATCAGATTTAGGCCAATTGTGATGCTAATAAATTTTATTTTACCATAGTTAACATTGTAGTTCAGCAAACTATTCCTAATATTACTTGACATTCCATTGACTTAAATTCTGTATTTGCTGGCAATTGTGCACATCTATATTACTATCCAAAAAAAGATTAAGTTATATCCAATAGAGTTTTAGTATTAAATATATTTTATCAAATTCTAATTTTTGGAAAACCAGTAACTTTTATTTGGTATATACACATTCTGTGATCACATACAGTATCTCTCTAATAATAAAAACCTCAAATTTATGTTGATTTATAATTTTTGAAATTTTTTTTCATCACAAAAGCTTTGCAGGGTAGACAATATAAGTCATGTTTTCCATTTTATAGATGACAAAACTGAGACTTAGAGGGGCTAATGACAGGTTCATCACACATAGAGCTGGCAAGAATTTCAGAAATCAGCTAGTCCAACCCCTTCATTCTATAAAAAAAGGAAATGGGACTAGAAAGATGAAAAGACTCTTAAATATTTCTAAAGCAAAGGTCTGAGCATGTCATTCCCCTTCTCAATGAATTCAGCAAATTCTAATGGATTCCTAAGACCTCTGGGTTCAGATACAAACCATTGTCTTTGGTGTTTAGAACTCTTCATTACCTGGCTCCATTCTATCTTTCCATATTTATTATACAATACTCCCCTTTGAGCCCTTTGAGTCAGCCAAACTAGCCTTGTTGCAGTTTTTAATACACGACATTCCATCTCCCATGTCTAGGCCTTTAAACAGACTGTCATCCGATGCCCGGAATGTACTTCTTCCTCACCTCTGCCTTTTAGAACTCCTTTGTTGTTGTTGTTCAGTCATGTCTAATTCTTCATGATCCCTTTTGGAGTTTTCTTGGCAAAGATAATGTAGTAGTTTGCCATTTCCTTCTCCAGCTCATTTTACAGATAAGGAAACTAAGGCAAATAGGGTTAGGTGACTTGCCCAGTATCACACCGCTAGCAAGTATCTGAAGCTGGATTTGAGCTCATGAAGATGAGTCTTCCTGACTCTAGGCCCAACATTCTATCCACTGTGCTACCTAGCTGCTCAGTTAGTCTCTACTTGTTTTTAGGACAAAATCTACTTTCTGAAAGTTTCCATCTCAAGAAATGTTTACTGAACAACTAAATAAACTTCAGCTCTGCTATAATATTATCATTAAAAAAAATTTTTTTTAGGCAATTGGGGTTAAGTGACTTGCCCAGGGTCACACAGTTAGTAAGTGTCAAGTGTTTGGTCTGAGGCTGGATTTGAACTCAGGTCCTCCTAACTTCAGGGCCGGTGCTCTGTCCACTGTGCCACCTAACTGCCCCTAGCTCTGCTATGATACACACTGTTCACAAGGTTCATGCCACAGAATTATTAGAGGTGGAAAGAGTTAAGAAAGATTCTTTAGGTATGCTGAGTGACAGAGGTAGTATGGTATAGTGATGGGAGCACAGTCATCTGTATTATCTCAGTAGCTTCCTGATTGATCTTTCAGCTTCTAGTATGTCCCAAATTCAATCGATCCTCCATGAAGCCTACAAATAATATTCCTGAAGTATAGGGCTATGCCATGTCCCTGTTTAAGAATCTTCAGTGGCTCCCGATAGCCTCCAAGACAAAATACAAACTCCTCAGTTTTGCACAAACTGGTTCCAGCTAATCTTTCCAGACTTATGTTTCATTACTCAATCAATCAATCTACGTAGCAGATATATGTGGCAATCTATGTCACATACTATGTGGCAGGCACTGTTCTAGGTGCTGGGGATACAAGTACAAAGAATAAAGCAATTCCTACTCACAAGGCACTTACATTCTGATGGGGAAACAAGAAGTATAAATGTGTGTATGTATGTGTATATATGTTTATATATATATATATGTGTAGAATAAATATAAAATTAAGAAATTAAAATATATACCAATTCGTTAATTAAATATAAGGTAGTTTGAGAGGAAGAATATTAGCCATTTGAGGGAATTAAGAAAGGCTCCAAGTAGATGGTATCTGAGCTGTACCTTAAAGGAAGGGCAGGCTTGGATATGTAGATGTGGGAGTCACCTGCACAGAGAAAACAACTTTATCCATTGGAGCCAATGAGATCACCAGGTCAGAGAAGAGGGTTCATGGAAGAGCCTTAGGGTAACTCACAGTTAGACAATAAAACACATAATATGATTAGACAAAGGAAACTGAGGAAATAGCCAGACAGGTAGAAGAACTAAGAGAGAGCAAAAAACAAAACAAAACAAAAAAAAAAACACCTAGACAGAGTGTCTAGATGAAGAGGGTGTTCAGTAGTGTCAAATATTATAGACAAGAAAGGTGAATACTGAGAAAAGGCCCTTGTATCTGGCAATTAAAAGATTTTAGGACACAGTAGTTTTGGTTGAGTGATGGGGTCAGAAACTAGATTGAAAAGAGCTAAGAAGAGAGAAAGGAAGTGGAAGCAGAACAAAGAGAAAACTTTTTTTTAGGAGTTTGGCTATTAAAGGGAGAAAAATGATGACAGATTGAGAGGGTAGTAGGATGGAGTGAGGAATTTTTAAAAATGCAAAGAGAATCCTTAAATTCTTCTCAATTTACTGTCTCCTTTCCTGCAACCTACAAACACAACAGATAAGATAACAAATACTTACAACCCAACAAACCTGCTACCAGGGTGAGTTTGTAAATTACAAGAAAGGAGCCAGTATATTGGAGAAAAGGGATAATTGTGGGAGAATTCTGTCAGGGGAGATGAAAGGGGATAAGATCAAGGATACAACTAGAGGGCTTTGGTGAGGAGCAGTATCATGTCTTCATTAGAAACCAAAGTAACAGAAGAGAGAATGGGAAGTTTCAGGAATATCTTTGAAAATTCAACATAATCTATAACTTCATTAGCCAAAATACCTTTAAAAATGAAACACTTTATTTTCAGTTTAGCTTTAAGACATACCAATCATATCCCCGGCAGCTCCTTCATCCCCAAATCCATCTCCACTGACATACAATACAGATTTTTCTTCAAGGAGACTTGCAAAACTGCATCCAGCCAAAATCGTACTGTTATGTGTCAATATGTTGTCATCAAAGAAGCTTTGTCTCCTAAGTAGTTCAGATTCCTCACCTAAAGTAATGATTAATGAAGACAAGTAAGACCTGAGATATGCCTATAACTTCAAAAATGTACAAATAATGCAAGTATATTAGGCCCATAATGAAAATAGAAGAATTTGATTCAATTTCAATTGACATTAACCAGGAAACTAAAACATGGAGTGTCACTCAAGGTATTGAGTCTTTTATGCTACTTAAGACACAATGCTTATCTGCTGTAAAGAAAAAGAAGAGTTAAATAAAGTAACTTATTACCCAAAGAAATATTTGTTGCTTTGGATCTGATAAAAAAAAATAACAATATTACATATGTAAACAAAGACTAAGCAGATTTTCCAGTCTCACTAAATGAATATTATAACTTTGCCCATGGGCACTTATGAGACATCAATAACTAAGTAGTAACTCAGCAAGGAAAACAGAAAGCTAAACTGTGAGGCAGGATAGGCAGTAGTAGAGTCAATAGCCCTAAGTAGGATACTAATGTTTCTTCTACTTAGAGACTTCCTGCAGCCACCACATAAAAACAGGAGAAAGGAAGGTTCATACTGCTGGTGTTTGAAACTAACCGTAATCATACTTCCTATATAATACATCAAAGTATTTACAGAAGGAAAATGGAAGGTGGTATCTTATCATAGCAAAGCAATGTAATTGCAAGGGTCAGATGTCGCTGGATGCTTTTCCTTTTGTGTGAGTATATTATCTCTGGACTATTCCAAGGGTATTCTCCTGGAGGAGAATGCCAGGTAACAAATTGTGTCTTTGGTTACATTGCAAAGCTTCCTCAGGTCCTAGACCCAGAGAACACCAAAGGGACTTGACTACGATGAATTTGTGTCAGAAAATCAGCAAAGGTCGTGTTCTTGATAATACTCTCTAAGTTTTTCCCTCTTCCTTATTTTCTGTCAGTGCCAGATTTTAGGCAACTGTGATTGTCTGATACCAAGGGGAAAATCTGCCATGGTTTAACAATAGTATTTGTAGGATTCTATGAAATAATGGGATATTTTGGTAATGAGAAATTGCTTATATTAATTTGCATGGTAAGTGATCATAAATTCATATATTTAGAGCTGGAAAGGCCCTTCAAGGTCATTTCGTCCAAACTCTACAATTTATAGATTAGGAAACTGAGGCTACAAGAATGATTTGCCTAAGTAACAAACCTGAGTCCAGAGTTACCCCACATTCCACTCTAAGGTTCTGTATCTCCACACCCTCCTTAATCCAAGGAAGGAGCTATGCCCAGTTGGAGGTGGTGGGCCATGTCCCAGCAGGTATCAGTAGCCATTTTTGATTAGCTGAGTGTTTAGCATGACTTTTAAAAATTAACCAGTTGGTTAAATCCAGAGACAAGAAGTTGGGAAGAGTCAAAGCCAAGGTCTTTGGAAAAGGAATTTTATATTCCTAGGTTGTGTGGTTTATCTTTCATTCTTGAAGAGGACCATTATATCAGGGAGATGATGACATGACTTGCAATTGACTTTGATTTGAGTGAGATAAGGCTGTGCAAAGTCACCAGCTTCACTTTCTCCTTGAGAACCATCTGGGTCCAGTGATCAGGGCAACTGGAGATGGCCCAGGATACAGTGGGACACCTTGGCCCTTTTAAGTTAAGATCTTTTCAGGTTCTCACTTTGAGTGAGGTAACACCCATTCAATGAATAGGCCTCTTTAAGCAGTGAGTCAAGGGATGGTCCCTTTAATAAAAAAAAAAAATCAAACTGGGACAGGAAGACCCTCAAGGTTACTGGCCAAAAGAGAAACCATTACTATTTACATTCATTCTGAGTCAGATGGGTTCCAGGAGGGATTGTTGTCCATTCCATGTAAGGAACCAGGAAAGGAGGCATATAACTGGCAGGGGAGATTGGAAAGACAGTGGTGCTTCCACCATTATCTGCTATAGAACAAAGCAGATTTACTAAGCACCAGATTTGTCCTGTGGATGAATCCTTCTTTTCCTTTTTTTTATTTTAACACTTTGAGAATTGTTGTCCTCTGTTATATAAGTAAGTTGTAACTTCATTCTCCTCTCATAAATAAAAATCTTTCCTATATTCATTCACTAAGTCCTGGTTGTAGGTGGGAAAAAAGGTAGGAAGCCAAAGAAGGGGGGTAGATTCTAGAATCAGGACATCACAAAGGAGTGACAGTGAAGGCTGTGAGAGTTAAGATACTAAGGGTCTAGGAGAATGATGAGCTTCAGACTGCACTTAAGCCCAGAAAGGAAAACAGCTTTGGGCCAAGCTCTACCTTTAGGGAATAATCTAGATGTGATTTATAATCCAGGCACTATAAAGATAGCACTATCCCAAGGTATGGCCTCAAATATACCCACTATGTATTACTAGGGTTATGGGAAAGTAGGGATAAACCATACAAAAGAAATAAAAGACAGGATTTCTACCTTCAATTTTATAATCTATTTGAGTGAAATAGCTCACCTTGCTTTAGTACTTTAGAGTTTACAAAGTATTTTCCTCATAACCACCCCATGAGGTAGGCATCATAAGTAGTATTATCACCATTTTACAGATGAGGAATCTGAAACTCAAGGGGGTTAATTAAGTTGACCTTGTTTACCAGCACTGGTAAACGATAGAGCTATGCTTCAAATTCACAATATACATCATCCTTACCTTGTACTATTCTTCTTTGTGTACATGTCTTATTCTAACGACCTTAGCCCCCAGTAACACCTTGTTGGAGAAGGGCAGGGATTGTTCATGTTATGCCTGGCAGAATCCCTTGCATATAACAGGTACAGAATATCATAATAACAACAACAACAAAAGCAATAACATCTACCTCATAAGATGGTTGTGAGGATCAAATATGATAACATGCATAAAGTGCTTTGTAAACCTTAAAGCATTACATAAATGCTAGCTAGTCTTTTTTATAATTAATTAATTAATTTTTAATTTTCAACAGTCACTTCCATAAGATTTTGAGCTTTAAATTTTTACCCCCTCCCACTCCTCTCCCCCACCCTGAAGACGGCGGCATATAATCTGATATAGGTTCTACTTAAACATTCATATTAATGCTAGCTATTCTTAATAGATGTTTCTTGAATAGAATATATACATGAAGAATATGAGTACTTACAAATCAACAGTTTAAATGTGTGATTTACTATATGGCAAAATGAGTTACATAAACACTGAGAAAGTGCAAAACTTTGTGGTCATTAGAATGGTGTGAAATTAAAAGAAAGCCTTCTTGGAGGGAGTTAGCTCGAATGTGTTTTTGAAGGAAGATGTGGATTGCTGGAGAATGAGGAAGGCAAAGGCAGGAAGGCAGGAAATATATGTGGGGTAGCAAGTGAATTTCCTTGGCAGGAGCACAAAGTAGATGTTGGGACATAAAAGAAAAATGGGATTGGTGGAAGGCCTTTAGGCCACCAAAGGACTTCAGGTTTGATGGGAAACAGGAAGCTTCTGCTGGTCCTTAAATAGGGAAATGGGAGAGGATGAAAACAGATTTTGAAAACAAAAGTTCAAAGAATCATGTGTAGAACAGATAAGAAACTAGAAGATTAGCATGAAGCTCTTATAGCTCCCCTGGCATGAGGAAATAAGGCTTTAGCCAAAGCCAGTCAGTATCTGTGTAAGGAGAAAGACATGGTAGACCTAAGACACAATTTAGATACAAGTGGACTCAAGCAGATAAATTATTTCTTCTGGTGTTTATTCAGCACAGAAACATGAGTAAACTTGTTTATGATTTATAATTCCAACTTCTAAAATACTCTCACCAAAATTTCCGGCTTGAAAAAGCAGATCATTACTGAAATCTTCTCTAAGTGTAATGTCTTCAGCTTTGCTCTGGTGCAGAGTAAAGTGTTCAGAACATCAACAGCACTATAGAGAAGTTTAAAATCCAAGTTATTACATGAACAAAAGCACCATGATTTCATAACTAGGTTGGAAAGCCTATACCCCACCCCCATATGGTTTCATTCTAAAAACAATATAAGATTATTATTTTCTCAGCTGTGTATTTTATAAATTATTAGTTAACTATATAGGAACATACTGTAGAGATAGCCACAGACGTTTTTTCAGCTGGTATGCACTGATACATATACTGGCAAAATATTGTCCTGTCTTGGCAAAGAATTGATGAATGACAACTAACTTGTCAAAAGTTAACATTTGCCCATGCATTTTATGTTTACAATCTAGAGGCTAAGACCAAGCTTGAGGAGAAATGGAAATCTCACAAGTTTAGAAAAAAATTCCCCTTTGCTTGACCTCACTGCAAAGTATCTTTCTTGTACCCACCCCTGGCATTGCTTCCCTTCAGCACTGTACAAGCATGAATATTGTGTTTGCGTTCAGTGATATGACATGTTTATATTATTGGTTTGGTTTCATATTTTCACCCAGTGTTGCATATCTAATCGTTATGAGCCATAAATCTACATATTCTTCTCCTTTTCCCTGTCTCCTAAGGTAATTTATAAGAAATTATTTCAAGATCTTCAAAACTGTCCAATTTTTAAAAAAAATTTTACTCTCCTCCCTTCCTCTGTATTTCATTAGAGAACCAGAAAACATGTTTTCAGCAGGGGAAAAAATTGACTACATAGTGCATTTTTGTCACTGTACTTGGAGCCATTATAATAAATTCAAGCTTCTGGCAGATGTGTTTGATGAGTTACTTGGTAATCCTCTTTAAAACTTAATCCATTTCTCTGAAGGAAGTTTGTACATGAAGATGTAAGAAAAAAATTTAAAACTCTGTTTAACCAAGATATATGGAAAAATACTTGATTATTTCAAAAGATCCACGATCCATCAATATGAGTGCTCCCTCCATCAATGGAGATGACAATTTCTTGTGCCTTATTAGAGTGTCTTTATGAACTACTGGACCCAGAAAAACTCATCTCCCGGTGAACAACCCTCTGGTGATGGGCCACTACACACTTAGCTAAACTGGTACCTTGACAATAGACCTTCCTCCCCCTATACCTCCTCCTCGTCCTCATCCTCCTAGGCATGTACTTGAATTGTTTTGTTTCTTTTCTTTCTTTTTTTTTTAGGTAATTGGGATTAAGTGACTTGCCCAGGGTCACACAGCTAGTAAGTTTCAAGTGTTTGGTCTGAGACTGGATTTGAACTCAGGTCTTCCTGAGTTCAGGGCTGGTGCTCTGTCCACTGCACCACCTAGCTGCCCCCCCCCTTTTATTTTAAAGCATTTCTAATTGTGCCTTGGGTTTATACTGAATTGGCACAGACTTTAACAGCCCAAGTCATGTCTATGCAATGATAAAATACTGGAGTAGGATGTTATTAGACATGTGGAAATATAAGAAAAACAATTTACTTCACATTGGGTAACTGGGTATCGAAATCATGAAATTCTTCTGGCAATGTGATAGAATTGTAAGCAGCTTCAAAATTCTCTTCTGGAAGATCAACTAGTCCTAAAGGAAATAAAGATAACAATTCACATTTACATAGTGTTTTAAGATTAAAAAATATATATATATATATGTACACACATAAAATCTAATTTGTTCTTATATTTCAAGTATTATCTTTATTTTACAGAAGCAGAAATCGATGCTTGTTGAAGTTAAGTAGTTTGCCCAAGGTCACACAACTAGTTAATTGGTAGCCCCGGGACTGGAATCTAGGTCTTCTCAAACTAAGTCTAGGGCTCTTTTCATGCTTAAAACATTCAGGCTGGTCAAGTAAGCAGTGATACTGTGGGAATTAAAATATTCTCAATCATATATAATATGTAATGAAGCCATAAATCCACTGGTAATGTTTACTAACATTATCAAGAATGAGAAGAAAACCTGACAAATGCACAGTGTATCTGAATTATATTTTAAGGTATTATAACTGTCACAGCTGTAGCTCTGCCATACTTTGGAGTTCCTTCATAAATGGTTGAAGCTCTTTAAAGTTGTAAACATTTTGAAAACCACTCTAAGGAACTAATAATATTTATTTTAATCAATCTTACTGTGTTTTAGATTTTTTTTAAAAGAATAGTTATTATATACTTTTGGTGGCTTTAATACTATTTGATACATTAAAAACAAAAAATGTGAAATAATACAACTTTTGAGGGAATTTTTACCTTTGTCTGCAAACATGGAAGGAAAAAATAATTAAAAATGATACCATGTGTCCCTAGCCTTTGAAATTTAGATTCAGTCAAAAGGAATTTTAAATTCACTACACTTACTCTGAAATCAATACTGTGCATCAAACTGGAACATTCCAAATAAAACTGAAATGCAAGAAGGCACCAAACTGAATAAAACAAACCTATAGTTGCATGTACCTGGGCGAAAGGTCATCTTCATTTTAATGAAAGCTTCATTGCAGTCTGCTAAAAGGTATTTTGCCTTCCTGTGATAGATTCGAACCACTCCTAACAGCAAATGTCCTGAAGTCCTTAGTGCAATTTTTACCTTTTAAAGAAATTCAAAAAGTTAAGATGTTTAGAATATCAGTTTATAAGGAACTTAGGATATACAACCAAATTCTTTAGAAATCAGAAAGTCAATAAGAATTTTATCTGTTTAAAGATCACAGGTATTTCCTTATCTTTCCAAATGGATTCCCTAAGTTTTACTCTGCCTCCTTTTCAACCATTCAAAATTTTATCATATTCATTGAAAGCAATGAACTACTTAAATGAAATGCAAAATAAAGAAGTAAAACTATAACATGACAATATGGCACTATTGTTATAAGAATTATAGCATATCAAGATTTATTATATATTATTTCATTCATTCAATAGTGAGCACCTACTGCATGCACTCGTGTTAGGGAAAGTGGATTATTTATAATAGAAACATTAAAACACAGTATAATAATTGTCCCTTCTTTTCAGGGACCAATCTATGTACACATAGTGTCACCTAAATAGAAAACATAGCGGTGTTTTGTAGTAGATGAAAGCCTGTATTTAAAGTTATAGGCCTGGCTTGGAATCCCAACGATTATTTATTATTACTACCTGTGTGTCCTTGGGCAAGTCAGCCTCTTCATCTGCAAAATGAGGGGGCTGGACTAGATGACCTCATAATAATTTTTCTAGTTGCAAATCTATGAATCTATGAAATGGTTAAATTATGCCAGACACAAAACCTAGCACAGTACTTTGAATGTGGTAAATGCTTCATAGATGGTTGTTGAATGAAGAAACATTGGTGTATGACTATGTACCAAAATGAATAATGCAGAGAAATAGTACTATAGGAGTTCAGAAAAGAGGTATGACGTCCATGGCCCATCCAATTGTTTTTTAAATCCCTTTCCTCCCCAGAAATGTTACCACAAATAGGATTCCATTTTAACCAATTACATACCTTTGGTGAGAGAATTTTTTCAATAGTTGCCTCTAAATTACATTCAAATATATGAGCTTTTGTGAGCTTCTTCTCCCAGTGAGCTGCAAGCCATATTTTGGCCAATGGCCCTCGCTTGCTCATAAGCAATTGTGTATAGAACATGTTGCCTGTATTGTGTAGTTGGATTTAATGAGCTAGAAAGAACAATAAAAGAAGATATTTAAAACTGGATCAAAATCTTTTTAGTACAACTGGATTTGAAATCAAGGGATCTGGGTTTACATCTCAACTCTGCCACTTACTATCAGTATGATCTTGGGCAATTCAATTCTCCTTTTTGGCTCTCAGTTTCCTTAATCTTTAAAATTTGGGGCTTTGCCTAAATGACTTCCATCTCTTTCTGCTCAAAATCTTATCATCCTATACTAAAGAAAGTTTCTTTCTTTTGGAAATATAAAGTTATCATTTTTAGACAGTATTGTTCAATTCAACAAACATTTACTAAGGACCTGCTATGTAGGCACTATGCTGGGTAGTGGAGATACAAAGATGAAAAATAGCGCAGTCCCTACTCTCAAAGATCTTACAGTCTAATAGGGTGTATATGACATGTACACAAAGAAGTATATACATAGCATGTCTGGACATGTCAATGATATGTACATAAGTGGATACGATTGTACACAAATAAGTGTGTGGCATGTCTGGACATGTCAATGATATGTACATAAGTGGATACGATTGTACACAAATAAGTGTGTGGCATGTACATGACACATGACAAGTCTGCATACATATTAACATGCAAAACCATGAAGGTTATATGTATGTTACACATTACAGGTATGTACACATACATATATGACATGTACACAAATAAGTATGAAGCAAGACAGAATGTGATGGGGTAAAGGAGAAGTCCAAACAAAGTACTGAAGTTTTTTCAGTAAGTGCTTATTAACATTGAATATATTGCTTAAATTAAACTCTTATCTAGAATATCTGGGTCTTACATAGAATACAGAATTATATTGACATTATAAGCAAAACCAGAATTTTCATTTTAGAATTGTAAACACAATGTTGACATATATCTTTTCCAGTTACAGCTTTTTAGAAAAAGAATCAAGTTTGAAAAAAGGAGAAAGATAAGAAAAGGGCTGGAAAAGAGAATAAACAACATAATACAAGAAAAAAAAAGTTCAAGAAAGGAACATGAGATAGAAGACATAACAAATGTCACAGTAAATCAGAAGCTTCTGATACTGGCAAACGTGGAAACAGGATGTCTCTCTGCTTAGGTGAACTGATGATCTTTTATAACATGACAAAATGAATGAATTGTTGCTCTGACTTGTTAAACAGAAAATTTGTTTTTCAAGTGAAGAAAAAAGGAAAGAGAGAACAAAAAAAGGAGAGGAAGAAAGCTAGAAATGAAAGGGAAGAAATCAGGACAAAACAAGGAAGCAAAATGAGAAGTAAATTAAAATGGCTTAACACAAAGGGTATCATTCACTTAAAGCAAAGACATATAATGCATTTGTATGCACTCCAACATATTATGTCTGTTATTCTGGGAAACATTGCTGAAGCAAAATTGAAGAGAGGTTATAATATATAGTTTGGTTGGATTTTAGAGTAGTTAAATTACTAACTATATGTATTAAGATAGCAACACGTATAATCTTAACTGTATCCCACAATGGCATTTTTTCTTTCTATACTAAAGGAGACAAAAGACAAAGCATATCAATGATATCACAGATGTAGGCGTAGCCTCAAACACAGTATATTACAACCTCTCCATGTCTTCTCAGTTTGTGAGACTTTGCCAATGTGCTTCCATAAAACCCTCACAGAGTGTTCATCTAACCTGTTGATGACCTTTCTTTAGTTTCCTGACACTGTACATCTACCAATGGAGCACACAGGCTATCTTCTCTTCTGGTCTACAGCTCTCTGACTGATAGCCTCTACACCACTTTTCTTGTGCAATTCTTGGTTAGCAACCAATCATAACAGACGTGCCTCTCCATTGCATTCTGAGTGACTCTCAACGTTAATTCGTCAGAGAATATTGTATTTTATCACTCTTAACCCTATAGCATTGTTAGAAGAACATTATTTTTTTAAAAATAGGTTTTGTTTTGGGAAAAAAATCTGATTTTATTGTTAAAGAAAGGTGGCTGAGAATATTAAAACAAACTCTGGGCTCATATGCCTAATTTACCATCTCTACAAAAATTTTATGAAAAAAATTATTAGGACAGACACTGCAGCACAGTAGAGAGGGAGGACACTTCAGAGTCAGGAAGAACTGAATTCAAGTTTCACCTCTTCCATTCCCCTCCCTATCCAACCCACTCCCCTGCATATAGTCTGTGCGATACTAGGCAAGTTGTGTGATATTAGGCAAGTCTCTCAATGCCCCCAGACAATTCTCAATGATCTTAAATTGCAGAAGTTACCAATCTGCATTGGCAGAGGGAGTTCATTAGCAGAAGGAATTTCCTTAATGGCAGTTCCCTACACCAATGAACTCATAAGTCTGAACTGAAAAATTTGCATACAAATTGCACCAGGGACATCCTTGATGAAGATATGAGATGGTAACAGGTTCTGACTTTCATTAAGACTTCCCTCCACCCCTCAGAATTTTCTCTGGACATTACCTATAATATGATGTTAATCTCCTCTAACCTCACCCCACTAGTTATCTATTTCATCTGTCCTCCCTTCTTGAATCCTTTGTCCTCTAGTCCTATTACTGTTCTTCTAAAACCTCCTTCTAAATTGTTCCTATCATGCTTCTTTTCTGCTCCTACTAACAAGCTGATTGTGCATCACACATTCATGTTATTCAACCTCTACTGAGCTCACATTAGCAAGGCAGTTCTTTGAATTTCTAATTGATTCTTAATCTCATTCTTCACAAAAGTTACTCCAAACCTTCTCTTTCCTCCTTGAGCCTCCTACATCTCCCTTCCCCCCCACTTCAACTGAGAACCTTCCCTCTTATTTTACTGAAAAAATGGAGGCCATTAAACATTCTCCCATTCTCTTCATCTCAAAACCCCTTAATATCATCTCCCACTCTCTCCTCCTTTCTCCCAGTTTGATAAAGAGGTGACCCTTCTCCTTGCCAAGACCAAATTCTCTACTTGTACACTTGATCTCCTACCCTTTTGTCTTCTTTAGCAGACTATATCTGCTATCACTCCCCTATGAACTGGTTCCTGTCTTGCCAACTTCAAACATCTCCAAATCTCTATTCTTAAAAAGACAGAAAAAACCCACCCTTATTTGACCTTGCAGTCTCCTCAAACTGTCATCCTATTTTTTCCCTAACTGTCACAGTCAAACTCTTTGAAAAAATTGTCTACACCCACTGCCTCAACTTCCTTAACCCTTTGCATTTTAACTTTCTATCTCATCATTCATCTGAAACTTCTCTCTCCAAAGTCAGAAATGATGTTAGTTACCAGATCTCACTGTTTTTTCTCAGTCCTAATCCTTCTCAATCTATCTGCTTCATTTAACATTGCTGATTACCTGGGATACTCTTTCCTCTCTGCATTTTTGTGACACTACTGTCTTTTGATTCTCCTCCTCTTTGTGGGACCTGTCCTTCTCAGTCTCCTTTGTTGGCTCATCATCCATATCACACCCCCTAAATGTGAGTGTTCCTCAAGGATTTGTTCTGGGGATTTGTCTTATCTTATCCTTCTATATCAGGGGCTCCAGTACCCATTTGGCAGTCTGATGAAACTTATGAACCCTTTCTCAAAATAATGTTTTTAAATGAATAAAATAAAATACATAGGATTACAAAGGAAGCCAATTATGTTGAAATACAGATATCAAAATATTTTGAAAAAAAATTTTCATGGACTCCAGGTAAAGAACCTCTATGCTATACTCTCTAAGAAACCTCGTCAGCTTTCATGGATTTAACTATCATCTCTGTGAAGTTGTCTCCCAGATCTATATTATATATACAGCCCTGATTTTCCCCCTGAGCTCTAAGCCCACACCACCAATTGTCCACTTGACATTTCAAACAGGACATCTTAGAGACACTTTAAGCTCACTTTGTCTAACATTGGACTCATTACGTTTCCCACTAAACCATTCCCTCTTCCAAATGTTCAAATTTCTGTAGCAGGCACCACCATCTTCCCAATGTCTCAGGTTTATTGACATTATCTTCAACTTCTCACCCTAAGTATCTAATTAGTTGATCATTTTGCTGTTTCTACCTTCACAACACCTCTCACATCAAATACTTTTTCTCCACTCACACAACTATCATCTTAGTTCAGCTCTTCATAACCTCTTGCTTAGATAATTGCAACAGCTTCCTAATTAATTTCCTTGCCTCAAATCTCTCACCAATCCAAGTCCATTCTGGACTGCTGCCAAAGTGATTTTCCTTAGGAGTAGATCTGACCATGACTTCTTAACCAACTCCAATGGCTTCCTATTACCTCTTGAATAAAATATAAATTCTTTTGTTTAGCTTTTAAACCCAATATAACCTGACCCCAACTTACTTTTCTAGTCCCACTGGACATTATTCCCCCTCTGTCACTTTGTGTGGTCCAGCCAATCTGAACTTCTATCTCTATTCCTCATTCAGGACACTCCATCATTCATCTCTGTGCCTTGGAATGCATTCTCCTTTTACCTCTGCCTGACTCCCTCTCTTTCTTTTTCAACTCAGACACCATTTTATGCATAAAGGCGTTCCTGATTCCTCCAATTGCTTACGCTCTCTCGAATTATCTTGTATTTTAACTACTTTGTGTATTTATGTGTGTCTGTGTGTCTATATGATATATGTACATATAAGCACATTTATGCTGTTTGCATTGTTATATGTATGCCTTGTCTTTCTCATTAGAATGGAAGCCCATTACGAGTAAGGATTGTTTCATTCTTTGTACTTGAATACCCAGCATGCCGTACAGTGCCTGACACATAGTAAGCACTTAATAAATACATCACGATTGCTGCTGATTGATTTTCTAGAAGACCACATCTTTACAGTCACAGAATTGAAAGGCACAGAAAAAACAAGGTCTTAATGTGCTGTTTGTTCAGCATAAAAAAAGCATTTAATTTATTACAACAAAACGCTGCCTTAAGGCTCCTCTCCAAAAAGGTATATTCTATATATATATGTCAAAATCATATGAGATACCTTGAAAGATGGTACAGAGCATTGGGTTTGTAGTTAGAGGGTCTAGGTTTGAAACTATGTTCTACCTCTTGTTAAGGTATTAAATATTATTATTAAATATGTGAACTTGGGAAAGACATTTAACTTCTCTGGGCCTCAGTTTCCTCATCTGTAAATTGAAAGGATTTGACTTTATGGATGCTAAGATTTCTTCCAGCTTTTAATCTGATTCTATAATTTTTGAATGGAAAACTCTGTTGACCCTCCAATTATTAATATCAAGTCAGTATAAAACAAGAAAATGTATGCTTGCCCAAGGTGTTTGCTTAATCAAGGATGACATCCACCTCAGATTCTGAGTCAGTGGGATTCTTTATAGGTGGTAAGGTCTTCGAGATGCTCCTCTTTGCAGACAACATTGTTCTGACAGTATTGAGCACTGAAACATTGAAAAGCCTGTCCTTCTAACATTTTGGAACTAAATTCAGACTTTACTTTTCTTTATTGACTATTTTAAAGATCTTTTATGTTTTCATGTGGAACCCATATGCAAAATTATCAGTCACTTCTTTTAAGCTATTTTGTGATTTCAAATTATTTAGGTGACAATTTTTCTGATATCATGCTACCAATTTCCCTCTGATGCTGGCCCCCCCATAAAGCATGAGCTCATTGACAGCAAAGACTATATAGTTTTTTTTAATTGTATTCTTTGCCATTAGAACAGTGCCTGGTACACAGTAACAGCTTAATAAATGAATGGAGAATTTAATGGAAATTGTACAAAATAGCTTCTAATATTATTTTAATTTTCTTGGTAATGGTAATATCCCAGACTTGGGGATTGGATGGTAATATCAGGGACCACAGACCTGGGGAATGGATGGTCAGCCAGTCAGTCAATAAACATTTATGAAGCACCTATTATGTGCCAGGCATTGTAATAAATGCTGGAGGGTGCAAAAAAAGGTAAAAAAGCAATCCTTGCCCTCAAGGAGCTCACAATCTAATGGGGGAGACATGTAAATAATTATGTACAAACAAGCTAGTTACAGGATAAATAGTAAATAATCAACAGAGGGAAGGCACTAGAATTAGGATTAGGAAAGGCTTCCTGTAGAAGGTGGAATTTTAGCTGGGACTTTAAGGAAGCCAGGAGGTGAAGATGAGAAGGGAGAACAGTTTTGGCATAGAGGACAGCCTACTGAAAAGTACCAGAGTTAGGAGATGGAGTGTCTTGTTCAAGGAAGAATTGCAAGGAGGCCAGTGTCACTGGATTAGAGAGTAGTTGAGGGAGGGCTAGGTATAAGAAGACTGGAAAGGTGTGTGGAGAGAGGCTAGGTTATGAATGGCTTTGAATAGCACAAAGGATGTTATATTTGATACTGGAAGCAATAGGGAACCACTGGAGTTTATTGAATGGTGGGGAGGGGACAGTGTATAACATGGTTATACCTGTACTTTAGGAAAATCACTTTGGCCAGCAGCTGAGTGAGGGATAGACTAGAGTGGGGAGAGACTTGTGGCAGACAGATTAACCAGCAGGCTACTGCAGTACTTCAGGTGTGAGTTGATGAGTGCCTGTATTAGGGTGGTGACAATCAGAGAAGGGGGACTATACCAGAGATGAAGGTACAATTGACAGGACTTGGCACCAGATTAAATATGTGTTGTGAGAGGGAATGAGGAGTTGAGGATGACACCTAGGTTATAAGTGCGGGAGACTGGGAAGATAATGGCGCCCCTGACAGTAACATGGAAGTTTGAAAGGGGAGAGGATTTGGGGGAGAAAGATAATGAGTGTGGTTTTGGACAGGTTGAGTTTTAAAATGTCTACTGGACATCTAGTTAAAGATGTCTAATAGGCAGTTGGAGATGCAAGACTGGAGGTCAGCGAAGAGGTTAAGTTGGATAAGCATACTTGAAGATTATCAGCATAGAGATGACAATCAAATCCATGGAAGCCAATGAGATCACCACATGAAACAGCATAGTAAAAATGAGGGTGGCCCAGGATGGAGCCTTGTATGAGACACGAGTGGTTAGCAAGCATGACCTGGATGAAGATCTTGCAAAGGAGACTGAGGAGCAGTGGGGTACGTAGGAGAACCAGGAGAGAGTAGTGTCCCAAAAGCCAAAAGAGAAGAGTCTCAAAAACAGGTTATCCAATGTCAAAGGCTGCAGAGAGGTCAAGAAAGATGAGGATTGAGCAAAGGTCATTAGATTTGTCAGTTAAGAGATCACTGATAACTTCTGAGAGAGCAGTTTCAGTTGCTCAGAAGCCAGATTATATTGAGTTAAGAAGAGAATGAGAGGAAGTAGAAGTACCTATTGTAGATGGCTTTCTCAAGTTATTAATCAAGAAAAAAGGAGAGATATGGGACGTAGATATGAATTACAGAATTGGAGAACAAATAGGTGGTAAAACACTGATCACAGAACCATTCAATTTAATACAGGGAAATGGAGGGGAATGCATTTTTACTAATTAAAAAAAAATTAAAAATAGTAATATAACACTCCCTCCCAAAAAAAACCCCACCAAGAATGGAGAGGAGGTGTAAGGGGGTTGGCACGTGGACCACACAAGGCCTACAGAGGATGGATAATAACATCTAGACCAAAATATTGAAGAATGGGGAGGAAATACATGGACCTCAGAACTGTGGAATACAGATGATCATAGTTGGGTCAAGAAAAGAACAAGAAGAATTCACAGGAGAAGCCAAGAGAAAGAAAACTCGAAGGTAGAGGGCACGAAGGGCACAGCTGAGATGACTGCTGCTCATGAGATCCACACGTCAGAGTCAGAGCGGGGCCCCACCCTCTCCCTGGCAGGTGAGCTGTGGCATGACGTCATCAATGCGTCACAGAGTCAGAATGGGGCCCCGCCCTCTCCCTGGCAGGTGAGCTGTGGCATGACGTCATCAATGCATCACAGCCACAGCGGGGCCCCGCCCTCTCCCTGGCAGGTGAGCTGTGACGTGACGTCGTCCAACTTCCACGGTGAGTGAGGCGAGTGAGTGACTGAGCCGCCATTCGGATCCAAGGGGAGGGGGCGGGGCGCTGCTTTACACGAGGAGGAGGAAGACTGGGCGCGCAGCTCGGCCCCTAAAACCGGAGACTAGGAGGGAATCCTCCAAGATCTCTGAGGTAAAGTTTTCCTCTCCTCAAGATCCCGCCTCAGCTCTCATCGCCTCTTGGCCTCGCCCTGCCTCTCCTTACCCCTACCTTCTTTCCCTGATGCCTGCTCGAGGCTCTGAGGCGATAGGAGCAAAGGGGCCGCCGCCTCTCGAGACCAAGATCGCGCCCTTGTCTCTCAGCTGCCGCGCTGTGCGGAAGCGTAGCGCATGCGCAGGAACGACCCTCTCGCGCCCCAGGTTTTTCTCCCCTTCCCCTCACTCACCGTCTCTATCTTCCCTCCCACTCTCCCCTCTCCTTTTTCCTTTACTCCCTTCGCTCTCACTCAGTCGCCCCTCCACTCTTTCCCCCTCCCACTCTCCCTACTTTCTCTCCCCCCTCTACTCCCTCTCCCTCTCCACTTCCTCGTCCCCCCACTTTCTTCCCCTCCTACCTCTCCCCCCACTCTCTCCCCATCCCACTGACCCTCGTCCTATCCCTCTCCCCTTCTTTTCTCCTCTTCTGTTCTTTCTTCTGGCCCCCCCCATTCTTGTCCTGCTCTCTCCTATCTCTGCAATTTTGCTGTCCTCCTTGTATTCTATTCAAGTCAATCTATTGAAGTCCCTCCCTACCTTCAAGGACCTTATCTATCACCTTCTCTGGGAAGCTGGAGAGCCTCTCTCACTGAGCCTCAGACTTCCCATAACACATTCCCTGGCCTCTGCCTTTCCCCTATATCGTTTTCCCTTTTTAACAGTTATTTGTATCCATATTTCCCCCCTATGAGATCATAAGCTGCTTGAGAGCAAGGGAGGTATCGCTAGGGAGGTCTGTGTTATATTCCTGGCCCTGAACATAGCACTCATTTAATAAATTTGTTGAGTGAATGAAATATCCTAAACCTATAAAGCTTATTTCTGCTTGGCAAGAGCCTAGCTCTCTGCTGAAAATCCTGAAGGTAAACCAAGGAGAAGCATTATGGCACAGTGAAAAAGACCACAGGATTTGGATTCAGATGATCTGGATTCAGTTCCTGGTTGTGTCACTTACTACCTGTGTAACCTTGGGTAAATTACTTCTCTAGTTGGAGCTATTTAAATTCTACACCCATGCTTCTGTCACTAGCTCTGTGACCTTGGGCAAGTCATTTCCATTCTTCTTGGTCCTAGTGTCCCCATCTGTCACATCAGAGAGTGAGACTAGACTTGCTTCTCATATTCTTCCTGGGTCTAAAGTTCTATGTTCATAGGATTCTAACATAGGCCTTCTTTATTCCAAATCCAGTCCTTTTTCCTCCTACAACTCAAACCCATATATATGACCGAAATTCAGTGCTATAGGTCCAAAGGACTAAGGGACCTTGGAGACACTTGCCTCACCTATGGAGATGAACTAAAGGGGGAGAGACAGGCCCTCTCTCAGCTGGTCCTTTGCACCCACATCATAGAATATTTGAGCTCCATCCATGGAGCAGGCCTGGCTTCGAAGTTCAGGGCAGATGCCCAGAAGGATAAGCCACTTGATCTGGGCACTGGGTGGTGTCAACTCTATGGAATAATTTCTTAAACAGACAGAAGGCTTGCAAGCCTGAGGTCTTCTTCGGATACTGATGTAATCTGGAGTCATTTTGAAGTATTGAAGTCAACTGTATTGAAGACCTTTGGGAATGAAGAAATCTTTACCTTTTCAAGAATAAATATGGAGCGAGTATGAGCCTGGTGAAAATTAAAAGATAAATCAGTCAATTAGTATTAAGTACCTATTATGTACCAGGTACTGTGCTAAGAACTGAGGGAAAGGCAAAACAGTACCTGCTCCAGGAGCTCACAGTCTAATGGGGAGACACATGTAAACAACCATGTACAATCAATCTACATACAGGATATTGTGGAGACAATCTTAGAAGGCACTATCATGAAGGGGGATCGGGAAAGGCTTCTTGCTGAAGATGGAGAAGATGGAGATGAGAAGAGTCCAGGCATGGGGAACAGTCAGTGAAAATACCTGGAGAATAGAGATGACGTGTCCTGTCTGAGGAATGTCAAGGAGACCAGTGTCACTGGATCACAGAGTACTTGTAGTAAGAAGGTATAGGAAGACTTGGAAAGGTAGGAAGGGACCAGGTTTTGAAGAACTTTATAAGCCATACAGGATTTTATATTTGATCCTGAAGGTGATAGGAAGTCTCTGGAGTTTATCAAATAGGAGGGTGACATGGTCTGACCCTTGCTTTCAGAAGATCACTTTGGCAGCTGGGTCTCCATCCAGATGGATTGGAATGGGGAGACTTGTGCCCAGGAGACCAACCAGTGGGCTATTGCAGCAGTCTAGGCATGAGGCCCTGTACTAGGGTGTTGGCAATGTTAGAGGAGAGAACGGAGAGATGTTACAAAGGCAGAAACAATAGGATTTGGCAAATATGGGGGGAGGTGGGGAGAAAGAGTGAGGATAACTCTCTGGTCAGAGAATTAAGGGCAGGAAGGAATGGAATAAGCATGTATATAGTACTTATTATGTGCTAGGCACAATATGCTAAACATTTTGTAAATATTATCCCATTTGACCCTTACAACGACTCTGACAGGTAGTTAAGTGACTTGCCTAGACCAACACAGCTAGTAAGTGTCTGAGGCCAGATTTGAACTCAGACCTTCTTGACTCCAGGCCCGGCAGCGTGCCACCTAGCTGCCCCTTTATATGATGAGTCCTTTGTTCTGGCCTCCCTCCAGAAGACATAAAGGCATACACATCCTCACTGGCATTACATTTTATTTTGTTTTGGTAATGGGAATGTCTTCTGACAGGGTTTGTGTGAATACCCTGTTCTAAGTATTGTCCCAATTATACCACAATTAGGGTGATTGAGTCAGATCAGTGTACAAGTGAGCAACAGCTATCAGATAGCATTCTAAAGGGAGGCATAGCAGGGCAGGGAGAAGAGGTGGGGGAGGGAGGGAAAGATGCCGAGACACAGGTGCCTATTCCTTGGAGAGAAACCTGCAGTCCAGCAAGGGAACCATTGCTTTAGGGAGATGTGCAACCGCATGACTACTAAGATAGCACTGGTGGAACAATGGAAAGTTTCCTGCATAAGCAGAGCAGACAGAGGACCAAGTGCCCTTTGGATAGAATAGGAAGAGTTCCCAGAAAATGCTGGATTCCTGTCTGTACCTTCTTCCTGGACAAAGAGGAAGAGTTCCAGGACCAAATAAGAGCTGAACTTGGGGAGCAGCAAGAGGCAGATAGCCACAATGTGGAGAGGCAAGCAAAGACTTTGCCCTTGGTTAGTATTGTGAGTTACGTGGACTAAATATATCTGGGACCCCAGATATTTTCTCCTTTTAGGATATCTCAACCAGAGCGCAATACTATAAATCTGGAAGACTACAGAGGAATTTTGGGGGAGATAAGGCTCACTAGAGAGGAAAGAGTTATCATGATTTTATGAACTCCCATGTGTTGTTACTCTGAGTGCTTGCATGGGAGCCAAGGGCCCTTTCTGTAGAGACCTAGACACAAGCAATTTTTTTGTGGTACCTAGGGAAGCCCTGAGTGGGGACATGAGCCAAAGAGAATGCTTTGAAGATTTCCTATCCCTCCCCCAACCAGGATTTAACTCAAATCTGTATATACCCAGAGTTAGGGATATGGGCCACCAGATGCACATGGTAAAACTGAAGTTTCAAATTAACATGGTCTATCATTTCATATTAACTTCTTATTTGTCCTTCAAGTGAGTTCCCAACTGCATTTATTATTCTGTTTTAACTGGAAGTGCATGACTGAGAGAAGATCTTTATGTGGAGGAAGATGATTTGCTTTGGTTCTAGGTCATGGATCATGGCATGTTGGTATTGTTTGCTCCTAAATTCAAGTCACACCTTCTCTAGAAGCTTTCATTGATTACCCCAGTCCACAATAGGGAGAAAGCTCCCTTCTCTGAACTCTGATGGTACTTACCGTCTATATCACACATTTAAACACTGAGTATAATCTCAAAGAATCATAGACTATCTGAACTGTATTGAAATTTCAAATATAGAACATAGAATATCAGAACTGGAAGGGACCTTGGATATCATATAGTTCAACCCTTCTAATTTCACAGATAAGGAAATGGAGACTCTGGAGAAGTGAGCCTTCACTATCATCTATATCATGGATCCCTTTGGCAGCCTGGTGAAACCCATGGATCCCATCTCAGAATAATGCTTTTTTTGTTGTTGTTGTTGTTTTCCTAGGCAATGGGGTTAAGTGATTTGCCCAGGGTCACACAGTTAGTAAGTATCAAGTATCTGAGGCTGGATTTGAACTCAGGTCCTCCTGACTCCCAGGGCTGATGCTCTATCCACTGCTCCACCTAGCTGCCCATGGAATAATGCTTTTTAAACACATAAAATATGTGAGATTCTAAGGCAAAGAAATTATATTGAAATCAAGTTATTAGCTCTTTTTTTTTAATTCAATGAACTGAGATTAATGAACTCCTGGAGAATTAGTGATAATCACTGTCTGTACTATCCATTAGGCATGTAGAAATTTTGTCTTGGGGTGCTATATTATTATGTATATGAACTATCTTCCCAAACTAGACTATAAGTTTCTAAAAGGCAGGGTGGGTGTCTCACAGCTCTTTGAATTTAGCCCCAGTCTTGGCCCTGAAAATAGCAGGTGTTCAAGTGACCCTCTCCTGGCTTTGCTATTACTGACAGGGCCTCTGTACTTGGTTCCACTATGAATCTCTCCATCAAATCCTCTGGAATACCCTACATTCTCACTATGTCTAATGACTGGCCCAGCCTTTTTTATTCTTGGACTCTGTGTGTGTGTGTGTGTGTGTGTTTCCTTTCAGGCTAGCCTTTCCTGGGCACTGGTCCAGAAGAGACATAGCACTCCATTTATCATCTCTACATCTTTGTTCTAGCTGTCCCCATATTTGAAATGTACACACACACACACACACACACACACACACACACACACCCCCTTCACTTCTACCTCTTATAATCCTAAATCTCCTTGAAGACTTAGTTCAAGTACCACCTTGTACATGTGGCCTTCTCTGATCCCCATCCCCCAGCTAGCTGCTGGTACTCTCCCTTCCCCTCAGTCAACCACCTTGTCTTTATTTTGTACAAAACTATATATGTCCCTGTTTTTTCCCCGACAGAATGTAAGTACCTTAAGAGTTTCATTTCTGTCTTTGTATCCTTAGTCTAATACATAGTAGGAACTTGATAAATACTTGTTTTTGATTGATGAATCAATTAATCCTTTGTGTTGTAGAAGATCATGGATCCTTACTAGTCCGTGCTTGTATCTGGAAATGGTCAGGGTGGGATTGGTCAATGACAAGGCTTGACCTCTTGTTAGTCGAGTAGCCTGACACATTAGGGTAGACTCATGCCCAGCAATGTGGTTCTGAGGCCTACAGGGTCTGTGATTCTGTGTTAAGCAGTAGAGGGAAACAATGTGATTTGTAGTGACAAGAGCCCTGGACTGGGGATCAGGAAACCTGAATTCTAGTTCCAGCTCTGTCACTGTTACTTTGTGTGACCTTGGGCAAATAATTTCTCCATCAATAAAGTGAAGGTGTTGGATTAGTAGTCTCTAAGGTCCCTTCCAGCTCTAAAATTCTGTGTTCTCTGTTTTAAGATCTCTTTCAGCTCTGACCTATGTAGCACCTGAAGCACACTCTCTTACACATGGACCCCCAGAAAAACTACTCCAATTTTGAGGCACTCTTTAAGTGAATACCCACTCAATACTACAGTCATGAGCCTCCAATAATGTATTTACTTGAGAGACATATTAGCAGAACGTAAGCTCCTTGAGGTATTTCTTCTGGTTATTTTCTTTGTTTCTACAGCACTTAAGACAGTTTTTGGTATATAGTAGGTGCTTATTAAATGTTTGCTGATTCATTTATTCACCAAAGAGCATAGCAGATAAAGTGATAAGATTTCTTCTGGGCACATAGTCAGGGGTATTCTAGTAAATATTTAACAGTTGAATCCCCCCCCCAAATGTATACACAACACTTTTAAATTTAATCTTCATTGTTCACACTTTCCCCTTTCCTTCCTTAAGTGAAGTAACCAACAAATCAAGCTCTAGTTTATAGCACTTGCCAATTTCTGAAGTGTAAATGTTCACACTGAAAATTTAACAACCGGCTGTCATGAGCCAGTCTCATGACTCCAGCACATTGCTGCATGGGTCACACTCTCTGCTGGCTCATTAGTGGGGAAGGGCACACACAAAAACTTGTTTGATCAAGGAATATCTATGGAGGGCATACATGTGACTAGGAAGATGTGTATACTGGGAATACATGTACCCAGGATACAGATATGGAGGGCATACACACAGGAAACACATAGAGACAAGACAACTCATAAGTCTGATGCTGTAGGGCTACTGATGTCCTTTGGTAATGTCATCATACTGCTCTCTTCAGCTTTATTCTGGCTGCATGCATCATTTTTGATGGGCTCATTATTTCTGCTGGGTATTCTCCAGCAGAGCTGAGCTCCTCTTTACTACCAATTGTTAGGGTCATTTTCAGAGTTCTTGGCTCTTAACTGCTAAGGTTCCTCTCTCTGGCAAGGGTAGGCTGGAAGCACTGAGTCTATGAGTCACCACACTTAGCTAATAGAAGCAGCCAGAGTGCTTCCAGGCCAAGATTAAGTCTATTCTTTTGCCTGCCTGGTTCTGGTGCTAATTCGAAGTCCCTGGTCCCAGATAACTATCTGATTTAGGGTTAGCAATATCTTGTACTTTTTGTTAAAGACCTTTTGGAGAAGTTATGTCCCTAAGACAATTTTAGAGACTTTAACTAAAAACCAAAACAGCCAACCCACAGAAGCTGTATAAAGGCTGAGGCTATAAAGCACTCACCGCCTCCCCAATTCTCCCTAATTGGCATGCAAATAGTTGAGCAAGAATAAAAGCTAAGGGAAGAGGGCAGGGTTACTGCCCTCAACTCTTGTGGTCCACATTCCTGCTTTTATTATGTACATCTGCCCACAACAACAAAAAACCCCTGGCTTTTGAGCCATATTTTGTCAAGTACAAAACCTCACTGTTTTTCTACATTATAATTCAGGGAAACTACTAGTGGTGGTGAGAAACGAGCCCTTCATGACTGGGTTTCAGTGGAAGCCGTGAGGCAGTCAACTCTCTCTCGGCATCATTTTACAGAAAGATTAGAGAGCCCACCACATTGCTGTTGTTGAAAGGAAGACAACCACAGTTGGTTGTCTCTGCCCTCATTAGCAAATGTCATTGAAATCAGCCAGAATCACTGGTGGGAGAGTTTCAGGAACCCACAAAAGAGCCAGGAAGGTAACAGATGGAATTCACAGTGTGGAGATAACAGGCGTCTCCCAAAACATCTTACATTTGCCAGCTTCCTCCCAAGACAGCACTTAGCAGTCAGTCTCGCTGCCTGTCACAGTGCTCAGGGACTTTGCTGACAATACTCTAGGAATGAAAAGGGTATTTTAGAGTCAGCCCTCATACACCTGCCTTCTTTACTTCCATAGAAGGGTGTAATTCTGGGAGCAAGATGTGAGGGGTAGTGTCTGTAGTAGAAGGAGCCCTGAACAGGCAGTCTGGAGCCCTGGATTCTAGCCTGGACCAGCTCACTGGATGGCCTTGGGCAAGTCACTTCTTTCCATGTGTAAAATACAGGTAATTCTATCTGCCCTCATAAGAGTACTAATTAGAATTAAATGAGGTCATAGGACTTTAGAGTTGGAAAGGGCCTTCCTAATCCAATCCCCTCATTTTTTTTAATAGATGGGAAAATAGAGATTCAGAGGTGAATTGACTTGCCTGAAATTACATGAATAATAAATTGTAGAGCCAGAATTTGAATGGATGGGAAAATGCTTTGTAAACTGTACTATAGCTACATAAATGTGTAAATAGTTAGTGGGACAATGGAAAGAATACTGGCTTTAGAGTCAGAAGACTTACATTCGAGTTCTATCTCTGATATTACTTAGACAAGTCATTTAACTTCCCTGGGCCTCAGTTTCCTCATTTGTCAAATGATAAGGGGGTAGACTAGAGGGCCGCAGAGGTCTCTTCTAGTTTTATATCTATGATCTCATGATTCTAGCATTGTTTGGTAGCAAAGAATAATGGAATCTTAAAGTGGGACAGGCCTTTAGCCATTATCTAGTCCAACCACATTCAGAAATCTCCTCTAGAACACCTCTGTCCGGTTGTCACCCAGCCTCAACTTAAACTCTTCCAGTGACAGGGAACTCTGTGATTTTTTTTTCCTTTTGGCTAATATCAAAATGAGATTGAATTCTTTAAGAATATGCTGATTGATAATCACTTGTTGTCAGGATCGGGGCAGAGGTAGGGTGGAGAGATTAAGCAGGATGACAAGATGTGGGAGGGAAGTCCTTCCCAGGTTCCCAGCAGGGTAGCCAGCCTGAGATGATATGTCTACCCCCAGATAACCTGCAAAGTAAGTGAGACAAAATTGATCATCATTGATCCTAGATTTAGAACTATAAGGGAAATTAGGGGGCACCTCATTCAATTTCCCTTATGTTATATGTGAAGAAACTGAGGCCCCAAGGTTACACAAGCTATAAAAGACTGTGTGACCTGCATTTGAGCACAAATGCTCTGAATCCTATTCCAGGGCTCTTTCCTTTTTTTTTTTTTCTTTTTTTGGCAATTGGGGTTAAGTGACTTGCCCAGGGTCACACAGCTAGTAAATATCAAGTGTTTGGCCTGAGGCTGGATTTGAACTCAGGTCTTCCTGACTTCAGGGCCAGTGCTCTATCCACTATGCCACCTAGCTGCCCCCAGGGCTCTTTCCACTGGACCATCTTGCCTCCCTTGGTTGATGACATCATTTTATTCTCTTTGTGGCTGGAATCAACCACCTTTATGAAACGTCACTTTCAGCTTCTAATGACCAGGCTGATTGGTCTTTGGATATTGTCTTGTTAAGGCCTATAATAACAAAAATACCCAAGCTTCCAAGGGATCACTATTACCTAAAAGTACTTTCTCATCTTTTCTCTTATTTGAGCCTCAAAGCAACCACATAAGGTCAATAGGGTAGGTATTGTAATTTCCACATATAGCCTACTAGAGGATGAAACTGAAGCCCAGAAGAATGTCATTTAACCAAGGTCACATGGTAGATCAATGGTAGAAATGAAACTAGTACCAGGATTTTACATAGTCCAGGATTCTTTTTTATGCTATAATAATGTCTTTCACAAAAGTCCCTGTTTTGGGATGAAGTTTTCTATTAGGAGAAACTGAAGCAAGGCTCCCTGGAAAGTCTGATTGACTATGACTTTTGAGCTTGCCCTAGCTTGTGTAGGAGATGCTCCCAAGATGCCTATCAACTGGGGAATGGTTGAACAAGTTGTGGTATATGATTGAGATGGAATACTATTATGCTATAAGAAATGCTCATCATTTGACAAGCAGGATGGTTTCAGAAAAACCTGGGAAGACTTACATGAACCAATACAAAGTAAAGTGAGAAAAACTGGAAAATCACTTTGTATAATAATAGCAATCTTGTAATGATGATCAATTGTGAAAGATTTAGCTACTCTGATCAATACAATGATCTAAGACGATTCTGAAGGACTCATGATGAAAAATGCTTCCAGAGAGAACTGATGGACTCTGAGTACAAATAGTATAATTTTTTCACTTTATTTTTCTTGCCTTTTTTTGTAACATGGCTAATATGGAAATATGTTTTGCATGATTTCACATGGATAATTGGTATCTTATTACTTGCCTGCTCTATGGGTGAAGGATAGGACGGAGGCAAGGAGAGAATCTGGAACTCAAAATTAAAAATAAATGTTAAAAATAAATAGTAAATTAAAAACTTATGCTCCCAAGCCAGATCCGGGCAGAGGATGCAACTCCTTCAGGGTACTGTGAAGCTACTTTGTTGTCCTTAGGAGCTGCTGATCCTGCAACTACATCACCACCTGGAGAGATGCCTTTGAACCTCCCCCATCCCGGAGCTATGCTGAGCAGTTCTGAAGTATGATGGAAAATATGTCTGGCCACCTGCACTATTCCTTCTGCTGCCAGAGGAGCTGATGTAGGATCATAGGATTTTGAGCTGGAAGAGCCTCTAGAGATCATCTAATCAATCCCTGTCATACAGATGAGGAAACTAAGCCCCCAGAGAAGGGTAAAAAGACATAGAGATTAGCCCAAAGCAACACAGGAAATAGGAAGCAGAGCTGAAATTCAAATCTTGATCTTCTGACTCCCTGTCTAGGTCTCTGTCTGCCACCTTATATGTGTCTCAAGGAGAGAGTTAGATGGGAAAAGTGCTTGGAGTAATCAGTCAAGGAGAGAGCTAGAGGCCTCCAGAAGACAGAGACATGAAGGAAGAGAAGGAAGGCTTGGAGCCCAATAGAAATCAATAAGTAAATAAGCCTTTAATAAATACCTGCTGTGTGCCAGGCTAAGTGCTAGGGAGACAAAGAAAGGCAGAACCAAACCAAACAGCAAACACAAGAAGCCAGTCCTGCTTTCAAGGGGCTCACAGTCTGATGGGGAAGACAAAACGCAAGCAACTATGTACAAATAAGACCCACATGGGATAAATTGGAGCTAACCAACAGAGGGAATGCCCTAAGAAAGGAGGACTGGGAAAGGCTTCTTGCAGAAGGGAGGACCTTAGCTGAAACTTGACCAAAGGCAGGGAAAATGCTGGGAGGTGGGGCATTCTATCTGAAGAGTAGCAAAGAGGCCAGTTTGTAAGAAGACTGGAAAGATAGGAAGGGACCAGGTTATGGAGCGTTTTCAAAGGTAAAGCGGGAGTTTTCTATTTGATCCTGATGGTATTAGGGAGCCAATGGAGTTTATCAAATGGTGGGGGGTGGGGCGGGTGATATAGTCAAACCAGTGCTCTAGGACGATTACTTTGACATCTGAATGGAGGCTGGACTGGAGTGGGGGAGACACAAGGCAGGGAGACCAATCAGCAGGCTATTGCAATAGTCCAGGCTTGAGGTGATAAAGGCCTGAACCAGGATGGTGTTGGTGTCACCAAGGAGAGAAGGAGGCATAAAGGAGAGATGACATCTGTCTCTGTCAATGACTCTGACTCAGGGAGGGCCTGCTGAGTTTTGGTTGGGGCTTGGTTGCTCATCCCCAGCTCCCACCTAACTGGAGAGCTGAATCCTTAGCATTCATGGTTCTCCCTCCCTTACAGGTCCACCTCAGTCTGGCAGGTCACAGAGCACTAGCAGCTACAGCTGAAGGTGACTTAGAGGTCAGACCTGGATTAAGTGGCAAACAGCAGAACATTTCAGTAAGCAGGTCCAGACCCTGAGGATTTTACCTTCTCTTCTTACTCCTTTGGAAATGACTGAACACATAAACACGAGTGCTCACACCATACAGCACTCTGTTTGGTAGCTGGAGTTTGGGACCCTGTGGGGGAAAAAACAATTCAGAATTCCCAGCAAATAAGGAAGAGGATGAAGAGGGAGAGAAGAGAAGAAAAGAGAGGAAAGGAAAGGAAAAAGAAAGGAGGGAAGGGAACTCTCTCTCACTAACAATCTTTACAGGATTTGTATTAATGTGTAAGCACAAAATAAAACAAACATATATTGCCTGCTATACAAGTAAAACATGGAATAGGAAGAGAAAAGATTTATTCTTAAAGAATATAACAAGATTGCATGCCATACTGTCAAAGTATAGAAAAGAATGTTGGGACTTATTTGAAATGCTCAGGTCACAAATCATAATTGTGTGAGCACTGAATATGAAATAAATACTTGTTAACAATTGTATTAAATATAATTACATTCTCTTTTAAATAGGTAATTGGTAGTTCTTTAATTAGAGTCTATATTGGCTCATAACTGACAGAGTTTTATATGTCATTATTATTTTCTTTGAAATCTACCAATTTTACAGTGTTAAAAACAACTGACAAAAAATGATACTGCTGAGAAAAACAAAAACACATGCACCCTTTCTGGGCCTAAAGGCCCATTTTAGACCACCCCAGTAGTTTAAACCTGGCTTTCTCTACCCTCTTACTGGCCTTGTGCTTACATAATACTTTGCAGAATATAAGATGAGGTGCTATCCAAAGGTCTAGTCCCAGAGCTACCTTGGCAAAACTCCAAAGTCATGGAGTCAAAGGATGTTAGAATTGAAAAGCATCATAGAACATAGACTTTTGGAGTGCAGAATGTTAGGGCTGAAAGAAAAACATGGAACTATAGAATGTTAGCAGTGGAAGAGGCTTTACAGTAGTGTCAAACTCAAATAGGGGGGCAACTAGGTGGCATAATGGGTAGAGCACCAGCCCTGGAGTAAGGAGGACCTGAGTTCAAATCTGGGCTCAGACCAAACACTTGACACTAGCTGTGTGATGGAGGGCAAGTTACTTAACTCTAATTGCCTAAGAACAAACTAACAAAAAACTCGAATACAAATGGAAGCCTGCATATTGACTTAGAAAACCATAAATTAACATATATTGTATTTTTATTTATTTCATTAAACATTTCCCAATTAGAGAATGTACAAATGAATGATTGTGTTAGGGAGAAGAAGACTATAGCTGCAAACTTCTCGTGTCTGTTCAAGAAAGTATTCCACCTTCTAAAGCAGATGTGCCAAAAGCAGAGGCAGGCCGCAAACTGCCCACAAAACTCCCAAGTATTCATTCCTTCACTCTATCATTTTTATTTTTTTGAAACTGGCTCTCCCTACATTACTGGTAGTGAGACATTCACAGGTCCGATCTCATTGCTGGTCAGAACAGAAACATTCACCAGCTCTGTTTTTGATGTTGGCCAATTCATTCCTCCTTAGGCCGTCTGGTCTCCCCCTACCTCAAGGAGGGAGGAGTCAAGATAATGGAGTAAAAGCAGTGACTTCCTTGAGCTCTCCCCCAAACCCCTCCAAATATCTGCAAAATAGCTCTAAACAAATTCTAGAGCAGCAGAACCCACAAAAAGACAGAGTGAAACAAATTTTCAGCCCAAGACAACCTGGATGGTTGAGTGGAAAGGTCTATTGCACCAGGCTGGGAGAAGAGAGCAGTTCAGCGTGGGTGCATAGGCAAAGACCAGGCCTCACTGAACCTGGAGCAGGCCTCTGGGGACTGAATCACGGGCAGCTGTGGTGATTTCTAGACTTCTCAACCCACAAACGCCAAAGACAACTCAGAAGGTCATTAGGAAAAGTCTGTGACCACGGTGAGAAAGAAGCCAATGAGGAGAAGAATGCCTTAAAAAGCAGAATTGGCCAAATGGAAAAGGAAGTCCAAAAGCTCATGAAGAGAATACTTCCCTAAAAATTAGAATGGAGCAAATGTTTGTAGAATTGAATTGAACAAATATTTGCCAAGTACCAACTATGCTCAAAGCACTATTCTAGATGTTGATGGAGACTTAACTATGAATTGGTGTAACAGAAAAAGCCATTAACTGGGAAGCAGGAAACCTGGGTTCCAGTCTGTTACTAGTTCTTTGAGATATTGGGCAATCTTGTAGTAATCACAGAATTATGAAGATTTCAAATGCATTATTTCATTTGATTCTCAAAACAATCCCTAGAAAGTTGGTGCAAGAATTATCATTCCCAATTTACAGATGTGGAAATTTATATTTAGAGAAGGAAAGTCACTTACTCATAGTTGCAGACTTGGTACAGAGCAAAGTTGGGTTTTGAATCCCAAGTCTTCCGTCATATGGTCCTGGGAGCTTCTCACTATATCAAGATGCCTTTTCAAAGTGCTTTAGGGGGCAGCTAGGTGGTACAGTGGATAGAGCACCGGCCCTGGAAGGAGGAGGACCTCAGTTCAAAGCGGGCCTCAAACATGTAACACTCACTAGCTGTGTGACTCTGGGCTTAACCCCACTTAACCCCAGTGCCTCACTAAAAACACAAAAACAAAGTGCTTTAGGAAAGTCACTTTCTCTCTCTAGGCCCTAATAACCTTCTCTGGCAAATGAAAGGATTGGATCAGATGATCTCTAAAGTCCCTCCCAATTCTATCATTCTATATTCTGTCCTAAAGTCTTTTCCATTTATGAGAGATGATGTGGTTGGACTAGGTGATCTCCAATGAGAAAATGGTTGTATGGCCACTTTCCCAGAGGCTGTATGGAGGATTTCTATTTCAGTTACAGGCTAAACTAAGCGACCTCTGAGGTTTCTCTGATTCTGTGTTCTAAGGTCACTTACTGCTTTGATGTCAAAAATTTAAATCTAAATTGGTTATTTGCCCCTTCAAGATACCTTTCCTCTTCCCCACTCTTCACAAGTGTCTCTTTATCTGAACTTTATGATTGCTAAATTATAAACCACTTGTCCTTTTCATGATAATCTGAGACTACTTCTGTGTCTCTCTGTTTACGTGTTGGGTATGGCCTGAATGTATGGATGCCTGAAATCGACCCACACATGTACAAAGCTTGGTTACTTTCTAGGGGTGTCTGCCCCAGTCTTCGGGTTATTGCTAGAAGCAATACCCAGGGCATATCACCCTAGCACTCTATCCCCCTACCACATTCCTCCAGGGACCAGGATATCCTGTCAAACTGAAAATCAAGTGGATAATGGTGAACCTTACTTAAGAATAAATGAAAAAGCATTTATTACTTATTCTGTGCAAAGCATTATGCTAAGTGCTGGGGACACAAATAGAAAATCAAGATAGCTCCCTGCTCTCTAAGAGTTTGCATTCTGTCAAAATATTGCAGAGATACCCTGTTCTCTAGAGCTAAGGCCCAGCAAGCAGTCTGTGTTCTGAACCTGGCATAACAATAATCCTTTGCACTCAGATTGATATCACCTTCTGGCAAAGTGTATTGCTTAGACTGGCACCAGGTGTTCACTAAGGAAGTTAGCTCCCCTTATTTCCTGTCCATCACATGTTCACAGTCTCTGTTCCTTGTCACTGACAGGTATTGCACTCTTGTTTCTGTCATAGAACTATGGTTCTATGACCAGCAGTATGGTCATGACCCCCAAGACTTGAGACAATGTCTGTTCCCACAGGGCCCAAGAATGCCTGTATTGTCCCAAGAAATGCTAACCATGAGAACTATCTCAGCATCTAAAAATGATTATGTCAAGGTTCAGCCTAGGATGTATATAAGACCTCCCTTTAGTACAGCCTGTTAAGCCCTCCTTCTTAGAAGGGGAGGCTTCCATATGCATATGTCATTTTCCTCATTCTGAAATTAATTAAACTTCTGTTTTGCATCCTGACTCTCCTGTCTCTGGCTTGCTCTGTTTGTTTGGTTCTGGCTACTCATAGGTTAGAGGCTGGCTTCTGGTCCAGTTGACAATTTTAATGACTGAATGATGCATATGGTAATTTCAGCTACGGATCAGATGGAAAAACCCCTGAGGGCTTTAGGATGCAATGACCAGGCATATGATAAAGCATTTCATTTAACATAATTTCTATTGATAAAATCAGGCCCTTTTCTGATGTGGAAGCATTTGACAGAGTCAAGGACTTGGCTAACGAGAATTTTCTTTTCCAGTTTTTCAGGAGCTATGGCTACTTATCAGCTCTTTCCTCAACGACTACAATACTGTATGCTCTGCCCTGTCCCATCTACCCCATGTACACATCTGCCCTCCGGCCAGGACCACTGACTTCCAGAGGTACTGGCCACTGACCAGCCCCACCTAGTAACCAAGCTGCTGCTGCAAGTTCTCTCAAGCTACCAAGGTGTAGCTGGGCAACAGCTATTGGTTAATTCAGTGGGAGAAGAGTTGTTTTTGTTTCTGTTTTTAAAAATTGTTTGTTTGTGTATTGCAGTGTTTAGAGTAAAGTAGGACGGGAGGGCATCTGAAGGCAGGGATAATGGTTACTTCTGTCTGGTTTTAGGATTTAAAGCTAAAATAATCATTGGAAACCATCTAGTTTGACCTGACTCCATTCATAAATGAGGAAACTGAGGCTGAGTCATATGATCAGTAAGTAGGAAAGCCAAGATTTAAACTCAGTTCTTCTGACTTCAAATCCTTCTTCAGAGACTATAGGCCAAGGTGACCCACTGCTACCCTCTCCAGGGAACAAGACTGTCATAAGAAAATAATAATAATAATAATAATAATAATTGATGATATTTCTATTTTTTTAAGGTTTATGAATCACTTTCCTCACAACAGCCCTTATGAGGTAGGCAGGACAAATATTCTCCCCCCCCCTTTTTAGGCAATTGGGGTTAATTGACTTGCCCAGAGTCACAGAGCTAGTAATTGTAAAGTGTTTGGTCTCAGGTGGGATTGAAACTCAGGACCTCCTGACTTCAGGGCAGGTACTCTATGCACTGTGCCACCTAGCCCCTTCTTCCCATTTTCTGGATGAAGAAACAAACTCAGAGAGGCGAAGCAATCTGTCCAAAGTTTTACAACTAGTAATGATTCTTGCCCAATGTCACACAAGTAGTAAATAGCAAAGCTAGGATTCAAATTCATGTCTTCTGAGTCCAAATCCAGTCCTCCTACTGTGATACCAGGTGACCTCTCCATTTACAACAATGCCTATAATTTCAACTTTTCACTTGTTCTCAATGGCCAAAGTTGATCCAATCTAGTGTAGTCTAATTGTGCCACTAACAAAGTCACATGGTATATAGCTAGTCATCAAGTGTATTCCACTGTCTCTACCACCTCCCATTCTTTCTTTTTATTTTAAATTTTTTTCTTTTTCTTTTGAACTTAACAGACACCAAATAGAACGCGCATTTGCATGTACATAGTAGATCAGAAAAAAAAGGGATTGTACATGACACTACAGGTCTTCATTATGTATGTCTTGCATTTCTTTTTAACTATATAATAAGATCAAGTTGTAGCTTTCAAATTGTCCTGTTTGAGACTAGTTTTCTTTCTATTCTTTTCTCTCAATTAAAAAAAAAAGATATCTCAATGATCCTCATTTTTTTTCCTTTTCTTTTGTAATGGGTGTCTGGAACACCAACAAGGAACATTTCACAAAATTTACCAGAGATTACTGCTGACTCAGTACTTGAATGGCCTTCCTCAAGCCAAAGGCAAAAAGAAAAAAAGAAAATAAAGAAAAAGGAAAGAAAATCTACTTCTTGTCTCTGAAGAAACAAAAACAAAAAAGCTGGGCCTTGTTGAGCTTCCCCACTCATGTGGTGCTTTCCACTCTCCTAAAAAGGGTTTGGGACCTGGGGCTGACTAGGCATCACCACCTCCCTCTCAGATGAGAAACCAAACTGACTTGACTTGATACCTACATATTGCTTTAGGACCTAGGGAGCTGGGAGTACTTTACCCTTCCCTGGTTTCATTAGAGCCACACTCCCCCTCCCCTCTCCCTTCTGGATCACACAGAATGGGTTAAATCATTGGGTGGGTAACTCCTAAAGAAAAAGAAAATTAAACTTTCTGTCTCAGGAAAGCTGCGACCCTATTTAAATTCCAGTAGGACTTCCCACACAGAAATTTAGAGACTTGAAGGAAGGAAAGGAAAAGGGAAAAAGCATTTATTAAGCATCTAAAATGTGCCACATACTATGCTAAGCACTTTGCAAATATTATCTTATTTGAGCCACACAACAACAAGGTAGGAGTTTTATTATCCCTATTTTACAGTTGAAGAAATTGAGGCAAAGATTCAATAACTTGTCCTAAGTCACACAGCTGGTTAGTATCTGAAGTCAAATTTGAACTCCGGTCTTCCTGACTCCAGGCTCAGTGCTCTGTACAACTTAGCTGTCATAGGGTCATTAGTGTGTTGATAAATGTTTAACAACCAGCTCTCCAGGTGAAGAAAAAATGTATACATTGATTTGTAGCATTTGCTGATTTCCAAACGCTCACACTGAAAATATAACAACTGGCTTTTGGGAGCCCCATAAAGAGTTAGTTTCAGCACATTTAGCCTCAGTCTCAGATAGACTGAAAGTCAATGAGAAACCAACTGTCCTGGGTAAAAACTTTGAGATGATTCAGTGCATAAAGCCATCTAATTGGGATCTGGATACAGTTTCTAAGCATCCTTTTCTATACAGGGCACACCAAAATTTCCCTAAGAGGTCTCTATATGGCAATACTACTAAAAGTACATGCACATTTACTCTATGCTGTATTCCAAAGGCACCAGCAATTTCCCTCAATGAATGTCTGCCACTTCAAGGGCAATCTCAATGAATTGGAAACTCACTTAATAAGACAAATAGGCTCAGATAGTGAAAATAGCAAACGAAGTAAAATAAGTCACAAAGACAGGTAAGCCTCTCAAACAAAGGAACTAAACATTACCAGTTGCTTAGTTGGAATTTTCAGGGACACAGGCAAACTTTACCCCATGTACTTGCAGGACTCAAGGATCTCATAATAAGGCAAGCAATTTAGGCCTGTTTAAATGCAAAAAGAAAAATATGAACAATTTTTCAACTAGGAATTAGCATTCTAATATTGTAAATTCCATATGTCTCACATTAGACTTAATATCAATACTTATACAGAACTCAGTAATATAGCAAGTCTCGATATTTAAATATTCAGTGAATCAACAAATTTAAAGTTTGCAAAATTACCTCAGTGGAGCTGACAATAAAGGAATACACATCAGAAAATGGCTGTGTAATTACAGCCTAAAAAAATTGCCAATTTCTCCAAGGATTCTGGAAACTAAGGTATATTCATTGGTAGAGAATCTCTCCAAAAGTCTCTGCAAATGCAAAGGATCCAGTTTTATGCTAGATGATGTTTTACATGCAGTGTGCACGCTCTGACCCTCTCACAGAATCAGGGTGCCCAGGGGAGATCATGGGATATTTCATCTCTCTGCCACCATTGTCTCAAGCCCCCACTGTCTGTTTTCTACTCATTGTTAAGGGTTAGTCACTGGCATCCCAGTTCCATCCAACCACTTAAAATTGGGTAGGTTTTACAAAGGGATATTTACTTCACAGATATGACAAGAACAAACATATAAGCATTTCCCCAATATCTCAAGGGCATCCTATCCTCTACACTACCTTGGTCTTAAGGTGAGTAAGCTCAGCACTTAGCTCAAATCCCATATCACATTGTTCCCAAGTTCATGTTCGATTACAGTGTGACTGTTAGGTAAGCCTTTTTTCTGGGCTTTGGTACCAAAGGTCACTCCCAAAGAGCACTCTTTTCTCCTTGGGCCATTAAACTCAGCCTGGATCTCAACATTCAGTTTTTGTGTTGCTCACTTTTTTGACCAAGGTGAAGACTCTACTCCCTTGTACCTAGAGCAGAAGAATGAATGAACAGGCTAAGGACCAATGCCCATTTCTCACCAGTCCTATAGCCTTAGAAGGGGAGAAGGTCCTAAGCATTCCTCCCTTTATCGGGCATTGTGGCAGAGTCACTGAGATCCGTGTACAAATTGGGCAAAGAAAGTTAAAGAGGAAGAAGTTAAAGATGACAGGCCTCTATGAATGCCTCCAAAGCCCATCAGAGAGCCTTCCCTTCATCATGTGCTTAGCCCACCTGAACTAGTCACAGAAGCTCTTTATACACTCCACAACATTTCCAACATGCTTCCACCACACATCATCATTTTCCCAGAAACAAGCTTTCCAAACTCTCCATGTAGAGAGGCTGCATTGGCCAAACAGGCTGATGGGATTTGAGTATGCATCAGCCTCACATTACACTTTTTTTGGTGCTATTTTCTGCGCCTTTGTCCTCCTATCCACTTTCTATCAGAGGAGGGATAGGGCAAAACAAAGCCCTTGTAACAAATATGAACAGACAAGCAAAACATTGGCTGTGCCTAAAAATGTCTGTCTTGCCCTGCATTGTGAATCCATCGCTGCTCTGTCAAGAGGAGGCAGCATGCTTCATCATCAGTCCTATGGCTTTGTAATTGATCATTGTATTGGTAAGAGATCTAAAGTCTTTCAACATCCAATCCCTTGTTCAAGAAAAGGAAAAGGCTGCCCATTTGGATGTTTCTGTTTGATCCTTTTACTTTTCTTAGCTTACAAGCATAAGACCATGGGATTTGAGCTGAAGAAGACCTTAAAGATCCTCTAGTCCAATCCCAGAGAAGTTAAATTACTTGAACTAAAGTCACAGAGGTATTTTTTGTTATCATTCAGTTGCTTCAGTCATGTCCAACTCTTTGTGACCCCATTTGGAGTTTTCTTGGCAAAGATACTGGAGTAGTTTGTCATTTCCTTCTCCAGCTCATTTTATAGATGAGGAAACTGAGGCAAACTGGGTTAAGTGACTTGCCCAGGGTCTGATGGTGGATTTGAACTCAGGAAGATCAGTCTTCCTGACTCCTGGTCTGGCACTCTATCCATTGCGCCACCTAACTGCTCCCCTGAAGGTATTAAGGAACATCTAATTCAAATCTAGGTGCCACTACAAGGCATTGAGCTGTCTCAAACTCCTGAGCTGGTGTGATGTCCACCTGCCTTCCTCAGGCACTGCTTTCTGCCTCAGCATGTCCCCCAACCCACAAGAAGGACTACAGTCATCTACTGAGTCTGAGAAGCTCTTTTGGTGGAGCTTGGATCCCTGTTGCCCTGGAAACCCAAAGCCTAACGGATACCTTGTTTGAGAGTGAGTCAGATTTGTCCTCTTACATTTAAGATTCTGCAAGGGTAGATTCACCAGGCTCTGAGGGACCACGTTCAGGGTGGACAAGGGAAGCTCAGATGGGTGGTATGAGCATGTGATATCACAAGTTCCCTTGTTTTCAGTTGGGCCATCTATTTAACAATAATCTCTTTCATCTATACAGAGCTTTATACTTTATCATAGATTTTTTCATAGAAAATTAAAATTGGAAAGAGATCTTAAGACATAGTATACAAAATGTCAGCTGAAAGGGATCTTAAGACTACAAGAAAACAAGACATAGTATTGAGAATGTAACAGCTGGAAGGGAATTTACAAAATAGAACATACAATGTTGGAGCTGGAGGGCACCTCAAGAGATCTAGTCCAGCCTCCCTCATTTTACAGAGGATGTTTACAGACAGAGACCTGAGGTCACAAAGAAAGCCAGAGCCAGGACTTAGAAGTCCATGTCTCTCTACTCTTAAGTCCCCATTCTCTCTGCTGCTTCCTTAGAACCACTGTCACATCCATGATCTTATTTAATCCTCATATCACTCCAAGGAGGTGAAAAGGGCAAATCTGTTTTCTCAGCTGTTAGGATGAGAAGGTTGAATGAGCTGATCTCCAGCTGTAAATCCTGTGATTTTTATTATCCCTCGCTTTACATATGTTGAACCTGAGGTCCAGAGAGATTAAATGACTTTGTCCCTTGCTCTATTCAATATATTTGTCAATGGTTCGAACAAAGGCATGGATGGCATGCTTCCCGAATCTACGCAAAATTGGAAGAGATAGCTAATGACTTAGATGACAGAATCAGGATCTTAAAAAAGACTGGACGGCCTGGAATGATAGATCATGTCTAATGCGACCCATGCTCCAAGGCACTTATCTCAAGGCTTCCTTGGATTGATGAGTTGGGATCCCAGAGTTCAGCTATTATACCCCCTCAGGGTCTAGGGATATCTGTGAAGAGTTAGGGGATGTCTTTTTTTGCAAGCCCCACCCCAACCTAAATCGCACTTACTCCCAAGACTATCTGATGAGAATCAAGCCTTTAGAGTGGGTACTTACCAAAGTGGTATCGAAGAACGGTTCGTACCAACTTTCCCCCACCCAAAGTATATATGATATAATATAATGTAATGCAATGTAATATAACATATATACATGTATATGCATATATATATATACATACATACATATAATATATGTATATATGCGTATACTCTTTCACAAGTGCATACAGTCTGAGAGAAAATGGGGTCAAGCTCAGAGAGCACATGTGTTAAAGGGTAACTCATAGTTCCTAGTTACTTGAAAGTTCTTTCTCCCCTTCAAAGGGTGCTCAAAGGAATTCCCGCCTGATATAGTTTCTTTGTTGGGTTCTTTGTGGAACCAGGAATTTTGGTTCAGTCTGTTCTGAGTTCCCACTGTAGACACTTGGAATCACTTTTGACTTTTTTCTCTCCCTCATTCAACTGGTGGCCCAGTCCTACCCCGCAACATTCCACCTCCGCAACATTTCTCCAATCTGTTCCTTCTCTCCATTCAAACTGCCACCACCTGAGTGGTGGTGATGATGAGCCTTCATCATCCTATGCCTGGAGTATTGTAATAGTCACAGAATATGTCTCCCTGCCTTTAATCTCTCCCCTTTCCAAACCATTCTCTATACAGGCCAAAAAAAAAGATCCTGTTAACACAATTCTAATCATATTACTCTCCTGATTTAAAAAAAAACAAACTCAATGGCTCCCTATTACTTTTTTTTTTAAGGCAGTCAGATTAAGGGACTTGCCCAGGGTCACACAGTTAATAAGTGTCTAAGGCCAGATTTGAACTTAGGTCCTCCTGAATTCAGGGTTGGTGCTCTATCCATTGCACCACCTAGCTGCCCCAAGCTCCCTATTACTTATAGAGTAAAATGAAAATTATTTTACTTAGCATTTAAGGCCCTCTACTATTTGGTACCAACCTGCATTTTGAGACCTACTTCACTTTATTCCCTTGCCACACTCTGTACTTCAGCCAAACTGGCCATTCCACCTCTAGCCTCAGTGCCTGGAGTGTAGTCTCTCCTTCTTCATCTCTGTCTTTTAATATTTTTTTTCTTCAAAGTTTAGAGTGGGTGATTCCACAGAATCACAGAATTTCAGAATTGAAAGAGCCCTCAGAAAATTTCCAGTCCAACTCAACCTCCAACAGGAACATTCTCCAAAATGGTCATCCCACCTCTTCTTGAGGAACCATTCACCACTACCTTCACCTTTGTACAGTCAATCATTAGGCTGCTCGACAGAAAGACATGGTTGTATGTGCACTTGATGGGCACCTCAGGAAACTTTGAAGGTGCTTCAGTACCATTAGGAACCTTCACAAGTTCGTGTTCTGCATTCTGTAAACCTACCCCAAAACAGGCTGTTGATTGATTGATTAACTGGCAAGGGAGGGAAATATATAATTTTTCCCACCAGGTGGCACTACACTCAAGTCGCCAGTCAATTTGTTTCGTAAGTTTGCTTGCGTAAGTTTTCCCAAAGACCAGCATCCAGCTGTTTGATAGAGTTCAGCCTATAAACTCTTATTCTATCTCCTCCCCCTCCTGCCTCTAGTTTCTCTGGCTTCTTGGTGCAGTGGTCTCTAGCCTGAGGTTTAACAGTAAGCTGGGATTATAGAAATGAAATAATTGATCCAAATGTAAAAAGTAGACCAATTTCTAAAGCCCTCACTCCCAATACATAGGAAACCTTTTGCTATCTGTCCACCAGTCTCATTCACAAGACTCAGGTAATGGACTTTTCAGTGGCCACATGGTTTGTTAAAACACAGCCAAAATTTTCCTTCAAATGGAATGTGTTGCCCAATCATCACCCCCAAACTTCTTCCCACACCAGCTAATACTGGGCAAAATTAAGGAAAGGAATTTTGTGTTTGGAATTTGTTGGGATTACTCCACAAACAATGGCCAAATAGGGGAAAGAGCTAGGTTTTGGGGAAGTCTCTTGGTTCAGACTCAACAGCTGCTGAAATCTAATCCTTCTCCCTTCCTGACTCTGCTTTCTGGTCTGTGTCTCTACTACATCTTCATCTCATCTCTACCCCAGAGTTTTTACCTCTGTTGGTAGTATCCAACAATCCAAGATCTGTGCCAGCTCTTCCCCCACTGCTTCAAGCTCAAACTGCAGCAGCTCCATTGTAGGCAACAAGTAGCTGGCAGAGGCCACTGAAATTTCTGTTTCTCTTCTGCTCCTGGCTGTATAGGATGGAATGGAAAGGAAGGTTAATATTCTTTTCATCAGAAACTGGAAAGAGGCAAAAGAAGGAAAGACCAGATTGGGTTGTCCCCACACACAAAATCTTGCCCTATACCCTGATATTTTGTGTGTCTTTATCCTTCTCTAGAGCAATACTGGGGCATTACTACTTCCATAAAACATTTCTCCGGTTCAGTTTCTTCTATGGAGACCCTCAGGAACCCTCCAGTTCCTAAAGAGATAAGACATGTTGCTGACACATGCCACAGAAGACTTCCCTAACAATCTGTCTCTCAACAGCTTCCACCCATCTCTTCCTTGGCCCCCACACGGCCAAGCAGATCAAATGTAATTTCACTTCCATATGGCAGCTCTTCAAATGCTTGAAGATGGCTATCAAGCCTTTCTTAAGGTTTCCTGTTTCCAAGCTAAAAAATTCTCAGTTCTTTCTCCTAATCTCTCTATGACATGGTTTCCAGTCATCTAATTATCTTGGTTACCCTCCTCTGCATTTGCTCCAGCTCCTCATTGTTCTTCATAAAATAAGTTCTTTATCACTATGGCAAGGAGGGAAATAACCAAAGAAGAGATGGAATAGGTCATAAAAAAGAAAAACAGGCAATTTCAATTACACAAAATTTTCAAAGCTTTTGCTTTTCAAATAATAAAAATGAAATAAATCATAACATATAAGCAATAGATTATAATATAGTATTAAATAATACCTTTTAAGTAATAAAAATTAAAATGAATAAAAACAATGGAGACAATAAAACCTGAAACTGCCAAATGGAAAAAGATATTTGTATTAAAACTGTTTTTCCCCCCAGACCTGTGATTTTATTCTTGTTGGGTATTCCTGTCAAGGAAACGCCTTTGAGCAATCCTCAGCAATCATATTCATCAGTTCTTTCACTAGGGTCCCTTCTTAACTTGTCTTGTGTTTTAACTCTCTGTTAATAATGTTTGTTCTATTCGCAGTACAAAGATCTTGTTCCTTTGGCAGAAAAAATAAACAGCATTAAGTAGTTTAGCCTTCTTTCCATTTGCCCCAGTAGCAATCCTATCCCTTCTTTGATCCTCTTCTTTTTAGAGCTTAAAATAAAAAGCTCCTTTAATTACAGTTAGCATTTGTTATCAATCTGCTTAGCCAAAGCTTTAGTACTTCTGACATTCTTACAGAACTGCATCCTTTCACTATTAATTCTCAATTCCTTTCTCTTGCTTCCATCTTCTACACATGTATTTCAAAAAAATTGAAACTGGTAAATTAGTACATCCACAGCAGTCTTTATAGACAGCCCCTCCCTTTTCTTCCTTGTTAGAAGAGTTTGTATTTGTGTCTTTGGAATTTCATTCTTGAGAACAAGCTCTTGGAGCAACCTATTTTGTCTCATTTCAGCCCATAGGACCCTACCGATCTTTTGTTTGAACCCTTTAAAATTGGTTTTCTAAAACTCTAGAGTACGTTTCAGATGATGCCTAGATTTCCTCTCCTTTTTCATCCTGCCTTCTAAGGTACAATACTCACTTTTCCAACCTCTCTTTGGAAACCAGTTCCTCTTTATTGGTCAAAATCAGGTTCAGAGTAATAGTTGGTTGCCTTTGTTGATTCCTTTACCTTTCGAAGAATAAGGTAAATCAAGGATTTATCAGTTTTACTCTGCTTTTGGAAGAGAGAAAAAGGGCTCTAACAGACATCTGACAAAGTTCCCCACCATACTTCCGTGCTATATTTTCTATGTTTCCTGAATTCTTTGTTTATGTCCTCCTTCTGTCCAGGTGGCTAACACTATACTCCCAGAACTGCATTACTTCTGTTTCTCGTTCTGTTTACTCTTAACTGAATGTTCTCCATTAGGCTTACCTACCCTGGCTCCTGGATTTCTTCAAGTGATGATATTGCCTTAACATACAAAGCTATTCCAACTTTTTATCTAATCTACTCTTTTGAATATGGAATATCTTGCCAAAAATCCATCTTTTTAACACTAATATTCTCCTGGTAATGCTATGTGGCTACGAAACATGGAACTATCTTTGAAGCATCAAAACTATGAGTGACTCAGAGGTCAATAAAGAAATGTATAGTGGGAGCAAGAAGGCTTGCAGAGCATTCATGGGTACAAGAAGTGATATAAAAGACATCAACCAGAGTGTATGATAGAGAATTTGCTATGGAAGATTTATGGGAGACTGTAGACAAAAATCATAGAGGAAGGTGTATTGTAGAAAGAAAATCTACCTTAGAAGATTTATTGAAAGCCTTGGACAAAAACCATATAGGATGAGGTGTGAATGAGTTGTGAAATGTACTGTTGGAGGAGATATCCACATTCAGTGAGCTCACAGATGCACTGAAGAGTGGAAATGTGCCCTTCTATAGCCATATTCCTTTTGAACCTTGTATACTTTTCCATTGTCATATTCTAGTCGTGATTCCCAGGCCACAAAGACTCAGTGATACCCATGAGGATGGATGTGCTGCCTTTCATTAGGATCTTCAGTTCTCCTTACCTATTACCCATACTCTGGGCATTTGTGTATAGAGACCTTAAGCTAACCAGTTTTATTGCTGACTGTTCTTGGGTATTGTTTTCTGTGAACTATTACTCCATCCTACTGATATTCTTCTACCTTCACTGTACCTGCTACCTTCTGTGATTTATGGTTGGCACTTACATAGGGGAAGTTTTCTCCATCTATTCTCTTTAATTTAGAGCCCTCCTGGTCAGATTCCTCTTTGAAGCCTTCCTTGATCCACCTAACTGAAAATAATGTCTTCCTCCTAAAAGTTTCTCAGAGTCCATTGCCTAGATCTCTCCTTTGACCCCATCATATCCTACTCTGCAATATATTTATTATTCATCTCCTAGAGCAGGGGCTTTAAATCAGGGACCCACAAATTTGGTTTTAAAACCTTTGATGACTATATTTTAGTATGATTATTTTACTTTGTAATCTTATGTATTTTATTTTATGTATTGAAAAATATTTTTTTCTGAGAAGTGATCCATAGGCTTCATCAGACTGACAAAGGGCATGTGAAGAAAAACACTGTTTGCACCCTATAGGTTTACTAGGCTCATATCCCACCACCACTCCTTCAAAGGATATGGGTCTTATGTATTTTATTTTATGTATTGAAAAATATTTTTTTCTGACTGAGAAAGGGGTCCTTGACAAACAAAAATATTATGAGCTCCTGCTGTGGTAGAATGTAAGGTCTTTCAGGACAAAGACTCTGTCATTTTTCATTTTGGTATCCCCATCACCTGCACAGCACCTTACACATCATATTTGCCTGGTAAATGTTTGTGGAATTGAAACCAATTGAACAGTCCATGAGGAATTAGCCCAGGCACCACTGTCTCCCTAGAGGCATCTTACCTGGATTTCTGGCTTAGTATCTAAGAGGATATAACCCATGGAACTTAGTCTTGTGAACCCAGTTTCTCTAATGATCATAGCAGTCACAGAGAATATAACTCTTAGCACTCAAAGTGGAGTCCCAGACTTATAGACTTGTGAGGGTATTCGAGGTCATGCTATAAAGGTATTTTGAGCCCCTCACTGAGGAAGCCACATGAATTGGAAATAGTGTGAGTCCCATATGGTCTCCTCATCATCAATTAATATTGATTGAATGGCCATACACTGCTGGGAAACCATACAACAGCTGTCTGGGAAACACAAAAAAAATTCCTTTAAAAATTATTTTTGCCCTTTTCTCCTCACTTCTTTCCCCTATTTCTCTCCTTTCCTCCCTCTCTTCCTCCTTCCTCTCCTCCTTTCTTTTTCTTCTTTCTTTTTCTTTCTTTCTTTTTCTTTCTTTCTTTCTTTCTTTCTTTCTTTCTTTCTTTCTTTCTTTCTTTCTTTCTTTCTTTCTTTCTTTCTTTCTTTCTTCCTCTCTCTCTCTCTCCCTTCCTTCCTTCCTTCCTTCCCTTTCTATGCCTGCCTGGAAGAAGTCTCCTGGAAAATCCACAGGTCCTATGCTTTTGACCAGGAAGGAGTCAAGTGAGGTTTAAGACCCATATCCTTTGAAGGAGTGGTGGTGGGATATGAGCCTAATAAACCTACAGGGTGCAAACAGTGTTTTTCTTCATATGTCCTTTATAGTTAATTTGGGTATTTATAATAGTCCAAATGACTTATTTGCTCAAAGTCATTCTTAAAACAATATTACTGAATAATGAGATATATATATATATATATATATATATATATATATATATATATATATATTAACAACACATATTTGTTTCTAATGGTAGCCATCTCTGGGGGGAGGGGGAGGGAAGAAAAAAGTGAAAAAAAGAAATTTACATGAAAATCTTATTATATATTTAAAAGGAATAGCAAGTTGTACACAACAGATTTGCAGTTTCATGTACAATCATCTTTTTTATTATACTATGTTATGGAATTGCTTGTTTGATTAAAAATCAAACAAATCTTCAGGGTGGAATGGGATTCCAAGCAAGAGAAAACTTAGGATAAGGCTCAGAGTCGAGAGTGAGAGATTTGGAACTATTATTCTTTTCCTCCAAACCCACCATTTTGTTGTTGTTATTCAGTTGTGTCTGACTCTTCATGACCCCATTTGGGGTTTTCTTGGCAAAGATGCTAGAGTAGTTTGCCATTTCCTTCTCCAGCTCATTTTACAGATGAGAAAACTGAGGCAAACAGGGTTAAGTGATTGGCCCAAGGTCACATAACTAGTAAGTGTCTGAGGCCAGATTTAAATTCAGATTCCTGACTCCAGCCCAGTGCTCTATCCTCTATGATATCTCCATCCCAAGTGTTCAAATGGGCTAATTGTACCCAACCTATGGCAGAGCCTTCAAAACTCGTTTTGGACTGGTCAGCCACAGTCTGATGTCATTGGTCCTCTTTGAGTAGGAAGGATGAACAGCAACAGGAGGTTTGGATGGAATGTGTGAAGGAGTGTGTGTGTGTGTGTGTGTGTGTGTGTGTGTGTGTGTGTGTGTGTGTGTGTATGACTGAGTTTCTGTATGTACCAAAATGGGATACTTTCTCACCAGAATTTGGAGGGAGTCCATCAATTCATTTCCCGATATTCAGTGAGGCTGAGCAGACTTAGCAAATGCATTCCAGTATCAGTCAAACCAGATTAGCCCTGTTTTGGGCCGGGGATGCATTTAAAACAAAGAAAATGAAAGGTTTCATGGAGTAGTGGAATGAGTACAATTACCCTTCTGCCACCAACTGTGTGACCTTGGGCAAGTTACTTCTTTCCTAGGTCTCAGTGTCCTCCTCTGTTATATGAGATGTTTGGCCCTTTTCAATGATAAATGCTATGATCTCTGATCTCTGTCTTTGTCTCACTTTCACACTTCAGACAACGAAAGATCTAGCTGCTGAGACAAAAAACATTCCTGATCAGAGTGGGAATAGGAGAGAGGGAGGGAAAGGAAGGGAAGCCCTCTGGCCTGGTAGCTACAGGCCTGAAAAGAACAGAAGATAGGTTGATCTTCAAGGTCCCCAGGGGCTCTGTGATTTCAAACACGGTTCTATCCAAAGAGCACAGGTCTGTAAAGATAATCCTGCTGTACCACAGATCATGGAAGGAAGAGCTCTCTCCCCTCCCCAAACGTCCCAGATGGGCTACTCAAGTTTTGACTTGCAGGATCACCCTCTCACCACCTCTAGGGCTGACATTCCAGCTGAGACAGTCCCCTCCTCACCTTCACCGATACAGAAGAGAAGCTAAGAGAAGCATATCCGTTTTATCTACATGGTGTGTTGGGGGGGGGGTAGGCGTCGGAGGCAGATGTCAAATGCCATTGCTACAAAGTTGACTATTCATAATGGTCCAAAGGAAAGGGACTTTTGAACACTAGCGCTCTACCTCCCTCGGACTGAATTTCTAGAGTGGGTACCTGGGAAAGGAACTCTATTCCCATTCTGCCTAAAGGGGGCGCCCGGGGCCCACCCCACTTCAGTCTACTGGAACCCAAGGGACTTCTACCTATCTGGTCCCCTCAATCTTCGGGCCCCCTCCTTCCTAGCTCTCTTCATCCCCCTCTCAGTCCTCACTCCCTCCCCACTCCTATCACGAGGGTGGGTGTAGAGCCTCAGTAGCCTGCTGCCTGGGGGCTTTGGGGCTGGGTCTGCGGAACTAACAGGCAGCGCCGGAGCTCAAGCTATAAAGGGTGGTTGGTGCAGACAGGGACCAGACAGACAGCAAGGGTGTCCCCAAGTCCTCTCAGACCTGCCCTGGGGACCCTGGAGGAGGAGAAAGGTGGTGGTGGTGCTATTAAACTAGGCTCACTGGGGTTCGATAAGTGCAGTGGCTGGTGCAATAGACCCCCTGGGACCCTCCAGGAGAGCAAGACACCCCGCCCCGACAATATCTATTCTCCACCCCCCGGCCCCAGTCTCCCGGGGCCCAGCGGTCCACCAATAGCCTGAGGAGGTGAGGACCCACTATCCGGCTCGCTGACTCCGCTACTCCGTAATTTCCAGCTCCCCTCCCTTCTCCCCTCCCGCCGCCACGGTCAGCCACACACTGGGCGCCCAGCTTGCCCCGGTCCCCTCGCAGGTACGTAGGGCTCCGACTTGAGCTCGAGCTTCCCCCAGGCTCCCTCCCTTCAGGGTGCCTGGCGGGGCGGCGCCGGGGGCTGCGGGGAGAGGAGGAGGAGGAGGAGAAGCAGAAGGAGGTGGAGGGTAGAAGGAGGAAGGAGAAGTGCGGAGCCGGCTCGGGCCGCAGCTGGGCTAGGCTGGGCTCTCCGGGATTGGAGCTACAGGAGAGAGGCCAACAAGGCGGGCGCCTGGTCCCTAGGCATCCCGGGCCCAGGGTGTAGGGTGGGAGGAAGGGGGTAATAGCCTGGTCACCCGATTCTTTTGTACCTGGGTTAGGGGCAGCCGAGGCGGCGCGTGGCCCCTGGACAGGTACGCTCCGGGGCTGGGAGAGGCGCAGATTTGTTGTCCTTGGCTGGGGGAGGGGGCGGCAGCGCAGCGCCTAGAGAGGCGAGGGATGCTCCGAGCCTCGAGTTTGGGGGTGCTGCAGCTAGGGGGGTTCCCCCGCCCCCTCCTTCCCCGCACCTCCCTGACCTCGGTCAAGAGGCAGAAGGGCGCCACGGCGGGAGGACAGAGGGGCGAGGGCGGAGCCGGCGGCACCGAGCGCTCCGCACTCAGGGGCTTGTTCCGAGCCCCCTGGAGCTCAGACCTCGGCTGTAGTCCACGCGTGGCCTCCCCGCGCACCTGGCCCATGTCCTCATCCTCCTGAGGCCGCCGGCCGAGGACAGCTGCTGGTGATACCAAGCTGCCCCCCCCAGGCCCCCCCCCCCCGGGAGCTAGGAGCAGGGCCCGGGATGGGCAGGTAGGAGGAGGACAGGACGAAGGGGGTGTGAGCCAGTGAAGAAGGGAGGATACAAGCGTGTGTGTGTGTGTGTGTGTGTGTGTGTATGTGTGTGCAACTTCCCGGTCCTGGATGTGTAACTAGTGTGTATCACTCTGCGTGAGTGTGTATACCTTTATCTATCTTTGTGTGTGTGTCCCTGCCTCTTCGAGTGCGACAGAAAGGGTATCTATGTGCGTGTGTGTCTGTATCTGTTTTTTTTAGTCAGAGAAGCTCTATGTGTTTATGTCTCTTTGCATGTGCAGGAGAAGGTATTTCTGTATGTATTGTGTGCTTTTAGATCTATGTGTGAGAGAAGTTATCTGTGTGTGAGAGAGACATCTGTATATGTCTCTCTGTGAGATCCCATATCTTATCTTTGTGTGTATCTGTGACAGCGTGAGTAGTAGCTGACATTTACACAAGGCTTTAAGGTTTGCAAAGTGCTTTACATACATACTCTCATTTGATCATCACCCCAACCCTGGGAGGTAGGTACTACCGGTATTATTGTCCCCATTTTACTCATAAGAAAACTGAGGCTCAGGGAAGTTAAGTCACTTACCTATGATCACATAGCTAGTAAAAGGTAGAGGCAGAATTTGAATGTCTTTTTGACTCCAAATCCAGCCCTCTATCCATTACACCACACATTTATTTATGTATTATGTCTGCCCTTGTAAGTGTACCTCTATATGGGAGTATATGTAAAACACTGTTGTTGTCTTTATGTGTCTCTGTATGAGAGTGTCTTCTCTATGTGGTTATGTTTCTAGGGTGCATGTGTGTATCTGTGAGTCTGTGTATGTGGGTCTGTGTGTGAAAATGTGTGATAGCTTCAATTTGGATCAGGGCTATTTTGTCTCTGTCATTCTAAGAAAAAATAAAAAGTTCTGAGCTGGGACTGGGTGAGATGCCAATTTAGATGATGCTGATGAATTAGATTACCTCTTGCCACAAGAAGCTTTCTCAGCCAAATGTGTGTGTGTGTGTGTGTGTGTGTGTGTGAGAGAGAGAGAGAGAGAGAGAACGTATGTACGTGTTTAGAAGGTGGGGATAGGATATGATTTTCTGGGCCATCCTCAGACTGGTGCCAGTGGAGGGTATGTGGGCTTCCCTGTGCCCTGGGAGACAGACAAGGCTGAAGGCCCAGAGGAAGACACAGTGGCTCCTACAGTTTCCATTTTCCTTTTCTGAATAGATCTCTGTCTGGCACACATTGTACAGAGTAAGCTACTGAAATCAGACCCCACTGGATGCAGCATGAATTTAGAAAGGGTTCTTTTGAAGGGAACACTTTCTATCTGGGGTGTCTAGTCAGCCCGCCCAGACATACATGTACAGGGCCTGTAGATAAACACTGCTATAAATAAGGATGGTTGGTCCTAAGAGTCTAGAATAGAGCTTGGCTTGCAGTCAGGAAATCCGGGTTTGAGCCCAGACTTTACCACTAACTCCTATGACCTTGGGCAAATCATTTCCCCTCTCTAGGCCTTAGTTTCCTCTTCTAACCCCCTCATTTTACGATCTGTAAGTCTAGGAATTTCTGCAGCTTCTTGGCCACCATCCAAACTAAACAGTGTTTATGGGTGCTCCATCAGATTTAAGACAAAGGCAAGAGTGAAAAAGGAAATAATAGTAATGAAAACATGGTTTACAAAGTAGTTTCCTGATAGCAACCCTGTGAAGTACCTTAGCAGAAGTATTTCTTCTTTTTTACTGGATTTGTGACTTTATCTGTGGAAGCAGCTACATATGAGCAGCTACTCTGCCAGTATAGATTGGCACCTTTTCTGCAACTCAGATGGTTGCCTGAGGTGGCTGAGAAGTTAAGTAATTTGTCTGAGGTCACACAGTATATATCAGAAGTCAAATTTGAACTCAGGTCTTCTTACTGTAAGGCTAGTTTTCTTACTTATCACAATAGGTTCAGTTTCCATATAAATATTATTTTCCCCATAAACAGATGAAGAAGTTGAGACTTTGAGAGGTTTATAATGACTGGTGCATCGCCATACACCTTATGCGTGTTTGAGCGCAGAAGCAAACCCATATCTCCCATCTTCAGTGGCCTTTCTATAGAGAGAGAAAGGAACTAGGAAGATAAAGTAGGAGGAAAGGAAGAGAAGAGAGAAAAACCAAGAACAAAAAGGCATAAAGACTGGACCATGGTGGAGAAAGAACCATTAAGAATCATCTGGGGTATCTGTTGGTAGTCCTAACTAGATTAGTGGCATTGTGGTGAAGTGGAAAGACCCACGGATGTTGGAGCCAGAGACCATGGGCTTGAATCCTGGGTCTATACCCATGTGACCCAAGGCAAGTCATATAACCCTTCATTTAACCTATTTATCTATAAAACAAGTGTAACTGTGTGGCACAATGGAAAGAACACTAGATTTGGACTCAGAGAATCTAGGCCTCGAAATTGGTTGTGTTGCTACTTGTGTGATTGTGAGTAAATAACCTCTCAGGGTCTTAGTTTCCTCATCTGTCAAATGAAGGGGTTAGATTAGATATTACTAAGGTCCCTTCTAGCTTTAAATTTATGATCCATTCTATACGAACTGTCTGTGTCATTGTCCTGACACTACTGTGGGGAATGAGCTTTTGTAAAAGTGCTACGGAAATGTGACTGTGAGTTCTTGGGCTCATAATAGGGAGAGACTTCCTTGTCTCCTTGAGGCTGGACACAACACAAGGAGACATTTCTTGATAATGATTTGAATTCCAGCTACCTGCCCTGCCATAGAGACCCTTGTTGGGATACAGTCAAGCTACTTGGCTTGTGGTCTTATCTCAGCCATTCCCCTGTGGTGTGATTGGGGATTTTGTCTCCTAATTTGTAAAATGGGTGGTGGTGGTAGTGGTGTGTATATGTATGTGTGTGAGGGGTGGGGTGAGAGGTGGGGGGGGGAAGGATTACTGCTTTCTTTCTCCCCTGGAAGGAGAGAATGCTGAATGTGGTAGACATGTGAAATGCTTAGTATATACTCCCTTTTTTCCCCCTGTAACTTCAAGACTTGGTGAATAAAGGATTCCTGAAATGGGTGGGGAGTTGACCTAGATGACCTGTAATGACCCTTCCAGCTCTGGGATTTGAGGGTCTCATTTCTTTATGAAGCATCCTTTTCAATCTCTCACTGTCTCTGTCTCTTCCCCACCTCACCTCACCCTCTCTTCTGAATAACATTTCAACCAGGAAATACCTGTTTGTGTCTGGGTGAATCTGTGACTGTGCCTATGTGTCCGTGTGCATGATAACATCTATGTACATATTTGTGTTCAGATATGTGGGCCTGTCATTCAGATACATGGCCATATTTGAGTATAGCTGTGCCTACAAATGGACATTAGTTGTTGATGTAGGGGAAGAAATGATGGGGAAGCAGCTTGATGTAGTAGAAAGAGGATTAGTAGGCAAATCCTTTCCCCATGCCTCAGTTTTCTTATCTGTAAAATGGGCATACTAGTACTTCTCCTCCCCACTCAGAGCTGTTGTAAGAGTTAAATAAGATAATGGATCTAAAGTGTTTTATAAACCTTAATGTGTTAAATCAAGCCAGCTGCTAGTAGTGTCAGGTCTTCTCCACTTTAAGTCCTTCAGTGCAGGTCCTAATGAGCTGCAGAAGTTCTTTTAGTCTGATGACAATCTGTGCCTCTTCTGAAGGCCAGCTTGGCTAAGTATATAGGGACAGTCACCTGGTGATAAGTACTCTCAGCCACAACAGCTGAGGAAAACCAACTTCTAAGCTGTAGTAGGGTCCTGAGCTGCCCCAGGGGAATTTGAATGCATCCAGTTGACAACCAATCTTCAAAGTATTCTAAATATTTCTGTGTGTTTGTGTATAGGCATATGTATTGTACTTTGCTCTGTGTGTGTGTGTGTGTGTGTGTGTGCAAGTATACATGTGTGCATGGAATATGAGGCTCCCTTCATTTGCTGAGATATCTTTCTAAGACAGAGACACAACTTTTGCTCCCTTTCCTCTCTGTCCTTGCCTGGTTTGTTCTGTCTTCCAGCCGCTGAGGGGTTAAGAGGGATGAACTGGATAACTACTTTCCAATGGCCTCCTCTTCCTCCCTGGAACTAAGGACCCTTGGCAATGGGCCCAGGGCCCCCAAACAAACACTCTCACAATGGACATCTGCACCAGAAAAGAGGCCCAGCCCCTCAGCCCTGCAGAAAGAGGGAATTGAGAATACTTGCTTTTCCGAGGAGGAGGAACAAGAGACCTGTTTCAAGAATCCACAGGAGGCTGTGCCCGGCAGTTCATCCTGTCCATATGTGGATGGCCTCTCACACCCCCATTCCCGGAGGGACGACCTTTCTCCAAGGTCAGAAGAAGGCTTGGGGGCCGAGACTGCAGGCCACTCAGTGGACTATGGCTTCATCTTTGCCTTGGTCTTCTTGGTGAGTGGAATCCTGTTGGTGGTGGTAGCCTATGCTATTCCCCGGGAAGCAAGAGTGAACCCAGACACAGTGTCAGCCCGGGAGATGGAAAGATTGGAGATGTATTATGCCCGCCTGGGCTCCCATTTGGATAAGTGTATCATTGCTGGCTTGGGCCTCCTCACCCTGGGAGGCATGCTGCTCTCCATCCTACTGATGGTGTCCCTTGTCAAAGGGGAACTCTACCGGAGGAGAAACTTAGCTGTACCCAGAGGCCCTCGGAAAACCTATGGCTCTATAAACTTGAGAATGAGGCAGCTTAATGGGGATGGGGCCCAGGCCCTGGTGGATAATGAAGTTGTCCAGTTGACAGAGACTCACCCAATCCAGCCAGACACCTTCACTTCTCTCTCTCCTCCCTCAAGCATGTGTGATGATGGCACAGCCTGTGGGTAGTACAGTTGCTACAGGAGAGGGTAAACTGATAGCACAGGTTTGCACATCCCGTCAGTGTCTAGACTCCATCTTTACTCCCTTTGGAGAAGATTATTTACGTGGACAACTGGTCCTGGAGTCCCAGGAAAAACAAAGCTTTCTGGGTGGGGTCACAGTATATCCTAAGGTAATGAAAGGTACCATCAACAAGGTTGTGCTAAGGGTCACAATCCAGTCCAATGGTACTTCACTACCAGATATTTCCAAGTGGGGTTCAGTCATGGAAAGAACTTCAAAGCGGCTAACAGTTACCTGTGCCATATTCTAGGCTCCATCCTCATGGAAAACGATGATTTGTAACCAGCAGTTGCCTATTCCTCTTACCCAACTTCCAAAGTGAGGCAGTCATGATCTCCTGGCCTACCCTTACTGCATAAAAGCACAGGGTGGTCTTGTTTCAGATCTTAGGGTCTAATTTTCTGCAGTGACATAAGCAGTGATTTCTTAGCAATAGTGACTTCTTAGCAAATATTTCAGGGGCACAGACTTGAGGCAGACCTGAGGAATACAGTTCCCTTTAATACAAGAAGCATGATGTGTTTGGGGGCATTTCATGTGATGAGCAAGTGTTTCTCTTCTTGGCAATGCCCACTATGATTCTAGGAGAAGAAAAGAAAGATAGATATTGAATCATAAACCTTCCCTGTACTAGCAAAATGCCACCCTAATTTCTTTTAGGGGAAAAAATGTTTTGGCCATCTCTCCAGAATCATCCCATTTCAGAGCTAATCACACTTCCATACACTCCACTTTTCACACAGGATTTCCTTCACTCTGGTCCTAGTTCCAGATACTTTCCACTGCTTTTGGGAGAGAATGACTCCAGTACTGAAAGGAACTGGATCTTTGGAGAACTGAAGGAATGTTAAGCTAGAAAGCAAGAGATGAAATCCTTTTTGAGACTCCCTCAAAGGCAGAGAGGGCTGGAAAGATGACAAGCACATTTTATTTTATTTATTTATTTTTACTGCATGGATGGCTTAAAGTCAGATTTCCTGGAACTTGAAGAGTCTAGAGACGTTCTCTAGTCCATTCCATTTTCTCACGGCCGGAGTGCATTTACACTATCTCCCAAATGATGAAGGGTCTAGAGATGTTCTCTAGTCCGTCTCCAAAGATCTGTAGGAAGTAAAGGTGGTTTATAAGAGTTAATAAGGGAATGGCTCTGACAGATAAAATATCCATTTCTGTTTCTGGTTTAGAAGTTGTTCACAGAGTCATAAAATATGAGAACTGAAGGAGGGATTTATGGACCATTTAGTCAAGTTCAGCTGGATTTGGTTCTGATATGTAAAGGGGGTGTGGTTGACCAAGACCAATGCCTTGGGACAATAACATTTTCTCCAACACATATGGGGTTCCAAATTCTACAGTGCTCATGGGGTTCCATGAGTATATCAGTTACTTCTTAAGTTCAATGAGGACTGGCCAAGTCCCCCAGTTTACAGGAGCTCTCATAGTTAAGCTACAATAGAATGTAAAGTAATTTTAACCTGGTGTCCTCATGAAGGGATATAGACCTCTCAATCCAACGATAAAAAATAAAAATAAAAATAATCATACCAATTGTATGAATTTCTGTGAAAGGAGACCTCTTTGGGGAATAAACCTGTTAAATCTGGGACCATCAATTCATATCAATTTAGCTGTGATGAAATGGGTTTAGGGGCTGTTTAAAGATTAAATCCGAGTCTTAGAAATTTGCCTTGCATCCTATTGCAAAACTGCTCAAGAGAAAGCATTTAATGGAATTAGGCAGTTACCTCATAAATAATAATATATAATCCCTCACATTTAGTTAGTACTTGACTGTCACAAAGTGTTTTTTACTTATATCTCATTTTATCCTCACAATCCATCTGTTAATGGATAGCGTGAGTACTAAGACCTCCATTTTATAGATAAAAGAAATTGAGGCTTAGAAAATGAGAGAAGCTAGAAAACTCCAGAGTCCCAGCCCTGTTGTGACTACCTTCCAACTGTTTCTATGATGTGTCTAACCTATTTTGGGTCATCTGCCTGTGGGAGATGGGAGAGGAAATAGAGGGAGCAACATGCCCCCATTGAAACTGTTGGGGAAAGAACCATATTTTAAAACTCATTTTTTTTCTGGGCAGCTGGGTGGCACAGTGGATACAGCACTGGTCCTGGATTAGGAGGACCTGAGTTGAAATCCGGCCTCAGACACATAATACTTACTAGCTGTGTGACCCTGGGCAAGTCATTTAACTCCATTGCCTAGAACAACAAAAAACAAAAAAACAAAATAAACAACAAAACTATTTTTTTAAATGGAGAGGACCCCAGAAATCATATAGTGCAACTCCTTTATTTTTTATAGATTCAGCTCAACTTAAACACACACACACCCCAACAACATTAAGTGCCTACTATGTTTAAGGCACTGTGCTAGGATCTAGGGATAAAAAAACAAATGTGAAATATGATTTTGAATAGAATTCTGTACTTGGAGTCGGGAAGACCTGACTTCTTGTCCTAATCAGAATTTAATTTGACATTTATTAACTATGTGATCAAAGGCAATTCACTTAATCTTTCTGAGCCTCAGTTTCCTTATTTATAAAATGTGAATAGCTACCTAACAAGGAGGTGAAAATTAAATACATCAAAATTTTCTTTCACACCTTAAAGTATTGTATAAGCCAGTCATCATCGTAGTCATCATCATCACCACCACCACCACATTTTGTAGGCCTAGAGAGATTAAATGACTTTCCAAGTTCACACAACTAGTGAGTAGCTGAGCCTATCTTGAAATCCTGGTCCTCTGACTCCAAGGCCAGTGCTCCTTTAACTCTGCTGTGCAAGGGAATGACCTATTACTAGCAGTTTTCAGAAGGTTAATCTGGGAATGGTCCTTCCAGTACAAAGGAAGAATAAGAAACTAGATGACTTTTCACAATCCCTGTGAAAATAACAAATACTTGGAATGGTCTCTCCTGAAGTTTCTCTCATTGGGCTGTTTCTCTAACATATTAATTCCAGACTTTTCTTCCCTGGCCCCAGCCCGAATCTCAGAGAATTCCTTTCGAACTTTCAACCCATCTCTGCCTGTTAAAGTCCCTTCCTTTCTTCTAGGAATTCTTCCTTGACCCAGGCCCAGAATCCCCCATGTGAAAGTGATTTTTATTCCTTTTCTGAATTTCTCCTAGCACTCTGTCTGGACATCTCTCCTCACTCTTTCTTGTACCACAATTATTTGTGTATTTGTCTCTTTTATTTCCCCAATAAGACTGTAAGCTCCTTGAGAGCAGAGTTTGTCATACCTGTTACAGTAATCCTAGACCCAAGTGTAAGGCATTACACCGCACCCTCTACCATCCATGTCTTGGATGAGACTTCAAGTTCTTGCTTTTGGCAGAAGCTACTTTGTCCCTGAAACTTCCTTTGTGCAGAGGGAACCAAATTTGTCTGGGTAGAGGGAGGGCAGGGAAGTAGGCAGAGGCTTTTTGTTTTTTTAATCTGAATTTCCACTTCATCGGATTTAAGACTGGAAGGGATTTTAGAGATCATGGAAGTTTAAAGGAAACGAACGCCCACAGAGGACAAGTGACTTATCACTCCACAAGTACTAAGCAGCAGAACCAAAATTCAACTCCAGGACATCTGACTCCAGACCCAGCATTTCTTATTAGTGCAAACAGCAGGTGCTTAACAAACATGTGAGGATTGAGTTACATGCCTCCCCCTCCCCACCCCTGGGTTCACCTTGCAATTGCCTCTACCAAACAGCTGTCTGGTATTTGGTGGACCCCTTTTCCCACTCAGCAGATCTTAAAGACTCATGGGAAAGTGAAAGCCCAAGAAGCAGAGAGGACTGACTGACATAATTTAGCTTTCCACAACCACTGCTAAATAACCATCCAGAGCTCTGCCCCTCTGAGCTCTCTCAGTCTCCTCTAAGCTACCTCATTACCCATTTTCTGAGGACCCAATTCCCTCTGGCCTCTTCCGATTCTGACTAAAGGACCAACACAGTATCCTTTTTAGAAAATGTTCCAACACAGGAGATTCTCTGCCAGAAAATGCTAGTTTAGTGATGAAGTTCTCTTTTTCTCAGGAAGCCATGGGCCACACTGTTCCCTGAATGTGACCTCAGCATATTGATTTTTTGCTTTAACCGTCACCCCCACCCCTAAGCTTCATGTCCTGGATGAAGCCACAAGTCTTTGCTTTTGGCAGAAGCTACTGTGTCCTTGTGGCTTCCTCTGTTCTAAGAACACAGATGGGGTAAGAGATTAAAGGCTTTTCTTTTCCTGGGTTCCTGGCATCTAATGTTGGCCCTTCGAATCCACCCTTCATGTGTCACCAGATCCATCTTCTGATAACACTGCTTCCAAAAGGTCCCTTTCTTGCTCAAATACCTTCCATAGCTCCCTGCTATCTATGGGATCCAGTCCAAACTCCTCACCTTGGTGTTCAAGACATCCCACACAATGGCTCTAACCCACCTCTTCAGCCTCATTTCCCACTGTTCCTCCCACCCTCACTATGCTATGCTCCAGTCAAACTATTATTTGAAATCCTTGGAAGATGTTCTACCCTTTCTCACCTATGTGCTCATATCACCCCACTGACTACTAGTGATGGAAGGGACCTTAGAAACTATCTAGTCCAACCCCCTCTTTTTATAGGCAAAAACAAAACAACACAAAAAAACTGAGGCCCAGAGAGATGCTATTTGTCCAAGGTCACATAGCTTAGAAACAGCAGTGCCCAGATTCAAAGATAGGCCTTTTGGCTTCAAATTCAGTGTGATTTTCACCACACTGCACGGCCTCTCAACAATAAATAACAATACAGTATTTGATAAATGCCCTTGTGTAGAATCATAAGGTCCTAGGATTCAGGGTCTAAAGGGACTTTGGAATTCAGTTATCCCACTTTAGATTTTACATATGAAGATACTGAGCTCTAAAGAGTGCCTCTTAGCGTCAAAGATTTATCATTGGAAAGGCTCTCTGTGGAACTCTGGATCTTTGTTCATTTTACAGATAAGCAAACTGAGACTTAGAGAGGGTAACAGCCTTAGGAAAAGTCATATAGCTGGTAAATAGCAGAACTGGAATCTGAATCCAAATTCAGTGCTTTTCCCACTGTAGATGCTGTGTGTGAAGGCTCCGTAACTATAAAATGCTACATAAATAAGATATTATTCATATTACTATTATCAATGAAGCTGGAGCCAAGAAACCTGAGGGAAGAAGTTCAAACTCCTGAGACTTTGCTGGAAGGTCTCTCTCTCCTGTGAACCTGATTGAGAGGAATTGGGCTAGTCGCAGCCCTTCTAGCTCTGAGATTCTGGTGATGCCTGGTCAAGGCAGTAATGTAGGGAAGGGAGAGGCCTAGAAGTCCTTAACACCAAAAGAGACACTGAAGAGTTTGTGAAGGTGCTTTCACTGTGCCTTCATTGACAACTTCAATTGTGAACAATTGGAGAGTAAAGTTGTACTAGCTAGCTGGGAGCTGGCCAGGGTACTGAACTAGCTGGGCTTTTTCACCATCTTTTCTGTGCTACTGAAATTGAGTCAAGTTTTACCTCTAATAGAATCATAGATTATCAAAGTTAGAAGGGACCTTAGAACACAAAATGTCAGAGTTGAAAGAAACATTAGAACATTGAATACGGACTATCAGAGCTGGAAGAGACCTTAAAATAAAGAATGTCAAAGTTGAAAGGAGCATTAGAACACAGACCATGAGAGCTGGAAGTCCATCAATAAACATTTATTAAATGCCTACAATGTGCCAGGCATTGTGCTAAGCGTGAAGATATAAAGACAAAAAGTCAATCCTTCCCCTCAAGGAGTTCACAGTCTAAAGGAGGAGACATGCTAATAATTACGTACAAACAAGATATATACAGGATGAATTTGAAATAATTAACAGAGGGCCATTGAAACATAGAAAATAGAATACCAGAGTCAGAGGGAAATTTAGATAACAGCTCAATCCCCTTGACACAGAGGAAAACTGAGACCCAGATAGGGGACTGGCTATAGCCACATAGCCAGCAACTCACTTAGACCAAGTGTTCTTTCCACTGTTTTAAGTTATTCTCAGTACCCATCCTGGTGTCCCAAAAGAGTAGGATTATGGAGGCTTAAGGGGAGGCACACTATTATAAAATGGTTCATTACTCCATAAATTTGGACGCACCACAGGATGAAACCATGTTCTCTTTGAAAATAACCTACAAAGTAAAGCCTGGTTGAATATAACCTATCTGGTAGTGTCCTATTCTGAATACTCAGAACATAAATCAGTATTTCCTCACTAGGAATGCTTTCTTCCTTCCCCAGGCTTCAAGGCTCAGCCCAAATCCCACCTCTACTATGAATCCTTCCTTCATTTCCCCAGCCTGGTTGTGTGAACTGGGCCCCTTTATTTTTCAATCTGCACCCTCTCCCTCCTCCTGTTGCTCTTTTGAGCAAAATGTTCAGTCATTTTAGTCATGTCTGACTTTTCATAACCCCACCTGGTGTTTTCTTGGCAAAGATATTGGAATAATTTGCTATTTCCTTCTCCAGTTCATTTTACAGATGAGGAAACTAAGGCAAACAGGATTAAGTGATTTGCCCAGCGTCACATAGCTATTGTCTGAAACTGGATTTGAACTCATATTCCTAACTCCAGGCCCTATGCTTCATCCACTACAACACTTAACTGCCCTTTAAACAAAGTGGCACAGTGCCAAGAGCCAATGCATCAAGTGCTGGATTTATTACCAACTTTGTGAATATCACATAACTGCATTGGGTCCAAGTTTCCTCATTTAAAAATGGAGACAATGATCTTTGACTCATCCACCTCAAAGGGCTATTATGAAGATCAAATTAAAATGCTTAAAGGGCTTTGAGAAGATAAAAATGTTGTTGGAGCTATTTATTACTAATTCACATATTTTTGATGAAGTTCAGATAGAAATGCATTATTATCATCTTTTTTTAAAAAAAAAACCAGTTCAGATAGAAAGTCCTGGGACAAGTTACTACCCTGCTATTATTCTTCTACATTTAACGCCTTGACACTACTGCACAAGTGGATAAATAACTGCTTTTTTGTACCATCACTATTTACTACCTACTACTACTACTACTACTACCACCACCAACAATAAAAACAGCTCATGTCCACATTGCATTTTACAGTTATAGTGTTTCCTTTCATTCATGTGAGGCAGGTATTATCTTTATTTTGCTGATGAGAAAACCAGTTCAGATTGTGACTTGCTCAGGGTTATGCAGCTAATAAATGGTAGAATTAGGCTTCTAACCTGGATCTTCAGACACCAATAGCCAGCAATAGATCAAGGGATTTTAATCAATCCTTGATTTTTGTCATAAAAAAATGCTTTAAAAAAAAAAAGAACAATAATCTTCATGAATCATTGAGACCCAGGAGGAGAGGATGGGAATTGGTTTAAAAATAGATTCAGGAATTCTATTAATCTAAATCTAGACCATACAAAAATTCAATCAAATCCAAAGTCATTACTAGGACAATAGACAACCAAAGGTGATTCAATACTACATAAATGTGTTATTATCCATTAAACTGAATATTTATTAAGTGCCTACTAGGTGAAGAGTGCTATTAGTTGTTGGGAGAGAAAAAGTTTTGCTAAGATGTGATCACTCTGCTCTCATTGGAGCTCAGTCTGGTAGGAAGATAAGACACAAACATAGCACTGCATGGTAAATGTAGAACAAAGCTGCAAAAAAGTGTTTATATGGAGTTCAAGTGGACTTCAAAGGAAGTCCTTACTGACTGGGGAAGTCAAGGAAGGCTTTATGGAAGAAGTAGCATTTAGGTTGGACTTTTAAGGATGGCTAGAGATTCAAAAGGGGACAATAATAAGATATCGTTTCCAGCAAATAGTAGAAAGTTTCAAGTGATGAAATGATGAAACTTACCTTTCTAATTGTCCTTTTCGAGGCTTGCTCAGCTGCCTACTCTCTGCTTCAGCCTTGAATATTAAGCAGGTACTTAATAAATGTTTGTTGAGTTGAATTGCACTTTTCTGGTTCTTCAATGCCAAGGTCACATGTGTCCAAAACCATCTTCTAATTTCTTGCTTTGGAAATCAGCTGTGGCCTGGATGCACGGAAGAAGTTTTAGATCAAAGATAACCCCAATAGCCAGCCATATAGCTCCTATCCTTCTTTCGCATACAATGCAATCTTACCCAGAAGATATAGAATGTACTAAGTCACTTAGCGTCCAAACAAACATTTCTTAATTACCTATTGTGTAGAAGATACAGATGCAGCTTAAAGTTGTTGATGGTCAGGTATACAGTGATAAAGGCAGGGGTGTGGAAGAAGCCTGGGGAGACAATGATTTGGATCGTTAGGATTAGTTTTCGTGCTTGCCCAAAGTCATTTGCATGGGATTTGGGGGACCCGTAAAAACTAGAATAGGTAAGATCCATATTGTGTGGGGTTTCATTGGCACAGCCTCCCTGAAATGGCTTGGGGCAAGCTCCATAAGAGAATTAAGCAAGCATCGTATGGACTTTCTAACTCCAAGTCAGATAGAGGCTTGGAATAGAAATTCTTGCCCCTTGTGAGCAAAAAGTTTAGGCTAAAATGAAAAACCGCACAATGTCAATGTTATAATAGTTGGCTGGCTGTTTTGTGCTCCAAAAGAGCTTGTAGTCAGGGGACAAGAAAATTCCTTTTGGAGAGGGAAAGCTGATAATGACCAAGATTCTAATGACATATTTTTCTTATGTGAAAGAAAGCAGCTAAAAGTTTTTTTCCCTACTCTGATATTTGTTGTATGAAGTACTTGCTTCCCTAAAAGAGCTTAAGTTTAAGCCTCTGGGCTCTAAGCCAGGAGGAACATGGTAGAGTTCACTCTTCCTCACATGGAAAAGAAATAGCACATCAGCAGAAGGCTCCAATTAAAGTCAAAAGTTGGAAAGAATTTCCACAGATATATGCCCTGCAGACCCACACCAGGCACCTACAAAGGGGTCAGTGGAGCATGTTCCCGTATGGACCATGAGACTGGTAAGAAGCAAGCCTTGTGAGAGACTGTACATCTCCCAAGACCAGGAGGGAGCTAGTCCAGAGGAAGCAGTATCATGACATCAACAGAAAGTGGTCTTACAGTTTTGAAGACATAAATTTCCCCTTTACATATATGTGCTTTAGCCACACATTCACTCTAGATGTATGTCCCCCTACCCATATTCCCCAAGTATGCCCAGTCTTCCCACTGATGGTGCATGCATTTGTGGGAGAATGTGCCCAGTTTAATTTGGTCTTTTGATTGACTAGTAAAAGTAAACCCACAGACAGAGGCTCATAAGCTATGTCTTTTGAGTAGATCTGGACCCCCAGAGTATTTTGAACATAATGTACTTTGGGGGGACCTATATTTGAACAGAAGTGTGCCCCCAGGTGCAATACAAAGTTTAGATAAAACACTGTCTCTACCCTTGTGGAGCTCACAGTTTAGTAGGATTGATATGACCCCTACACAGATAGCTGAAAAAAACTCTATTATATGATAAATACATATGAGTGCCATGTGAGATCACTACTGACAGGGAAATCAGGTAAAACTTCCTAGAGAAGGTTACATTTGAGTTGAGTTTTAAAGGTTAGGTAAGAATTAAACAGGTAAACTATGAAAAGGGCATTCTAGAAACAGAAAAAAGTGTGAATATTAGTGTGTGTGTGTGTGTGGGGGGGGTGTTTCAAGGATAGAGTAGTCCAGTTTGGCCAATGTACTTTGTTGAGGGGAAACAATATGACAGAGATTCCTTTATAAAAGAACACTCATAAATTCTTCTTTCAGTTTAGCTCCAGGAAAAATCTTTGATGATGAATGTTCATTTCTATCATCAGGGAATAAAAATGATGTAGCCAAATGGATTCCATTTTTCCTTTTGGTGGCAGAAAATTAATTTTAATACTTTGATTTGTAATCTCATTCATCTGAGTAAATGTACTGATTGTAGCCCAGCTATACCTTCTTGTCCTGTGCAACTCTTGTCCATGTCCTCTTTTAGATATTTCCAGAGGAAGTCCATCTATTTTCTCAAGCCTTCTTCCAGATCAGAAAACTTACGTCTATTTTTTTGCCTGTTATAGTCTGTTCATTTGGGGTGCCCATAAGCATTTATTCCTGCTTCTTCTATTATCTCTTGTCTCTTCTGTTATCTTATTGTCTCTTCTTAGACTTGATTTTAATCTGCAAGTTGGCAGGACATTAGCAAGCTAATGTTTGTCCAGAGGAAAAAATGGTTAGGGGATGGGGTTTGAAACTATGATATAGGACGTTCAGTAGAAAGGTATAGCTTACTTACATAAAATAAAGCTTAAAGAGGTCCAGGTTATTATTTTTTAATTTTCCCCCAAAGGGTAGGGAGAAGACAAGGGATTACAGTTGCCTTCAAATATTTGAAAGGCTGTCATGTGTGAGAGGCATTCAACTTGCTCTGCCTGGCCTCTAAGGGGAGAAGTAGGAACAACGGGTAAAAGCTGCTTAGCTGACGTAAGGCAAAGCTTACTAATAATCAGAATTTGTCTCACAGCAGAACACACTCATTCTAGAGGCAGTGAGTTTCCTGCATCACTGGGGGTCTTTTACAGAGACTGGAACAGGGACTCCTGTTAAAGCATAGATTGGATGAGATACCTGGTCTTTTCAAATTGTGAGATTTTATGAAGCATGTAGTACCCAAATCTTATATAAACATAAAACATTTTCCCACCAGACTTCACAGTGAAAGCTAAGGTCTTGTTTTCAGCTGTCAGATCTTGGTCTCTTCCACTTTTTACACATGCTTTTAATTAGTTTTTTTAATTATTTTTAATTTTAACTAATTTAAAAATTAATTTTAATAGACTTATTTCATAGAATAAGGCTTTTCACTGGACTAATGCTTGTTACCAGGAAGCTGTTGGAGGAAGCATATGCTAGCTGTAGCCATGCGTCTTGTCTCCTAGGACTGGGGTGCTCATGGCTCATTTTCCCTCCAAATTTACTTCCCCAAAAAGTAGCCAATCATAGAATCATAGGTCTTAAAACTGTGGGGTATCTCAAGAAATCATTGCTTGCTTGCAGGAAGATAAAGGATGAGGAAATTGAGGTTCAGAGATATTAACTGTTTTGCCCAGGATCATATTGCTAAGAAGTGGGGAAATCAGAACATAGATATCTTTTCAGTGTTGTACTCTCTTGCTGGAAATGTGCTTCTCAAGCCTATTTGGCACCTATAATTTTAAAGTTGTAAGGAATACCTTGGCAGACAGTCCCCATGAAGAATTCCCCCACAGCATCTCTGACAGGTAGACATCCAGCCTTTGTTCCAACTTTTTCAGTGAGTGGGACTTGGTATTATTCATTTGATGAACAGTGTCTTTTTTTTTTTTTGGCCAGGACCTATGATTTCATTGATGCTGTTGGTAAGAAGACTCTTTCTGTCAATGCAACTGTTTTGCAGCTTACACTCTTTTTTTGGGACCCTGTGGTTAAATGATTACCCAGGCTCACATGGATGTCAGAGGCTAGGACTTGCCACCCTGCTTTGTTCCTTTAGGCTAGTCACAATGAGATTACACAGCTCTTGCCCACCAACTGATTTTTATTAGTGTTGTTGCTTTTTATTATTGGGGAATTCAGGAGGGAAGGGTGGGCTGGCAAGAGGAAGAGCAAGATGGTGACAGGTTAGAGTGGGAGGTCCTTCCTGAAGCAGTGGGAAGCAGATGGCCCGAGTTTATGTACCTGCTCCCAGATCGCCCACTGAATTCTAGCATTGACAGCACAATTCCCCTACCCACCGCTCAGTTAGGTTTTGGGTCCACCAAACACCAAACTGTTCGTAGCCCTATGCAGACTTAAACACCTATCTTGCCGAAGTCACCAACCACTGTAAGTCTAGATTGCTAGATGCTCTCTAGCCTTATTTCTCATTCCTTCTAGTTACACTACACCCAGAAGCCTTTGTTTCCCCCACCAGTTTTCCAGGCTTCACCACACACAGCTTCTCTTTACATTTAAAACTAAACTACTCACTGCTTCCTGATTAACCTTGCCCTGCCCTCTTTCACCACCATTCTTAGGAGCACTAGCCTTCATGCCTGCTAGAGTCTCCTTCCACATCTATGAGATCCTCTTTTTTTTCTCCGAGGTTCTGCTCAAGTACAGTCTTCTTCATTGCCACAATCACCCCTCAGCTATATGTGCACTTTTCTTCCTCAAATCTCTCATGACTCTGCGTGGACCTCTTCAGTAAACTTACATTATAATTTGCATTATGGCTATCTATATTTCTTATCCTTCCTGCTAGGCTGAGCTCTTTAGGGACAAGGAGTGTCCTGTTTAACTTCTGTATTCCCAAAGTTATCTGTGTGTAGTGGATGCTTATTAGTTTTGCAACTGGAACAGTTCACAACAAAATTAATCTATAGGGCTTAAAAATTCAAAACATCTTATGTTTCCTTCTCTAAAACTTGGAAGAATTTAAGAGACCACATGCTTCAGGAGAAAAAGCACAGATCCTAATCCGCACACATCTTCAATTTCTCTCCCAAAGCTGTACACACTGTCTGTGCTACGCATCATTCAGTCAACCACCGCCAATCAGTCAGAATGCCCAAGTTCTACTTCTAGCTCAGTTACCTTACTGTGGGATCTAAAGCAAATTTACTTCATCTTCCAGGCCTTAGCTCCACTATAAAATGAAAGAGGCAGTGGGGCATACTCATTTTGTTGGAAAAGTAGTAGACTAGGGATGTGGAATACTGCATACAATGTCAAACCCAGTGCCTCTTTTGCTCTTTTGGTTGGTTTTTCTTAAATGTTTTTCTTAGAAAGTAAGACTCATGGGGATGTCATATACCTGGAAATAACTTATGTAATACAGAAGGAATCAATAAAGCTTTAAAAAATAAAATTAAAATGAATGGGTTGCTTTGATTGGGGAATGTCAAACAAACTGATACAGGAAAGATGCATTGTAAGAAATAATGAATAGAAGAAATTCAATGAAACATCCGGAGACATTAGCAGAAACTAATGTAATAAGAAATAAGCAGTACCAGGAAAACAATATGTATGACTACAACATTATAAACAAAAACAGTGAGTACTGTGCAATTATAACTCACTTCGGTCTTGAGAGGAGATTAGAAAATGAACCTCCTTCCATCCTGTTAGAGAGGTAAAAAGATAGACACCGTGGGTATAAATTATTGCATATGCTCTCAAATGCCATTGATATGTTGGTTTGGTTTGCTTAACTTTTTGTTTACGGGGAAGAATAAGCGGGGAGAGCAACAGGAGCACAGAGAGATATATCCAGAAATCACTGATGTAAAAACAAAAGACGCCAACAAATGTTAAAAAGTAAATTAAAATGAAGGCATTTGATTAGATGATTTCTACTTTATCAAGGATCAAAAGCGTTTTCCAGAACTAATGAACACTGAATAAGTCTAATGACTTAGGGTGTATTGTCCAAATAGTACAGTACTAAAAAAGCTCTGGTCTTCATTTCTTTCTCACTCTGATCTCCAACTCAGGTCTGGCTGAGCCCCATCATGGATAGCAATCCCAGGCTCCAACAAACAAAAATCAGTAAAATTTGTGTTCCCATTCCTCTTCTCCTCTCTTCCCAAATTATCCACATTGCCTCTACTAAACAGATTCCAGCTACGCATTTCTATCCACAGCAAATGAAATGCGGATTAAGTCTCAGTAATGGAAGCAGCAATAGTAATTTATGAAAGAAAAAGCATGTGAAAATTATACAAAGGCATGCATCAGGGAAAAGAAAAGGGAAGGCTAGTCTAAGAATCATAAAACATCAAAGCTTTTTTGTTTTGAAGGGAACACGATATGCATTTAAAAAAAAAAGTAGAAGATTGACCCAACAACACAATTTCTGTATTGACATTTGAGTTCTTAATAATACATCAAATGCTTTCTGTCCTTAGAACACTGCAACCAGGATTGAAGCAGGAATGAGGTCACACACTGCCAAAAATTTCCTATAGGAACCAGAAGTTGGTGATGAAAGAGATAAACACGCTGGCTTCTCTTCTTGATTTACAAGCAGTGAGTTTTTTCAAGGCAGAGGTGGAGAATGGATGGTGCTTTGGTAATTGTGGGGATGGGCAGGCAATTCCAGCTGAACTTCCAACCCATTAGAGGACTCCTAAGCTCCAGGACTGGATGAAAACTGATGATCTTGGTTCAGCTCTATAAGGATGCTCAGGCTGGGATGTTACATTTTTATGGCCTTCACATGAACATGTCATCATAGCCTGGGGGTGGGAGATGATCTGGACTGGGTCTGTAATGAAAACAGCAGTGGTGAATTTGGGGAGGAGGAGGGATTTATAGTTCCCTGAGTGACCAGAAGTCATAAGATCAAAGGATCACAAGATTATAGGATTAGAGCTGGAAGGAACCTTTTAAAGGCTATCTATTCTAACATTTTCACTTTACAGTTAAGGAGACTTGAGGCCCAGAGAGTTATAATAACTTACCCAAGGTCACACAGGTAAGAAACAGCAAAGTCAGAATTTGAACCCAGGTCCTCTGACTCCAGATTTAGTACTTTTTCCATAACAGGTTACATACTAAGGGTAGGAGCCTTCTCATTTACCCACAGTTGCACCTGGCTTATGCCCCTCATGGGAAAAGGATGGGAGAGGGCTCCACAAAGTCTAGAGGCAAGCTTTTGACAGCAGGGGTAGGCTGTGCAGGGCTGAACAGAAATGAGACGAACAGAACAGGCTGCCTTTGATTGCACACTACTCCTTGATCAAATCCAGGGGCCCAATTCTCCAGCCATGTAAGGTAAGGCACTCATTAAATACTTACCCAGATGGACTAGTTCCAATGGGGCCAAAAGGATCAAATCGAGCTCCTGGGGGAACAGCACCTGGAGGAAGCCGGTTGGGGAGTCCAGAAGATGGGTCAATGAGAGCTCTTGGGAAACCAGATCTCAGGGGGTCCAAAATCATGCCACCTCTCTGACCCCTGAAGCAAGAAAGAAATTAGGTTGAGCAGTGGGTATCTCTGGGCAAAGGTAAAGGGTAGGGAAAGATGCTGCCATTCTGTTTCTATCCTGTTGGACAAATAGGAGGTTTGGCTCTGATAGGTAAGGATGAGATGCAAATAAGGCTGAACAACTACATACCAATAGGAAGTGGTGAGTGTAGAAGAGCACACCCTATTGATTGAAATATGAATCTGGTTCTGAATTTGTGTCCTCAGTCCTGAAGGGCAAATCCAATTCTGTAAGGCTACGTGAGTCAACAGTAATATAAACAAAGAGAAATCACCTCTAGAACAAGGGTGTTCAATGGGACTAAAGGCAGGAGTCAGAAATTCATCAGTGTCATCAGCAAAGGGCCACAGTCAACTTTTGAATGAGTATGAGAAATGTTCTATCTGCTTTTGTTTCATTAGATTGCCCTCGTGTGTTGCCACACTGTCATATTTTATGCCTTCTGAAGAACATAACATTACTAAACCATAGCATCAATATAACTCAAAATGGCAATTTATTTCTTTTTCATGTTTGCATTAGGATCTGCACTATAAGCTCTGAAGATCCACATCTGGCCCTAAAATGGGAAATTGGCCACTACAACTCTGGTTGATCTGCCTTATGCAATTCCATATATGTGAACCTTCAGAGAAGGGGAGACTTAAACTTATGTTTCCAAACTTACATGCAGAGCCAAGCAACTACTAGGTCCCCCACACCCCATGCCCCATCTTTTTTTCCCTAGAAAGAGATCCCAAAGTTGGCATCAACTTGCAAAGGAGGTTAATATCTAGTCCAAATGATGTGGTAAAGAAAGGAATCATAAGGGAGAAGCAAGTGAACAAGGTTATCCAATAAAACTCAGGGGAAATGACAAAAATATTCATTTATAGGATCTAAGGCTACTATAGGACCAATTCCTGCAAGGTAGGGTCTGACACCAATGATTTGTAAACGGCCCATGAGGCTTTCTAAGAAGGACATCTACTTGAACTTCCCTGGGTCTGGTAACTAATCACACACCCACTGTTGTTTTCAAACTTAGTATCCCTGTCAGGTAAGATCATTTTCCATACCCCCATTTTGCATGTGGGAAAAATGGAGCTAGGAGTCAGTGGTACAGTTGCTTACATTCCCCCCGCCCTCAAACTTCCCTTCTAGAGTTGCTGAATGTTAGGTCTTGACACCATTCTCCATCTCGCTGTCAAACAAAAGCTCTCCTTCCCAAAGTTGGGTGTCAAGAGTAGGACGAGCTATAATTATTTCTGATTTGCTCAGTTCCTCCTACTTCTTCCACTCTGAACCATGACTGAATAGCTCTAAAATTAGAAGATGAGCTGCAGGCAGGGAAAGCCTTGAAAGCTACCTAGAGCTGCCGCCTCCCCAGCCGCACTCACCCAAAGGGGTCCAGGTCCTCTCCCCCAACAGCAAATGGACCCAGCGGATCACGCCTGAAACAAATGAAACACAATTATGCCAGAGCCTGGGGGGTGTGCAACATCAGCCCAGCACCTGTGGGAGGGAACAGGGCTGAGCACAGTGGCTGAGGAGACAGGGAGAATACGTACATAACTCTGGCAGTTGGAAAAGAGACAATGGCAAGCGTTTTGGCCTTGGAGGGAAGACAGAATTCAAAGGACCAAAAGGTCCTTATAGTCCAGAGGTGCCAATGCCATTTATCTAGTTGCTTGGGGCACAGGCCTGTTGTCTCCTGATCCTAGGTAAGCCTTTAGTTCTGCTTAATGTATTATTACTTTTTTTGAAAAAGCTACAAATTAAAGTCCTGAAAAACCCACAAACTGGTGCTGTTCCAGTCAGCTCCTACTAATAAGCCAGGAAAGATTCTGTGGTTTAGAGCAGATGCACGTACGTTTCCAAGGAAGGGGGTTTTATTGATCCAGGTAACTGTTCGACAAGCCATCAGCCACAGAGCACCTGTGACCAGGATAAGGTCTGCTGGCCACTACCATCATGCTTCTAGTGCTAAATCCTTCATAAGTCTCACAATAGCTGTTATTCACGCTGAGCTAATAATAGAGTTGGGGCAGGGGTGAGAGAGAACAAAAAACATGAAAGGACAGTTAAGAGGGGTCATACCCATAACATTCACACTTGAAAACTGATACAAAGTAAATAGGAGGGTCTTTGGACACATACATATATGATATGCTTGGGTCTTTTTATCTTTCTACTGGATGTGGTCTAAAGAAGAATCCTGGGGGAGACTGATTACCTACTGAATACTGTAGGCAGCAAACTTGCTTTCATCTTAAAATTTTCTATTATTGCTCATTTTATCTTCTGGCTCTCAGTGAAACCAAGCATCTTCCTGATGAAAGTTTCCCTGGCCTTCCTTCTCCAGAATTTGTTACACTCTCACTCATTTGCAACCCCCCCCCCAATCCCTGGTTGAGGGGGGCAGTTGGAATACTTCTGCCACTTCCAGGTTTACCTTCTACCATCACCACTCAGTTATCTCATCTCACCTGAGCCCTCACTGTAGCAAGGTAATTGATTCACTATCCCACTCACCACAATGGCTTTTCCAAACCTCTTCATTCCTCCTTAGACATCTCACAGACCCTCCTCCTCCCTACGCCTTCTCAGTGAGAATTGCCTCATATTTCATCCCAGTCATTTGCTGAAAACTTCCTCTTCTCCCCTCAACTCACATCTTCCAGATGTTTTTTGCCACAATCACCAACTTTACTCATCTCACATGAGGTAGTCCCTTCTCCTTACCAAAGCAACCCCACCCCCCAATATGCAAAAGTGACCTCATTCCATCCCTTCTTCTCCAGCAGACTGCTCCCTCTATCATCTCTATTCTCACTTATCTTTGATCTCTCTCTCTACTGGCTGCAAACATGCCAGTCCTCAAAAACTCTCACTTGACATCCATCCCTGCTAGCTGTAGGCCCATATCACTTTCTCGTTTTGTGGCTCAATTCCTTGAGGTCTTTTTATAATACGTGCCTCCATTTCCTTTCTCTCACTCTATTCTCAACTTTTGTTTGAGCTCTCTGGCTTCTGACCTCATTATGCAACTGAAACTTCTCTCTCCAAAATTACCAAAGACTTCTTAATTGTCAGATCTCATGGCCTATTTTCAATCCTTATCCTTTTTGACCTCTCTGCAGCTTTTGATATTGCTGATCACCCTTCCTCTTCTTGATATTCTCTTCCTTCTAGGGTTTTAATGACACTACTCTCTCCTTTTTCTCATTTCTGCAATGTTAGCTACTGCAAAATTCACGAGTTACCCCATTTGAAAGACAAAGCAGGTGACTTATGATATCTATCCTCCTGGGATGCTGTTACCTTTAGTATTGTTTTCCCAGGCAGCATGAAGCAGACGTCCATTGTATCAAGAGAACCTAGGTTTCTTCCCCTGCTTCATCTGCAATTTTTGACCACTGGACAAAAGGCATGTAACTAAGATGATGGGCAATATCAATGGATGGAGGTGTGTAGGCATGCATATACATAAATTAAAGCAAGACTTGAACACTGTAAGTACACAAATATTTGACTGACATGTGCCATATCTATCTGACTATAACAGACTATATACCGCAAATGAGATCTCCTTGGGAAAAAAATGTATAGCTATGCACTGAAAAATAAGACTAATAGTAAGTCTCATTCATATTTCATATGTCAGATTCTGGGAAAATATTTGTCTCATATTTATTCTACTTTATATACATGACTAAGAATCAGAAGATTTAGGTTAGATTCCTGGCTTTTCCAGTTATTTATTGTTTGACCATGGACAAGGCACAATTCCTCAAAACCTGTTTTCTTCTTTAAAAAACAGAGATAAAAATCCTTGTATCACCTACTTCACCTGGACATCATGAAAAACCCTTTGAAAATTGTAAAGTAATACAGAAATGTGAGCAGTCATGTAGGTACATAAACTATTCTACATTTATCTTGTATTTTATAGTTTAATTTGGTATCTTCACAAATATTTGATATCTCCTTTGACCTCATAACCACTTAGGTGGCATTATCCCAATTTTACAGGTAAGAAACTGAGGCCCAAAATGATGAAGCTACTTGCCCAAAGATCATACACCAATAAGTAGCAGAAATAGGCCAGTCTTCTAACTGCAGTTTCTCTTTCCACTATACCATGTTGCTGTGAGTGTGTAGATAAACATACAATAGCAAATTACTAAAAAGGGAGGAAGGAGGCAGGAAATACGAATATCCCAAATATGCCCTAGCAGATTTAAGGATCTGAGGTGATCAGGGGCTGAAAAAGACTGAGAAACACAATTCTATATCCTTAGGGTATATTCAGGTCAAGTTTTAGTGGGGAACAGCATTTTCATGCCAACATCAATTTAAAAGAAAAGGGAACCTTTTCAACCTCTTCCTTTACCTGCATTACCTAAGGGTTGAAAGCATTTGCTTTCTTGGTGTCCTAAGGACCTTTTAATGCCTCCTGTCAGAGATGCTGCAAAAGGGACTGGGTGGGAGATTGGATTAGATAACCTTTAATCATACCTTCTAAGATTCTGATTCTAATCAAAAACCAGCTATGGAATGTCTCCTTTCCTGGGGAACTTTTGCAGACTAATGGCTAGCTTCTACCCTAGATAAAGCTGCTAAATGTCTATGGCTCATCATTTGCAAGAGGTCCTGTACTAAAAGCCCTAAGACCCTGCAGGACAACACATATCATATGACAAAGCCTTGATATATGTACTACCTAGCATACAATTAAAAAAACCAGCTTAGAGAAGAGCTTTTATCCTTTATTTTTTAAAAAATCATCTATAATTAGAGGATACTGAAGTATGCTGGAAGGGTAAACATATACAGGACATATATGAACATGCACAATATAGGCATAAGGGCTACACACCTAGTTCTGCCATTTTCACTGTTGAACCTATGGCCACTTGGCAATTCTAAGTATTCTAGCTCAAGGTCAGTTTGATGAAAACATTACAAATTAAGTCCTAAGTCCCAGGAGAAGGAGAGCTAAATGGATTTTTGAATCTGTAAGCAGGATTAAGGGCTTATATATTCAGTCTGGATGTACCCAATGTATTCTCAGCTTAGAATGAAATCACCACTCCTATTCTTTTATGAGGGAAAGCTATAGGCTTTTAAGCAAGGGGATAAGAATATTATTATAGGATCACAGAATCTTGGGAACTGAAAAGGACCTTACATGTTCCCTAGCCCAAACAACACCTGAAACATGAATTCTACCCCTCTCAGATCTTACAAAATCCTTAAACAAGTGATCATCTAGCCTATATCTGGATACCTTCAATAGTGGGGAGCATCTGGTTCTCCCCAGTCTGTTCCAATGTTGGGATATTTCGAATGGTTAGGAAATTCTTCTCATAATGAACTGAAATTGGCCTCCTTATACCTTAACTGATCCTAGGGAAGCCAATGGAACAACTCTTCAGATATTTGAAGATTTCAATCAAGACTGACCTTTTACTTCTTCTCAAGGCTAAACACTCCCATTTCCTTTAGGTAATCATTATATGATGCTGTCTGAGTCCCTTTCCCATTCTGGTCACCCTCTTCTGGATGTGTTTCATCTTGTCAATGTTCCTCCTAAAATGTGACACTCACAACCGGGCACAAAGTCCAGATGGGCTCTGAATAGATTAGACCCCAGAGTAAAATGCTCTTAAAAATGGAATGGTGGGGGCTGAGAATCTCTCATGCCCGCTCGTCTTTACGGGCGTCACCCAGCTGAGAATCTCTCTGTGCCCCAAAGGCTGAGCCTTTCTCATGCCCGCTCATCCTTACGGGTGTCACCCGGCCTATATGTTTTACCACTAATAAACTTTTCCTCTGGCTGAAAAAAAAAATGGAATGGTAGGGAATAGGGATGGGAGACAGATAAGTCTCCCAAGGTATAAAATTTTCTTTGGATTATTAATTAATCTGAATATATGGCAAATCTCATTACCAAAAAATTCGAAGGGGCTGCCCAAGTTTCTTCATTGCAGTGGAATCTGACTATGAAAACTATTAGCTAAGGGCAAGAAATTTTTGTTTTGTTTTGTTTTTTTTGAGTTGAATTTTATTTATTATTTATTTATTTTTTAATTTTTAACATATGTCTTTAAAACTTTGGGTTACAAATTTTCTCCTTCCTCCCTCCCCACCCACCCTCATTGAAAAGGCAAGCATCTCAATATAGGTTACAGATGTGTAGTCATGTAAAACACTTCCATTGTAGTCCTGTTGTGGAAAACTAAGGATATTTCCCTTCATCCTATCCTACCCCCCCATTTATTCTGTTCTCTCTTTTGACCCTGTCCCTCCTCAGAAAACGTTTGCTTTTGATTATCCCCTCACCCAATCTGCCCTCCCCTCTATCAACCCCCTGCTCTCCTGTCCCCTTCCCCCCTTATTTTCCTATATGCTAAGATAGATTTTCATACCTAAGGGCAAGAAATTCTTGGACTGTATGGATATTTTTATTGCAATACCATGAGACAAGTTTGTTTGCAGATAAAGGTTTGGCTCAATTTCTCTTAAGGCTACCACTTTAAAGATGCCAGCAGGAGCCCTAAGAGAAACAATCTCATTCTCCTGATATGGTAGGGCCCCCCCCCACCTCCCCAAAGGTCAGCTTTATGCTAGAATTAAAAAGAATCTGCCACCAATGCAAAGGACAAAGATATCATTTGGTCTGGAGAGGAAAATGCTATGGGGTGGCTGCCTCAGACTTTAAGATTTGGGAACAACAGTGGTTGGTAACTGTTAGCTCTTCAGCTTCACTGATGATGAACTGAATGAGGAGAAATGAGCATTGCCTACGACAGAATGGACTTGGACTCAGTTTAGATATGAGAATAAACCAGGGTGGGGAACCTGCAGCCTCTAGACCACATGTAGCCCTCTAGGTCCTCAAGGTTGGCCCTCTGATTGAATCCAAACTTCACAGAACAAATCCCCTCAATAAACTTTCTATGAGCTGAGACAAAAGGACTATTGAGGGAGATTAAGGAAGAGCTTTCCCTAATTAACTTGAATTCCTATGTGACATTAAGATTTACAAAGGAGGAAAAGTCTCATGTTATAGCACAAAAGACTGATGACATTGGACTTGTGGTCCATAAGCTATGGGTTTAAAAATCTGGGTTTGACACTTAGTTGTGGCAAGTTAACTTTTTTTGAGCTTTAGTTTTTTTCATTTAATGGGGATAATAATGTCCAGGGTTGTGAGGAAAGTACCATCATCCCTATCTGACAGATAAGGAAACTGAGACACAGTAAGATTAAATGACATATCTGCAAGGTCACACAGATGTAACAGTGTTGGAACCTCTGAGACTCAAACCAATGCCCTCTTTGCCTTTATACCACTGTCTCACATTGAAACAGATTTTCAGAAGCCAAAGAATATCAGGGCTGAAAGGGGCTTGAGAACATAGAATCTTGTTAAAGCTGGAAGAGATGGACCTTATATATCTACAACCCCTCATTTTACAGAGCAGTCTTGCAAAAAATGATTCCCCAAAACTCATCCCCAACCAAATGTTTTCTTCATCTATATTCTCTCATACAGTTACATCATGAGGCAGGTGGCTGCCTGCAGGTCTAGGTTAGACATCTCATTCACTTATAAGTCTCTTGATTTGAGGATGGTGGATGAACTGATTTTGGGAGTAGACGATTCATTAATTTCTGGCTTAGGATTCTATATTTCTATCCATAGCTTTCATAGCTTTTGGGGCTCAATAGCCCAGTGTGGAGTGGGAACTAGCTACTTCTCCCACAGAACTCAAGTCAGCTGCTGCCTCTAGATCCCAGGGAGTTTCTGGCCTATCTGTTAAATAGATGTCATTAAGATAAATTGTTAGCTGGCTCGCCCAGGGCTCTTTTGGCTCCAAATGACCCACAGTGGAAAAGAGGGAAAGAAAGAGGAAAGGGACTGCCATTTACTGATATGGGATCTCTCCCCAACTCTTGCTTTTGGGGATGCTGTAATTAACACCCCATCGAAGCCAGGACAGGCGGCCCAGCTGCTGCTATTCCCTTTTTCTTTTCTTCCTTCCAGCCCCACCCCCAGGATGGGCATTTGAGGGGAAATAAAAAGGTGAAAGTGTGTGAGCCTGGTTGCTAAGCAACTTGGCAGCTAGGTTATAATAACGGAATTAGTGTCATTACTGACATCTGTGCTGACAAAGGAGGGCGTGTTGGAGGGAAAGTGGGGGTAGGGTGAAAGGAGAGAATTCAACTATATGGAGAAGCACACAAAACAGAGAAGCTTAGTTATACATCATCCCAAGACTTGGAGCATCTGCCATTGCTTGGGAGAGACCACCCTATCATCCATTAGGCCCAAAGGAGACTTTTATTGATAAGAAGCTGAAATGTATTTGTTCTGGGCTTATACTCTCTCATGCCCAAATGGTTCCCTCTTACTCCTTGGATAGGAATGTCTTCCTAGTCTCACTGAATGAGTGGAACCAATTCCATTCTTTTTTCTGTCTTATCTCACCAGCCAGGCCCTAATATAAGGACTGAAGATTAAAATGCTTCCATGGTCTAAAATGGGTGTGGGTGAGGCGCCGCTAATGCTGGTACTGCACCTGCCTCCCTGGTCTTCTATTCACTGAATGGAATGATGTCTATGGGCGCTGGGAGATGGGAGGGCAGAGAAGACCTCCACACTCTTCCTCTAATCCATTCTGGAAGGTTGCCACCAGCCCAATTTTTCAATAGAACTGCTTTCCTATTACTTTCTCTTTTTACTCTCATTAAAAAAATCTTCAGAGACCCCTCCCTCCATTGCCTAAGCTAATATATCCCAGCTCCTTAACTTTGTATGGTCCTCTACAACAATTTGGGTCCCACTGAGTTGATGTGAGAGATTTATTAGCCCTGGATGTGGAGTCAGAGGATCTGAATTCAAATCATAATTCTGCTACTTCTACTACCTGTGTGACTTTGGGCAAATCACAACTTCTCTGAGCCTCAATTTTCACACATACAAGATGGGTGTGGAGTAAATATGATAACCAGGGTCCCTTCCAACTCAAAATATTATGAATCTATCTTTTTTAGCCTTATCTTCCAGTCCTTCCTTATATGCATCTTCACTCTGATCAAACTATCCTACTCATCAACACCATTAACAAAAAAGCCTTAATGGTGAGTCTCAAAATAAATTGTGTTTACTACTAAGTGGCAAGGTCATGTGCTCAGCAACTGAGGTACAAAGCTTATGATGTTTTAGGAAAATCAAGATAAGACATGTATACAAATAAGTATGAGACAAGACTGAATTGTGATCAGAGATAAAGGCAATATGCTCTGGGAGAACTTGAGGCAAAAGAGCTGCTTTCAGCTGATGGGACTGGGGAAGGTTTCCCTCCAAAGAGGAATTGGAGCCTGAATTGGAGCCTAAATACAGTCTTTAAAGAGAAAGAAGGACAAGGTGCTAAGTGACGGGGATACAAAGATGGGTAACAGCTTCACAGTCTAACTGGAGAAAAAAGGACATGTGCCCCAAAAGATGGACCATAGGGCTAAAGTGGTTGGGTGACTTTAAGGATTTGCTGACTGTTCAATATGCCTTGGGCTTTTTGAAGCCACTATGTTTCACCTGATGTGAATGCCTTCTCCCCTCTACCAAAACTCTACCCATTCTTCAATGCCCAGTTCAGTCTCACCTCATCTGGATGCTTGCATCGATGGCAACAACCACAGACTAACACTGCTACAAAAACTATCTTTAACTCTAATTTAGTAATTTCCTATACTTTGTTATGACATTTTGTATATGTTATTTATATTGACATATATACATCTTAACTCTCTATAATTAGGTCGTAAGCTAGTTGACAGCAGGGAAATGATCCTAATTTTTGTGTTACTCTCAGCATAGTAATAAATATATAATGTTATACATGTGACAGAGCTTTTCGGTATTTGTTGAATTATTGACTGATCTATGTAAATGTTCTGGCCTTATAATCTCTTATTTCAAATAGCTTGTGATCTGAGAAAAGTATAAGCTCCACCAAAAACTCGTCATGCAACAAATAAAAAGACTGAAAAAAAAACTATTGGGAAAGAAACCACTCACTATAGGTGATACCTTAAGGATTCTTTTAGCAACCTAACAGTTTCAGGAACCCTCATTCCCATTAGAGCTACAGAATCTTGGGGCTGGCAGGGAGCTTAAAAATCTTCTAGTCCAATCCTCTCATCTTTACAGAGGATGAAATTAAGTACCAGAGAGTGGAAGAGACTTGCTCAGGGTCCTGGAATGGCAAAGCTGTGACTAAAATCCAAGGATCTGGACTTCAACTTCAGGGCCAGGACTAAATCTCAAGAATCCCCATCTAGTATTCTTTCTACTCCAATGTGTCCTGTTGGGTCATAAGGCTCTTGCACATAGTGGGTGCTCACAAAATACTTGCCGGTCTTGAGAAAATAGCACTGGATTTTTATATTGCTTGAGTTTCTATTGACAAACAGGACCCTAAGGCAGCTGCTAATAACTCAAAATCACCTGCAGAAACCAGTAGGGTTAAGAATTCTGGGCAATTAGAAATTTCTACCTAGTCTCCATGACTCTAGTTTCTCCAGTATTCAATTCATCACACAACTGCCAACATAATATCCCTAATGTTCATATATGTTCGCTTTCCCACTCAAAAACCTTTAGTAGCTCCCTCCTGCCTAGAGGAGAAAAATCTAACTCCTTTTCCTGCCATTTATAGGTCTTCATTATCTGGTCCCAATCCAGTCTTTCAAACTAGTTTCACCTTATTCCCCTTCACATCTCCTATGTTCCAGCACAAACTGGACTACTTTTTCTGATCTCACTACTCTTATCCCCACTCCCAAGGACCTGATTAGGCTGTCTCTACCGTTGAAAAGCACTTCCTCTCCAATTCCACCTTTCACCCTTTAAGGCTCAGCTCAGGGGTCACTTCCTCCCTGCAATGCAATCCAACAAGTGTTTATTTATTAAGCACCTACTTTGTGGAAGTTATATTTTACTGGGGAAATGTTCACAGATAACATAAACATACCATGTGTAGGAAAATTTGAGGATAGAGTGCTAATAAATAAAGGGAAGCCAGACACTGACCTTGATTTCCCTCCAGCCAAAAGCTATATATCTCTCCTCAGAGTTTCTTAGAATATACTCCAGATGACTCCTGTCTTCCAATTATATGATACTATTTTGTATTATACTTCTTTGTATACCTATTGTAGTCTACCCTCACGCCCTTCCCAATGCTCTAAGCTCCTAAAGGACAGGTAGGGATTATATAATTTTTGTGTCCCCAGGGGCCTAGCAGAATGCTAGTAAATAGAAGGCACAGAAAGAGACAGAAATGTGCCATTCAATTCTCTAGTCCAATCAGGAAGAGGAACACAACAAGGACAAATGAATGCCTGAGTAATGGTAGACTAGGACTTTAGATATATGATTGCTACCTGCTCCATGCTGCCAACTCTGTACTTACCAAGGAGGTTGCCTGCTGGTGTGTGGGTGGTGAGGGGGAATACGGAGAGGGTCGTATTCTCTGGAGGTGGCAGGTGGAAACTCCCGAGAGGAACTGGCCGAATCACTTTTGCTCAAAGAGTTCTTGATGGGCAAAATGAGGCCAGACGAAATCTGTGTCTGGAGCTCTTTGCTGTTCTTGTAGACCCTGCGGGATCGAGAGGGGTAGTCAAATATAGGTACATTTAGCTGGCTAGCAACCTTAAAGATAGTTGACTTGTGGGCCGCCTGGCAGCTCCTGGGCAGGCGAGGAGCCTTGGCGCCCGGATGTGGTTTGGCCGCCTGGTGGCCCTTAGCGGAGGAGGTAATAGCCTGGCGTCTCGAGTTTTCGGGCGACGCTTCTTCGGCATCTGATTTGCCCCTCCTCCTTTAGTGCCCCATTAGAAAGAGCTAAGGGGGGAGAAGCACGGGGATCTGAGTGGCACAGGGAGAAAGCATATAGCTTTCAGCTGGCTGGCTCCCCCAGGACTCATCCACCAGCTCCCCATTGTGTGTTCATCCTATGTCATGAGGCTGTATCACTTGGGAAAAGGTATGGAAGGGAAGCAAATAATAACCATAGGGAACATGTCAATGTGCATGGCTCAACCCAGGCCAGGAGGTAGGACTTCAGAATGTTCTAGGCCCGGTTCTCATTCTAACTTAGTACATGTCCTAAGTTCACTAAACCTCTTCTAATTCCCTTCACCTACACAAGAAAAAGAATAACAGGCATTTCTTACTAATCAACTGCAGAATGCTGGAATGGCTCAGGACCTAAGATGTGGATCCTACTACAAGGGCCTTAAAAGAATTATCTTCCAAGTACCATATGTTATTAAGTTCTGGAATAGCAGTCAGGAGACCTATATTCTAGTCCTGGATCTGATTCAAATAATTTGCTGTGTGACATCAGGCAAGCTCACTTTTCTCTTAGCCTGTGTTCCTTTCCCTATAAATGAAGGAGTAAGACATGATCTTGAAAGGTCACTTCCAGCTCCAATATTTTAGGATGCATGTAGTATAGAACAATTTCTTACTTATCACCAGGCATTTGAGTCCCTATATTGCTTTCTTTTTATGAATTATACTGGAAAGGACTTTCCCCAAAGTCTAGCATATCCTTGTGAAAACCTGGATTGCAGAAATGAAGCCTTATTCAAAAACTCCACCTGATTCAAAGCAACAGTGAAGGAAGATTTCTTGTAATATCATTTGCCTTTCACTACCTAATTATATAATTCTGGAACTGTAAAAGATCTTAATAGATCATCTAGTATAACTCCTTCTTGCCTTTAATTTTTTCCCCCTTCAATCACTCAAAGAGCTAACAAAATTATACTCCTTAAAGCACAGGTCTAACTCCATTTCCCAAATCTAAAACATTCAACAGTTCCATACTGCCTCCAAAACAAAATACAAAATCCTCAGTCTAGTACTCAATACCCTCCAAAATATGGTTTGCTAATCTTATTTCATATTATCCCCCTTAACACACTCTGTTCCAATCAGACTGACCTATCTATCCTCCACATATGACATCCCTCCACCCCCATCTCTATGCCTTTGCACAAATGACTTCCAAAATCTGGAATGTACTTTTCATCACTTCTGCCTACAGAATACCTTTGTTGTTCAGTCATGACTCCATATGGAGTATTCTTAACAAAGATACTAGAGTAGTTTGCCATTTCCTTCTCTAGCTAATTTTACAGATGATGAAACTGAGGCAAACAGGGTTAAGTGATTTGCCCAGGGTCACACAGCTAGTAAGTGTCTAAGGCTGGATTTGAAGTCAGGTCTTCCTGACTGCAGGCCCAGTGCTCTATCCACCATACTACCTAGCTGGCCCCAGAATACCTAGCTTCCTTCAAAACACAGCTTTCAAGCCACTTTCAATAGGGATCCTTTCCTTAGTTATCCTTAGTTAATAGCATATTCTCCTCTTTGAAATTACATTGTATTACTTTATCTTTACTTGCATACATTTAATACTTCCAATTTAATGTAAGCTCATTGAGGTCAGGGGCTGTTTCATTTTTAATCACTGTATCCCTGGTACCTAATGCAATGCCCTGCATATGTTGAACTGAATTACTGATAGATTCATCTATAATATTTCCAGCAAGTGTTCATATTACCTGTGCCTAAATACTTCTCCAGTGATGTCTGTAGTTAGTTTCCCTTCAATAATTACAGAGGAAATCTCTGTTTAGGTATGGGTAGAGGCTAAATGATTTCTGAGGTGTTTTTAAGTTCAGAGATTCTGTTAACTCACTTTCTAGGGAGGCAGTCCATTCACTTTTGAGATAATTTTGATTGTTAAAAACTTTTTCCCTCTATTGAGCTAAACTCTGCTTCCCAATAACTTTTTCCCATTGGTTCTAGATTTTCTTCTGGAGTCACACAGAACACGCTTTCTTTACCAATGATAATCCTTCAGCTGTCTGAAGAAGATCATGCTACACTCTCCCAAGTATTCGTTTTCTAAACTTAACAACCCCAGTTCCTTCAACTAATTCCTACTATGAGATGCTAACAGGACTAGAAACCATCCTGGTTGTCCTGTTCAGGAAGAGAACAAATTAATTCATCAATGTTCTTCCTAAAATTCAGCACTCCAAACTAGGTACAATAACTCGGATGTGACCTGAGCAAGGGCAAAGCACAAGTAAGGCTATTCCCTTCCTCATTCTAGGTACTGGACTGCTAGATATTAATAAAGTCTGATGGAGCAAGGGGTTCATCTCCCCAGTTTTATACTAATCTGGCAATGCCAAAAGAAACCTACTGCTTCATCTAATGTGACAATGAAGTCAGAGGTGCAGAGGAGCAAAGCATCTTCATACTCACTTGCTCCTCACCATCTATAAATATTTGTTGTGTGATTGGCACAAGTTCCTAAAGCATAGTAGAGATGAGAAAATAGAAGCAAAGATAGATTAAAATGTACTAGCCTGTCCTGTTTTACAGACTGTGGATGTTCTTTCATAATTGCTCTCCCCTATTTCTTCCCTGGGTGTCAGTTACGAAAGGCAAGAGGGGTAGGGTAGATTTATCCAAAATGTGGATCATCGCCAGCTCTCAAATATCCATGCTAATGGATTGGGAAAGGAAACTTGTCCAGATAATTCAAAGGAAACAGGCACCATACCAATCCATTTTCCTCACTGTCTTGTTCTGTAGTTCCTGTATCTTGTAGTTCTTTAGAATTCAAGAATCAGCTTAAACCATATCATTTTAGGCTATTCTTATATGATTTAGGAAGCAAAGAACGTAGAAAGTTGGCTTGCCCAGGAATGCATGGTGTTTTAGAAAACTTCTCTTTCAACTTTCTTTTGTATTATTATACTTCCACTGCAAATAATCCATGAGCATAGTACATAGTCAATAAGTGGCTAAATTCACTTTAACTGAACAAAAATTTATTGGGTCCTCTGACTGGGGACAAAGATTAATAAGACACAGTCCCTGAATTCCAGGAAGTATACAGTCTAGTTCAGGAAATTTGGCAGGCACAGAAATAACTCATATAAGTCAGAATAGGAAAGCCCCACAAGGGAGGTACAAATACAGTGCTAAGGAGATACAGAGGAATAAAGTATCATAAATAGAGACTGAAAAGTTAGAGAGGGAAACGGAGGAGATATACTTTGAATATGAATTGGGCCATAAAAAAATGGATAGAAACCTGACAATTGGAGATGGGAAAGAAAGAGATTGTAAGAAAAGGTAACAATGTGTATAAAGATACAGAAATGGGAAAACCAAAGGAGTGTTTAAAGAATGATTCATTATCTTTTAGTTGTGAAAGAATTCATAGTGAGGCAGGAGAGGTAGGCAAGGGCCAGATGTAGAGGATCTCAAAGATGACAAACAAAGGAGCCTGGACTTTATCCTGAAGGTAACAGAGTGTGACATGATCAAGTTTGCGCTTTAGGAAAACTGAATAAATGATACAATTTGAGGGCTAATAAATTTACCTGGCTTATGCAGAACATCCCAGAACTTTCTGAGGAAAGCCAGCCTGAGACTGCTGCTAATATATCATACATGGATAACTGAGAGCTTTAACAGCATTTGGGAGGTACCTATCTCTAGGTTAGTTTCAAACAATTCTTTGGACTGTCTCAATCTCACCCACTTCTATCCCATTATCCCACAATATTTTTCTACTAATTGTCTCATCTCTTCTTACCCTATTTGAGTGGCCTGGAGGAGGGGCAATTATTGGGAATACCTGTGGAAGTCACCCAGGTGTTCACCATCCACATAATCCTCCACGTTCAGGGTCAAGTCCACCACCTGTTGTGACTTACACTCCTGGGGGATAGCAAAGGGAAAAAAAAGTTAGGGGGTCAGGAGAAAGTTGCCAGAGACCCAGAGTGAATCCAGGGCACACCATCCCAAACTATTCAGGGGTGGGAAACCTGTGGCCTTGAGACCACATATGGCCCTCTAGGTCCTCGAGTATGGCCCTTTGACTGAATCCAAACTTCACAGAACAAATTCCCTTAACAAAAGGATTTGTTCTGTAAAACTTGGACTTGTCAAAAGGCAGCACCCAAGGACTTAAAAAGCCACATGTGGCCTTGAGGCTGCAGGTTTCCCACCCCTGATCCAGACACAAGAGACTGGCTGAGAAATCCCTAACAGAAAATTTGAGAGTTTCTGAAACATTGGAATGGCAAAGATCCAGTTCTAATCATTTTCCCTAATTCTGTCTTATGCTCTGGCTACTCTGGCTTCAGGACTCCAGCTGTAAAGAAAAGTGGTCATATAAATTTAATGGGGTGTCCCCAAGGCAATCTCCTTCCCTCACCTGTTTTGTTTTGTTTTGTTTTTACTAGTTTAAAGGCTGCCCTGTTTTCTGAATTCTCAGGGATTTTTCCAAAGAACATATATTATTTAGATGAGAACATGGGCACAACGATATCAGGACTTGACCTATCATTTGTCCTCTAATCAGGCTCAGATTTCTTCTAGTTCTTCAGAACTTTCCTCTAGGTAAACCACTTCACCTGTTAGCTTCAGATGGACACCAACAAAGTATTTTAGGTTACTGCCCAACATCTGTTCTACTTCCCCCACTTCTTAGGTGAAATGAGCTTTCTATGTTCATTCATTGTTGTCTATAAAAGTAGGACTTCCCCTTCTTTGTCCTAAATCTGTTTCTTTTAAAGTGTCAAGCAACCATTGAGCTGGAAGGACTTTAGTGATTATCTAGTCCAATCCCTTTATTAGACACAGATAGGGGGCTGGATACCCAAAGAGGGAAACAACTTACCTAAGGTCACATGGTTAAAGAGAAGAGCTAGAATCAGAACCGTCTTTTAACTCCAATTCTAGTGTGTTCTTTCCACTATACCATACTGCTACTTCAATACTGGTCACAGCACAGACACTGCCCTAACTGATCCTCTGCAATGACGCCATTAATATACTATAACCAAATTGGGCTATAACCATGCCATTTATAGCACTGTTCCTATGAAGCTAACAACTACCATAAAACATTATTCTGCTTAAATTCAGCTTCTAATAGAATCAATTACCAATATTTGTTATCGTGTGAATGTATTCTGGGGTCTGGAGGCATAGGCTCCCCCTATTCACATACCTTTTGTGATTAAAAAGTTTTCAGTCAGATCCCTTTTGAGACTTTGTTTAGAGGCTGAAAGAAGAGACCTCCTCCCTCACCATGAAAGTCCTGCCAGCCTGCCTGCCTCCCTCCCTCCCATCCCTTTGAATATAAACTTTGAAACTGTAGCAAATGAAGTAGATGCTCAATCCACTGCATCTAGCTGGCTGTCATATCTCTAGTTAGCAGGCCCCTGTAGGGTTGGGCTTAACTGCAAGAGGACTCACCAAAGCATTGATAATCATGCTATCATCCACCATGATGGCCTTCAGAAGGAGTTCCTTTGAGTTATCTGTGGACTCATAGCGAAGGACATACAGATCTTTATTGGCATTCCATCCACGTGGCAACAGCTCAGACTTCTTATCATCTGGACCTGGCTGTGAAGATATAGTGGGTAGGGTAAAGTGAAAATGAGAATTTCTAGAGCTTTCTTAGAGGCAGGATAACTGTACACTTTAATGGTTTAAAAAACATGTATAAGTTCCTGGGTATTCTGGCCAGATTCCAAAATGGAGCTAGTAGGGCAACTCCATTTAAATTTGCTCTGTGCAAAAACTCATCACATTGCACAAGACTGTGTAGAACATCAACTGAAAAAAACATTTAGGTAGTCTTTTTGGGGGGGGCTAGGCAATGGGGTTAAGTGACTTGCCCAAGGTCACACTGCTAGTAAGTGTTATGTGTCTGAGGCTGCATTTGAACTCAGGTCCTCCTGAATCCAGGGCCGGTGTTCTATCCACTGTACCACCTAGCTGTCCTAGGTAGCCTTTTTCTTTAATAAAATTGCGCATGGCTTTTAACTCCCATGCCAGTCAAGATTCTCTCTCTGTATAAAGATGACCAGATTTATTTTCCACATTAGCAATTATGGAAGTTCTATGTATTGCGGTATAACTAGAGATCACGCATTGATATCTGAAAGGTTTATTTAAAGGTATAGAGTCCTTGTTGGTATTAGAAGGAATACTAGTGACAATTTGTTTCAAACCTCTTAAAAGAGCAAGATATAGGGAAGTGACTTGCCTAAAGCTACACTGTTAGCCAGTGGCAGAACCAGAACTGAAGCCAGGCTTCTAATGTCCTTTCTGCTACAACATCCTGACTAGGTGAATATCAACTTTTGCATATTTTGGGGTTTCCAGCCTTGGTTTTGCAGTACCCCAAAGTGCTGGAATTGTTTCAAGGGATGTTGTGAAATTCTGAAATGAAAAAATTCTGAAAATACATTAGTACATTTTCTAAAAAAACAGATCACACAGCACTTTCAGGAGGGGAATTAAGAGATAGAAAGGGGCTATGAAATCAAGCAGCTGGGCTGCTACAAACCAAAAATAGCTAGGAATCCCTGGAATATTTTCAGAATGATCTAGCTGGAAGACAAGTACCCGCAGAGGCCTAAAAATGGCAGAAATAAAACTGAAGGAAACGCAAGTGAAATTCAGTAGCTTAATGAAAGTGAAAGAGAAAAAAAAACAGCACAGCCTGTTAGATTTTAATATGTTCAATTTTAAGTATCTGAAGATTACTTATGGGACTCAGAGACTCTGACAAAGACAAAGTATATTATAGTCAGGGTCCCTTTAATTTTTCTTCAGAACACATGCTTGTGGCTTTTAATCCCTGTCCTCAATCTAGATCTCCTTTCTGAATAAAGATGACTGCATCTACTTGCTAAATCAGCATCTCTGTATACCAGTTAGGTGAAAAAATCCCACAGTGGGCAGGACAGACAACATACTACAATTTTTAAGATTGTCCCCATCTCTGAGACTATCATCTTCTCAGCAATAAAAAGCCAAGGCCTGCTCCAGTATAAAAAAAATGAAAGGAGGCCCGAGGGGAGACAGACTGACCAGTTTCCTCATACGTATTCCAGCAAAACTCTGAAGTTGGTGCTGGACTGATTGATGATCAAGAAATACAACGAGAAACTACAGTAAGTTAATTCTTACACCCCAGAACTGTGCATTAGCTAAAAGCCTGAGGGGCAATAGGAAAGCGGGTCAACAGCAAAGCCAGTGCCAGCACTGCCAGATATAGGCCACAGACATGTGTAGCTTTCAGGAAATCATGAATGAAAACTGCTCAGATTTAAGAGAACCAGAAGGCAAAATAAAGATTGAGAAAATCCACTAAACACTTCCTTAAAAAAAAAAAGACAAACAAAAAAGGGAAAATTCCCAGGGACCAATTCTAGAGCTCCCAGATGAAAAAAAAAATACTACAAATATCCAAAAAGAAGTTCAAGTAATAAGGAACCACAGTCAGGATCACCTAGGACCTGGCAGTTTCCACAAAAAAAAAAATTAAAGGTGATCTTGGCATACAACATTTTAAAAGGCCAAAAAGAGAACTTACATATAAGAATAATTTACCCTGCAAACCTGAATGGAATCCTAAATGGAATAGAGGATTTTCAAACATTTCTGATAAAGAGAGCTGTGAACTTTAAAGTATAAACACAGGGGTCCAAAGAAAACTTAAAGGGAAATTTACTCAAGTAGTTTGAAGGAGCTGTATGATGATGTAGTGCTAATATTCTACTGGAGAGAAAAAATGAGTCATCTCTTCAAGGGGTATTGAAGGAGTTAAATAAGAAAAATAAGTGTGGCTTGGTTCTGTTCTGAAGGTTTGAAAAGGGGAAAGAGATGGGGAGTTAAAAAATAATACAGTAGTACAGAAAAGAGGAAGAAGGGGTAGAACTTGTTATTTCTCATAACTGGAGAGAAGAATATATAAAAAAAGTAACAAAGGTTGAGAGGTTGTAACTGAAGGTGAGTAAAAAGTAAGGAAGATGTTTGGGCCTCAGGACCCACCCTGTGGATGGGTGAGAGAGAGAGAGAGAAAGAGAGAGGGGGAGAGAGAGAGAGAGAGAGAGAGAGAGAGAGAGAGAGAGAGAGAGAGAGAGAGAGAGAGAGAGAGAGAGAGAGTGTGTGTGTGTGTGTGTGTGTGTGTGTTTCCTGCTCTCTAGTAAGGAAAGAGTAGGAAGAAAGAGTAAGAGATGGTGTGGTAAAATGTAAAGAGAGCTGGATTTGGAGTTGGAGGAAATGGGTTTGAATCCAGACCGGAAAAACCATTTCACTGTGGGACCACCATTTCCTCATCTAAATAGGGGTTAGAACTGATGACCTCTAAACCTCCTTCTAGCTAGAAATCTATGATTCTATTCCAACTTAGTGTGAATGTATGTGAGGATGAGGATTTAGGGGAAGTTGGGAAGGGTTAGTACATTGTGTCTGGCGGGGGTAGGGTTTGTAACGGTTTCAGGCACTTGTTCACTGTGAGAAGTGGGGGCAAGGAGGCCTGCTATGCCAGTTTTCTAACTAAGTTAGTCACCTAGAATTTAATTGATATTATGTGCCACGCTCTGTGCTAAGCCCAAGGAATACAAAGAAAGGCTCTCAAGAAGCTCACAGCCTATGGAGGGAGACAACACATAGACAACTATGCACAAACAAGATACATACAGAATAAACTTGGGATAGTTTCATAAGGGAAGCACTAAGATTAAAAAGGACTTGGAAAAGCTTCTTACAGAAAGTGAACCTTTAGCTGAGACTTGAAGGAATTTGGGGGAGCCGGGAGGTAGAGATGAAGAGGGAGAGCATTCTGGACATCGGGGACAGCCAGTGAAAAAAGTTCAGGGATGGTTTTGTGTGTTGGACGAACAGCAAGTGGTGGACAGTGCATGGATCAAAGAGCATGTGGAGACTGTGAATGGGGGGGGGGTGGTGGCAGCGAGGCATCCTTGCCACGTCCCAGGTAAGGCAGGTGTGTGGCAGCCTATGAATAGACATGGACAGCTGGGAGGAGTGTGTTTATAAGCGTGTCACAGCCTCGATGAGAATCAAATGTAACTGTGTGTGGGGTCTGGCCGTACCTGGTCCCGGGGGCCGAGTGTGTAGGGGTGGGGGGCAGGGGGAAGACGGCGGGCCCTACCAGGTTCCGGATAAGGAACTTGTCTTGGGGGGGGGTGCCGGCCATACCTGCCCACAGGGCAGATCAGGCTGCACCTGCTCCGCAGCAAGGAGTCGGGGTACATGCACGCGTGTATGCTTCTGTTGGCCGGGAGGAGCGTGGGGGGCGATGGGGGAGGGGGGGGACCGGGGAGCCGGGCCGGGGCTGTACCTGGTCGCCGGTGCCCAGGCCTCGGTAGCCCTGGGTGACGAGCTCCCAGTGCACAAAGCACACAAGCGCGTCCTGGCGGCAAGTGATCCCCGGCGCTGCCGAGGCGTACAGCAATTCCAGGCCGGCCATGACTTCCTGGTATCCAGCCGCCTCCTACACAAATGTCAAGTCAGCCCCACATCACCGTCCAACCGCTCCGGCCTGCCGGCGGGCCCCGCCTCCGCGGCGAGAGGCAAACGACGCGCAGACTGCGCAGGCCCGGGCTCCCGCCACCACGGGCCTGGAAGGAAACTTGGGCTGTTGCTTCGGGTTCCGCAGCCGAAAAGGAATTCCCCCATCTCCCTTCCGGTTCGGCTCGCGCTCGGACTCGCGCTGCTGTCTGTGTCGGGGAGCCCGAGGGGAGGCAGGAGGGATGGCGGTGCGAGGGGGGCAGGGGCGCGCCCGGGCTGCGAAGTGGGGCGTCGGGGTGCCGGTGTCAGAAGCTCCCGTCGAAGAGCTCGTCAGACCACCTGAGGTTGTGTTTTATAAGGAGGAAATTAGAAAGCTGGAGAGGTTCTCCCCCCTCCCCCATCAGCTGTACTTATATGCTGAGACCACCGCTTAAACCAATTATCAAAATAGCACAAAGTTAGAAGAAAGAAAACGAGAGAAAAATGGAATGCATTTAAAATAACTACATTCAGACACGTTTAAACAAGTTGATGATAGAAAATGGGATATGAATGGAAGGAAGGACGTAAAGACTAAAATAATTTAATATAGATGTAAATGCAGCGCCATATTAATGAGAATCAAAAAGCCTAAAAATGCTTTTGTCAGCAAACACGACTTAGAACACTGATTTTAAAACATAAGCTAGTTTGTAAAAAATTTATGAAGAAGAAGCAGTGGAGGGAAAAATCATTTTACAGAAATTGGCCAAGAAGTCAACTAAGCAAAGTCATTTTAAGGGCATTTAAATAAGGATTAAAAAAAATGGAAGGAATTCAAGTACAGAAGAAAATGGAAAAGATCTGCAAAGATTCGGTAATAAAACTTTTTCCACTCTAAAGGACAATAAAAACCAACACATTTGGACTTTAACAACGTATTTCCTGACTGTGCTTGTTAACGGAGGTAGAAGTGCCCCTAAAGAGAACAAACAACAGTGAAAACAACTGTATTGGACCCAATGCAAATTAGGGAGATCTATATTGGAAACAAGAAAATTATGAGGGCATAGAGGGATTGAGTTATAAGGTGTCTGGGGGAGGGGAAGATAACAAAGATGTGGGGGAAAGTCTTGGATTTTGTTGTGGAAAAAAAAATGATGGTGGAAATAACTACCAGCTTCAATATCTGCTTCCCCATCTATATAACTTTTTAGTGAGAATCATTTTTTCATCAAGTGAATGAATCAAGGACATCCCCATTGACAGTATTAGTAATGAATAGACAATTTTAAAATATTTTTTAAAAATCTGAACTTTGGCAACATGAATTAAAATGGGCCATTACATTTACATAATATAACAGAAGATTGTTCATGACACTGTAAATCTCTATCATGTACAAATTTCCTTTCTTTAAAATATATAATGTAGCCATCATAATTTTCAAAGCTGTCCTACTTGTCTGTTAATCTTTTTGGTCTTCCATGTGTTTCCTGTGCATTTAAAAAAATATATGTTTCAATGACTTTTTTTTCTTTTGTTTCCCTATTCTAACTCGCCCTTCAACCTCAACCCCTATTTAGAAAAGAAGAAAAAAGAAAAACAAAGCTCTTCTAACAAATATGAATAGTCAAGCAAAACAAAATGGTATATTTGCTGCATCCAAAAATGTATGCCTGGGGCAGCTAGGTATCAGTGGATAGAAGCACCAGCCCTGAAGTCAGGAAGACCTGAGTTCAAATCCTACCTCAGACCAAACACTTGACATTTACTAGCTGTGTGACCTTGGGCAAATCACTTAACCCCAATTGCCTAAAAATAAAACAAAACAAAAAAACCAAAAATGTATGCCTTATTCTACATCTTGGATCCACCACCTGTCTGTTAATAGGTGTATATGCTTCATCGTTAGCTGTTTTGAATAGAAGTTTGGTCATTACATTAAATACTTCTGAAGTCTTTTGAAGTTTTTCTTTATAATGTTATATATGTAAGTTGTTCTGGTTCTGCTCAGTTCATTCTAAATACATAGGCATTTCCACGTTTATCTAAAGATCCATTTTATCATTTCTTATGACAATAAGCCCCAGTCAGGAGCTCAGACAGGGGCCAAGGAGTCACCCTGAGGCATGTGATTTTCATTGGGAAACAGTTCAACTCTAGAGCTGAAAGGGACATTAGAGAAGACAGGTGTTGCCCTTTTCCCTTTTTTACTTCGGCGGTTCTTCTGACATTGCAGCCTCTGACCCTGTTCAGTCCAGCATTGCCTCTTATCTCCCCTGCATTTTACGGATTATTTTGTGGTTACTGTGTTATGAAAAATGAATATTATTAGAATTACTGTTTTGTTATGAAGAACTGTATGCAGAAAAGTGTATTTTCAGCAATATCTAGTGAAAGATTAGTTTTTGGTGGTCATGGGAACCTAACCCTCTATTTATTTCCCATAGTTTCAATGTATCAACATTCACATTTTTTTAAAACTATTGTGCTATTTTCTAGGAATGTTACCCCCACAAAAGTTGAGAATTAACTCTATGTGGCATTTAAGAGTGTAGTTTTTCCTGAATGATGAAGTCAGAAACTAGATTGTAGGAAGGTAAAGAATCTCCCCTATCCTTAAAAAAGCCTTTCTTTGGTGCTACCATCCCCTCAAGCTGGGGTCCTTTAACTCTCCTCCTTTTCACTGTTAAAGTCCTTGAAAAAGTAGTTCATGTCTGTTACCTCTGCTTCCTCATTACCACTCATTTATTAACCCTTTGCAATCTAGCTTCTGAGCCAACCACTCTACTGAAATTCCTCTTTCAAAGTTGACCAACAAACTTTTTCCTGAATCTGATGGCCTATTCTCAGTCTTTTTCCTTCTTGCCTTTGTTTCTGTTGACCATTTCCCTCCATTGATATTTTTTTCTTCTCTTGTCTTCTCTTACAATGCCTTTTCCTGATTCTTCTGCTGGTTCATCAGCTACCCATCTTCTAAGCATAAATATCCCACTAGACTGTTATGGCTTCTATTTTATTTTCTCTATACTTTCTCCCATAGTGATTTCATCTTTTCTTATGGCTTCAATTATTATCTATCTAAATACATACATACATTCATATATATATTTATACACATATGCACACAGATAAATACATACATATATTGTGCATGTAAGGTGGTACCCCTTTCTGATTTGGACAATTTTACTGATTAAAAAGGGAAAAACCAAGGGCAGTTGTGAGATAAATGTTGAGAAAGCAACCCACAGAGAAAAAATATTAAGTCAGGACAAATGTGGCTGAAGTGTACTGTCTCCTAGCGTCTAATTTATGTAGGGGTGTGTGGGGTATTTAAGCACAAGTAGCACCTCTGCTGTGAGGGTTTGCTGAGCCCATTTCAAGGCTGCTCATCCGGGATACCTTTGGTGTCTGACACCTAACTCTCACCTGTGGCTCCAAGAAGCTGTAATATGTGGCCACACCCCTGTAAAATCACCTTGCAGATGGCTGAGCCAGGTAACTGACAAGCCTCAAACCTGTCAGTGAGGTAGGGGGATATCTACCCCAAGCATGTGAAGACTTCCCACAGTGGAATAGTCTAATGAGCTTCATCAGATATTGAAGATATCAGGGTCATTCACTTCATCCTAGGCTACTGTCCTGATTTTGTTTTGCCATTGGACTTCAATTACTCTGGAAGAGAGTAGAGCTGAAGATTTTGTGCAACTCTGCCTCACTTAAATCCAATTTACTTGAAAGTTAAGACATCATCCTATGATATCATTGGTCCTCTTCAAAAAGGAAGGACAAAACAATGACAATTTTATGTATGACTGTTAAAGACTTTAATGTTGATAGCCGAGAAATTATGATGTGTATAATTGTTTGGTGAGTGAGACACACAAAGATGTTGTCTATTTGTGTCTTAGCCAGAAGAATTGTGATTTCTGGTTTTTTATCATGAGATAGAGATGAGTCATTTCACGTAAGAGAGTCTACTTTGAAGCAATAGGGTTGGTCAAAACCAGACTTTTTTTTTAATACCAAATATGTGTGTGTATTGTGTATGTATATATACACGTATTTTTACAATTACATGTAAAAATAATTTTTAACATTCGTTTAAAAAAATTTTGAGTTCCAAATTCTCTCCCTCCCACTCCCCCCCTTAAGAAGGCAAGTAGTTGTGGGGTGTAAAATGCCAATAACAGGGAAACTGAGGCACATTTTCTTGGGGTAAGATAACAGTTTATTAACAGTGACATGTATATCTGTTAATAAAGTGGGTCACTCTGGCAACTTTAATAAAACCAGGGACCCAGACGGCACAGAAAAAACACATTTTTTGGAGGTGAAAAAAAAAAGGAGGTGGGTAGTTAGGAAGCCTTATGATTAGTTGTAGCTGGGGAAAGTGAATTGGCTTTCAGGTGTGGTTATCACTCCTCTCTCTAACAATTACAGTATGTTAATTACTTTAAGGGCCCCAACTGCCTTTAGCAATCTTGGTGAGAAAATCAGAACTACCCAAATCAGGACCACTTGGTTGGTTGTCCTCTTGGGGAAGATCAAACCACCCCTAGTTTTACCAGAACAGGCAAGGGCTGAAGAATTATCTTGGGGGGCAGTGTGGATACAGCTTAAGTTGTTTGTTTACAGAAAACAAATGAATCTCAGGTTAAACTGATCATCAGCCAGCAAATGTGGGGGGCGGGGCAAGGGGAGAAGGGGACATGAGAACATGAGCTATAGCATCACTTTCTTTTGACCACACCTATAAGCCAATTCAGACTGGGACAAATCAAATTTTCAATTGAGATGAGTTCAGGCAGATACTAACAATTTCTTTTTAAGGAAACTGGGGTTAAGCGACTTGCCCAGGGTCACACAGCTAGTAAGTGTCAAGTGTTTGGTCTGAGGCCACATTTGAACTCAGGTCCTCCTGACTTCAGGGCCTGTGCTCTATCCACTGCTCCACCTAGCTGCCCCCAGACACTAACAATTTTAAAAATCAATGCAGCACAAATATTAATTATGTTATAAAACCAATACAGTAGAAATCAGAGGGGATATTAATTTTTATCTCTCACATTCTCCCTTCTGATTTACTGAGAAAAGTTTTCTCAGTGGATCACTAGCAAATATGTCAATTATAAAATGGCATCCAATCTACTGCACTCTCAGAAATGACTCATCAGGATACAAAAAGATCTGAAGGCACTAAGCACTTGATTAAGGACAGTTGATTTTGTTTGTTTTTTGGCTAGGCAATGGGATTAAGTGACTTGCCCAGGGTCACACAGCTAGTAAGTGTTATGTGTCTGAGGCTGGATTTGAACTCAGGTCCTCCTGAATCCAGGACTGGCGCTTTATCCACTGCGCCACCTAGCTCCCCAAGGACAGTTGATTTTGAAGGCTAGCTGTAATGGGGGGAGAAAGAGAGGGAGGGGGAGGAAGGGGGAGGGAGGGGGAAGAGAGAGAGAGAAATATGAATTGACAGACTGTTGGGAGCAGTCACCTTCTATAAGAAGGCCTTACAGAGAAATTGACATGAGGGAAAGGAATGAGGGGGAAGGATGAACATTCAGTCTCTTTCTTAGTAACTCATTCCTAATGTCCATTTCATCAGCACATCAATCTTAGTTCTGACTTTTCTTTCAGTTGTTTGGTTTCTGAAAACATTTCTTGGGCTTTTTTGGAATGGGTTTGTTTTCAGAACACCTTTGCCAGCAGACCTGCTTCTCTAGTTCAGGTCACCTGCAGAAATTCTTAGATGTTTTGGCTAAGATCTGCCAGTTACAATATGCAATGACAGTTTAAGACAGCCTCTTAAATTTTTACTTTTAATTTAACTTGTTACGTATCCCTTGCTGTTTCTATCTTTATCTAAATCCTGTGTCCCATAGACACTGCCAACAACAGGCGGCAGGAAAAGTCTTAAAAAGAAATCCATGAGGATCTGACTTGTAAAATAAGCTCTTCTGATTAAAGATTTAATATTTACCAATATAGACATGTAAGCTAAGGTTAAGAGTGCTTTTTTAAATTGGCATTGACTCCACTACCATTTAACTTCTTTCGACTAGAATTAATTTATTTCATTTTTTACTTCATATTCAAGGCCAACAAAGGGGAAAAACTTCAGCTTCATTACCTATAACTGCCCTGTGATGTAAATGAACAAATTGTTATGTTGATATGTTTAGGAAATTCAAATAACAATTGAGCAGAACCTAATTAACCCTTTTAAACTACCTGATTTGTGCAGAGGGTCAACAGTATAATTGTATATCTAAAATCTTGAACCCAGTTTTTAGAATTTGCTATTAGAACATGCTCGAGGCTTGTATATCCCATTGGAATCATTTATATTTTATCCATCTATCTTTCTATATCTGATCTGGTTGCTATTTCAAAAATTTCCACTCATTTCCCATTCTAATTAATTCCTTCCTCAGGAGGATGAACAATACTCTTTGTAAATAGGTGACTTCTATGTCTAGGTGCAATGAATATACAAATGAATTTACTTAAGAGATGCTTATTTTACTTCAATCGTAACAAAATGACCTGGGGTGGAATGTGTAAACATACTAAATAATGAATTCCAAATTGTATACAGAGTACAGTATATATCAAGTGAATTGTCTGTGGTAAAACATGGTCAGTTATAACCATGTTCAAATGAAATAGATATTCCATGAACATAGACCAGTGTTCTTAAGTACCCTCTAAACTCTGAGGACATATTTAAGGTAGCTCTTACATAGTTTGCTTGCATTTCAGAGCACACTTGGTAGGCAGGTTTATTTCAGGGACCTAACCTGACTCATGACTATATAACTATTAGGAGGCATATGACAAGCCAAAGTACTCTTTAACCTAGTTGTTTAGAAGGATTATAACTTCAGATTGAATAACTTAGATCTTATATACTTGCTTTTTATTACAGTAACTTAGATGTGTTCCAGTATTAGTCTATAGATAATAGAATAAGTATTGTGTTTGTAATTCTATTTCTCTCCTGCCATGATTATAGAAACTTGCCATAGAAGGAAAAAGAAGGACATAGCTATAGCAAGGGAAGGTGCTCCCTTAGCTCTGTGTTAATTCCAGGCAAGAGTCATATAGGTAGTCTATTGTATTGATAGCATGTGCACAGCTAGGCTCAGAATTAACCAGGTAGGAAAATTTCTTGTATGAGAAACTAAGTCAAGAGAGTCTTACCTCAACCTTCCCAGGGTCACCTATTACCTTCTCCTTTCCCTCCCCCCTCAACTTCAGAGACAGATATCCATTGGGTAGTTCATAAATGTCACTCCCATTGGGCTACTGACATTATGGATCATAGGCTCAATGACATTTCCTGAGGACCATACCTGGAATCAGACTCAGAATAATTGTAATTATAGTCCCACAAGATTTAACCGGAAGCAGCAAAGTTTCTTTACTCAGTATCAGTTCATGTAAGTCTTTTCCAGGTTTTTCTGAAATCCACATGCTCATCATTTCTTATGGCACTATAGTATTCTGTTACATTCATATACCACAACTTGTTCAGCCATTCCCCAGTTGATGGGCATCACCTCAATTTCCAATTCTTTGCCACCAAAAAGCTGTTATAAATATTTTTGTACATGTGGGTCCTTTTCCCTTTTTTATGATCTCTTTGAGATACAGACTCAGTAGTGATATTGCTAGATCAAACGGTATGCACAATTTGATAGCTCTTTGGGCATATTTCCAAATTGCTCTCCAGAATGGTTGGATCAGTTCACAACTCCACCAACAATGCATTAGTGTTTCAACTTTCTCACATCTTCTTCAACAACCATCATTTTCCTTTTCTGTCATGTTAGCCAATCTGATAGGTGTGAGCTAGTACCTCAAAGTTGTTTTAATTTGCATTTCTGTAATAATAGTGATTTAGAGCATTTTTTCCATATGACTATAGATAGCTTTAATTTCTTCATCTGAAAACTGCCTGTTCATATCCTTTGATCACTTATCAATTGGGGAATGACTTGTATTCTTATAAATATGACTCAGTTCTCTATGTATTTGAGAAATGAGGCTTTTATCAGAAACACTGGCACTAAAAATTCTTTCCCAGCTTTTTGCTTTCCTTCTAATTTTGGTTGCATTGACTTTGTGTAAACCCTTTTTAATTTAATGTAATCAAAATTATCTATTTTGCATTTCATAATGTTCTCTATCTCTTGTTTGGTCATAAATTCTTCCCTTCTCCATAGACCTGACTGATAAATTATCCCTTGCCCTCTTAATTTGCTTATGGTATCATTCTTTATGTCTAAATCATCTACCCATTTCAACCTTATCTTAGTATAGGGTGTGAGATGTTGTTCTCTGCCTAGTTTCTGCCATACTATTTTCTAGTTTTCCCAGCAGTTTTTGTCAAATAGTGAGTTCTTATCCCAGAAACTGAGAATTTGGGTTTATCAAACAGTAGATTACTATAGTCATTTACTACTGTGTCTTGTGTACTTAACCGATTCCATTAATCCACCACTCTATTTCTTAGCCAGTACCAAAAAGTTTTAATGATTGCCACTTTATAATATAGTTTTAGATCTGGTATGGCTAGGCCACCTTCCTTTGCATTTTTCCCCCATTAATTCCCTTGATATTCTTGACCTTTTGTTCTTCCAGATGAATTTTGTTATTTTTTCTAGTTCTATAAAATAATTTTTGGTAGTTTGATTGGTATGACACTAAATAAGCAAATTTAGGTAGAAATGTCATTTTTATTGTATTAGTTCAGCCTACCCATGAGCAATTATGATTTTCTGCAGTTGTTTAGATCTGACATGTGCGAAAAGTGTTTTGGAATTCTGTTCATATAGTTCTTGGGTTTCTCTTGGCAGATAGACTCCCAAATATTTTATATTGTCTACAGTTATTTTAAATGGAATTTTTCTATCTCTTGCTGCTGGGCTTTGCTGGTAATACATAGAAATGCTGATGATTTATGTGAGTTTATTTTATTTCCTGCAACTTTGCTAAAGTTGCTAATTGTTTCAAGCAGTTTTTTGGTTGATTTTCTAGGATTCTGTGAGTATACCATCACATCATCTACAAAGAATGATAGTTTTGTTTCCTCATTGCCTATTCTAATTCCTTCAATTTATTTTTCTTCTCTCATTGCTAAAGCTAGCATTTCTAGTACCATATTGAATAATAATGGTGATAATGGGCATCCTTGTTTCATCCCTGATCTTATTGGGAATGCTTCTAGCTTATCCCCATTACATATAATGCTTGCTGGTGGTTTTAGATAGATACTGCTTATCATTTTATGGAAAACTCCCTTTTATTTATTCCTGTGCTTTCTAGTGTTTTAATAGGAATGGATGCTGTGTTTTGTCAAAAGCTTTCTCTGCATGTATTGAGATAATCATATGATTTCTGTTAGTTTTGTTATGATATGGTCACTTATGCTGATAGTTGTCCTAACACTGAACCAGCCCTGCATTCTTGGTATGACCACCTTGTCATAGTGTATTATCCTCATGATAAATTGCTGTCATCTCTTTGCTAATATTTTATTTAAAAATTTTGCATCAAGAATATTTACAAAAATATAAATTGCCCAGATTAACAGAAGAGGAAATAAAATACTTAAATAACCCCGTCTCAGAAAAAGAAATTGAAAAAGCCAATTGATGAGCTCCCTAGGAAGAAATCTCCAGGGCCAGATGGATTTACAAACGAATTCTAACAAACATTTAAAGAACAATTAATTCCAATACTATATAGACTATGTGGGAAACTAGCCGAAGAAGGAATCTTACCAAATTCTTTCTATGATACAAATATGGTGCAGATACCTAAACCAGGAAGTCAAAACAGAGAAAGAAAATTATAAATGAATTTAGATGCAAAAATTTTAAATAAAAATATTAGCAAATAGTTTACAGCAAATTATCACAAGAATAATACACTATGACCAGGTAGGATTTATACCAGGAATGAAGGGCTGGTTCAATATTAGGAAAACTAACAGAAACCACATGATCATCTTAACAGATGCAGAAAAAGCTTTTGACAAAATACAACTCTGATTCCTATTAAAAACACTACAGAGCATAGGAATAAATGGAGTCTTCCTTAAAATAATAAGTAGAATATACCTAAAACCTTCAGCAAGCATCATATATAATGGGGACAAGCTAGAAGTATTTCCAATAAGATAGGGGGTGAAACAAGGATGTCCATTATCACCACTATTGTTCAATATCGTACTGGAAATGTTAGCCTTAGCAATAAGAGAAGAAAAGGGAATTGAAGGCATTAGAATAGGCAAAGAAGAAACAAAGCTATCACTCTTTGCAGATGATATGATGATAGAAAATCCTAGAGAATCAAGTAAAAAACTACTTGAAATAATAAACAACGTTAGCAAAGTTACAGGCTATAAAATAAACCCATATAAATCACAGGCATTTCTATATATTACCAATAAAGCCCAACAGAAAGATATAGAAAGATAAATTCCATTTAAAATTACTGTAGACATTATAAAATATTTAGGAGTCTACCTACTGAAACAAACCCAGGAACTATATGAACACAATTACAAAATGCTTTCCACACAAATAAAGTCAGATCTAAATAATTGGAAAAACACCAGTTGCTTATGGGTGGGCCTAGCTAATATAATAAAAATGACAATTCTACCTAAACTAATTTACTTATTCAGTGCCATACCAATCAAACCACCAAAAAATTATTTCCTAGAGCTAGAAAAAATAACAAGATTCATTTGGAATAACAAAAGGCCCAGAATATCAAGGGAACTAATGAAAAGAAATGCTTGGTACTGGCTAAGAAATAGAGTGGCAGATCAATGGAATAGGATAGGTATGCAAGAAACAGTAGTCAATGATTATAATAATCTACCATTTGATAAACCCAAAGACCCCAGCTTCTGGGATAAGAACTCACTATTTGACAAAAACTGCTGGGAAAACTGGAAGAGAGTATGGCAGAAACTAAATATAGGCCAAAATCTCACACCATATATCAAAATAAAGTTAAAATGGGTACATGATTTAGATATGAAGGTTGATACTATAAGCAAACTGGGAGAGCAAGGAATAGTTCACCTTTTAGATTTATGGAGAACAGAAGAATTCATGACCAAACAGGAGATAGAGAACATTACAAAATGCAAAATGGGTAATTTTGATTACATTAATTGAAAAGTTTTTGCACAGACAAAGCCAATGCAACCAAGATTAGAAGGAAAGTAGAAAATTGGGAAAGAATTTGTACAACTAGTGTCTCTGATAAGGGCCTCATTTCTAAAATATATAGAGAATTAAATCAAATTTATAAGAGTACAAGTCATTCCCCAATTGACAAATGGTCAAAAGATATGAACAGGCAGTTCTCAGATAAAGAAATTAAAGCCATCTATAGTCATATGAAAAAATGCTCTAAATCACTATTGATTAAACAAATGCAAATCAAAACAACTCTGAGGTACCACATCACACCTATCAGATTGGCCAACATGACAAAATAGGAAAATGATGGGTGTTGGAGAAGATGTGGAAAAGTTGGAACACTAATGCATTGTGGTGGAGTTGTGAAATGATCCAACCATTTTGGAGAGCAATTTGGAACTAGGCCCAAAGGGAATAGTTTTGACCCAGCAATAGCACTTCTAGGGCTATATCCCAAAGAGATCATACAAATTGGAAAAGGACCCACATGTACAAAAATATTTATAGCAGCTCTTTTTGTGGTGGCAAAGAATTGGAAATTGAGGGGATGGCCATCAATTGGGGAATGGCTGAACAAGTTGCGGTGTATGAATGTAATGGAATACTATTGTGCTGGGATGACTTCAGAAAAACTTAGAAAGACTTGTATGGACTGATGCTGAGTGAAGTGAACAAAACCAAGAAACATTGTACACAGTAACAGCCATGCTGTGCGATGACTAAAGTTGATAGACTTAGCCCTTCTCAGCAATGCAAAGATCTAAGACATTTTCAAAGGTCTCATGATGAAAAATGCTATCCACATCCAAAGAAAGAACTGTGGGGTTTGAATGCAGATGGAAGCATACTATTTGCTACTCTTTTCTTGTTTTCTTTTTCTTGTGGTTCCTCCTATTGGTTCTAATTCTTCCTTACAATATCACTAATGTGAAAATATGTAAAATAGGAATGTATATGTATATAGCCTACATCAGATTTCATGCTGTCTTGGGGAGGGAGGGGTAGAAAAATTTAAAACTCAAATGCTTATGGAAGTGATTGTTGATAAAATACATTAATAAAAAATTTTGTATCAATATTCATTAGAGAAATTGGTCTATAATTTTCTTTCTATTTTGGCTCTTCCTGATTTAGGTACCAGCATCATGTCTTAAAAGGAATTTGGTAGAACTCCTTCTTCACCTGTTTTTCCCAATAGTTTATATAGTATCAGAATTAATTGTTCTTTAAATGTTTGGTAGAATTCACTTGTAAATCTATCTGGCCCTGGAGATTTTTTTCTAAGGAAGTTCATTGATGGCTTGTTCAATTCTTTTTTCTAAAATGGAGTTATTTAAGATTTTATTTCCTCTTCTGTTAACCTGGGCAATTTATGTTTTTGTAAATATTCATCCACCTCACTTAGATTTTCAGATTTGTTGGTATACAGTTGGATAAAATAGCTCCTAATTATTGCTTTAATTTCCTCTTAATTCATGGTGAATTCATTCATTTCATTTTTATACTGGTAATCTGGTTTTTAAAAATCAAATTAATCAAAGATTTATCTATTTTATTGTTTTTTTTTTATAAAACCAGCCTTGGTTTTATTTATTAGTCCAATAGTTTTCTTACTTTCAATTTTATTAGTCTCTCCTGTGCTTTTCAGAATTTTTAATTTGGTATTTAATTGGGGAGTTTTCATTTTTTCTTTTTCTAGCTTTTTTTTTTTGTTTAGGAAATGGGCTTAAGTGACTTGCCCGGGGTCACACAGCTAGTGTTACATGTCTGAGGCTGGATTTGAACTTAGGTCCTCCTGAATCCAGGGCCAGTGCTCTATCTACTGCACCACCTAGCTGCCCTTTTTCTAGCTTTTTTAGTTGCATGCCCAATTCATTGATCTCCTCTTTCTCCATTTTATTTATGTAAGCATTTAGAGATGTAAAATTTCCCCTAAGAACTGCTTTGCCTGAATTCTATAAGTTTTGGTATGTTGTCTCATTATTATCATTCTCTTGGATAAAGTTATTGGTTGTTTCTGTGATTTGTTGTTTGACCCACTCATTCTTTAAGATTAAATTATTTCATTTCCAATTAATTTTTAGTCTATCTTTCTATGACCCTTTATTACACATAATTTTATTGCATCATGATCTGAAAAGGATACATTTAATACTTCTGCCTTTCTGTATTTTATTGTAAGGTTTTTAGAACCTAATACATGGTTAATTTTTGTGTAGGTGCCATGTACTTCTGAGAAAAGGTCTATTACTTTCTATCCCCATTCAGTTTTTTCCAGAGGTCTATCATATCTAAGTTTTCTAAAATTCCTTTCATCTTCCCAGTACAATCCTTTTTTTCACCCCTTAATTTTTTTTTATATCATCACATCAAAGTCAACTTATACCTACACCCTTTGTCTATGTATACTCCTAACTGCCCTAATAGAGATCCAGTTTTTAAGAGTTATAAGCATCATTTTCCTGTGCAGGGATATAAACAATTTAATCTTATTGAATAACATTTCTTCCCCATTTACCTTTTTATGTTTCTCTTGAGTCTTATATTTGAAGACTGAATTTTCTGTTCATTTCTGGTCTTTTCATCAGGAAAGTTTGAAAGTTCTCTATTTCATTGAATTTTTGTTTTTTTACCCGGAAAGATTATACTAAATTTTGCTGGGTAGTTGATTCTTGGTTGTAATCCAAGCTCCTTTGCTTCTGGAATATCGTATTCCAAGCCCTCTGATCCTTTAATGTAGAAGCTGCAAAGTTCTGTGTAATCCTGACGGTGGCTCTATAGCTCTTTGGTCATTTATTTTCAGGGTTGATAAAGAGCTATAGAGGTTATACACCAACAGTTAACTCTGAAAATAACCAAGAGCTCATAGAGATTATACACTAACTGTTAACTCTGAAAAATAAAATAAAACAAAATACCAGAGCTCACAGATATTATAGGCAAAAATCTTCTTTATTCTGTTGGAGGATGGAAACTAGATACATGTGTCAGAGTCTTCTCTAGACCAAGGAGATCCAAGACAGTGCGGCTAAGCCTTGATACATATAGCTTTGGGTAGACAAAGAACCAAGCAGTGAGATATAACAGCAACAATGAGGCAAGTTTGCTTAGTGACAAAAATTCTCTTCATGACCTGAATGTGGCTCCTGCAGGTACTTACTTGTCCAACCTCTGGGACCACGTGAGGCTGGCTTGAGCCAGTTCTGTGATGTAGCTACAGTAGAGTTCATCCAGAGGATGAATCCAAAGGATTGTTGTTATGCCAGGCTCAGGGCATGACTTGCTTTCTGGGTCTTAACTCTGGAAGACAGGTTGTCTCCTAATAGTAAAAAGAGAGGAGTGGTCTTAGCATATGGGTCCTGACATTACTAAGCTTTTAGTTCCTAAGCTGTGTAGTTCATTTTAACTCAGATGGTCTTTTTACTAATTTACCTAAAATAACTAAACTCCATTGAATTATTGCTTGATTAGTTGCAATTCTGGTAGATGAAATTCTAGTAGATGAAAGCATGTCATATCTCTCCCACTCTCCCAGAAAGAAACTTACACTGCACAATCCTAGTCCCAAAATAAGATATTTGTGCGACAAACTCTCCTAAAAATCCATTAAGACATTCTTAGTAATTATAAAAACCTTTAAAACATAACATTTCAAGTTAAGAGGCCTGCAGTGGCTTATCCTCCTATTGAGGCACAGGAAGTGGGATTCTGAGTTCTTCCATACCTAGTTAACAGATTACAAAAGCCTGGTCTATTCAAATAGCAGTTAAGGTCTGCTCATTTGGCAAACAGGGTTAAGGGACTTGCTCAGGCTCACACAGCTAGCAAGTATCTGAGGCTAGATTTGAACTCAAGAAGATGAGTCTTTCTGACTCTAGGCACAGCCACTCTATCCACTGGGCCACCTAGCTGCTCAGGAGTTCAAGGATGCCTCCGATGGCCATCTCTATAAAGAAAAGGGAAATAGATTGTCCTGTGACATAGTGGAGGTGTCTTTCTCTCTCTTAATATTTTGCCAGCAAAATTCTTGCCAGAGTCCTCCTTAATAGGCTGATCCTTCATCTGAAAGATGGTCATCCACTCGAGAGCCTGTGTGGCTTCAGAAAGGGCCAAGGAACAGTTGATATGGTGTCTGCTGCCCATAACTTGAGGAGAAATGCCAGGAGCAGAACAGAGGTTTGTACACAATGTTGAATGTTTGTGGATCTAACCAAGGCCTTTGATACTGTCAGTTGTGAGGGCTTGTGGAAAATCAGTCTTCATCAGTCAGTTCCACGATGGCATGCTTACATGGATTCTGGATAATGGACAATTGGTCTCATGTTTCCCCAGTTACTAGTCTCTTCCTCCTATTAGTTACCTCCTGACAATTACCCATGTGAGAAGATACCAGACACTGATGTCATTTCTCAAGCTGAACTGCTATGTGTTCGAAGTCTACGGCAGACAGCTCAACTCTGATGGGCTGGCCATGTTGTTTGAATTCCAAACATATGTTTGTCTAAAAGACTGTTTTATGGAGAACTCACACAAGACAAATGCTCACATGGAGGCCAGAAGAAGCAGTACAAGGACACTTTCAAGGTCTCCCTGAAGAACTTTGTAATCAATTGTGAGTCATAGGAGATACTGGCACAGGATCATCCAGCATGGTGTGCCCTCATCAGAGAAGGTGCTGTACTCTATGAGCAAAGCAGAATTGTGGTAGCTCAAAAGAAAAGTGAGCTATGCAAATCTAGACACACCTCCACTCCAAATGTTCATATGGACTATTTGTGACTGAACTGTGGTAAAGCCTTCCAGGCTTGTATTGTTCTCATCAGCCACATTTGGTCCTCTTCAGAGCAAAGGACAACCGAGGTCTACTATGTTGTTCACAGAAGTAACACAAAGCATTTATTGAAATTCAATTATGCTTACTCTCTTCTGTTTTCTGTTTATTTATTCTGCACTTTCCAGAGTCTGGTTAGGGTTAATACTCTGTAATTTCCAAATCAAGAGAGTTACATTTTAAAATTCTTAACATTTCTTATACAATAGTAACATATATCTTAAACATGAATCGCTGACATTCTAAATTGATTGCCTTCAAAGCCAATATAGAGAAAACTTGATCAAAGTATACTTTAAGGAACAACAACTTATTTTGCAGTTTTAAACACATTACCCTGTTGTCAGATATTGGGTGAGTAGCCATAGAGGCAGAGTACCATCAGGGAAGCAGTGAAGCCTTACGTTTGCATAGGAGATCTGGTCCCAGTAGGTTTACAGGGGATTTAGGCATTAGGGGGAAGGAATGCGCCACAGAAAGGGACCCATGGAAATCATACAAAGGGACAATTTAGGAATGTGCTGAGGCTTCTTGAAACCCCAACATTTAAAGGCCCTAGAGAGGCCCATTTGGAATTGGGCTTATTCATTAGGACTGATTTAGAGTATAGTATGTGTTCCTAACCTTAAGGGTGACATGGCGTTCACCATTTTGGGAGAGGAATGGAATGGGATAACTAGGGCTAGGACTTCAGGTTCTAGGGAAATAAAAAGTTCTTCTTCGAGATCCATAGTCCCATTCCCTACACTTTCAAGTGTATTACTGTTCCTCTGGGTACTTCCACAGCTGTTTCTTTTTTTCCTTTCTAGGGTCTTGTTTTTTCTTTCTGCAATCCTTAGCAACATGGCCCACCCTCCTATAGCAAAAACACTCATGTGAATGGAGAGGTTTTGAGATTGCCTCTGGTTCTACCTGTGTGAAGGCCTCTGAAACAGCTGGCAAGACAGCAAGTCTGGTTTGGATTGAAGCTATCTGTACTGGGGCAATAACAGCCTGTTTCTTCTCCTTTTCCTGTTTTAAACCAGATATTACAAAACCTAATTCCTTTTTGTTGTTGTTGTTGTTGTTTTTGTCATCCCTGGCTCATTTGGGAGTTTGCCTTTATCCCATGCTTCAAGGAGTTTCCCTAAGGGAGTACCTTTTGTTTGGTATACTATTTTTGCTAATTCTAGCTTCCATTAAAAAAAATTATTAGACACAGACAATTTAGATACTTGGGTAGCTTAATATGGCAACAGTCTTGCAGAATGCTCTGGCTAAAGTTTTAATCTTTTCAGGAAACCCTCCTGAGGCACCACATAGCTTAGCTGAACAGCCTTGACACAGGCCAGGTGCTCAGTTTATGCATCTAAAGAAGTCCCTAACACAAATCCCTTCTGCCTGTTCTAGATGCCAGCTTTTAGCACCAGAAGTGGTGGTTAGTTAAGGGGAAATCTGTGGGTTTCTTGAAAATGTTGGTGCTTTTGACACAAATGAAGCCTCCTGGGGGAGATGTAGGATTAATCCCTGTTGGCCCTTGCTTTCTACAACTAGGTTCATTATGCCATACTCCCCAGTGTAGGTGTAACTGCCAGTAGGTTCAGTCCTTTGTTCGGGGACCCAGTTTATGAGCTACTAAAGGGCAGTATCAGGGCCAGACCTGGAGACAATCTCTCTCCCTAAAGAAATTAAAGGGGCGTTGTAATAAATGCCACCAATGAAAACATCTGAAACAAAAAGAAGCCTGTTGGTATTCTTAGTTTGGTCCCTAGATGGCTCCAGAGACCATGTTATACAAAACTCTCCAGGCCACCGATCTCGTGTGTGTGTGTGTGTGTGTGTGTGTGTGTGTGTGTGTGTGTGTGTGTGTGTGTGTGTGATATGTCTCCAGAAACCATGTTATACAAAACTCCCTTCATGGAGGGATGAGGGGAGAACTCCTTGAGGAGGAACTCCTTCAAGGGATTACTCTCCAACCCACAGTTGAGAGTCTTCCTTGAGGGGATAACCCCCTATCACCACCACAAAAATTCCCTCAAGGGATCATCCTTCTCCCCAGTTTAAGCTGTGAGACTTCCTTGAGGAAAAAGGTTTCCTTTAAGGGATTGATCTCTGGGGGTCGCAAATTATCTACAAATTATTACACTTGAACACAAAACTAGCACCTTAAAATAATGTAGATAAAGTTGCAATTTTTGACACAAGACAGATAAAATTGTTTCCAGTGGGCTACTTACCTTCTCACTGAGAGAAGATTTTGGGCTCAGGAGGAAGAGACAATTCACAGTGCAAATCCCTAGAAGAAATCCTGCCCTGTGTTGGAAAATTCCACGAGGGCCCAAAAGAAAGGGAAGGATCTAGTACAGGAGTCTAAGGGACCAGACTTTCTCCCCTGATCTGGGTGGGACCTCTAAAACTGTGGCACCTAAAATGCCAATAACAGTGTAACTGAGGCATGTTTTCTTTGGGCAAGATAATAGTTTATTAACTGTAATGCCTATAGCTGTCAATAAAGTGGATCACTCTGGCAACCTCTGCAAAATCAGGGACCCAGATGGTACAGGAAAAAAACACACGTTTTTATTGAGACACAGGAAAGGAGGGGGGGTGGTCTGAGTAGGTGAGAAACATTATGATTGGCTGCGACTAGGGAAAGCGGGTTAGCCTTCAGGTATGGCTGATCACCCTCTCTCTAACAATTACAGAATATTAATTGCTTTAGGGGCACCAGCTGCCTTTAGTAATCTTGGGTAGAAAATCAGCACTACCCAAATCAGGACCACCTGGTAAGCTGTCCCCTTGGGGAAGATCAAACCACCTCTAGTTTTACGAGGGAAGAAAAGCACTGAAGAATTGTCTTGGGGGGGAGGGGTTTAAGCTGTTCACTTGCTGTTTACAGAAAACAAATGAGTCCCGGGTTAAACTGGTTAGCAATCAACAGTTGAGGGGGTGAAGGACTGACTAGGAGCATGAGCTATAGCACCTACTCTCTTTCAACCAGACCTCTAGGCCAATTCAGACTAGGACAGACCAAAGTTTTGAGCAGTTGAGTTCAGGCAGATACCGACAATTCTAAAAATCAATGCAGCATAAATAGTAATTACATTATAAAATCAGTACAGTAGAAATCAGAGATAATATATTTTATCAGACACAGTTTTATATAGATTATACATGTAGTCATGCAAAACATATTTCCATATTAGCCATGTTGTAAAAGAAAACACAGACAGCTCCCCTCCCCCATGAAGTAAAAAAAATGCTTTGATCTGCATTCAGACTCCATCAATTCCTTTGGAATTGTCTTGGATCATTGTATTGCTGAGAACAGCTAATTCATTTACAACTGGTCATCATACAATGCTGCTGTTACTGTGTATGATGCTCTCCTGGTTCTGCTCACTTCACTTTGTATCTGTTTGTATAAGTCTTCCTAGGTTTTTTCTGAAACCATCCTGCTCTTCATTTCTTACAGCACAGTAGTATTCTATCACAATCATATATCACAACTTGTTCAGCCATTCCCCAAAATTGATGGGCATCCCCTCAATTTCCAATTCTTTGCCATCACAAAAAGAGCTGCTATAAATATTTTTATATGTGTAGGTCCTTTTCCTTTTTTTTTTTTAATCTCTTTGGGATGCAGACCTAATAGTGGTATTACTAGGTCAAAGGATATACATAGTTTTATAGCCTTTTGGGCGTACAGTTATCCCTTCCACATTGCTAGTGACATGGGCCCCTTAGATCTGGAAAATCCAAGTAAATTTTTTGGCCCTCCCTTCATACCAGAGATGAAGTCTGAATTTTTTCTTTTTCTTTCGTAGGGTGTTTACAGTACCTTATTGTAAAATTTGGGATAAGTATTTGGTCATAGGCTCTGTGTCATCTGCTGTTCTTCAGCTTCTGCAAAACTCCCTGAAATTCCCATTTAATTTCTTAAGTCAACCTATGATATATTAAAACCATGATGGGGAAAGTTGTAATATAGAAAGGATAGTTGTATATCCAAATCTTTTTCTTTTTTTTTGCTAGGCAATGGGGTTAAGTGACTTGCCCAGGGTCACACAGCTAGTAAGTGTCATGTGTCTGAGGCTGGATTTGAACTCAGGTCCTCCTGAATCCAGGCCCGGTGCTCTATCCACTGTGCCACCTAGCTGCCCCCAAATTTTTCTCTAGAATGTTTGGATCAGTTCACAACTCTCCTAACAATGCATTAGTCGTGTTCCAATTTTCCTATATCTTCTCCAACACCCATCATTTTTCTTTTCTGTCATATTAACTAATGTGATAGGTATGAGGTGGTACTTCAGAGCTGTTTTAATTAGCATCTCTCTAATCAATAATGATGTAGTGCAATTTTTCATATGACTATAGATAGCTTTGATTTCTTTGTCTGAAAATTGCCTGTTTATATCCTTTGACTATTTATCAATTGGGAATGACTTGTATTCTTATAAATTTGACTCAGTTCTCCATATATTTGAGAAATAAGACCTTTATCAGAGAAATTTGCTGTAAAAAAAGTTTCCCCACAATTTTCTGCTTTCCTTCTAATTTTGGCTGCATTGGTTTTGTTTGGGCAAACTCTTTTTAATTTAATATAATCAAAATTATATATTTTATTTTGTATTTTATATCCTGTAATGCTCTCTATTTCTTGTTTGGGCATAAATTTTTTCCTTATCCATCCATAGATCTAACAGATAAAAATTTTCCATGCTCCCCTAATTTTCTTATGATATCACCTTCTATATCTAAATCATGTACTCATTTTGATCTTATCATGATATATAGTGTAAAATACTGGTTTATACCTAGTTTCTGCCAAACTGTTTTCTAGTTTTCCCAGCAATTTTTGTCAAATAATGAGTTTTTGTCCCAAAAGCTTGGGTCTTTTCATTTATCAAATATTAGATTACTATGGCCATTTATTACTGTGTATTGTGTACCTAATCTATTCCACTGATCTACTATTCTATTTCTTAGCCTTCACCAGATTGTTTTGATAATTATTGCATTGTAATACAGTTTGAGATCTGGTACTACTAGGCCACCTTCCTTCACGTTTTTTTCATTGATTCCCTTGATATTCTTTACCTTTTGTTCTTCCAGATGAATTTTGTTATTATTTTGTCTAGGTCTATAAGATAGTTTTTTGGTAATTTGATTGGTATGGCATTGAATAAGTAAATTAAGTAGAATTGTACATTTTATTATATTGGCTCAGCCTACCCATGAATAATTAAGATTCTTTTTTTTTTGCTTTGTCTGAGATCATCATTGCTACTTCTGCTTTTTTTTACTTCAGCTGAACCATAAACACATACAAATTCTGCTCCAGTCCTTTAATTTTGTGTTGTATGTCTCTCTACTTCAAGTATATTTCTTATAAATAGCATATTGTAGGATTCTAGTTTTTAATCCACTCTGCTATCTGCTTTTGTTTTATAGGTGAGTTCATCTGATTCACATTCAGTTATGATGACTGACTGTGTATTTCCTTCCATCTTATTTCCCCCCATTTATCCTTCTCTCTCTCCTTTTACCCTGTCCCTCCTTAAAAGTCTATTTTGCTTCTGACCACTGCTCCCCCAATCCATACTCCCTTCTATCAGTTCCTCTCCTTCCTTTTCTTGTCACCCTCCCCTTCTAATTCTCTGTAGGGCAAGATAGATTTCTGTACCCAACTGAGTGTGTATGTTATTCCCTCTTTGATCCAGTTTCTGGGAGAGCAAGATACAAGCATTGCCTGTCACCCCTCTCTTCCCCTCTGCTGTAAAAGCTACTTATTTCATGTTTCTTTTATGTGAGTTTATTTACCATAATCTACCTTTTCCTTCCACTTTCTCTAGTGCATCCCTCTTTCTCACCCCTTAATTTTATTCTTTTCAAATCATCCCATCATAGTCAGGGCACACCCATGGCTTCTCTGTGTCGTGAAATTGTAATCAATTACTTACTTCTTTTAATCAATTATTTTTGCAGTGCTCTTTATAAATCAAGATAGGAAATAGGGCATTGGCTGTAGGTAACTTCCCTGTTTCTGCAGAGCTGAGTTCCTACAAAGCTGACCTCCTACAAAGCTGAGTTCCTATAGAAATAAGCTGATGATATGTTCATCTTTTTGACTGGTGCTAACCAGACTCCATGTATGCCACAGACTTCTATGATGTCAAGCATCCCACTTGTCATAGTCATTGTAATACTCTAACCAATAGGAAAAAAAGGGTATTTATTGTTCTTTTTTTGGGGGGGGGTTAGGCAATGGGGTTAAGTGACTTGCCCAGGGTCACGCAGCTAGTGTCAAGTGTTGAACTCAGGTCCTCCTGAATCCAGGGCCGGTGCTCTATCCACTGCACCACCTTGCTGCCCCTCGAGATTGCTATTCCCCCAACATATGGAGTAGCTTATTATTACAAATTAATCTACTTCCCTATTCCTGTAACTCCTATGACTATGTATTAATATGAATTATGTATTAATCTCATGGATATATATTTTAATTAGTTCCTCTTTTAAGACTACAAAAACACTCTATGTTCTGCCATGAATATCCATGGCTACTGCCTTGGATCCTTTTTATTGGCAAAGCTAGCCTACCTAATAAATTGATCATGCTCACAACTCTGTGTCTTAGTTTCTCTTTATTGTGACACTGTGTATAACTCCTTCTAACTGCCCTAGTAGTAATAAAGTTCTTAGGAGTTACAAGTATCATCTTCCCATATGGGAATGTAAACAGTTTGGCCTTATTGAATCTCTTATGATTTCTCTTTCGTGTTTACCTTTTTATGCTTCTCTTGAGTATTGTATTTGAAAGTCAAATTTTCTATCCATCTCTGGTCTTTTCATCAGGAATGCTTGAAAGTCCTCTATTTCATTAAATATTTATTTATTACCCCGACTGTGGCTCCAAGACATTTGAATTGTTTTTTTTGTGATTGCTTGCAATATTTTCTCCTTGACCTAAGAGTTCTGGAATTTGGTTATAATATTCCTAGGAGTTTTCATTTTGGATCTAGTTCAGGAGGTAATCAGTAGATTCTTTCAATTTCTATTTTACAGAGGGATTCCAAGAAGATGGAGGAGTAGGTCAGAAAATTCTAGGCTCTCTAAATTTTTTCCACAAACAAACAGAAAATCACCTCAAAATGAATGTAGAGTGGCAAAAATAAAGGGGTAAAGTCAGGAGGACCTGAGTTCAAATCCGACCTCAGACACTTGACACTTACTAGCTGTGTGACCCTGGGCAAGTCACTTAACCCCGATTGCCTCACCAAAAAGCAAAAAAAGAAGGAAGGAAGGAAGGAAGGAAGGAAGGAAGGAAGAAAAGGAAGGGAGAGAGAAAAAAGAAAGAAAGAAAAAAAGAAAGAAAGAAAGAAAGAAAAGAAAAGAAAAAGAAAGAAAGAAAAAGAAAGAAAGAAAGAAGGAAGGAGGGAAGAAAGGAAGAAAGAGAAATGGGTAAAGCAGTTGTCCTTCTAAGACAACTTGAGAGAACCTCAGGAAAGATATGACCTGCAGTGGCTGAGGAAACACCTTCAGGCTGACTTCACTGAATCAACAAACAACATGTCCTGGAGGCAGCCTTTCACTTCAAGACCTCAGAAATTTTCACCTATCTTTCATCTAATGAACAGTGTGGGGGTCCTTTAACTGAGTAGGGGAAGATGGAAGCATTGTCCACTGTCTCCAGATGTCAGGCCTAGTGTTGCTGACCAGACATGATCCTATGGGTTGCCTGTGGGTGAGGAGGAGCTAGCAAGGAGGAGCTATTGAGGAAGAGTGCAGTAACTCAAGGAGCAATAGCATGTTGCAGCCAGCGTAGTTGGAGGCCCTAGCCATGGCTTAGGGAAGGAGAGAAGTGCCTGAGGTTGGGCTCCCAGCCAGAATTCAGAAAATAACAGTAAGAAGGATCTGAGGCCTGGGGCACCATTACCCAACTGGAGATTAAAATCTGATTCCAATAACAAGATGCTAAAAATAAAATGAAACAGAATTAAAATGAGTAAGCAAAGGAGAAAGAACCCAACCACAGATAGCTGCTATGGTGTAAAAGAAGATATGGGTTTAAATTCAGAGGAAGATAGAGAGGCAAAAAAGCCCTCCTGCCCCAAAGAGCAACATCAAATGATCACAAGCCCCAAAAGAGTTCTTAGAAGAACTTTAAAAGAACTTCAAAAATCCAATAAGAGAGATCAAGGAAAAATTTTGGGGAAAAAAAAGCAATCCAAGAAAATTTTTTAAGAATTATGAAAAGAAAGCCAACCAATTGGAAAAGGAGATCCAAAATCTTAAGGAAGAAAATAACTCCTTGAAAGCTAGAATTGGGCAAGGGGAAATGAATGAAATTACAAGACACCAAGAAATAATAAAACAAAACCAAAAGAATGAAAAAAATAGAAGAGAATATGAAATATATCATTAGAAAAACAACTGATTTGGAGGACAGATCAAGGAGAGACAGTGTAAGAATTGTTGGACTACCTGAAAGTTATGATCAAAAAAAGAATCTTGATACAATATTACAAGAAATTATTAAGGAAGTTGCCCTGAAGTTCTAGAATAAGAGGGTAAAGTAGAAATAGAAAAAATCCACTGTTCACCACCTGAAAGAGATACAAGAAGAAATATTATAGCCAAGTTTCAAAACTTCCAGGTTAAGAAGCAAATATGGCAAGCAATAAGAAAAAAAAGAATTTAAATACTGTGGAGCTACAATCAGGATTTCGTAAGACTTCTACACTAAAAGATCATAGGTCTTAGAACATTATATTTTGAAGAGAAAAAGAGCTGGAGTTGCATCCAAGAATAATTTAGCCAGCAAAGTTGAGTATAATCCTGAATGAAAGAGAAAAAAAAAGGATATTTAATGAACTGAAAGACGTTTCAGGTATTTGTGACCAAAAGACCAGAATTCAATGGAAAATTCAATATGAGGTCCAGAAGAAATATAAAGAAAACACTAAAAACCAATTACAAGGGACTCATTAAGGTCAAACTACTTCTTACATATGAAAATGTTATCAGTATTCTTAAGACTGTTACCATTACTTGGGCAGTTTGAAAGAAAAGTTGGGGCTGAGCTGAGCATGATGGAGTGATTTCAAAAACACAAAATTGGGTAGGAAAAGGTAAAAAGGAGCAATTGTCTCATACAAATGGGGCACAAAAGGAGGAACTCTTATAGAGGAAGCAGATGGGGATGGAGGGCTGTTGGTGCTGGAACCATACTCTCATTGGATCTGAGTTAAAGATAGAAAAATACATACATCTAAAGGGGTATAAAAGTCTTCTAAACTTACACAGAAATAGGAGGACAATAGGACAGGAAAAGGGAGGTGCTTTTAGAAGGTTACTTAGATTAAGATTTGGGAAGGTGGGGAGGAGAGGATAAGGGAGGGACTCTTAGAGGCGTGGGTAGAGTAAGGAATAGGAAGGTAAGGGAAGAGGATAAGGAAGGGGTTGTTTGAAAGGATGTAAATTAGGGAGATAGTGGTTAGAAGTAAATTAGATGTGTGAGGAGGGATAAGGCTGTGAAGGACAGTAGTAAGGAAAATAAGATGGAGGGAAATACACAAATAGTAATTATAACTTTGAATGTGAATGGGATGAACTCACCTATACAACAGATATATGGGTAACAGAATGGATTAAAAATCAGAATCCAACAATATGTTGCTTACAAGAAACACATTGAAAAATGGGAGATACACACAGTTAAAATAGAGGATTGGAATAGAATTTATTATACTTCAGCTGATGCAAAAAAAAATGCAGGGGTAGCAATCATCTCAAAGTTAAAGCTAAAGTAGATTTAATTAAAAGAGATAAATGGAGTAACTACATTTTGATAAAAGGTACCATAGACAATGAAGCAATAGCAATACTAAAGCTATATGTACCAAGTACTATGGCATCCAAAATTTTAAGAGAAAAGCTAAATGAATTACAGGCAGAAATAGATAATAGTAATATAATAGTGAGGGACTTTAATCTTTTAACCACAAAATAAATAAGAAAGAAATCAAGGAAGTGAATAGAATGTAAGATAAGGTATATATGATAGATATTTGGAGAGAATTTAATGGAAATAGAAAAGAATATAACTTTTTTTTCCCAGTGGTTCACAATACCTTTACAAAGATTGACCATCTATTAGGGCATAAAAATTTCATAGTTAAAAGCAGAAAAGCAGAAATATTAAAAGCTTCCTCTTCAGATCATAATGCAATAAAATTATATTTAATAAGAAACCATGGAAACATAAAGACAAATTGGAGACTAAATAACCTAATCTTAAAGAAAGAGTGGGTTAAAGAACAAATCATAGAAACAATCAATAATTTCATTAAAAAGAATGGCAATAATGAGACAGCATATCAAGACCTATGGGATTCAGCAAAAGCAGTAATCAGAGGAAAATTTATATCGCTAAATGCTTACATCAATAAAATAGAGAAAGACCAGACCAATGAATTGGATATGCACTTTAAAAAAAACTAGAAAAAGAACAAATTAAAAATCCCTAATTAAGCACTAAACTGGACATCCTAAAAAATTAAAGGTGAGATTAACAAAATTGAGTGTAAGGAAACTGTTGAAGTAACAAATAAAACCAGGAGTTAGTTTTGTGGGAAAAAAACCCAATAAAACAGATAAACAATAGGTTAATATGATTTTAAAAAAGAAAACCGAATCATTAGCATTAAAAATGAAAAGGGTGAACTTACCACTAATAAGGGTGAAATTAAAGCAATTCTAAGGAGTTATTTTGCCCAATTATAAGCCCATAAATTTAACAATTTAAGTAAAATGTGAGAATATTTACAAAAATATAAACTACCTAGATTAGCAAAAGAGGAAATAGGATATCTAAATAGACCTATTTTAGAAAAAGAAATTGAACAGACCTTAAATAAATGAGCTTCCTAAGAAAAAGGCACCAGGACCAGATGGGTTTACAAGTGAATTCTATCAAACATTTAAAGACCAACTAATTCTAATATTAAATAAATTATTTGGAATAATAGGATAAGAAGGAATCCTACCAAATTCCTTTTATGAAACAAGTGATACTGATACCTAAACCAGGAAGAGTAAAAACATAGAAAGAAAATTATAGACCAATTTCATTAATGAATATGGATGCAAAAATCCTAAATAAAATACCAGGTAAAAGATTACAACAATATATTACAAAGAGAATATATTATGATGAAGCAGGATTATTATTATGCCAGAAATGCAGGGATATTTAACATAGAGAAAACTATTAATATAATTGTTTATATCAATAATAAAAATAACAAAAAAACATATGATTATATCAATAGATTTGGAAAAAGCTTTTGAGGAAGTATAACATTCATTTCTATTAAAAAACATTTGAAAGAAGAGGTATAAATGGATTTTTCCTTAAATTGATAAAAAAGCATTTACCTAAAACCATCAGCAAGCATTATTTGTAATGGGGATAAGCTGGAAGCCTTCCCACTAAGATCAGGTATGAAACGAGGATGCCCGCTGTCATCAATATTATTTAATATTGTATTGGAAATCCTAGCAATAACAATAAGAAAGGAAAAAGAAATAGAATCAGAATAGGAAATGAGGTGATAAAACTGTCTCTTTTTGCAGATGATATAATGATATACTTGAAAAATCCCAAAGACAACTAAAAAGTTAGTTTTAATAATGACTTTGGCAAAGTAGAAGGATATAAAGTAAATCCATATAATTATCAGCATTCTTATATATCACAAACAAAACCCTGCAAGAAAAAAGATTAAGAGATATCTCATTTAAAATAACTCTAGACAATATAAAATACCTGGGAGTATACCTGCCAAAACAAACCCAGGAACTATGTGAACAAAATTATGAAAAATCTTTTCAGACAAAATTAGATTTAAATAATTGGAGAAATATTAATCATTCATAGGTAGTCAGGGCCAATATAATAAAAATGACAATTTTACCTAAACTAGTTTATATATTCAGTGACATCCCAATTAAATTACCAAAAAATAATTTTACTGAGTTAGAAAAAATAATAGCAAAATTCATTTAAAAAAATGAAAGGTCAAGACTATTAAAAGATTAATTAAAAAAATGTAAAGGAAGGAGGTGGTGTAGTGGATAGAGCATACGTTCTGGAGTCAAAGAAGACCTGAGTTCAAATGTGACCTCAGACATTTACTAGCTGTGTGACCCTGAGTGATTCACTTAACCCTGATTGCCTCCCCCAAAATAAATAATTTGTTATTCAAACCATTCTTGAAGGGGACAAAAAACATCAAGACCCACAGTTATGAGTTGCCTTGGGGACATGGGTTCCTTACTGATATGCCTCATTTTTACAGTTCTGTAAATTTGTGCCCACTCTTGCTACCACAGACATTGTGGTCATTGGTGGAAAAGCACGTCTCAAATTTATGGGTAGAATGTTAGATTATAAAAATTCTTGCTTTGCCTTCTGCTTAGTAACTATTTCTGATTAAGTAATTAATGACATGTTTCTAATTCTAGGGCCATCTTTGCGGATTTGTTAAATGGGACACTCACTGATGGAGAATTCAGGAACTAAAGTGAATAGGTATACAACATCAGTGTTACTATCTCTAGGACACAAAGAGTGAGTTGTAACAGTGTAACCCTTCTGTCTGAGAGCCTCCTACTAGTGTAGGAAAGAAAAAGTGGAGGTCAGTGCCATGCCCATGCCCATGCTACCTACATGCAAACACACACACAATACACAAAAACATAAGCATTCACATACTTACACATACCTATATACAGTGCAATATATGCACATATACATAGGAGTGTGCTGGATCCAGCTCTTACTGGCTTGTGAGTGCTGATTATTAGATTTTCAGCATGAGCATTTACACCTCAGAAAATGGCAACATTTACAAATCAGGACTTAAATTATTGTCTGTTGATTGTTACGCTTAAGAAATTGATGGAAGAAATGTTAGTAATGCAGATTAGATTTAAAAGTGTGTCATGCATAAATTTTTAAAGACACAGTTAAACATTTACCAGAACATGCCTATATATATGAATATATATATATCTGCATATACATATGCAGATACACACACACACACACGTGTGTATAGAGATATGAACAAATGAAAAAAACTTATTAAGGGCTTATTATGTGCTATACTGTGCTAAGCACTAGGGTTACAAATAGGATTTTTAGGTTCTTTTTTTGGTCTTGGCTTTCCAGTAGTCCAATGTTTCTTTAATTTTTTCCCCCTCAATCTATTTTTTCAGGTCAGCTGTTTTTGCTCTAAGATATCTTACATTTTCTTCCATTTTTTCAATCTTTTGACTTTGTTTTAATATTTCTTGCTGTCTCATAGAATCTTTAGTTTCTTTAGGTCCATTCAGATTTTCAAGGAGTTTGTTGCTTAGGCAAGTTTTGGTATCTCTATGTCAAGCTAGTAATTCCCTTTCTAATTCTTCATTTCAGCGCTTTCATTTCTTTTCCAATAAGTCAAGCATTCTCATTCCATTTATAAAACATTTTTCAACTTTTAAAAAAATTCTTTTTTCATCTATTTTAGGAATTCTAATTCTAGTTGAGTTCGTGCCCAAGCTGTATTTTTCTGAAATATCAATTGTAGTTTTGTTATTGTTTTTTTTTTTGGAATCGTTCTCTTCTTGTATATTTGTGTTTTGAGTATCCCTGTCATCATTGCGTTGGAGGGTTTTGTGTGTGTGTGTGTATGTGTGTGTATGTGTTTTTGCTTGCCCGTTCCTCCAGCCCATGTCCTGACTTTGGATTTGATAGGCTCTGAGGAACTTCTGGAGGGAAGGTCTGAGTTGGTCCTGTTTCTGCTTTCTTGAAGTATTGAGTGTTGTGTTATTCCAGGATTTCAGGAATATGCAGGAGACCAGCAAGCTTTCAGTGCTCTTGAGGTGATCTAATCCAGGGCAAGTCTGAATGCTCTCTGCCACCCCCACTTACTTATCCACCCAGACTGAGCTCTGTAAGTTCTAGACCTGGTTTTGGGACTGTGTTATGAGTAGACTGCTACAGACTTAGCCGCTATCAACCAGCCGGAAAACTCTGTGGTTCATAGCCACAGAATTGTAGACTCCTCTTTGGTCTGAGCTTCCTGCCTCGGTTATTCCTCTTCAGCTGGGCTGGATGCTGAAAGCGAGACTCTGATTCCCCTGGTTCTGAGCCACATTGCTATTTCTGCTGTTTCTGCTGGCTTCTGAGCTTCCTTCTTTCTCTGTACACAGTCTAGGGCTTCTCTGCTGGGGCACACTACTTCTCTGCAGAGGACTCCTTTTTAGCCTGCTATAGATCTGTGCCCTAGAACTGGAAAGTGAGTAACAAAGCTGCCAATTCACAAATGTCTCCATCACAGTGCTGCATGAGTCTGGAGGCCTTGATTTGTATCTGTCACACAGCCTCTCCCTAGGTGCTGGAGTGCTCTGTGTATTCTGCTCCTGGCCCAAACTGTCTCCAGTGTGTGCAAACCTTTCTCTATCTCTATGCCCAACTGAGCTGGAGAAAAGACTCATGGTGACTTTTTCTGGATTTCCCCATCAGGATTCGATCTGATGTATTTTCTAGACCTATCTGGAGGAGTTTATAGATAGGAGCTCAGCACACTGCTTCCTATCACTTCTCCATCTTCAGGGTTATAAACAGAAAAGCAGAGACAGTCCCTGTTCTCAGAGCTCACATTCTAATGGGGGAGATAACACATCTAGAGATCTCAGCCACGAGTAATCAGAAAGGCCCGTGGTATAGCAGCAAAGCAGATGGTGATGTCTTGTTTGTAATGTCATTTCCACGGATAATTTTTTTTTAATTCATAGAAGAAAATAAAAAGTTCAGAAAGGGAAATGGAACAAAATAGAAAAGCATTTATTAAGCACTTACTACATGTGAAGGGCACATGAACAGGGCAATTTTGTGACTACCTTGTTAAATTTAATATACACTTACCTGTACATAACAGAAGTTTATATATGACTATTTTTCATTTTGTCTATTGAAATGTTTGTTTTTGTTAAATATGGTCATTCTGATGTTGAATCTTTTGACAATGCCAAGAACTTGCGTGGCAAGAACTTTGTTTTCTGGGTTTTCCACAGTTGTAGCTGCTGAGAAAGCCAGGACTTCTGCCCCTGCACATGCACAAGCAGTTGCCAAGTCACATTTCTGCAAAGGTTGCTTCTTGGGATGACAGCTGTGGGGACTGGGCCAGAAGCAGGGCTAGTGCTGAATAACAGAGCTGAGATTTGAACCCAGGTTCTCTGCCTCCAAATTTGGTATTCTTTTTATTATATCAGATTGCCTGCATGTTACCCACAACTGTCCTTTCTCTCTACTCATGTATTAGGTCTCTAATCTAGAAGGATCCATCCAATCATGCATTTTCCTTATGAAATATATGTGTGTGTGTGTGTACATATATGAACACCAATAAAGCATTTTAAAAGATACACGTGTGTATGTATATACACACATGTGTATATACACACATATATCTTTTAAAATGCTTTATTGGTGTTCTTTTAAAAATCACTGTCAGTTTTAAATGACTCTTTCAGTGACACTCCCCACCCAGAGACTTATCTTTGTAACAATTAGAGTCAAACAAAACAAATCTACTCCTGGTCACATCTGAAGATGCATGCTTAACATTCTATACCCATTGTCCACCACCTCTGCCAGGAGGAGTGAGGCCTGCTTCACTATCAGTCCTTTGAAGTCACATTTGTTACTGTATTGATCAGAATTCTGAAGTCTTTCTTTTTTAACAAATAAATTTCCTTTTTTTTTATCACAAATCTGACAATTATTAACAAAAACAAACATTTCAATAGGCAAAATGAAAAATAGTCATATATAAACTTCTGTTATGTACAGGTAAGTGTATATTAAATTTAACAAGGTAGTCACAAAATTGCCCTGTTCATGTGCCCTTCACATGTAGTAAGTGCTTAATAAATGCTTTTCTATTTTGTTCCATTTCCCTTTCTGAACTTTTTATTTTCTTCTATGAATTACAAAAAATTATGGATGATTTTTACTTTCTTTTTCTTTTCTTTCCTTTTTTTTTTTCCTGCAACTCATTACTATCACTCTACCCCATCCCCACTCTTTTCCACCTCCAAACATTTGTCAAGCAAAACAGAACAACATATTGGCCACATCTGAAACTATATGCCTCGTTCTGCACATCTAATCCGTTATCTCTCTGCCAAGAGACAGGAAGCATTTCTCACAACTGTATTCTAAAGTCACCATCAGTCACTGCATTAACCACAGTCTCATGAACTGTTAATGACAGATCTCTTACTGTAGGACTTTAAGGGAAAAGTAGATGACCAAGAGTTGGGTATTCTTAGTCAGGTATTGTTAGGTATTAGTCATTGTACCAGATGGAGGTAAAGGTGCCTTCCAAATTTGTGAGTCTGTGGACTGCTACTATTCTCTGCTCTAGGCCCTGCTGTCCTCAGACTCTTTCCAGCCAGGGAAGAGGGGAGAGGGAGTTCTTTCCTCTCCCTGCCCCAGGTCAGCCTGGCCTCTGATTCCTTCAGGCTGAGGGAGGGGAAACTTTTTCACCTCTGGCTCCTGGCTTTGCAAGGCTACAACTTAATAAGGGCCCTGGGGGTGGGGTGGGGAGGAAGATTTCTCTCTTCTCCCTGACTGGGGACCTGCATGTCCTAAGGAGAGGAGGAGGGAGATTCTGCCAGCCTCAGACTTGCTTGGGGGTCAGGGCCCTCTCCCCATCAGGGCTCAGCTGGCCTCAAACTTAGTCCCAGGAAAAGGAGAGAGGTGTTTCTTCTTCCAGTCCACCCAGCTTTGTTTGGGTCCAGGGAGAAGGATGTTCATCTCCTTTTCTGCCCTTGACTCTGCTGGTCTTGGGTTTCCCTCAGGCCCAAGGACAGGGAAGAATGACTTACCCTTTCTCCCTGTCTCTGGGCCCTGAAGGCCTAGTTTATCATCTTTCCTAGATTATTGTAATAGTCTCTGAATTGTTCTCCATTCCACCAGCCTTTCCCCCTCTTCAGTCTCTCCTTCACTTAGCTGCCAAAATAATCTTCCCAAGGCACAGGTTGGACTAGTCACTTGTCTTTGCTCCAAATCCTTCAGTGACTCCATGTTCCCTTTAGAGGCTCTCTACCCAAGCATTTAAGACCATCCACATTACTCTCCACATTAATTGCCAGCCTTACCCTACATTGCTCTCCTTTATAAATCCTGCATTCAAGATGCTCAGGATTGACAGTTGTTACCTCATTTTGATTGCCTCTGGGCTTTTTGTGAAGGCTATCTCCCATGCCCAGAATGGACTTACTCCTTATCTCCACATGTTAACATCTTCTTCCTTCAAGGTCTAACTCAGGTGCCATATCCTCTGTGTTGCCTTCACTGATTTCCCCCCCCCCAACTAAAAGTGTTCTCTTTCTCCTCAAATATTTCTAGAGCAATTTGTCTGGATCTTACTTTGGCCTTCTCATTCCCCTCTTTGCATCATACTTATCTGTACACATGTCATATACCCTTCATTTTACCTTCCCTTAGTAGAATGGAAGTACCTCAAGGACAGACACTATCATTTTAAAGTCTTTTGTATACTCAAGTAACACATAGTATCTTGCATATAGCAGGTACTTAATGAATGAATGAATGAATGAAAATGGTATTATCGGGAGTTGAACCTACATCTTCCTAACTTTTTTAGTAAAAGGCCCATCTATGTATTATATTTTCAATTCAATCATGAATATATGCAACAATTAGAGACTAATGCAAGAAAGTATACTCATGTGTGTTAAATAGTGTGAGGCAGAAAGTAAGTACCTTTATGGAAGCTCACAAAAGGGAGAGAGCCCTGTGAGCCAGAGCAGTCAGGAAATACTTCATGGAGCACATAAGCCGAGGTGAGTTTTAAAGCACAGGTAAAATTTGGAAAGGGAACATTAAAGAAAAAGGTAAAAATATATGGGGAAGACTCAAAGAAGGAAATAGGTCTAGCATGTTTTAAGGAAATCAGCTTGATTTTGGTAGAACATACATCTTGGGGCACTGGAGGTCATGAGACACACATTTAGGTAGAGGAAGACCTTCTAGGTTGTGGAAGATTTTGATTCCCAAGCCAAAGAATTTAGCCTTTATCTTCTGGGTATAAGGGAACCATTGAAGGTGTTTGAGCAAGGGAAAGAGGTGGTCAGATCTACGCATAAGGAAGATTGACTCCATCAGTGGGTTCAGAATAGATGGAATGAAAGAGATTGAAGAAAGGAAGTTGATGCAACAATCCAGATGAGAAGTAATAAAAAAAAAAGACCTGATCGTTGGACTTAGAACTGGAAAGGACCTTAGAGATGACCACCTCATTTTATAGAGGGAGAAATTGAGGCTCGTAGAAATTAAAGGCCTTTCCCAAAGTCACGTGGGTAGTAAATACTAGAACATCAATTTGAAAACAATGATTCTAAGTCCAAATGCCAGCCTTGTGGAGGTTACTGGGACATGGGAGCTGAAGACAGAGGAGGTTTAATAGGTGACCTAGTGGTTAGAGCCTGGAGATCCTGAGAATGCAGGTGTCATTTATTGAAAGGACCAGAAAAGGGAGATGATGAGTGAGCTGAACAATGATGAGGTTCTAGAGAGAGGAAGTAAGAGAAAAGTTAGGGTCAAGGATACGCCTTCTAGAAATTTTCCCAATATTTTGTTATCTGAAGGAGATGGTGGCAAGTCACTTTCCTTTTTTGGGCCTCCGTTGTAAAATGTTGGTTTAGAATAGTGCCCAAGGTCCTCCAGACAACTCTAAAATCCGATGATCCTACAGTGCCTGTTAGTACCTAGAACTAACACAAGAGGGCACCCCACGCATACTCAAAATGCCCAGAATAAGTGGATTTCGAAGGATTGTCCTCCCCTTTTCCTGGCTCAAGGGGCCCTTCCTTCCTTCTTCCATACCCTCGGACCAGGATTCCCAGAACTTGTTACAAAGCTCTGTCTATCTCATTGGAGGCTAGGGGTCAAACATTTTTCTTAGCACTTAGGACAAGTAGCTGGACAGTCCCTACCCCCTGCCCTCCTGCACTCCAATATATTTTGTCTCTAGATTCTCCTGTTGGCACTCTTCACTAACCCCTTTCCAGTCAGGATTGTCTTTTTTCTATTCTTGCACACAGGCACTTATCTTTATACTAGTATTCATGTCATTTCCCCCTCCTCCCCTGCCTTGAGAGCACCCTCCTTTCCTTCCTTTATCTTATCAAAACCTACCCTAAATCTTTCATACTCCACAAGGCCTTTATGACCACCCTCAGAGAGCTCTTCCTTTCCTGAGTTCCTAAATGCTCAATGTAGCACCCTCTCTGGACTCACTCTTCCAATTCACACTGGGTCAACTCTGGCAGGTTGGGTCCCCTAGAGGGCAACTCTACTTCTCCCTTCAGGGTTTTGGGGTAACTCTGAGGGGTTCGGGGTCCTAGCAGTGTTGCTTATGTGCTCCCTTATGCAGTCTACACAGATTATCAGCCAGACTTAACTAGCTGTAGAGAGGGGTATTTGCTAATGTGCTATAAGAACAGTTACCAAAAACAGTTACCAAAATGCCCTCTCAGAAGTCTGGAGCTCATTCTCCAACAAGTGCACACAGGTCCATAGGAAGAGTGGGTTCAAACTTAGAGTACAATGGTGTTGAGGCACACATGTGAGATCCATGTCTCTCTTATCTCCTGATTTCTTCTCTCTTTTCCTATAGTCCTCATAGAATTCCCCTGAGGTGTAACTCTCTGCTGGGCTCCAAGGCTTGGTAAAATACTGATGCATGCTTTCCCTCAATGTCTCCAGTTTGTCCTTGGTGTAACTTTCCACTTCCAATGTGGCCATCAAGCCCGGTGCTCGAAGCACTGCTGTTGGCTCCATTGGACACTCTGTTGATGCGATGAGAACTTCTGATCTTCTGACTGCTTCAAGTTCACAAAGATGTCACCACAGCATTCCTTCTGGTCTCTGTCTCCACACCCTTACTCTTGCTGGCCTCTGATACGGACCCAAAGGTCTACCTCCTCCTGATGCTCTTGAACTTGGAAGCACCTGAAGCTTAACCGTTTTGCTGCTGAACTTCAACCTCAGTACTAGCTTTATTGAATTATACAAAAGCCCAGAGGTGAGTCTGATTCTTTCATGCAGGCACAAAATATATTTCCTGGGTGATGGCATCTATTTTCATTCAAGGACCCAAATATTTCATTCCCCCCAAATTGGTTAAAGACTTGATCACATCTATTCTATACCTTGATTGACTGATTCATTTAATTGAAAAGCCTGAGCCTATTGTGTTTACATTAATTGGGGGTGGGATACAAACCCCAACCCTTACATCCAAATTACAGAATCTCAGGGCTGGAAGGAGCATCAGAGGTCACCTAGGCTACTCTAAAACAACCCTCTAACCCTATTTCACTATGAGGGAACTGGGGACCAGAGGAATAAAGCAAATTGCTCAAGATTTCACAGGTAATAAGCAACAGAGCTTGATTTTAAACCATGTCCTCAGGCTCTTGGCCAAATACTATTTCTACTACACTCATAACAGCTATGTATTGAGCATCGATTAAGGATTCAGAACTATAGAATATAGAGGAACTTCTGGCATGGTGTGGCCTCTAATCTAGGGTTCCTCCCAGTGTCCTTGTGGAGATAAGAATCATTTCCATGGTTGCTTACTTTGCCATGCATCAGTTCTTTGACAAGAAATCTTCCTAAATCTCCATCATCCTTCCTGGAAGAAATGAGGCTGAGGTGTGATGACCAGCCTTGCTCCCTGCCCCCAAACTCCCACAGCAGGGGTCACTTTCAGGCTTAGTCCCACCCAAGGCACTGGGACCATTATGCTATGAGGATGGTATTAATTAAACCTCCTTATAAGGGACCCACTTATCCTTTGGAGGTGTGAAGACTTGGAGTCAGGGGACCTGGGTTACAGCTCCAGCTCTGAAATTTACTAGCTTTTTAACCTTGAATGAATCATTTCAATTTTCAACCTCAGCTTCTGTCTCCGTAGAATGGGGTGAATCATTTTTATACTGCCTATGATACAGGACTATTACAAAGAAGTCTATTTGTAAACTTTAAGATGCTGTAAAGATGGGAATTGTTATTGTGTGATTCATTCCCACAGTAAGTTAAATAGCATTTATTAAGTGCCTACTATATGCCAGGCATTACATTAGGCACTAGTGGTACAAAGCAAAAAAAAAAAGGGAAGGAAGGAAGGAAAGGTAAGGATGGGCCCCATATGTAGTGAAGCGCTCCTGGGTGAGGACTATCATTGTAAGGAAAGAAAGAAGGAAGGAAGAAGAGAAGAGAAATAGAGAAAGAAGGAAAGAGATGAAGGAAGGAAAGAAAGGCAAAGATGGGGACCATCTATAGTGAAGGGCTTCTAGGTGAGGGCTGTCATTATAAGGAAAGAAGGAAGGAAAGAAAGAAAAGAAAGAGAAGGGAAGAAAGGAAAGAAGGAAGGAAAGAAAGGGAAAAGGAAGGAAGGACAGAAGAAAGGAAGGAAAAAGAGAGAAGAGAGGAAGAAAAGAGAGAGAAAGGAAGGAAGGAAAGAAAGAAAAGATCCTTATTCTTAAGGAGCTTATCTTCTGTCAGGGGAGAAAACATCCACTTATTATGGATACTAAAACACAAACAAAGAAATAATACAAAGTAGTTAAATAGAGGGTGTCCCAAAAATCTGGGTGTAGTTTGAAGTTCTTAAAACTTTAAGGCTTTGGGGACACACTGACAATTGGAAGGGAATCAGCAAAAGCTTCCCCCAGAATTTGGTGTTTGAGGGACATGAAGGAGTCTATGAGGCAGAGGTGAGGGAAGTCATTCCAGGCATGGCCAGGGGTAGGGCAGGGAAGCAGAAACAAGAGCGCCACGTGTGAGCCGTGGGGAGAAGGCCAGTGTGGCTGGATACTAGAAGGCAGGAATGGGAGGCATGTACATTTAGGCTAGAAAGATAAATTGGAGCCAAATTGGTGGGAGCTTTAATTGCTAACCAGCAGGTGATGTTTTATTTGAGAGGCAATAGGAAGCTACTGGAGTTGACTGAGTACGGGAGTGATAGTGTTAGATCTGAACTTAAGGCAGCTGTGCATCAGGATGGCATGTCGTGCGTGTCTATCACTGAGCAACTAATTCTGTGATGAGCAGTTACTCCTCATGAGTAACTCATTAGGAAAGGATTAGGTTGGCAAAATCCTTCATGTCAACTTGAGCAGCTTATTGAATTTTCCGAAATGTCCTTCTCTCTCTTCCACACATTAGACACTCCATCTTCCACCTCTATGTCTTCGTATTGGTTGTTTCACACACCTGGAATGTACTTATCCTCAAGGTTAGGTAGGGTAAAGGGTAGAGTGCTGGGTCTGGAGTCAGGGAAACCTGAGTTCAAATCTGACCTCAGATACTTACTAGCTGTGTGACCTCTGTCTTCCTCAGTTTTTTCAGCTGTATATTGGGGATTATAATAGAACATACTTCCTAGGCTGATGAAACTCAAATGAGATAATATCTGTAAAAGCACTGAGCACTGTGCCTGACACTTAGTAGGTCCTTAACAAATACCTTTCCCCTTCCCTTTTCTCTTCCTACCTCTGCCTCATAGAGCCCTCTTCTTTCAAGACACAGCTCAAGCATCACCTTTCCTGATCCTTTCATTTGCAAGTGCCTTTCCATTTAAACTACCTTGTACTTAACTATTTTGAATTTATTATTTTTATGTTTATTCCACGCAGTACAATTATACATATATCTTTATATATCGATCTTTGTGTTCCCAGTGCCTGGTGACATACACATATACCACCCCCATGTATGCATGCATGCATGTCTGTATGTGTATGCATGCATGTGCCTGTATGTATCTGTATGTGTGTGTACACACATATATGGGGTACTATGAATCTCAAATGAGATAATGGATATAAAACCTGGATGGATTTGCAAACCTATCAATACCAGTTATTATTGTTAGCCTCCAGTCTGGTGATGACTTCTCTCCCTGAACCTTCTCCTGTACTCCTGTTTAGCTCAGGCAATATTTATATAGAAACACAGGGATATGCTAGTAATGTTTAACAATTGAGCTCTCCAGAAAAAAAAGTGTATGTACAAACAAACTTTTAGGTTTAATCTGAATCATGAACACTTAAGTCTAAACAAGGCTAATAGATAGAGTTCCAGGGCTGGAGTCAGGAAGACTCATTTTCCTGAGTTCAAATCTGGCCTCAGATGCTAGCTGTGTGACCCTGGGCAAGTCACTAACCCTGTTTGCCTCAGTTTCCTGGTCTGTAAAATGAGGTGGAGAAGGAAATGGCAAATTGCTCCAATATCTTTGCTAAGAAAATCCCAAATGGGTTCATGAAGAGTCCAATACGACTGAAATTATTGAACAACAAAATTGCATTTGTAAGTCTTTTTTTTGAAACACCTTTCATTCTCCTGAGTCTCATAGAGGTGAAGTGAACTACTGAGCCTAAGGCTATTCAGCTAATCAGGGGCTGATTTTGTTTGAGGGTTCCCAGGGGCATAATTGGAGCAGGAGAGGGAATCTGATTCTCCTCTCCACTGGACCTACCATTTAGGAGGTACTTCTCTCTAAATAAGAGTTTTTGTGGTCAGCCAGCAGCCATACAACAGAAATAAGAGTCAGGACACACACAAAACTTACTTAGCTGGCGCCAAATATATGGAAGTTTATTCGAAATCAGAAACAAATAAGCTATGGATGGTGAAGCTAAGTGTATGGCTGCTGGTTCTCTCAGTACTCCCCTGTGTGACAGGTGCTCTTCTCTGATTTTGGAGATGCCCAAGTACTACACCAGCTTGGGATTCAGCAGCCACGAAGTACAACGTAGAACTAAGTTGTGGGATAATGGCAAGAAAACGGCTCCTCACTTTTTTCCGTAGATCGGTATAGATATAGATAAAAATGTACATGGAAACATAGATATGGACACATATATACAGATGTATACACATGCATATGTGTACAAATGTACATATGTATGCATATATACATACACATTTATACATTTGTATGTGCATGTATGTGTATATACAAATATATACATTTCTCTCTCTCTCCCTCTCTTTCTCTCTCTGTCCCCCTCTTTTTCTCTCCCAAGTTTTTTGCTAGGACTGGAATATTTTGCATAAGACTCTCCTAATTGGTAGAGAGAATGAATAATAACTCACATGTGCCTCCATGAGGTTAGAAATTGGTGCAAGAGCTTTGGAGAGGGGAGACATTGTCCATTCCTACTTTGAGAGAGAACATGTGTGGCTCCAGACTCTTTCAGGACTGGTTCTAGGGAGGAGAGACAAGTAGATTTTATTTTATTTTTTAAATTAAATTTATTTTTTCAATTAACAAAAATCTATTTTCCCTTCCTTCTTCCATACCCATTGTGGAAAAAAGAAACAAAGCTCTAATAATAAATATACATGGTCAAGAAAAGCAGATTCCTGCACTGGCCAAGTCTAAAACACATTCGTCTTATTCTATATACATCCTGAATCTGTCACTTGTCTCTCAAGAAGTGGGGAATATGTTTCATTATGAGTCCTCTGGATTAATTTGCATCAATCAGAATTCTTAAGTTTTTTAAAAGGTGTTTGTTTTTACAATGTTTTTATTGTATAAATTGTTCTCCTTGTTCTGCTGACTTTATATCCATGTCATATTTCTTACAGCACAAAATAGTTTTCTATCACATTTGTATACCATAACTTGTTTAGCCATTCCTGGTTGATGGGCACTACCTTACTTTCCAGCTTTTGGCCACCATAAAAAGAGATGCTATAGATATTTTTGTATATATAGGTCTTTTCCTTTTTACTTTGATCCTTTTGGGGCATAGACCTAGTAGTGGTATTGCTGGAACAAAGGATATGCACAATATAGTAACTTTTGTGGCAGTGTTCACCCTTCTTAACTACAGTGCTTTCAGTCTATTAATTATTTCTGATTTATTCTGTATATAGCTTGCTTTGTTTATATTTGTTTTCATGTTGTCTTGCCCATTAGGTTGTAAGCTCCTTGAGGGCAGGGGCTTGTCTTTTGCCTCTTGGTTGAGCAGGCAAAGGAAGGAAAAAGGGAAGAGGAGACAGTCTGGCTCATTTCACACTTAACCCTGTAAACTTATTATTCACCACAAAGAGATGAGGACCTGCTTTCATAGCCATGGGCTGAGGCCTGTGAAGCACTTCGTTGTACATTCTTAAAGGTAGGGGTGGAAAAAGCAACAAAAAGGGAAGATGCTATTAAATTGGTCCATGCCCTGAATTTCTTAATTCTTAATTCAGCTCTCCTAAGCCAGTCAATGCTCCTAAATCCTAACTCCTAAGTGAAGGAGTGCTATATAGTGAAAAAGGTTAATAGTCATGTAAGGCACCTGTTCAGCACTTAATGAGATGATCCATCAGGCAAATGCAATGATAGAAGCAGGTCTTCTGGTTCCAAGACCAGTGTTCCTCCTGCTATACTTCCCTTCTTTCCCATATGCCCTCAGTCTCCTCTGTTGGTGTGGTATCCATATGTGTGTGAGTGGTCCTATGTGGTTGTGAGTGGGTGGAGGTGTTCAAAGGCAGAGCTGTAACTAAGGTGGGGCAGACAGGTATTTGACCCAAGACAGGGAAGGACAGCACCTTCCTGAGGTCTCTTTCTTTAACTACCCCTGACAGTAGAAGTATAGGTGGCTGAATTTTCAGTGGAGTAGAAACTTTGGGGGTGTCTCAAGTACAATTTCTTCCTCTTAGACTGCCATCTTATCTCTTCACTACATTGCTTTCTCCCCTATATTCACTAATCTGTCCCTGCCACTCCCTGCCCCAACCCCAGTTGCTTGCTCCAAATGAAAAGATTCTTAGAAGCCAGGGCTCCATCCAGAGTGTTGATGTGTGGGTGTCAGTCTAGGTCATGCTTTGTGTGGCCAGACACAGAGTGAGTTTCCTAGTACAGTGAATGAATGATCATGAAACTGTGAAATTAGGTCCCTGTCCCTGAAGCATGGGCATTTGCAACTCAAAAGACTCTTTGGAGGGATAATTGAGAGACTCAGTCCTCCCTCCAAGCTTGGGTCTTGTTCCAGTGACTTGGCTCTTTTCTTGTTGCCTCTGACCAAGTTCCTATCTTCTCCCATCACCTGGTTACCTGCTTTATTTCCCTGTGCCTGATGTAAAATCACAGAATCCAAGACTAAGTTGGAGGACACCTTGGAGGCCATCTAGACCAACCCATCCTAGAATCTTTCCACAACATCCCCAACAAGTGACTATCAAACTATTGCTTGAAGACGTCCAGGGTTGGAGAGCTTACTCCAACTCTTTAAGGCAGTTCCTTTTTTGGACAGCAACCAATGTCAAAATGCTCTCCTTGAGTCCTGCCTGGAGTCCTTGTCTGGTAGTGTATGTAAATTCCTCTAGGATTAAGGCATTACCTAAGGCCAAGACGCTGTGGGTAGGTCATTGCCACCTCCTGTCAAAGATCCTTGATGCTGACTGCCTGAATCTCCTCTGAACCTTACCCTCCTCCTCTAGAGAATGGGGGATGAGGAGAGGGGAGTTTGGAAATTGTTAGAGGAGTCCCATCCAGCACTGATCTTTCATGTTTTGTGTTCTAGGGCTCTCCTTCTAATTCCAACTTGCTATATATTCCTTCTGGTTCTGATAGGCTATATTCTAAGACCTGTTCCAGCTATTTTCTGTGTTCTATGTTCTAAGATCTCTTCCAGCTCTGACATCCTATGGTTCAGTCCTCACTGCTCTATCCCATAATACCCTCCAAACTGCTGGAAAATCAGTCATCTCTTTCCTCTGGGAGTTGATTCTAGGAACACCTGTTGGACAGGTGGTAAGTGGCACATGTTCCAGAGGGGAAAGGGAAGGCCCCCAGTTAAAGGCCTGGTGAGGTGCAGAGAGTGAGGAATGGTGGTGGAGCTCCCAGGTCCCAGTCCTCAACTGGCCCCTTCTCCCTCCCTTCATCTCCACAAATCGTCATAGTTTCCCCCTGGCTGGCAGTCCAGAGTGGAGAGGGCCTGGCCCAGCCCTTAATTTTAACAAGGGAAAAAGAACACACATTTCTCAATCTGTGGGTCAGATCCAGAGTGGGAAGGGTGGGAAGGGAGGAGCTCATGCCAGCTCATCTGACACCACTCTGCCCCCTCCCTGGCCCCTCCACCCTTCCTGAGCTTGCTGCCGGCCTAGGAGCATCCAAATGCCAACAACTCCTTTGAGGAAGGCAGTGGGCCTGTGCTGACTGCCTAAGAATAACAACAGTTTGGGTTTCTCTGCTGGCAGTTTCCAAAGACCTTTCCTTACAACAGCCTTGTGAATGGAGGTTGTGCAAATATCACCCCCATTTTTTCAGATGAGGGAACTGAGGCTTATAGAAGGTCAGAGAATCTAGAACTGAAAGGTATCTGAGGGGCATCTAGTCCAACCCCCTTGCTTTATGGATGGGGATACTGAGGCCTGGGAATGGGGAGGTGATTTACCCAAGATCACACAGTCAGTTAGTAGCAGAGTTGAGATTCAAACTCAGGTCTCTTGTCTCCCCCCCCCCAAGCCCCTAAGCTTAGGGCTCTTTCCACTGCTGTCTACTCCTCTGAATTATAGCCTTGATTATTTGAACCATGCAATGGAACTTTGTTTACATATTACCTGGGACTGTGAGTAAATTGTTGCTTATGTCTGAAACCTGTCTCCTCCCACCAGACTGTAAGCTCTTAGAGGGCAGGAACTGGTTTGATATTTCTACCCTTCAAGTTAAGTATGAGGCTGGAAACACAGGGCTTACTGAATGTTTGATGATTGTTTTGGTTTGAGTCTGGGGATTCCTTGTCCCCAAGGAGCTTCCTTGATCTGGCCTGGATTATTCATTCCCCTTCTCTCCTCTCCATACCCTACCCACTGCTTAGACAAAGCAATGCATTGAAACATAAATGGGGAGGATGGAAGACCAAGCTTTGGGGTTAGCAGAAGTTCAATTGCTCTCTGGCTTTCTAGGACCTGGCCACTCCTGATTCAGTCCTCCACAGCCACATGGTGTGAAAATGGGTGTAACTATGTGACAAGGACATCCAGAAGTGTGACTCCATCACTGCATGACACCAAGCTATGTGTCTGATTGTATATCCTTATTGTTACATTGACACTGTGCATGGCCCTGTGACTTTGTATCACTCTGTGTGTGTGTGTGTGTGTGTAACAGGATAAGTGTGGGTCTCCCAGAGGTGCAGGGAAGCCTTGGGGCTGGAGGAATCTCATGAGTGGGACTTTCCGGGAAGAGGTTGCAAAGTCCCTCAGCAGTGGCGCTCACTCCTGTCTGCAGCTCTTTCAAATGCTGAACTCAAGCATGGGACGTTGGAAGATTTCTGACAATGAGTGAGTTTGCTTTGTCTTAGCCTGTTGATAGATATATTGCTTCATGTCAATGTGGTATCATCCTAGCTCAGGCCCTCCCTCTGCTACTAAGAGGGGGCACTGCATGTGGTTTGAATTCTATCTCATTAAGGTCCAAACAATCCTTTAGCTCTCTCTGTCTCCCCCTTTCCTCTCCTCTCCCTTTCTTTTTCTCCCTCCCCTCTTTTCTTCTTTTCTAGTTTCTCCCTTTTCTTCTTTCCCTCTCTCCATTCTTTCTCTTCTCTATTCCGCCTTCATTCTTCTTCTCTACTTCACCTCCCTCCCTCCTTTCCTTTTCTATTTATCTTTTCCCTTCTCCACCCCCTCCATTCTTCCTCTCTTCTTGTGTTATTTCCCCCTCCCTTCTTCCTTCTCCTTTTGTTCCTTTTCCTTCTATTCTTTCTTTGCTTCTTCCATTTCTACTGTCTTCTTGCTCCCCCCTCCCAATGTTCCTTCCTTCAGATTTGAGAAAACATGGAAAATTTGCTGTCTGGTTAGACTTATTTTGTTCTTCCCTAGCCTGACTTTTGATTTATATAGACTGACAGGCCAAAGGAAGGGCAAATTTTCCAGAGCCTGGTACACCCCAACAAGATGTTTAGGTCTCAGGGAATTCCTGGGAAATATGAGGGGCCTGGGGTCCCCAATATGGAATTGTGGCAAGAACTGTAGATTTTGAGTCAGAGGAATTGGGTCCAATCCTGGCTTTGTTTGTTGGCAGCCTCACTTTTCATCTCCATAAAATGTTTCCCCCTCAATAAAATGGAAGGGTTGGAAGAGATGGCATCCCTTTCTCACATACTCTCTTGTTCCTTTCTGTTTCTTCCCTTCCTCTCTTCCTCTTCCAGTTCAATCCCTTGCTCCTATAGTGTGGCTGGTTCTTATAGGCCCTTAATAAGGGAATTCCCATTCCATGGGCCTTCTTTCTCCAGGCCTCTGCTCAGAGCAGGCTCTGGAAGGCTCCATTTGCCAAAGCTGCCCAGGAATTTTACAGGCACTCTGAGGTTTCTGCCAGGCCAGGGAGCTGGGGAGAAGCTAGAGTGAATTAAGCTTTTTCCAAAGGCAGCCCTGACCCAGTGACCTCAGTCCTGTGCTGCTCGCTCCAGCGCAAGTTCCTGAGAAACTTAGGAGGCATTCCGAGCAACGTGGAGTAGGGTTGCTCTGATGAAACATTCCCTCTGATGACATCTGCTCTTATCAAGCTGTGTCAAGAAGTGGGGATGGCTAAATCTCTTCCTAGAGAAGCAAGAGGGACTGAGAGCTGCCAGTCTCTTCCCTAGGGGATTGAGGATGGAGGTGGGAGCATTATCCTTAGAATGAGAATATTTCTTGGAGAAGAAGAACAATGGTGGATAAAGCACCAGCCCTGAAGTCAGGAGGACCTGAGTTCAAATCTGGCCTCAGACCAAACACTTGACACTTACTAGCTGTGTGGCCCTGGGCAAGTCACTTAACCCCAATTGCCTAAAAAAAAAAAAAGAAAGAAGAACAATGGTAAGTCCAATTTCTCAGGAAACTGGGAGCCAGGAGAATCTGACTCCTGCCTGGTCAGCAGAAAGATGAAGGAGGCCACTTGTGAAAGAGCTTCAGCCTTGGAAGTGTGAGACCTGGGCCTAAGTTCTGTCTCTGTCATTTACTACCTGTGTGACTGTGCTTAAAATATTTCTCAGCTCTGAGACTTAATTTCCTCATTTACAAATATAGAACAGAGACTATTTTTTGTCCTTTGTATTGCCAATATTTAGCACAGTGCTGGCACATACTAGATGCCTAATAAATGCTTATTGACTGACTGACCAAAAGCATATTGTACTATAAACTGTAGTGCACTTATATAAATATGAGCTATATCTCCTCCAGTATTCTTTCTCATATTGAGTCAAAGTCTTTCTCCTAGAAATGTTTCCCCCAAATAAGATATACAAGCAATGGAGTATAGAAATCTATCCTGCCCTACAGGAAAATAGAAGAAGAAGAGGATAAGAGAAGGTAGGGAGATAGAAGGGAGGGCAGATTAGGAGAAAGGGTATTCAGAATGCACGATGCCTTGGGGTTGGGGGAGGGATGAGATGGGGAGAAAATTTGGAACTCAAAATCTTGTGGAAGTGAATGTTGAAAACTAAAAATAAGTTAATTAATGAATCTTAAAAAAAAAAAAAGAAATGTTCCCCCCACCGTTGCTCCTAGTTCCATCCTTTATGCCAAGCAGAATAAAATTTTCCCCTAATAGTTCTTTAAATATCTGCAGGTAGCTATTCTGTACTCCCTAAGTCTCTTCTCCAGGCTACAGCCATAACTAATGTGAAATGATTGAAACTTTGACTCAGTGCTACTAAATTTTAAGGAGCCTTGACAGTACTATGTACTCCTTCAGCAGGTAGGAACAATTGATACTAATACAAAAAAAGAATTATTAGTTAAAATAAGGAGCTATCAGTCCTTTATTCTTTTTTTTTTTAATGAGGCAATTGGGGTTACGTGACTTGCCCAGGGTCACACAGCTATTGTGTCAAGTGTCTGGTTTGAAGTCAGATTTGACTCAGGCCTGGTGCTCTATCTACTGTGCCACCTAACTTCCCCATATCAGTCCTTTTTTCCCAGCTTTAGCCATACCCCAGGGAAACCCCTCCCCAGTCTGGATCCCATCCTGCTTTCTTCCCTGAATCCTCCTAAGCAGAGCCCTCTTTGAGTCCTGGGATCTCTACTTGCAATGTCCTGTCTAGTAGGGTCAATGTCGGGATTCACTGAATCCCTCTATGGGCAGAATCATGAGGTCTCTATGTCAGTGCATTGTGTCTCCAGGTCTCTCCCCAATGTCTCTATTTCTCAGTTTGTCTTAAAGAGTTGATTTCAATGTACCTTTCATGCTGGCCCATGCACACACTTTGCAGTGCTAGGTTTGCTATTATTGGCTCTGTTTCAGACTAAATATCTCCAGTCCCTTCAATTGGTCCTCCTATGGGGGATTTCAAAATGCCTGCAGGCTCATTACAATCATAGATTGTCAAGAGCTGAGACATGCCTTAGAATACAGAACATAAAAACTGGAAAAGACTTAGAAAAAAGAACACAGAATGTCAGAGCTAGAAGTAATCTTAGAATATAGAATATTACAGCTGGAAGGTACCTTAGTATATAGAACATTAGAGCTGCAAGGGACTTTAGAATATAGAATGTCAGAGTTAGAAGGGACCTTAGAACAAGGAATGTTAGAGCTGGAAAGGTTCTTAAAGACCATCTAGTCCAATCCCCCTGTTTTACAAAGGAAGATACAAATAAGTGATGATTTACTCAAAGTTAGTCAATGAGTTAGGGGAAGAGTTCCTCCAAAGCTATCAGATTAGGTACACCAACAGGGGAGATTACCTTGCTGAGGCTTTGTCTCATATAGAACAGGAGGAAGAAAGGAAATAAGCATTTATTAAGCACTTACCACATGCTAAGCCCTGTGCTGAGTGCTAGGGATACAAATATATATATATATTTGTAGGAAAAGGTCTGAGAGGGGAAGAAAGGCCATCTTGGGTCTGTTCATAAAATGGGGTGGGGGGGAGGCCCACAAGAGAAACTCCCAATTGGGAGAAAGAGGTGAGCCTTAAACATGAATTTTCCAAGTTGAAGAAGTCTCAAGCACTGGAGGAAGTTCCAGGATGAGATAGCTGAAGTCATGGTTTTGGAAGTATGGAAGCAAAGAACAAAGCCTAGAGAGGAAAATAGGCCAGGTAATTGTGAGCACAGGTCATTTTCCTGGAAGATGCTTAGAAAATAGATTTTTATGGATATATTTTGTATTTGTATCACCTACCTACATTTCCTACTGTATCCCTTCTATCTTCTCCAAGGGAGCTACCCCTTATTACAAACAATTTTTAATAAAGAATTTAGCAAAATTTAGCAAAATCATTACATTAAAAAAGTCTTATATAATGTACAATGTTCCACATCTATGGAACCTGCACCTCTGAAAAGAATTAAGGGTGAAATGTCTTCTCATATGTTTTCTTTGATATCTCGGCAGCTAGGTGGTGCAGTGGACAAAGTGCCAGGCCTGCAGTCAGGAAGATTCATCTTCCTGAGTTTAAATCTGGCCTCAGACACTTACTAGCTGTGTGACCCTGTGTAAGTCACTTAACCCTGTTTGTCTCAGTTTCCTCATCTGTAAAAGGAACTGAAGAACGAAATGGCAAATCACTTCAGCGTCTTTGCCAAGAAATCCTCAAATGAGGTCACAAAGAATTTGAAATGACTGAACAACAACCTTTCCTTTGAGGCCCAGTTTCAGGGTATGTGTATTTTTATTTATTCTTCAGTAAGGGTATTATCATTATTGGCCTTGAGACAGTTTAGATTGAATCTATTTCTCTTAGAAGAAATGAGAAAGTGAAGTCTCTTCTATTACAGCGTTTCAGTCTCCCCTCTCTCCCCATTCTATAGTCTAAGATTCCCTCTAGTTTTGACACTCAATATTGTAGGGTTTCTTCCACTTTTAATATCCCACTTCTGTTCTGCCCCACCCCCCTCCCTTGGCCCAGGGTCGTAGAGATTCAAAGGAAAGGGGCGGGCACCATTGCTGATACTGTGAGATAGAAGTAAGAGTCTGGCCGGTAACTGCATTCAGGGACTCATGGTATTAAAGGACACTGAGGTTCTTGTAACCTCCTGTCCAAGGGTGTGCAGAAACTAGTTCCAACCGGCTCATGAGAACCAAGTGTTAAGGGAATAAGGAAAGGTATGCCAGGTACTGTGCTAAGCACTTTTTACAAATATTTTCTTATCTGATCCTTGTAACGACCCTGGCAAGTAAGTACTATTATTATCCTATTCATTTTATGGTTGAGGAAACTGATGTAAATGGAAGTTAAGTGACTTACCAGGGTCACACAACTAGCTACTGTCTGAGGCCAGATTTTAACTCAGGTGTTTCTGATACCAGACCCAGAATTTTATCCACTGAACTGCCTCTTAGAAATCCACAAATACTATAAATCAGGGCTTGGTTTATTGTTTTGTTGATTGTCCAGAGTCCAGGGTGGAGAACTTGGGGCCTTAGCTGTAAATCCACGTGAAACCTTCTAGGTCCTTGGGTGTGGCCTTTTGACTGAGTCCAAGTTTTATGGAACAAATCCTTTTATTAAGGGGATTTGTTCTGTGATGTTTGGATTCAGTCAAAGGGCAGTACTTGAGGACCTAGAGGGCCATATATGGCCTCAAGGCCACAGGTTCCCCACCCCTGGTAGACTTAAGAAAGTGATGGAGAAAATGTCAATAATAGATTAAATTTAAAAGTGTGTTGTAATTACATTCCCTCCTGCACCACCCTTACCCCCAGAACCAATTGTTAACCGTTTACCAGCGTACCCCTACTTATGATCTATTGACCTACTCCTTTGGACTCCATATAACACTTTTTTTGTGCTTCTCTAATGTACTAATCATGTAATATTGTATAATTTAGTTATCTATGTTAGTGTCTCATGAGCCTACTGAATGTCGTAAGGGCCTGGATTGTTTCTTATCTAAAATTTCTATCTTTTTCAGTGCCTAGTACAGTGTGCTGAACACAGTAGGTGCTTAATAAATATTTGTTTAATTTGTTTTTATTGTAGACACATACATTCAAGACCCTAAGAGGTTTGGGGATGTTTTACTTGGAGATGAGAATACTTAGAGCAAGGTGATAGCTGTCTTTAAGTATTGAGAAACTGTAACACAGAAGAAGGACTAACCTTAATCATCTTGGTTCTAGAAAACAGAACTAGGATCATTTTGTGTGCCTAGAACACTGTGTACTCTCTAGGCATGCCTAGGACTAGAAGTAATGGCTAAAAGTTGCAGAAAAAAAGATTTAGGTTTGATGCAAATTTGCATGCCAGTCATCGAGCTACATGGGAGTGGGAGGAGCCTTCTCACCCCAGGAGGAACCACATAGCTTCTTTGGAGTTTTGTTTAGGGGAATCCCCAAAAATGCCTTTTGGGGTATATAGACTGACAACTAAGGATTTGACAAGTGTGAAGAAGAACCATCTAACCCCAAATCAGATAGCTGTCTTGCACCAAGGCCCAAGTCAACACCAGAAGTAAAATGGTTTAAAAAAAATAGCCTTAATATTAGCCTTAGAGGATTCTGCCAGTTTTTTATTAACCATATGAAAGGGTGTGTTGATTCACAGATCTTAGCTACACCCTAAGAGGGGTATACCCGCCCTCCTTTATCAGGGAAAGACTTCCTAACTGCTAGAACAGAGAGCATTTTTACAATTGTAAAGACAGTTTTCACTGTGTGGAAAGAGGAGACGTCACATGCAGCCCAGATGTCAGTGCTTGGTGGAAAGCAGCCTCCCAGCTGAGAGCAGTGTGATGACATCACCAGTGTCCTCAGTGGCTCTGCAGAGTTAGGACTGTGAGCTGGTTCAGCCACTCATGCCTTTGGCTGTATCTGCCCCTACACATGTGTCCTCTAGGTTTGTGCCCTGGTCACATGTATTTCTAGAGTATATGTTCCTTCACATGCATTTCCTGGCCCTATGGGTATGCCCTCCATGTGTGGTCCCTGATCACACGTTGTGTAAGTATGCATTCACTGGTTCTATGGTAACCTGTGGAGAACATGCCCAATATGTGCTTGTATGGTAGGGTGGGGAGGGTGGTGTAAATCTAGGTGATGTAATGGACAGAGTGCTCAGCCTGGAAGATCTGAGTTCAAATCTAGCCTCAGACACTAGCTGTGTGACCCTGGACAAGTCATTTAACCTCTGTATGCCTCAGTTTCTCTATCTATAAAATGGGGATAATAATAGCATCTACTTCTCAGGGTTGTTATGAGGATCAAATAAGATAATAATTGTAAAGCTCTTAGCATGGTGTTTAGCACATAGCAAGCACTATATAAATGTTAGCTATTATTGCTATTATTATTCTTAATTAATTTGCTATGGTGTTTGGTTAAATTGTTGTTGTTGGTTTTTTGTTTTTGCCTTTTTTTGCTTTAAACTAATGTGTCTTGTTGATTGTGAGGTAAGTGCAATAAACATTAGTGGGGCATTGTGAGTTACAGTTCTGAGTGAGTGCTGATGCACAGAATGCCCTGAACCTTGGGAGGCTTTTGGGTGGTCACATGTGAGGGAGTTCCCAGGTACTACATTAAAAAACCCTAGAAACCTTCCCAACAAGTAGAAACATCTCAAAGTGAAGCAGGATGCTGTGTGGGGGTGGGGACCAGGGTGGGAGTGGGGATTCCCTTTCCCTGGAGCCATTACTTCTTGGAGATACTGTAGAGGGCATTCTCGGTCAGGTACAGGTTGGATTAGAGGACCTCTGAGATCTCTAACAGCTGGGAGATATTATCATTCTCTAGCTCTGTCTGTCTGTCTCTTTCTCTCTCAGACACACACACACACACACACACACACACACACACACAAAGTTACTTACTTGACTGGGTAGTTATATGTACAGACCCCTCAGGGTACAAACCTTAGGTTTGTATACACACACGAGTACATACCAGAGGATCAGAGATTTAGAACTGGGAGGATCCTTGGAGAACATTGAGCCCACTCCTTTATTTTACAGGTGAGGAAACTGAGGCTGAGTGAGATGAAGTGACTTCCCCAAGGTGACAAGTACCTGAGGCAGGATTCAAACCCGGGTCTTCCTGATTTCAAATGTAGCATTCTACCCTGTAAGTCATTTTTCCCAATATACTTCTTCATCAATTCCAAAACATTTCAGATTCTGACAAGAGATAGGGTCAGTTTCCTCTTCATTAACTATGCAGAACTTCCAGGCTCAGCCTGTTTCAGAGACAAGGATTCTGGGAAAAGCTGAAGCCTTCCTTGGTGGGTGCTCTGTTGTACACATACCTCTTCCCTCTCAGAGAGGTTGGATGGTGAGGCAGGCCTAGGCTGAGGGATGCTTGGTACTGAATCACATTCATTCTCTGTCTCACTTTTTTTTTCCTGCTAAATCTACTGTGCCCATTAAAGACCAGGAAGTGAAATCAAAGGCCCCCAGATTCAAAGACGCCAATTAGGTTTTCAAAGGGCCTGCCTGGGATTCAGCCACACAATTCCCGGCAGAGGCCGGGGGAGTTGTGCGGTTCCTGTGCTGGGCTTTGAAACTTGGAAGGATTAATGGGGCTTGATTAGACCCACACATGCCAGGAAATTTAGAGGGCAGCCTGCAATTCTACCACCATATCCCTCCTCAAGGAGGGGATGACAAAAGAGCCAGAACCAGGGCAGATCTTGGGCCCTGAGGACCAAGGGACTCTAAGGGACACAAGGTGGGTGGTGTTAACCCCATTTAACAGATGAGGATGTTGAGGCCCAGAAAGAGAAAGTGATTATCCAAGGTCACACAGCAAGTTAGTGACAGAGCTGGCCCTAGAATCCAAGTTTCCTGATTCCCTGACTATCATACTTTCTACCATATCACATTGCTCCAGAGCTGTGGCTTGGTAGCCTCAGTTTCTTGGAGATATTCATGTGTTGGGAAATGGGAGGGGAGGAGAGAAGGCCGGGAGATTTCTATTAACTAGTCTTTGCTCTTAAGCTGGAATTCTGCTTCCATCTGGTCATTCTTTTGTTTAAAAACCTAACTCCGATTGCTTACAGGACCGAATACAAGATCTTAATTCTGGCATTCAAGGCCCTTCACATTCTGCCGTTAACCTACCTTTCCAGACATAACCTTTTTTTTTAAAGACTGGATTTTCCCATCTCACCAAGGCTAGAAGTGGAGGAGCTATTTATTGGCTGATTCCACTATTGATCAGCTTCGGCCTGCTCTGCTTTAGACCTGGGCCATTTTCCCCTCCTTGGGTGACCTGGTAGCCACTTACTCCCAGAGGGCTCACCATACTGACGCTGAAATTGGTGTGGTCACTGGACCAGCTTAACCTCCTGCAGTTCAGAACTCCAAAGCTCAAGAGATCCAGCAGTCTCAGCCTCCTAAGAAGCTGTGATCGTGGGCATGTGCCCTGGTGCCTGGCCCAGCCATATGTCTGTCCTGCTGCTCCCAAACTCTACTCACCTCATTCTCTACACACCTGAGATTCTTTTTTGCCTCTGTGCCTTTTCTCACAATATTTTTCCTGCCTGAAATGCCCTCCTTTCCACCTACATACCCCCATTTGTCATTAAAGCCCTGGCTTGTCTCACCTTTCCCAGGAAGACTTCCCTGGTGACACCAAATAGCCCCAACCTCTCCCTTCTTTAAGCTCCTACAATAACAACAATCACATTTCTGGGACACTTTGCAGTTAACAAAGTGCTTTCCTCAGAGTGGCTCTGTGAGAGATGATCTACGCCCTTCTCAAAGATTATTATGCACATTTTCCAAAGGAGAAAACTGAATCCTCTTCTTGGAGAGAGGATGGAGGGTGGAAGAACAGGGAAAACCCTGAGAAGCAGGAAGGGGAGGGGACTTTTCATTCCCATTTGACAAATGGGAAAACTAAGATCCAGAGATGATAAGAGTCACGGTCATCATCATGGTCATCAATGACACATTGAGCAAGTGATAGCTTTGGGGGTAAAAAGAACCCAGTTTTCCTGACTCTCCAGCCAAGCCTTGCTCATTCTACTGCATAGGGCCAGAACTGTCACAGAATCCTAGAAACATAGAATTGAAACTCAGACCTCAGAGGGAGCCTGCCTAATCTTAGCTGGGTTAGTCAGGAGATCTATCTGTAGCATCTATATGTACATGTATATAGATATCTATAGATATATCTATCATAGAGGTATCTATGTTTATGTCCATATTTATATCATCTATCACCTTTGTATATATATATGTATGTATACATATACATGTATACATACATATACAGATGTGTGTACACATATACATATATATGGAGAGAGAGATGATAGATGATAGGTAGGTAGGTAAGTAGGTAGAATATATGTGTGTGTATATATATATATATATATTCCTTAAAAAACTCTCTATAACCATTTAACATAAATAGTTTAGATAGATAGATAGATAGATAGATAGATAGATAGATAGATAGATAGATAGATGGATGGATGGATAGAAAGATGGGTAAATAGATGGATAGATAGATATAAAGGAATATATATATTCCTTAAAAATCAAACTGTCCATAACAGTTTAACATTAACAGTTCAGGTAGGCAGACAGATAGACAGGTAGATAGATAGATAGATAGATAGATAGATAGATAGATAGATAGACAGATAGATAGATAGATAGATAGATAGATAGATAGATAGATAGACAGATAGATAGATGCATATCTTTACTGTGTGCTGGATACTGTGTTTTAAAAGACCCATACATTTGAAGTCAGGGGATCTAGGATCAGATTCTGGCTCAGCTCTCTTTGAGTTGGGGGTGCTTGGGCAACTTACCTCACTCTCCTGGGCCTCAGGTTTTCATTAGCTAAATGAGAGGGCTGGACTCTAAGAAATGGCCTTTTCTAGCCTCATACCCCAGAAACTGTAGGTAGATATTCCTACCTGAGCAGGAATCCCTCCCACAGCATCCTTAATGAAGTGGCTGCTCAACCTTGGTGACAGGAGCTCACTACCTCTCAAGACCCCCTGCTTTGCTTTTAGCTTTCTCTAATAGTGAGGCAAGTTTTCCTTATACTAGAACCCATATTTGTCTGACTATAACTTCCTACAGCTATTCTCTGCTCCTTTTGCAAATAGTATGTGCTGCTCCAGTAAAGTGAATGTGCAACACTGGGCTTTATTACTTCACCTCATTAGCCAAGTCGCTGTTGTTGGAAGGGAAGACGACACTCAGAGTACTGCTCCCCTCAACCCACTGGAATTCAGGTCTGAGGATAATAATAGCTCTTATTTCTCTGTCATTTCAAAGTTTGCTAAAGGCTTTTCTCACAACAACCCTGGAAGGGAGGAAGTGCAAGGATTCCTTTCTTGGGGTTCAAACCCTAGTTTTAGGCATAAGACTCTGGGCAAGGGAGCATGATAGAGTAGAAACAGCACTGGCTCTGGCTCAGATCTACCTCTGGCACTTACTACTTGCATGACCATGGACAGGCCACTCAACATCCCTGTGCCTCAGTTTCCTCATCTGCAAAATGTGTGGCTTAGATTAGATAGACTCTTAGGTTCATCCTGACTGTAGATCTGTGATACTGTGATAATATAAAGCCCTTAATCTCCTTGAATCTCAGTTTCCTCAAGTCTAAAATGAGGAGAGTTGGATGAAATGACCTCTAAGATCCCTATCGGCATTAAATACAGGGTGTCTCAAAAGTCTTAGTGCAGTTTTAAGCTCTAATATATTTAAATTGCATTAAGATTTTGGGACACTCTGTACATGCTTCCAAGGTGCTATTTTGCAGATGAAAAAACTGAGGATCTGAGTGATTAAGTGGCTTGCTCTTGTCATATAACAACAGGCAGAGGAGTCAGGATTTGAACTCAGGCCTTCTGACTCCAAACTCCAGCAACCTTCCTACTACAATTTGCTGACTCATATATCTGAATAAGGTTAGACAGAAGAAATTATAATGAGGACTCCTGCCCCTCACTCTAGGTTGCTTTATTTCTGGTGTTGTCCTAAAAAAAATTTTCTCCTAAGCCTTATTCATCTTCAAAGAATCTCATTGATCCCCTTGATTCTCCCTGAGAGGATGGACTGCCTGTGCCAATGAGCCTGAAGGATGGGCCAGTGCTCAAAGAGCAGGGCTTGAGAGAGGATACTATCACTGGGACCCACCCCTCCCCACCATATCCCAGGCACTCTCCTCAGGACTGTCCTTGAGGTCCAGGATCCTGGAAAAATGCAAGTTCAAAAATTATTTTACTGAGTTAGAGAAAAGAATAACAAAATTCATTTGGAAAAACAAAAGGTCAAGAATTTCAAAGAAACTAAGGAAAAAATGTAGAGAAAGGAGATTCAGCAGTACCAGACCTTAAACTATATTTTAAGGCAAGAGTATTGTTGAAGTACAAAATGGATAATTTCCATTTTTTTAATTAAAATTTTTTTGAATAAATAAACCAACATAGCCATGACTAGAAGGAAAAAAGAAAATTGGGAAAGGATTTTCATAGACAATATCTTAGATATGATATGATTTTGATAGAATACTGCTGTGATCTAAGAAATGAGCCGGTTGATTTAGAAAACCATGGAAAGACTTGGACCTATGAAGAAAGATGCTATTCACCTCCAGAGAGAGAACTGACAAATAGAAATATGTGTAGTGTAGTCCAGGGGAGGAGAACGTGTAGCCTGGAGGCCACATGTGGTCTTCTAGGTCCTTGGGTGCGGCCTTTTGACTAAGTCCAAATTTTACAGAACAAATCCTTTTATTAAGGAGATTTCTTCTGTGAAGTTTGGATTCAGTCAAATGGCTGCACTTGAGCACCTAGAGGGCCACACCTCAGATAAAAGAAAACCTAGAAGGAAGCACAGAAAAGCTGGGTAACTTTGAAAACAATGTATAGAATTTATTACATAGGTTTTCAAGAAATGGAAACTTAGTATTTATATTGAATCCTCTCATATTCTACTGTGTACATTGAAATATTCTTTTTTGTGTTTTCTTGTTTTGTATTTAAGTTCAAAATGAATAAAAAAGTAAAAAAATATGGAGGTTCAACAATTTCAACAATGCAACAAACATTGCATATCTACTCTGTGTGATGTTTGTGTTTCTCTAGGGCTTCCAAATATAAACCCATGCTTTCTTCAGAACAGCCCTGGGAAGAAAGCAGTGGTATCATCATTCCTGCCCACTCATTTTACAGCTAAGGAGACTGAGGCTTGGGCAGGTGAAGTAGCCCACACAGTAGGGAAGGACTAGGGCTAAGACTCAATCAAGGCTCTCCTGCCTCCAGCCTCAATGCTCTTCCCTGACACCAGAGTAATTCTCTTAGGCTGTCTTTGTTAGGGAGGGAGATACATGGAGAAATCATAATAATAATTGAAATGATCAGCCCATATTTATACTGTCTTCAGTTTTACAAAGCACCTTCTTTATGACCACTCAGTGAGGTGTGTTAGGTGTTGTTATTCTCATTTTACAGATGAGGAAACTGAGGCTCAAAGATATGCCGTGCCCTACCCCTCACTCAGCTAGCAAGTGTCAAAAATGGATCCGACTCCTGACTCCACAACTAGTGAGCTTACCTTTCCTGCCCTTGGGGGTTATGATCAGGTAGGAGGTATATGACATATGCTTGGATGGAGAAAGAATGTGGCGGAATAGAAAGAATGCTGGATTGGAGCTAGGTTTGAATTTTACCTCCCAAACTCACCATTGTGTGATTACAGGTGAACTTCTGTTGTCGTCCAGTCACCCAGTTGTATCTGACCTTTTGTGACTATACTGCCCATGGGGTTTTCTTGGTAAAGATACTGCAGTGGTTTGCCACTTCCTTCTCTAGTGGATTAGACAAACAAAAGTTAAGTGACTTGTCCAGGGTCACATAGCTAGTAAGTATCTGAGGCATGATTTGAACTCAGGTCTTCCTGACTCCAGGCCCAGTGCTCTATCCCCTGAACCACCTAGCTACCTTCTTGGGTAAACTATTAAATGTTATATAGAAAATGGGAATGAGAGGCAGTATGGGATGTTGGATACAAGAAGGGGGAAAGGAACAAGCATTTGTTAAGCACCTACTAGGTGCCAAGTTGTGCTTTACAAATATCATCTCATTTGATCCTCACAATAACTTGGGGAGGCAAGTGCTATTATAACCTCCATTTACAGTTGAGGAAACTGAGGCAGATAAAGGTTAGGTGACTTGTTCAGGCTCACATAGGTAGTGAGGCTGAATTTGAACTCAGGTCTTCCTGACTCCAGGTTTAGGGTTCTATCCACTGCACCACTTAGCTGCTAGGGAATCAGAAAAAGGGCTCAAGTCCTCTCTTTCCTGGGTCTATGGCCATCACCATCTCCAGGTGACACCAAATTCTCAGCACTGTTCCCCTTCTTCCTCTCTAAGGGGCTTGCTTTCTCTTCTTCTTGCACTAAATGCATTGCTCCCCATTCAGCCCTAGAATTTCAGACTTCAGAAATTGCTCAGCTGTCTGCCCAGACTTCCAAAGTTCCTTCAGGCGACAGGGAAGACATGGATATCGCTTCACAGTAGCCCTTGTATGCATGGCCCCTCACTATTCACCCCGAACTTCGGAAGGGCTGGTTATTGGTCAAGAATTCAGGGGGGAAGTTTGCTCCCCTCTGCAAAACCGATTCCTTAAATCCCAAGGGGGCAACAACGCATGAAGGAGGTGGCTCCTACCCAATACCTACCGTCTCTGCCTTTCCTGGGTATCACAAATTTCACAGGAAGACTTTCCCCACCCCTCTTAATTCTAGTGCTTCCCCTTTTAAAATTATTTCCTATTTATCCTATGTGTAGCTTGTTCATACATATTTATTTGCCTGTTGTTGTCTCCCTCATTAGAGTGTGAAATCCTCTAGGGTAAGGACTGTCTTTTGCCTCTTTTTGTATCCCCAGCACTTAGCACAGTGACCGATGCATAGTAGCTACTTAATACATGTTTATTGACTGACTGAAGTCTTGTCTCTGACATATTCTGGCTGGGTCTATTTTTAGCGCTCCAGGTAATTCTTTAAGAATAAATTACAGGGCCAGCTAGGTGACTCAAGCACTTGACACTGATTAGCTGTGTGGCCCTGGGCAAGTCACTTAACTTTGATTGCCTTGCCAAAAAACAAAAAAGAATAAATTATAGGACATTTGCTGATTTGCATTGGTAGAGGCAGTTTTCTCACTGGGCATTTCCTATATCAATGAAATCATAGGTCTGGAGACACCACACCTCATAAAATTAAATAAATAACTGATAACACCGGCATAATAAGGGACCAGTCAATGAAGGCTCAATCCTTAGTACACAATCAGATTTGCCTTTTCTGGCCAAAGAGCATGCTCAGCTATATCCTGCTTGGTTTCAATCCAACATGTGGAACTTTAGAGAACTAGTTTCTTGAATGATTGAGGGGTTGGTATGGTTTGATGTTGAAATCTTCTAATTGGCTGGGGAGTTGGAAGAATCAACGATTTAGAACCAAATTCAAATGCAAAAGAGATGATGCCAGTCTGTAGCTCTCTTTTTCCTTTCTGACAGTGAGTGAGGTAGAACTGCCTTGAGCTGTTAGGCAGCGGGATGTGAGCAAGCATCACTCTCCCTGCTGGCCTCCATGTGTCCATAAGCACATGACACCCTTATTTCTTCTGTATTCGTCCTTCCTTGCTTTAGGCAACTTAGTACTTAAAGATGGACCAGTTTGTGGTCTTCTGAACTTTGAAAGGTCAGGGAAGGCATCAAAGGTCCCATCAACAAGCAGAATTGGTAGAGTCCACCACCAGAGACAGTCAGAGTGGCCAGCTGCAGAGGAAGCATCTTCAAAAGGATGTAGAAAGCCACTCCAAAATGGTAGAGTCTTCAATTATTGGAGCGAATTGCAAAATAGACTCTAGAAAGAGATTCATACTCAGAGCTCAAATAACAGTTACAGCTAAGTCATTTGCTGATATACTTTCCCCCCGCTGAACCTCTTCTCCTAACAAAGGAAAACAATTAAGCCTCACTGACAAAATAACCAGGTCTCAGTGTTGGCTACATTCAGCTCCTGCAATCCTCAATCCTTCCACTGGGGGTGCACTATAAGTCACATCTCTTCTGCAGAACCAAAATTTGTCATTGCAATTACTCTCATTTCAGTTTCCATTTTTTAGTATTGTTTTTCTTTATATTGTTTTAGTAATTATGTCTATTGCTTTTTTGATTACGTTTTCTTTGCTCTGTATTGGCTTATAAAAGTCTTCCCATATTTCTCCAAATTCTTCTGGTCATTGTTTCTTATGGCGTAATAATATTCCAGTGCATTCACACGTCACACTCTTCAGCTAATCCCCAAAGGATATTCCTCAGAGCCCCTAAAGCTATTCCCCTTTATCTCATGAAGACTTCACAAAGGGAGAAGAAAGACTTGCAAGACCGGCAGTTTAGCGGTACCCCTTGGCTATGCATGCTTCTTAAACAGATGCCCCACTGCCTTTTAATTTTATATTTGAGGTCCACTCTTTCCAGGGGCCTTGTACGTGCAAGGAGAGAGTGAGCCCCCAGTTCGGATGTCGCTGTATTGATACGGTTATGACTATATGTTCTCAGTAAATCCTTTTTCTAAAAGTTAATAGAATTACACTGGTTGATTGATAAATGTACTGCGTGGGGGCTTAGAAGCTACAGTGTTAGAAATGCCAGTCACCTTCAGGGTTAACCCTAAAACCTTTAGAGGAGAAGTCAGTTGCCCTCTGGGGTTCCAATGTGACAATGTGAGTAGGAGTTGAGGAAGTAGCCCATAGAGAGTGGTATAACTGTAATGATAATAACTGCCTCCCAGGGTTGTTAAGAGGCCCAATCAGATAATGTGTATAAAGACTTTGTGAATAATAAAATGCTGTATTAATTCCCCTACTGCATTATTATATTTAACAACAATATAAAATAGAACATGGAAAATGAATGAGACACATAAAAGTACCGTTAATTTAGAAGAGGAAGACCACTTTTAGCTGGGAGGAATCCAAAGGGTTTCATGGAGAACATTATATCAATTCAATAACCATTTATTAAGCACCTCCATGGGCATGTTTCTATACTCATATCTGAGATACAAAGGTAAATAAGATCTGTTGTCTTCTTGGAGCCCAGAACTTATAGAAGGATATAGCACATGCACAAATATACAATACTATACAACAACGATGACACAGACTTCAACATGATAAAAATGAAAGACAGGTATGATGTTCTGTGTAATGTTGGAGGAAGAAAATATCATCTGTGATTGGTAGAGTCAGGGATAAGCTTCTTGGAGAAGATGTCATTTAATCTGAGCCTTAATGGATAGGTAGAATTTTAATAGGCAGGTAGGGGAATAGTGTTGGTGACAAGGGAGAGAGACAAAGTAGGGCTTTCCAGGCAGTGTAGTATAGATGAAAGAACACTGGATTCAGAGTTAGAAAGCCTGGGTTAGAATCCGCCTTTTCTCCTTGTCTCCTGTGTGACTCTGGGCTAGTCACTTAGACTTTCAGGGTCTTCCTCTTTCTCTCCCTCCCTCCCCCTCCCTCCTTCCTTCCTCCCTTCCTTCCTCCCTCCCTTCCTTCCTTCCTTCCTTCCTTCCCTCCCCTCCTTCCTTCCTTCCTTCCTTCCTTCCTTCCTTCCTTCCTTCCTTCCTTCCTTCCTTCCTTCCTTCTTTCCTTCTTTCCTTCCTTCTTCCTTCTTCCTTCCTTTTTTCTCTTTTTCTTTCTTTTCTCTCTCCCTTTCTTGCTTTTCTTTCTTTTTCTTTCTGTATCTTCCTTCCTTTCTTTTAAAATGATATATTCTGTTTTTAAAATATACTAGTCATTTCCTGATATACCACCCACCCACCCACACACCCCAACCTTGCCTCATAACAAAGAAAAATAATTAAGCATCGCTTACTTACAAAACAAGGAGGTCTCCCAGTGTTGGCCACATTCAGCTCCTGCAATTCTCAACGCTTCCACTGGAGGCGCACTATAAGTTACATCTTTTCTCCTGCGGAACCAAGATTTTTCATTCTAATCACTCTCACTTCAGTTTCTTTTAGTGTTGTTTTCCTTTACATTGTTTTAGTAATTATGTCTATTGCTCTTTTGATTATGTTTTCTTTGCCCTATATCGGCTCATAAAAATCTTCCCATGTTTCTCCAACTTCCTTATAGTTATCACTTCTTATGGCACAATAATATCCCAGTGCACTCACATGTTACAGTTTGTTCGACTATTTCCCCTTTGAGAGGGGCTGCCTTTATTTTCAGTTTTTTATTTTGTTTTGTTTTGTTTTGGTTTTTTTTTGCTATAACAGAGTGTTGCTATGATCATTTTCTTATATGTGAGACATTTCTTTTTGTACTGACCTCTTTGAGTATATATGTGGGAGAGAAGAGGTATTAGGCTGCCTATCAAACTGAAGGTCTACAGAGCTGGTGTGCTGGCTTTATTGTTGTATGCCCATGAAACCTGGGCAGTCTACCAGCCTTATGCCAAAAAATTGAACTGCTTCCATTTGAATTGTCTTAGGAAGATTCTGAAGATCATCTGGCAAGATATGGTACCACACAATGAGGTTCTCTCTCAAGCTGAACTGTCCAGCATTCAAACTCTATTGCAGAGAGCACCACTCCGATGGGTTGGCCATATAGCCTGAATGGCAAACAGAAATTAACCTAAAAGACTGTTTTATCGAGAACTCACACAAGGCAAGTGCTCACATAGAGGTCAGAATAAACAGTACAAGGGCACTCTCAAGGTCTCTCTGAAGAACCTTAGGTTCAGTTGTGAGACATGGGAGACACTGGCATGGGACCATCCCCCCATCATCCCAAATTAGTCCAAAGCAGAATTGCAGTAAGGCAAAGGAAAATGTGAGATGCCCAAATCTAGAGACATCTTCACCCCAAATATTCAAATGGACTATTTGTGTCCAACCTGTGATAGAGCCTTCTGAGCTTGTATTGGACTAATCAGCCACAGCTGGACACACTGTACCTTGATCCCAGCATCCTGATGTCATCGGTCCTCTTCAAGTACAAAGAACAAATAACAACAATGAACCCCTGAATGTTGGATTGGAACCAAGCAGGGCCAAGGAGGGGGCAGATGAAAGAAATATTGGGCAGGTAATGTTGATAGGACTTGGCCATTGATCAGCTTTAGCAGTTTAGGGAAATGAGGAAGTTGAAGATTAGCACAGGTTTCAAATCTAAGTGATAGGAAGAATATTGGGGAAACAAGAAAATTAGGAGATGAAAGCAAGTTTGGGAGACAAGGTAGGTTTTTTTTTTAAAAACCTTCTCATTTCTGTCTCTGTGACATCTCTTGTGTAAACTTCTTTCACTTCACTTTCCCCATACTCTGGTTTTCCAAGAGAGAGGTGGGGGGGAAAGGGGGAGATGAATATAAAGTCTTGTACTTGGGTACAAGAAATAATCTTAGTAAGTACATGAAGGTGGCAAGGTTACATAGCAGTTTGTCTGAAAAATATCTGAAGGTTTTAGTGGACTACAAGCTCAATGTGAGTCAGCAGTGTGATGTGTCAGACCAAAAAAAAAAAAGTTAAACTGCTCCTGGTTTCCATTAAGGGAGGTATATCTTCCCAGAATAAAGAAGTGGTTATCCCACTGTCCTTTGCCCTTGTCAGACCTCAACTAGACTGCTCTGTTCTGCCTGCCCAGTTTAAGACAGTCATGGATAAGCTGGAGAGTGTTAAGAGGAGAGCAACCAAGGTGATGTAGGGCCTTGGATCTATGTCACGTGAGAACTGGATGCAGGAACTAGGAAAGCATAAGCCTGCAGAAGAAAAGACTCAGGAGAGACGTGATAGGCATGTGTAAGTATTTAAAGGGCTGTTGTGTGGAGGAGAGATTAGTTTTGCTCTGTTTAGTTCCTATAACTACTAGGGGTACCATTTTGTTCTTTGGTCCCCTAGGTTTATGATCTTGGTATCTTCCTCACCTCTTCATCTTACTCACCCCATGTATCCAGTCTTTTGCCGTATCTTATCATTTCCGTCTCCATGACATTTCTTGTGAATGTTCCCTTCTCTCTGCTCACACAGCTCCCATCATTTATCACTTTGGCTATTTCAACAGCCTAAAGTTCTCCCATTCCAGTCCAACCTCAATACAGCTGCCAAAGTGCTTTCCCTAAAGCAGTGACTTGACCGAATCACCCCCCCTAACTCAATAAACTCCTATAGCTCTAATTGACCTCCAGGATCAACAATGAATCACTCTGTTTGACATTTAAAGCTCTTTACAACCTGGCCCCTTCCCCCCTTTCCAGTCTTCTTTACATTACTCCCCTCTATGCAGTCTACAATCCAGCTATCCTGGCCTTGTTGCTCCTCCTTAAACATGATTCCCCATCTCCCATCTCTGGGCCTTTGCACTGACTTCCGCTATTCCTGGCATGCCTGGTATGTTCTCCCTCCTCACCCTCCGCCTCTTAGCATCCCTGACTTTCTGCAAGCTCCGCTGCTACCTTCTTCAGGAAGCTTTTCTTCTCTAAGGTCATCTTGTGTCTACTTTGCATGTGCCATCTAGGTGCCTCTGAATGTACATGTTGTCTTCCCCATTAGAGTGTAGTATGCTCCTTGAAGGCAGCGTCTGGTTTTTTGTTTTTTTCGTAGCACAGTGTTTGACATGTGGTAAGTGCTTAAGAAATGCTTGTTGATTTGTTGGTTAGCTCCACGGTGCTGGCAGAACGAGGAGCAGCGTGAGTAGAAATTGCAAGGAAGCAAATTTAATCTTGATGCAGGGAAAATCCTCCTGACAGTGAGAGCTGTCCAAAGGTGGAACTGGAATCCTGTAGGGGTGGTGAACTCTCTCCACTTGACGGTTATCAACCACAGACTGGAGAAACACAATCAGGTCTATATTAGTGAGGATTCCTTTTCTCTGTATGGACTGGCCCCATTCAACTCTCAAATTCTGACTGCGTCTTATTTATGTTTTGTACCTTCTCCAGCTCTACACGTTGGAGTAGCTTAAGAAATGTTTATCGAATCAATGAAGGGGTTCATGGCTTTGAAAGCAATTTTAGAATCTAGGATGTCAGAACTGAAAGGCATCTTTGAATAAGTCACATCACATATAGAAGGGACAGACCTCAGAGATCATTTCAGTTAAGCCTGGAGAGCTGTGTGACTGACAGCTGAGATGGATTTTAATCACAGTTTCCAGACACTAGGATATTACAGGGAGAAAATAAAGGAGGAAATGACAGACCGGAGGGGAGTATAAATACACCAAAACATCTAGAAATCATCAAGAAATAAAAGTTCCACTTGTAAATCCAAATCAAATTATTTGATTGTGAAATCAAATGCCATAATATTTAACATAATTGAATATGATGTTTTAAAAATTCCTAAGTAAAAAACCAAAAAGGTTAAACTCTCTGCTCTCTGGCCTGCCTAGGGTATGGGCCTCTAGTTAATGCAATATCTTGGTTCATAGAGAGTTTCCATATATTCCATATAGGGGTTACTAATTTTTCAGGAAACTGAGATATGAAGGAAAGCAGTGTATAGAAGAAAGAGTAGTATACTGGGAAAATTAGGACACCTGGATCTCATTGAATTTCTATATGACCCTGAACAAGTTTTATCCTATGGTAAATGGAAGGGTTGGATTAGATGGTCTCTACAACCACTTCCAATTCTGGTATTCTCTCTAAACATATTTAAAATTTTACTTATGCCTTCTTTTTTAAAACAAAATCTTACAGTCACTTCCCATAAATACTTCCATCATTGGACCCTCCCTTATAATAAAGAGATACCTTTAGGCAAAACCAGTCAACACAGTTATAGAATTTGACAGCATGTACCACATTCTGCATCCATAGTTCCCCCATTTTTCTACCCATAAAAAGTTATTTTTCATCCATACTCTGAACCCAAGATTGATCTTTACAATTAATGAGAGTTTGATTGTTTTTAGTGTGGTTTTTATTTACATTTCTCTTGTCATAACTATTGTTCCTCCTTCTATTCACTCTACCCTAACTCAGTTTCCTTTGTTTCCCTGACTTCCTCACATTCAACATTTCTTACAGTATAATAACATTCCATTGCATCCATATATGACAATTTGTTCAGTCATTTTTTAAAATAATTTTAAAAGTTTTCTTTTTTAAAATTTATTTTTAGTTTTCAATATACACTTCCACAAGATCTTGAGTTCCAAATTTTCTCCCCATCTCTCCCCTCCCCCCACCCCAAGACAGCATGTATTCTGAATACCCCTTCCCCTGATCTGCCCTCCCTTCTTTCATACCCCCTTCTCTTATCCCCTCCCCCTTCTATTTTCCTGTAGGGCAGGATAGATTTCTATACCCCAATGCCTATATATCTTATTTCCCAGTTGCATGTAAAAACAATTTTTAACATTTGTTTTTAAAACTTTGGGTTCCAAATTCTCTCCCTTTCTCCCTGCCCACTTACCTTCATTGAGATGGCAAGCAACGCGATGCAGGTTATGCATGTGTAGTCATGCAAAACACTTCCATAATAGACATATTGTGAAAAACTAACTATATTTCCCTTCATCCTATCCCACCCTCCCATTTATTTTATTCTCTCCTTTGACTCTGTCCCTCCTCAAAAGTGTTTGCTTCTGATTTTCCTCTCCCTCAATCTGCCCTCCCTTCTATCATTCCCCCCTCTTATCCTCTTCCCCCCTATTTTCCCATGGGGTAAGACAGATTTCCAAACCCAATTGAGTGTGTATGTTATTCCCTCCTTAAGCCAAATCCAACGAGAGTACGTTTCATTCATTCCCTCTCACAGCCCCCCCCTCCTCTCCATGGTAAAACCTTTTTCTTGCCTCTTTTATGTGAGATAATTTACTCCATTCTACCTCTCCCTTTCTCCTTCTCCCTGTGCAATCGTCTCTCATCCCATAATTTTATTTTTTAGATATCCCTTCATATTCAACTCACCTTCTGCCCTCAGTCAATATATATTCCCTCCTACTACCCTAATACTGAGAAAGGTCTCATGAGTTACAAATATCACTTTTCCACATGGGAATGTAAACAGTTCAACTTTAATAAGTGCCTTATGATTTCTCTTCCCTGTTTACCTTTTCATGCTTCTTCTGAGTCTTGTATTTGAAAGTCAAATTTTCTATTCAGCTCTGGTCTTTTCATCAAGAATGCTTGAAAGTGCTCTATTTCACTGACTATCCATTTTTTCCCCCTGAAGGATTATACTCAGTTTTGCTGGATATGTGATTCTTGGTTGTACTCCTATTTCCTTTGATCTCCAGAATATCATATTCCAAGCCCTATGATCCCTTAATACAGAAGCTATTAAATCTTGTGTTATCCTGATTGTGTTTCCACAATACTTGAATTGTTTCTTTCTGGCTTCTTGCAATATTTTCTCCTTGACTGGGAACTCTGGGATTTGATTATAATATTCCTAGGAGTTTTCCTTTGGGGATCTGTTTCAGGAGGTGATCAGTGGATTCTTTCCATTTCTATTTTACCCTCTGGCTCTAGAATATCAGGCAGTTTTCCTTGAAAATTTCTTGAAAAACGATGTCTTTGATCATGGCTTTCAGGTAGTCCAATAATTTTTAAGTTATCTCTCCTGAATCTATTTTCTAGGTCAGTTGTTTTTCCAATGAGATATTTCACATTGTTTTCTATATTTTCATTTCTTAGGTTTTGTTTTATAATGTCTTGATTTCTCATAAAGTCACTAGCTACCATTTGACTCCACTCTAATTTTTAAGGACTTATATTCTTCAGTTAGCTTTTGGACTTCCTTTTCCACTTGGCTAATTCTGCTTCTTAAAGCATTCTCCTCATAGGCTTTTTGGACCTGTTTTGCCTTTTGGGTTAGTCTATTTTTTAAGTGTTATTTTCCTCAGTATTTTTTTTGGGTCTCCTTTAGCAAGATGTTGACTTGTTTTTCATGATTTTCTAGCATCACTCTCATTTCTCTATCCAGTTTTCCGTCTATTTTTCTCACTTGATTTTCAAAATCCTTTTTGAGTTCTTCCATGGCCTGGGACTGATTCATATTTTTCTTGGAGGCTTCGGATGTAGGAGCTTTAACTTTGTTGTCATCTTCTGAGTGTATGTTTTGATCTTCTTTGTCACCAAAGTAAGATTCTGTGGTCTGAGGGATTTTTTTTCCCCACTGTTTGCTCACATTCCCGGCAATTACTTGAGTTATAAACCCTTTGTTAAGGTAGGGGTCTGCTTCCAGTGTGGAGAATGTACTGTCCCAAGCTTTAGGGGTTTTTTACAGCTGTTTTCAGAGATACTTCTAGGGACCTGTAAATTTTCAGTTCTTCCAAGGTGGTACGATCAAGGGCAAGGTGTTTACTCCTTTCCTGGCCTGTACTCTGGTCTATGAGTCACCACAAGCACTCTTTTCTGCCTTGGAACTATGAAAACAATTCCCTCTGCACCGCCACCACAAGCTCCACCATGCCAATGCTCCTCCTTGCCCCAAGGTCACCACCTAGGACTATGACTCATATCCAGCCACTGGCAAAGCAAGAGAATCCTGCCTCAGCACTAGCAAAGAGATCCCTGCAATACCCCTCTGATCAGCCACTTGATTCCCCCTCTTCTGTGGGCTGAGAGCTCTGAAAGCAGCCACCACCCTGAGGCTGCACTGGGACTGGAGCTGGTACCTAGCTCCTCTCTCACCAAGGCCTGACAGACCTTTTCTGCTGACCTTCTAAGTTGTCTTTGGTGTTTGTAGGTTGAGAAGTCTGGAAATCACCACAGCTCTTACTTCTTTAAGAGAACCAAATGATGGGGAAAGGAGAGAAAGAAATCTGATGTCTGTCTTTTCAGAGACCTGGACTGCCATGGTCATCCATATGGAATGTCTTGGATCTAAGGGTCCATATAAGGCTAGTGGGTATTCCACACTACTGTTGAACTGCTAAAGATGATTATGCTATCTTTGAACAGCCAGACAATTGAGAGATAAGTACAGAAAAAATAGAGTTATCTTTAGTACCCCTATCATGAATGAATGAATGGAAGAGCATTTTTTAAATTTTTTTTAATTTTTAATTTTTTTACTTTTTCCATATGCTTTTGAGTTGAAAATTTTTCTCCCTTTTCCTCCCCCCCACCCTCCCCAAGACGGCTCACAATCTGATATAAGCTTTACATTTACATACCCATTACACATATTTTCACATTAGTGAAGTTGTAAGTAAAAATTAAAACCAATAGGAGGAACCATCAGAAAGATGAAACAAAACTCAACAGAAGGTAAAAATAAGTGATAGCAATTCGACTTCCATAGTTCTTTCTTTGGATGTAGACAGCATTTTCCATCCTGAGGCCTCTGGAGATGTCTTAGATACTCATAATGCTGAGAAGGGTTCAGTTTAACAATCTTAGTCATTGTATAACGTGGCTGTTATTGTGTACAAAGTCCTCTTGGTTCTGCTCACTTCCCTCAGCATCAGACCATATAAGCCTTTCCAGGTTTTTCTGAAGTCAGCCTGTTCATCATTTTTTTTTTTTGGCTAGGCAATGGGGTTAAGTGACTTGCCCAGGGTCACACAGCTAGTAAGTGTTATGTGTATGAGGCTGGATTTGAGCTCAGGTCCTCCTGAATTCAAGGCCGGTGCTCTATCCACTGCGCCACCTAGCTGCCCCCTGTTCATCATTTCTTATAGCACAATAGTATTCCATTACATTCATATACCACAACTTGCTCAGCCATTCCCAAATTGATGGGCATCCTCTCAATTTCCAATTCTTTGCCACCACAAAAAGAGCTGCTATGTATATTTTTGTACATGTGGGTCCTTTTCCCATTTGTCTGATCTCTTTGGGATATAGCCCTAGGAGTGCTATTGCTGGGTTAAAGGGTATGCACATTTTTGCGGCCCTTTGGGCATAGTTCCAAATTGTTCTCCAAAATGGTTGGATCATTTACAACTCCACCAACAACGTATCAGCATTCCAGTTTTCCCACATCCTCTCCAACATTTATCATTTTCCTGTTTTGTCATGTTGGCCAATCTGATAGGTGTGATGTGGTACCTCAGAGGTGTTTTGATTTGCATTTCTCTAATCAATAATGATTTAGAGCATTTTTTTCATATGACTATAGATGGCTTTAATCATCTGAGAACTATCTGTTCATATCCTTTGACCATTTATCAACTGGGGAATGGCTTGTGTTCTTATACATTAGTGGAAGAGCATTTATTGATCACTTACTAAGTGCCACGCACTTTCCTAAGTTTTGGAGATACAAATAGAAAAGCAAGACATTCCATGTTGTCAAGGAGCTCACATTCTAATTGTGGGCAAACAACACATGGAGGTTTGAGTGGCAAGTCAAATGGAAAAGCCTCAGGAACCTTAGTGGGCAGCAACAAAACAAGTTGGAATGCTATTTAATCTTATTTCTGCTGATAAAACTATATCCACTTCTGATAGGGGACCATCTGACAGTGCTCTCAGGACTTTCTTTTGGGGTCTTTGGTGGCTGTGGCTGCTGAGGAGGAGGTGGAGGGAAGTGATGGCATTTTGCACCTGGATAAACCATGACTTCACTACCAGGGTTGATTCTCAGATGACTTGATGCAGGTGCTAGGCTGGAATCAGGCTCAGTCATCTAGAAGTCACCGTGTTACCTGAGGTTCCTAAATTCAGTGTCCTGGGCTGCCTCTGCCAGGGTCCAAGGTGAGGTGTTTATCAAGGTGGTGGCCATGGCTTGACTTGCTTGTCCCATGCTGCCTCTCATGTCTCCTTCAGGGTGCCTTACACCTGAGTTATTTGGGCCCTTTGCAAGAAAAATTCATCTTGATATTCTCCTAAAACCCACTATAATAGATTCTCATGCCTTTGAAACTGAGGTTTGGGGCTTTTCTGCTCCTTCATATTTTTAGGCCTTAGGTTGGCATGAATAATTGAGAATGGCAGCTTGAAAAAAACCCCCAAACCTCATAGCATCCTAGAGTTAGAATTGAACCCTAGTCATCTACTCCATTAGAAGTCATCCAGTTCCAACCCTTCCATGAACCATGAGTCTTCTGCAATAAACTTCACAAGCAGTGACTTAGCCTTTGCTTGAAGAACTGTCTTCAAACATCTGAAAGGATGTCATGGGGAAAAGGAAGCAGATTTGTTCTATTTGGTCTCAGAACTATGGGTCAATGAGGTGAAATTACCAGGATATCAGTTGGATCACCATACAAGGAATAACTTCCTATCAACCATGGAACAAGCTGTCTGAGGCAATGAGCTCCTTCTCGCTGGAAGTCTCTGAGCACAGGCTGGGTAACCACCCATCAGGTATGGCATAAAGTTGATTCCCATGTGAGGTCAGAGGTTAGTCACAAAATGATGTCTGAGATCTGCGGGGGTTCTCCGATTTCATTATTCTATGAGCTTAAGACTCCGTAATTCAAAGAGTTGGACGTTCTGCTTCCCTCCAGGAAGCTACCTCCCAGAGGGAAGGGCTCTGGGGTTCAGGAGTGGGAGTGTGGCTATTTGGGGCCAGCTCATGACTGTTGTTAGTAGCTCATGGTTCAGGCCTCAGGCGGGTTTCCTCTAATTAAAACAGAAACCTCAATTACAACAGAGGCAAAGTCAGAGCACGTGTTGCTGCTTAATGGGGGCAGATTTACAAGGTATTAACAACACTGGAGCTGATTACTGCTGAGGCTCCAGGTGTTGCAAATCACCCAAATTGGAACCACGTGAGGAGTTGGGCTAAGTAAGTAGGTGTAGTTTCCAGCAAGGGCCCTCATGGATGATGGGTGATAGGCAAGGGGGGGGGGCAGATGCTGCTAGGATGATTTTCGGGGCACTGGGGAGATAGGGAGGGAGCAGAAACATCCTTCAGCTGAGCTTCATTTGATATGGCTTCCAATCTTACATGATGATCTCGAAAGTTCTTTACATTTCTAACATCATATGTTCTTTGTTTGAAGGCTCCCTTCTGCTCTGTTGTTGTCCCTTCAATATCTGAAGTCCTCTCCAGGTCTGGCATTCTGTATTCTAAGATCCATTCCCAATGTAGCATTTGGTGAGTCTGCTAGGGTTTGTTAGCCCCTTTTGGGTTCAAAGACAAGAGAATCTTGTGTGTGTGTGTGTGTGTGTGTGTGTGTGTGTGTGCCTGTGCCCATCCCCACCCCCCTGCCCCCCCCCAGCAGACCCAGGTTGGGGCCCTGTTGGTTCTGATTATTAGGATTGAAGACAGGACTATTTTTATTTTTGTCTTTGTAGCCTCAATGCATCATCTAGCACACAATAGGCACCAAACAAATACTGAATTGAAATGAACAATAATAAAGCTAATAACAATAGCTTATATAGTGCCTTATATGTGCCAGGTACTGTGCTAAGTACTTTACAAACATTAACTCACAACAACCCTGGGAGATCCCATTTTGCCATTGAGGTCAAGTGACTCATCCAGGGTCACACAGCTAGCAAGTGTCTGAGGCCACAGTTGAAGTCAGGTCTTTCTGATTCCAGGCCTAGCAATCTATCCCCTGTGCCATCTACCTGCTCAGCTGACAATAAAAGGTGCTTGAGGTATGCTTAGTGACTTGTATACATACATTGCTTCATTTGAGCTTCAAAATGACCTTGTGGGGGGCAGCTAGGTAGTGCAGTGAATAGAGCACCGGCCCTGGAGTCAGGAGGACCTGAGTTCAGACACAAATACTTCCTAGCTGTGTGACCATGGGCAAGTCATTTAATCCCAATTGCCTCACTAAAAACAAATCAAAATGACCTTGTGGGGTAGACAGCACAAGTATTATGATCCTTGTTTTGTAGTGAAGAAAAACAGTGAGATGTCCAAGGTCACAAGAGCATGTGTGACCTTTGGCTAGGACTCAGACCCAAGCATCCACCTCCTAGGGGCTTTGACCACTGCTCCTATGCTTCCCTGGTTATCATACTCCTCTCCTGGGGAGGGGACCACAGCAGGCAGCAAGTAGAAACCCTGAGGTAGACAGATCCTGGTTGTGCTCAGAGTAATTGATTCACAGTAAAATCACGTAAGTCATTGCCAACTGGTGAAGATCAGCATGACCTCTCTTCCTTTTTAAGCCACTGTACAAATAGGGGTTATTCAGTTTTATCCTTGCCCTTTCTTAGCAATTCAATGTTAGAGGAAGAGAGGTGGTGCAGTGGATAGATGAAATCAAATATGACCTCAGACACTTGCTAGCTGTGTGACCCTGGACAAATCACTTAACTGCTATGTGGCTCAGTTTCCTTAACTATAGAATGGGGGTAATAATAGCATACACCTCCCAGGGTTGCTGTGAAAATCAAATAAGATAATATTTGTAAAAAAAAAATTAAATTAAAAAGAGGGCTTAGCCCATAGTAGGCACTAAATAAATTCTTGTGTTCTCCTTTTCCCCCTCCCCAATGTAAATTGTTTAACTTTCTCCTCCTTGAAGACAGCTGCTAAGAGCCTCACTGTGCAGGCATCCAGGCAACCTAGGTAGAGAGAGGTAAGAGGCAGCAAGGAGTCAAGTTCAGGCTTTTATTAGGCAGCCCTAAATGAGCAAGGGGTCAGCTGAGTGGCTCAGTGGCTAGAGCTTTGGGCCTAGAGTCAGGAAGACCTGACTTCAAATGTGGCCTTTGTGACCCTGGGCAAGTCACTTAACTTTTGCTTGCCTTAATCCACTGGAAAAGGAAATGGCAAACCACTCCAGTATCTTTGCCAGGAAAACTCCGTGGACAGTACGGTCCACAGGGTCATGAAGAGTCAAATGTGACTGAACAATAATAACAAAACAAGCAAAGCTATGAAGAATGGAGTTTTCCCTATGTCCAGACATCAGTTGAACTCAATTTTGAGGGAGGATTGATTTGCACCTTCAAAGGCTAACTTATATACTGTGATATATGGTAGGTGGTCTAATTGATAACATCTGTACCTATCTGGCTTTCCTCCAAGGACCACCTGTTGGCCCCAGCTGCCTGTGGATATCTGGGCTGCTGGTGTCCATGGAAGAGCTGAGAGCCTGGTTAGGAAGGACTTGCCAGTTTTAGAGCTGTGCCTTAGATGCAATGCCAAGAGGCTCATTGGAAACAGGAGATACAACCTTAAGCTCATGGAATCAAGAGGCTATAGTGTGGAGTCAGTACAGACTTGGGTTCAAATTCTGTCTCAGATACTCACTAGCTAGGCCTCAGTTTCCATATATAAAATGAGGACTTAATGGTCTCCAAGCTCCTTCCCAGCTCTAACATCCTGTGTTCTAAAATCCCTAAAAAGTTGTGTTCTAACTTTGAGGTGCCACTTAAGGCCTGTAAAACTGACAAAAATAAAAGTGCTAAAATTCATTGCGGGCAAAATTGTAGAGAAACTCACTTATTTACAAACTTTGCCGAATTGTTTTTCAGAAAGCAATGTCAGCATGCAGTAAAGGTACAAAAATAAACATACGCTTTGACCAGCAATTCCATTGTGGGAAATGTAACTTGAAAATTCTATCAAAAATAGAGCAGAGCTCTGACCAAGTCCAGAGCCAGATTGCAAGAGATGGGCCCAGTGATCCATGGTCAGAGGAGGGGTACGGGCTCTGTCTTCCACACTCATGTGAAGCACAGGAAACGGGTTGCCATGCTCTGGGCTGCCGACTTTCGCTGAGAGGCATGGCTACATTAAGGGTATTGTAAAGGACGTAATCCATGATCCAGGCCGAAGGGCTCCTCTCAAAAAAGTAGCTTTCTGGGATCCTTACCAATTAAAGAAGAGGACAAACTTGTTCACTGCTGCTGAAGACATCCATACCGGCTAGTTTGTGTACTAGCTCAGTTCAACATTGGGTAAGAAAGCTCAGTCCAACATTGGCAATGTCCTCCCAGTTGGCACTATGTCTGAAGGTACCATCATGTGCTGTCTTGAAGAAAAGTCTGGGGACCGGGGTTAAGCTTGCCCTTGCATCTGGAAACTATGCCACAATGATTTCCCACAATCCTGAAACCAAGAAAACATGGGTGAAGCTACCTTCAGGCCCTAAGAAAGGGATCTCCTCCGCAAACAGAGCTGTGGTTGGTGTTATTGCTGCAGGAGGTCGTATTGATAAACCCAACCTTAAGGCAGGTGGTGCCTACCACAAATACTAGGCCAAGAGAAACTGCCAGCTTTGTGTCCGGGGTGTGGCCATGAATCCTGTGTAACATCTCTTTGGAGATAATCACCAGCGTATTGGAAAACCATCCACCATTCAAAGAGATGCCTTAGCTGGACAAGAGGTAGGTCTCATCGCTGCCGGTGCACTGATCGACTCCAGGGGACCAAGACTGTACAAGAGAAGGAAAACTAAAGTACAGAAACCCGACAACAAAAATTATTTTGGAAGTTGTATTAAAAAATACAGCAGAAACAAAAACCTTTTCAAAGATCTTCATAAGAATGAAAGAAAATAAGCATTTATTAAGCATCTATTGTGTGCCAAGCACTTTACAAATATTATCTCAGCTGATTCTCAAACAATCCTGGGAGGTAGGTACTATTATAACCCTCATTTTACTGTTGAGAAAACTAAAGCAAATAGGGTAAGTGACTTGCCCAGGGTCATACAGCTAGTAAGTGTCTGAGGCTGCGTTTGAACTCAGCTTTTATCCATTGAGCCATCTAACTGCATTAAATGTAATTTCAACAAAAGTGAAACTATTTTAACCATCTAGGAAGAGAATAGTGGTTAAATAAATTGTTGTACATTAGTGTAATGAAATATTCTAATTTCCTTGGTATCGGCAAAGGTTAAGAATACAAAAAAAAAAAAAAGAGCACTGTCTCTGGACCCAGAGAATTTAGATCCAAATCCCATCTCTGGGATCGTAGGAAGTGATTGTTGGTGTCATTTAACCTTTCTTGAACCTCAGTTTCTTCATTTGTCAAGTGAGGAGGTTGGACTACGGCTTCTGAAGTCCCTTCCAACTCTACTAATGTGATCTATGACCCTATGATCCTATAAAATAACGCAAAGAAGAAAAGCCAGAACAAGAAGAATGGAATACACTAAGTATGGCCATATAAGAGGAAAAGTGAATGAGAATGAACAGTGGATCCTGATGGGGCCTTAAAAGTTGTTATGATACTTTCTGTATTGAAGTGAGATTATTTAAACATAAAGTACTAAGCAAGTATAATTGGCAGTATTAATGTTCAACATTAAGTTTTAATAACACATTTGATTTTTTAAAAAATGTATATGTCATAAGGTTCCTTCTAGCTCAGGCTGCATTTTATGTGCTACAAGACTTTTGAGTTCTGCCACTGTATTCTACATTCTAAGGGACATTCTAGTTCTGCTATTCTATGTTTTGTGACCTTGCTTGCCCTGGGCTTTGATACATATACAAGGGGAACGAGGGCAAACAAAATGAAGCTCTACCAGTAGAATTCAAGGCATTAGCAAGGAGCTATGGGAGGTATTTTTTCAGCTTGGGATACCATCTTAGTACCCATGAAATCACTTCCCACAGATTAGTTTCTCATTGGGTCAGTGTTATCTCTGAGCCTTACTTCACCCATCTCTATAACATGAATTGATATAAACCACCTCATGGGATTCTTACAAGGTTAAGGAATCAAAACATAATGGCATTGGGCTTTGCAAAATGTTTGTGGATTGAATGATGTCTGGAGCAGACCTAGGAACACCTGATTTGGCTGCAAAATCAACTCAAAATGAACAAGCCCGATCTAAAGAGCAAATAGTTCAACTTGGTTTTGAGGTATGTTGAGAGAGTACCAAAGGTTTTCTCCACCATCTTTGAGAAGAGCATGCACCACTTCAACCATTTTCATATTTATTTATTTTCTGTTTTCCAGTTTAATTTTGGACATATTTTTTCTATTTGAAACTATTTGTTGGCAAGAGAATATGGTACTCAGAGAGACAAAAATATCCAGCGTCACTTTAATGAGAAACAGGGACACTCCCTGAGTGCGAAGGGAGCAAAAAGACACCAGGCTGCAGAGGGGGATCATGGAAAAGGAACCAAGAATGAGATGTAGGGAGAGGCACAAGTGACCATTTACTGTAAGGGAGACCAGTAAGGAAAAGGAGCAATTCCTCTAATAGGGGATTGAGACACTGAGTAGTGGACAGAATTTCAAATTGACCTTGGGGAAGTAAGTTACCTCCTTTTTTTTTTTTTTGGTGAGGCAATAAGGGTTAAGTGACTTGCCCAGGGTCACACAGCTAATAAGTATCAAGTATCTGAGGCCAGATTTGAACTCAGGTCCTCCTGACTCCAAGGCCAGTGCTCTATGTACTACCACTTAGCTGCCCCAGTAAGTCACTTTTCTGGCCTCAGTTTCCTTACCTATATAGAACTAGTGCAATACACATTGACCTCTTATTGAAAGTATTGTTATGATTCTGCCCTTTGACCTTGAGGTGATGATGGTGATGGTAATGGGAATTTTGACAATAACCCTTTCCCCTCTTTCACCAGAAATTTCCCACAAGGAAAAATAGTTTGAGGAGAAATGGGAAAGTAAGGAAACCGAAGTCCAGACAAGTTAAATGACTTGCCTGAGATCACAGGTCATAAGTGACAAAGGTGAGATTTGAACCTCAATCTCCCTATCCATTGGCTCTTTGACTAGCTCATGCTCCCTTCTCTGCCAAGTGACTCATATAGATTGCGCCTATGTGATGCCTGGACCCGTTCCAAGCTCTGTGGGTTACCTAGAGAAGGACAGCTGCTTCTGCCCTCACGTGATCACAGTCCAGCTGAGGAGACAAGATATCACAAGAACATTTAAATAATTACAAGCAAGAAGTATCAGAGGGCAGTATTAATCGTCCAAAGGTGGTATAATTAAGAAAGGCCATGCTTTGGGGGAGAATTACATCACTTTGGTCTGGTGGTGGTCAAGATAGGCTTTGTGGTGGAGGGGGAGATTCTCAATCTGAGCCTTGAAGGGTTTTGAGAGAAAGAGGAGGGGAGAAGGAACACTCTAGGCAGAAGTGAGCCTGTTATGGGCGCTAGATGCTGAGGACTTGGACCAGGGTCTGTGGGTTGAAGAATTATGAAAGACAAGGCTGGAATGATAAGTTGTGGCTAAGTTTCTAATATTTTAATCCATTTTGGGGTGTGTGTGTGTGTGTGTGTGTGTGTGTGTGTGTGTGTGTGAGAGAGAGAGAGAGAGAGAGAGAGAGAGAGAGAGAGGGAGGGAGGGAGGGAGAGAGAGCAGACTTCCAGTATCAAAGCTGGAAGAGATCTTTTGAATTAGCAATATGGTCTAGAAAAAAGAACAGTGAATTTGGAGGCAGAGGACCTAGGTCCAAATCTTGTCTCTTTCACTTTCTAGTTGGGTGATTTGGGGCCAATTACTTTACTTGTCTGGCTGTCCTTCTTTTCCTCATCTGTAAAAGGAGGATGCTATACTGATTTACTTCAAGGTTCCCCTCCAGTTCTAAACCTATGATTCCATGGATTAATTCACCTTATTCTACAGAGGAGGAAACTGAGGTTCAGAGAAAGGAAGTGGCTTCTACAAGATCATGCAGCTAGTTAGTGGCAGGCCAGGGATTGGTGCCCAAATCCCTGACTCCCAAGCCTGGGCTCTTTGCTGCTATGCTAGAATGGATCATCAGGGGCCTGTTTGACCTTTGACCCACATTCCTACTGTATCTCTTCTTCCTGACTTGATCCCCAGCATCTGTCCTTTGGACATTTGGTGAAGGCATGGCTTCTTGACCATGGGGGCCTGGCTGAGGTAGTTTGATCTGAGAGGTCATGGACCCTACTCCTTGTGTCCTGCCCATAACAATTTCTGGCCATGTTTTGCCTAATAGAAAGGGTCTGGTGATTTCCAGGGATCAGCAAGGCCTGACCTCATAGCTGACTGAGGTAGTGGAAAGAGCTCAGGACTTAGAGTCAGAAGTCCTGGGTTCTAGTCTCAGTTTTGCGACTTTTTATCAAGTCTCTTCCCCTGTCTGAGTTTCAGTTTCTTCATCTGTATAATTGCTAATAGTCTGTATTCTGAGGTCTCTATCAATACTATGCTAAATTGGGGCAGTCATCAGGAAGGAAAAGAAGGACAGAAAGGATTAAATTGGCCACATGGTCTAGCTAAAAGAGATAAGAATTTGGAGTTAGAAGACCTGGGTTCAAATCCAGATTCTTCTACTTATAAGCTAAGTAAACTTGGGTAAGTCCCTTCACTTCCCTGGGCCTGTTTCCTCACCTGTAAAATAAGGATGCTTTATTAGTTGACTGAAATGTTCCCTTCCATTCAAGTCTATGGTCCTATGAGCCCATGGACTAATAATTCTATCAGGGAAGTCAGTTTAGGGGAGATCAGAGATGCTCAAGAAGGAAATTCTGAAGTTTCAAAGGGAAACAATTCCTTCTGAGGAATAAAATGGGAATTTCTCTTAATATAGATGCATATTGCTAACCAACTTAGATTTTTTTAAAAGGGCGCAGAGGACTAAAATAAAACCATAGCATGGTATTGTAAGAAGAGGGTCCTAAGTGTCAAAGGTCACAATGAGTTGAAGCTGATAGGAAAGCTAAGGACAATAAAAGGTTGTTATTGTTTTGTTTTTTTTTAAAGTGCTATTGAGGAAAAGAGGAGGATCAAAGACTGATGCTTGGGGAGGATGGGCTGATGGCAACTGGCCAAGAATAGAAGGAAGAGCCACTTGGGTCTTACTTGGCTAGACTTCTTTGCCAAGGAGAAGGACTTCTGGACTGTAGATGACAGAACCCAATGGACTAATAGGGAATTGGAGATTTTAGGGGGTCCAGACTCTACTAAGTCATGCTACCACAATCAACTCAAGTAGATTGATACACATTTTACTTTGTTGTCTTCTTCTGGTTGTATGTTTTGATCTTCTTTGTCACCAAAGTGAGATAATATAGTCTGACTCTTTTTATGCTGCTTGCTCACGATCCCGGCCAGTTACTTGAGTTTTAAACTCTTTGTTAAGGTACGAATCTGCTTCCAATGTGGAGAATGTATTGTCCCAAGCTTCAGGGGGTTTGTACAGCTGTTTTCAGAGATACTTGTAGGGACCTGTAAATTTTCAGTTCTTCCAAGGTGGTATGTTAAGGGGCGAGGTGTTTACTCCTTTCCTGGCCTGTGCTCTGGTCTGTTAGTGACCACAAGCACTCCTTTCTGTCCTGGAACTGTGACGAGGGTTAGCTCTCCACAACCACTACAAGCTCCACCACGCCAGTGCTCCTCCTCTTCCCAGGATCGCCGCCCAGAACTGTGACCCAGATCCAAGCACAGGCAAAGCAAGAGATTCCTGCCTCAGCACTGGCACAGAGATCTCTGCAATCCACCTCTGATCAGCCACTGGATTCCCCCTCAGTCTGTGGGCCAGAAGCTCAGGAGGCAGCTGCCGCCCCCGGGGCCCCTGCTCCGTGCTCTCGGGGAACTGGCGCTGAGACCCTGTGCTCCACTCTCAGCACCACAGAAACAGACTTTTCCCACTGACCTTCTCAGTTGTCTTTGGTGTTCATGGGCTGAGAAGTCTGGAAACTGCTACAGCTGCCAGTGATTCACTCCTCTGAGGCCTGCTTCAGGTTCGCTGTGGCCTGTGTGCCCAAGCCATGCTGCGCTCCTCTAGCTACCCAACACGATATACCTTTCTGATCAACCATCCAGGTTGTCTTGGGCTGGAAATTTGCTTCACTCTGTCTTTTTGTGGGTTCTGCTGCTTTAGAATTTGTTTAGAGCCATTTTTTATAGATATTTGGAGGGGTTTTGGGGAAAGCTCAAGCAAGTCACTGCTTTCACTCTGCCATCTTGGCTCCACCCACATTTTAAGTAGTAATAATAATAGTGAGCATTTATTAAGCAGCTACTATATGCCAGGCCCTGTGCCTTGTTTGATCCTCACCACAATCCTATGGGGTAGATACTATTATTATCCTTGTTTTACAGTTGAGGAAACTGAGGCACATAGAGACTAAGTGACTTGTCCAAGGTCACACAGCTAGTAAGTGTCTGAGGCTGGTTCTGAACTCAGGTCTTCTTGACTCAAGGCCCAGCACTTTTCTCAGTGTGCCACCTTCCTAGCTGCTGGCAGAGGATAAGAAAGCACCAAGTTGCCTTTGATGAGTTCAAGTCACCTGGGCCAGATCAATCACATTTTCAGATAGTAAATGAACTCACAGCTGTGACTGTTGAGCCACTGCCAGTGACATTGGAAAGATCATAGAGAATGGAAGAAGGATAAGGGAAGAGAAAACGTCCTAATTTTCAAAAAGGGAAAGAGAAAAGAGTTTGCACACTATAGACCAATGAGTTTCACTTTGATTCTGGACAAAATTCTAGGATGACTTAATAAAAATGTGGTCAGTAAACATTTGGAAAAGGAGCCAGTGAACACCCAAAGGCAGTGTGGCTTCATCAAGAATATTTTCTTTTCTGATAGGGTTACTAAATAGGTCAGTCAGGGGAACACTACAGATATAATTTGCCCAGACTTAACAAAGGGTTTAATAAAATATCTCCTGCCACTCTTGTGGGAAAACCAGGAGAAATGTGGAGAAATGTGGACTAGAAGATAATATAATTAGATGGATTCAAAATGTGTTGAACGACTTAAAGAATAGTCATTCGTGCATTAATGTCAACTTGGAAATTCTCTAGTGGTGCGCCCCAGGGATCAATACTTGGCCCTGTGCTATTTAACATATTTCTCAGGATCTTATGTGAAGGTACAGGTGGCATGCGTTGTGATAGTGTTCTGGCATAAGAGTCTTTCCTGGGAGGACACAGGTTCCTCTAATGACCCTTGCTTTCTACAACCAGGCTCACAGACCCATACTCCCCCAGTGTAGGTGCAGCTGTCAACAGGTAAAGTCCTTGTCCAGGTACCCAGCTTGTTTCTGAGGGAAGGCCTATGGGCCAGCCAGCTACATCGGGGAAAACAACACCTTCACGAGTTCTGATGCTGAGAATAACATGTGAAACAACAGGAGCCAGTTCAATCCAAAACTTTATTGCAAGCAGTGGGGAAGAGGCAAAAGGGAGAGAGGAAAAGAAGACCCGATATACAAGTCAGCATAAACCTTAACATAGAGTATAACTCACGTAAGGGTGGTGCTGCGTTGGGGAGCACAGAGGTGCAGGCCCATTCAGCAGGAAGGTATGCTCCTGCTGGAAGGGAAGGGGTGCTTCAAAGTACCCTTCTGAGAGTGGGGTTCTTATACTATAATTTAGGAAAACCCCTCTTGGAGCTGTCTGAGTTGCATGCCAGAGTTCAGGGCAAAATATGATTTTGGGGTTTGTTATCAGAGAGAAAAAAACAAGCTGGTGGTAGTAGACAAAATATTATTTGAGGGACACAGCTTTATCAACCTTCAAAATATATTATTGTCACTACTTTTCCATGACTATGTTCTATAAGCTTACAACCTCCATTAAGGGAAGACTGTCATGGTGGTCTAAAGACCACCAGGCCGGATCTTATAACACATGTGTATCGTAAATGCAGATGACACAAAGCTGGAAGGAATATTTAACAGCCTGGATCATAAGAGTCAGGATCCAAAAACATCTGACATCTAGATTGATGGGCTAAGTCTAAAGCAAGGAAATGTGAGAGGGATAAATGTAAACCCTTACATGGGTTCAAAAAATCAACTTCACAAATACAAGATTGGCATGGTTATCTAGGAATGTGTCTGACAAAGATCTGGAGGGATTTCATGGACTGAAAGCTCAATATGTCAAGAGTATAATATGGTAGCCCAAAAAAGCTAATTTGATCTTGGGCTGCATTAGGAGAAGTGCAGCTTCCAGGAATAAGGATGCAATAATAGTTCTTGTATACTTTGCCCTTTTCAGACCACATGTGGAGTAAAATGAATGCTGCAGTTTGAGAAGGATATTGATATGTTGGAGAATATCCAGAGAAAGGAAACTAGAATGGTGAAGTCCATGCAATATAAGAATTGGCTAACGGAACTGGGAATGGTTAGCTTGGAGAGCAGAAGTTTCAGGAGGGACATCATAGCTGACTTAAAATATTTGAAGGGCTGGTGTCCAAAAGGAATTCAACATACTTTATAAAAAAAGGCTTTTTTGGCTTCAGAAAAAGCCAGGAGGGATGGACACCAGTTGCAAAGAGAAAAATTTAGGCTTGATGTGAGAAAGAAACTTCCTAACATGCAGAGCTTTGGAAGGGAATAAATTCTCCTTCTTTGGAAGTCTTCAAACCAAGGCTAGATGACCACCTATAAGAGATCTTTTTCACATATAGCTTAGACTAGATGACAGCTGAGGTCTCATCCATCTGTGAAATTCTGTAATTCTGTGATTTTATAATTCAAACCAAAAGTTTCAGGCTAGAATATCAGAGCTAGAACAAGAAGTCAATTCAATAAATGTATTAGGTATTATATATATGCAGTGAATGAATGAATGAATGAATAAAAAAATGAATGAAAAATAATTGATCAAGCTTGTGTGTCAATCATTGTGCTAAGTCTGGGGGATAAAAATAGAATAAGAAGACAGTCTCTGCTCTCAAGCAGCTCAAGTACTAATTGAGGGAGACAACATATAACAGAGGGTTCAGCTGCAAGGCTGATAATTCTGAGGGTGTACAAGCAGAGTGGAAGGCAAGGCCTAGGGACCCTTGCATCAGAAAGACAAAAGTCAGTACCCAGGGGTTTGAAGAATATAGCAGCAAGACAGCGCAAAAGACCTAAAGGGTCAAAGGATATAGTGGCAGGGTAGGCAGCAAGGACTAGTGGTCCTTTATCTCATTAGAAGGGTTGTAGTTGGTGATTCTCTGTTCTTAAGTAGCATGAATAGCCTTATCCACCATGGCCCAGGACTAAGGAAGGGGAGAGGGCCTGAGAGTTGGAATGGGAAAGTGGTGGGTGTTGTGGGGAGGGTCTAGATGAAGAAGGTCAAGTCCATATGAGAAGGAGGAAAAGAAAGGGGACATTGACAGGAGGCTCTTATTAAGACTTCTTGGTCATTCAGAGGGATAGTAGATGGACTCATATGATTGAGCTTATTTTGATTATTATATGAGACCCTGCAGGGAATTCAAAAAGATACTCAGTTCATATCCTCAAGTAGTTTATAATCTAGTTGAGAGGCACCACTGCCTTACTTCCCTCTACCCCTACCCAAACTGACACCAATAAGTTAATGAACAGTCTTCAGTAGCATGTGCTAAGTGTTATGTAGACTGATGGTGTTAAATTCAGAAATGGGGGCCATTAAATTGTCCATAAGGATGTCTGTGGGCCACATACTGACTTTTTAGAAGAACCACATATTAATATTCTCTATAACTTATTGTATTTTATTTTATTAAATATTTCCTAATTACATTTTGTTGTCTTATTGTTGTCATTATCTTTAACAAAATTAGTGTTTCTATGATTTTTTTTCTTTGACTGACCCATTCTTTTGGATTAAATTATTTGGTTTCCAATTAATGTTAAACTATATTGCAAAAACCTTTATTGAATTTACTTTTTATTGCATCATGGTCAGAAAACATGCATTTAATATTTCTGCTTCTCTGAATTTGTTTGAATTTCTTATGCCCTAATACATGGTCGATTTTTGTAAAGGTGCCATATACAGCTAGGCAATAGATGTATTCCTTTCTATTCCCATTTGAGATTCTCCAGAGGTCTATCTTATCTTACTTTTCCAGAATTATATTCATCTCTTTAACTTCTTTCTTGGTAACTTTATGGTTAGATTTATCTAGATCTGAGTAAGGTAAACTGAGGACCCCCACTATTATAATTTTACTCTCTATTTCCTTCTGGAACTCATTTAACTTTTTCTTCAAGAATTTGGATGCTATGCCATTTGGTGTATATATGCTTAGTATTGATATTAATTCATTTTCCGTGGTACCTTATAACAAAATGTGGTTTCTCTGTTTATCTCTTTTAACTAGGGCTATTTTTGCTTTTGTTTTGTCTGAGGTCATGATTGCCACTCCAACTGAAACATAATAAATCCTGCTACAGCCCCTTATTTTAACTCTATGTGTGTCTTTTTCAAGTTTGTTTTTGTAAACAACCCATTATTGGATTCTTATTTCTAATCTATTTAGATACTCTCTTCTGTTTTATGATGAGTTCATCCCATTCATATTTATAGTTAAGACTGCTAATTGTGCATTTCCTTCATCCTATTCTATTCTAATTATCCTTTTTTTAAAACTCTATTGCCAATTTGATTCTGTTTTGCTTCTGTATCACTGCTCCTCTTAATATTCTCCACCTCCCTTTTTCTTAATCCTTTTTCCTCCTGTTTCCCTATTGGATATGATGAATATCTGTAGTTAGCTGTGTGTGTATGTATTCTTCTTTCTTTGACTCAGTTCAGATGAATGTAAAGTTCAGGTGTTGCTTGATCCCTCCCCACTACACCTTCCAGTGTATAAACTCTTCCTTGTATGCCTCTTTTATGTAA